>NC_069123.1:64229765-64879701 GCF_026914265.1 Mya arenaria
GCTTACTTGCCAAAAATGCGTGGCTGATTTTCGAAATTCGTCAATTTCAACAAATTGCATAGGCAATTCATCGCCATTTTACACCTTAATCTACTTCAACATTGCTAATTAAATGCGTTCATGTTCAAGATAAAGAGATTCATTCCATAACATCTCAATAGCAAAGTTGTAAACGAGAAACTGCTGTCTCCATTTCATTTCGCGCACTTCGCCAAAATATGACTCATGCACATTTCTAGCTTCTCACTGCAAAAACGTCACGGAGTTTTCATAACAGAATTCGAGTCCTGACAGGTGCGAATGTTAACCACATCAAATGAAATTATATGGGCACCATATGTTCATTAAAATGAACATTTCATGAAAATGCATGCAAACAATCCATATGCTTAAAACCACTGATTTAACTGAATAGCGATCATTTGAGTTCGCTATCGAACTCCACACACTCATTTCAGACACATGTGGTTATACTTTAATTAAGAATGGGGTTTTCCCCAGTCTAAAATCAGATATCTAAAAATCTACTCGGCGAGTATTGTCGATTGGCACATAAACGGTCATTTCGAATGGAATTTACGATCTTCATCAACATATATTCACATTTTATACAAAAAAAGAACACAGTGATGTTGAAATTACACGATGTTAAATATATATATTGCTTCTGGAAATGGGAAATATCAGAAGCTATTTTGGGGAAAAACAGGGGACGTTTCTTGCCGGGGAGTACCCGGTTACCGGCCATGGCAAAGAAGGTTTACAAGTCCAGTGTATAATCCAATAGAAGACGCTACGAACCCAGATATCAACCATACGTGTATGGAATACTTTCATCTTTCTTCGTTAAATTGTCCCGCAGACATTTATCGCGAAATTACTAATTGCCTAATTTGGCTGCCATTCGGGTGATGGAGGTTCAAGTTTTATATTATCTTGAACGTGTTTCTGACAAGATGGCGTTGTCTTGGTTTAATATGTTATATATGTTATAAATCAGTTGTTGATATCATTGCTTATTTCAATTACCTGTATGTTTAAACTTTGTTTACCCCAATCGAATTATAATCAAGGTATATTTTTTCACACATAAACCAGCCGCGTTTATGATGTATTCAATCAATCTTCGTCTTGTGTCAGTTCATAGAAATACAACCGCGTCTGTTGTGCTTGTGTTCATATATTTTGATTTGTAAAGTTGGCGGCATGGTTACATGTGCAGAAGTCACGTAAACATTTAAACAGATTTGATATTTGAAATGAGATAAATACCAATTACTGAATAAATATCGCTTTGTTTATTTCGTAACATGTTACATATTAGAAATATAACTGTTTGTAAAAGGAAAACTATTGAAGGATAATGAGAAGTAAGATGCATTTTATTCCCAATCATGGGTTATGTTATATAAGACATGTAAATGAAAATATATATTGTAGCAAACGAATCAAATCAGTATTTGTTAATGCAAATAAAGCTTATTTCTGATAGCTCAAACACAAATAATTCCGATTTTCCCCACAACACAAGACCGCACTCTCGCGTGCCAACGAAAGTGATTAATATAATGTTGTTATTAATTGTTTCACAGTCGCTGAAAAACAAATATCTTTAGTCTAAATAACAAAAGCTCAGTGGAACAATATACTTAAGCCTGTTTCCCATGGTTTTTTAATTACACATCGATTAACTGAGCCCATTGTTCCTTTGATGTTCGTATTATAGTACTGATGGAATTATATTTATATTCATATAAATCTAGTATTTTATGGGAATCGTGATTAAAATAACCCTTAAGCATAACATCAAAACAATAGCAATATAACACAAGTTTTCATGTTTTTAAAACATTCTTATCTGTTGAAGTTGGTTTGTGTTTACCGAGGACTTCTAAAAAAGGTATGTTATAAACAGTATATAAATATTGAACTATGATTGGTCGAGTGTTCATGAAAGAAGATATAGTAAGGCCTCCGGGACTCTCGCTCTGTGCATGACGAGATATGTTTCAATTCAGTTACACAACAAAGGCTTCACATTGTTGCAAACGAGAGTCTGAAAAAATGAGGGAGAATCGTATTAATATAAACGCCAGCATTGCAACATCAAGTGTTGTCTAAACAATTCGCCAATATTTAGAATGAAAGGCCTACCGACTGATTTCGATTGATGGGATGTGTTTTCGCTTACTTACGAACGAATAATGGTAAATTGTACAAGAAGACTACGCGAACGGCATTTAAAGCCATCTTAACCGTGTTCGTCACATAAGAAAATATGCATGATGATGAATGTAAATTTAAACCTTCAAAAGCCTTGTCGACAATCAAACCAAGAATTTGAAATCCGGGGGAGGGGGGTAGCATCGAACCTCCCCACTGAGCTGGTCGACATGAAGCTATTTCATGGTCATATTTGTCAGGACCAATCAGCATGTTCCCTCAGCTCAGTATTTTAAATCAACTCACTAAATACGCATAGCTTTGATTAAAACTATATTTTATAACGTTAGTTACATAGTCTTCTCCGGTAATTTCTCAGCGAATTCTAGTCCCTAACCTTATAAGCTTTATCACCGAACTTCTTTATTATTCAAAACAAATCCACTCCAGCATGAAAAAGAACTCATATAAGCACTTAAAATAAAACTTTTAAGCATTACGTTTGATAGTTTATAGTAGCACTGTGCATTCCATTAAAATCCGGTAAACTTATGGGTATGTCAAGAACTGTTATGATACATGTTATCTATTTGTAATTGAATATATTTCGATTGTGACATATGTCTAGTAAGAAGCTTTTTGAGAAAGCCCCGACGGTGTAATCCCACGTGACATCTCTTTTCCAACAGCCTGGTCACAAAATCACTAAAGTACTCAAATCAAATCTCAATCTCAGCCTCAACTCTTTTTATTAAATAACAGCATCATATGATTCAAAATTGTAAATGTTTTACCCTTTTTAAAATCGCATTATCTCATGCATTATGTTGATAAAAAAGATTGGTTGTATACAAAAAAAGTTTGAAAGCACAAAATATACTTAGATTTATTATTTTTGAGTTTTACTCAAGTACATTTTGTTCTGTAGAAATATTTCTTTTAGAATATTGAGCAATCATGTTAATCAACATAACGCATGTCAGAATGTGATTTTAAAATAGTAAAACAATCCTAATTTTTAATAATGTCATAGTGCAAGGTGGATAAATGAGTTGAGATTGAGATTTGAATTTCACTTAAGTAAGTAGGTCTGTTCCAGTCATCAATATATTAGTCGTGGATTAAAATTATCTTAATGTCATTTTTTGTCATATTTTTTTTTAATTGCAACAACTAAACTTAAGAAGTTTTCAAGCTAAAAACACCCGTAAGGAAACTTAATCATTTAACATGTTGCCAACTGCGACGTTCCTACAGATTTGTGATTTTTTATTTATAATTTTATGACCAAAATTTTCTATAAGAAAAGGTCCCAAGACATTAACATAAATCACATCTCACTACGAAATAGCATTCTTAGGAGCAGAATGAGACATTTCAACGTGAAGCCAGCACTTAATTAAGAACAACGATAGCGCTTCGTGTTTGATTCAGCACAAATGTCACGAAGTCGTGCAGTAACCGCCAATTGACATAGGTTAGAAACATCTCTGTAAAGGTACACCGGAAAGACAGGCGTCAGTACAAAGCAAATCATGTCTCGCGCGCTTAGCGACAACTCAAATGCACAAACTGTGTCAGCTAAAAAGCCTGCTGTGAAGTTAGCGTTGCCTCTAATAAATTCAAAGGAAATGGCTTTGGGCGAGGATGTTATTAATGAGTTGAATGACGGTTTCGATGTTCAGGAAAATACCAGTAAATATACCTAAGCCACAGCATGTGTCAAATGTGTGCCAAATGTTCAGGAATATACCAGACAACATTTCTAAGCCGCAGCATGTGTCAACTGTGTGTGTCGATGCATCGTCTACTTTAATACAGAGGTTCCTAGATAAACAATTGCAGTAAAAGTATTGCTATTTCGGAATGTTTTAATAATTGGAATTTCACTACCATCTTGCAACATTTTGTGAATGGCATTAATTAAAATATATATTACATTTTTGATTGCAGTTATTTTATAACACATTCGCATATGTCTGAGTATTTTAGAACCCACTTTAAAAATTAGTAAGGCAAAGTGAACATTACATAAACAGAAACTTGACTATCTCGAGAGAGTCTGACACATTACATGCATCTTCTATTGGATAGCGTATGGCAGCATAACAAGCGCCATGCAGTTGATGGCGTATCGTGACATTACACACACCTTTCAGTTAATGGTGTATCGCAGCATAACAAGTGACTTGCAGTTGATGGCGTATCTCGACATTACACGCGCCATGCAGTTGATGGCGTATCTCTACATAACACGCGCCTTGCAGTTGATGGCGTATCTCGACACACGCATCTTGCAGTTGATGGCGTATCGCAGAATCACACGGATATTGCAGTTGATGGCGTATCGCGACATTACATTGCAGTTACTGTGGTTCGCGGCATTACAAGCACTTTGCGGTTACTGGAGTATTGCGGCATTACAAGCATCTTGCAGTTGTTGTCGTATCGCGCCATTAAAAGCACATTGCAGTTACTGTGGTATCGCGGAATTACAAGCACCGTGCAGTTATTGTGGTATCGCGGCATTACAAGCACCTTGCAGTTACTGTGGTATCGCGGCATTACAAGCACCTTGCAGTTATTGTGGTATCGCGGCATAACAAGCACCTTGCAGTTACTGTGGTATCGCGGCATAACAAGCACCTTGCAGTTACTGTGCTATAGCGGCATTACAATCACCTTGCAGTAATTGTCGTATCGCGCCATTACAAGCACCTTGCAGTTACTGTGGTATCGCGGCATTTTAAGACCCTTGCATTTGATGTCATATCGCGGCATTACAAGCACCTTGCATTTGTTGTCGTATCGCGCCATAGCAAGCACGTTGTTGTGACGTTGGTATCGCGGCATTACAAGCACCTTGTAGTTACTGTGGTAACGCGGCATTACAAGCACCTTGCAGTTGTTGACATATCGCGGCATGACAAGCACCTTGCAGTTGTTGTCGTATCGCGGCATTTCAAGCACCCTGCAGTTACTTTGGTATCGGGGATTTCAAGCACCTTACAGTTAATGTCGTATCGCGCCATTACGAGCACCTTGTAGCTACTTTGGTATCGGGCATTACAAGCACCTTTCAACTACTGTAGTATAGCGGTATTACAAGCACCTTGCAGCTACCAGCATAACAAAAACCTTGCAGCTTGCAGTAGCTGTGCTATCGCGGCATTACAAGCCTCTTGTAGTTAATGTGGTATCGGGTCATTACAAGCACCTTGCGGTTTCACTCTCACCGTTTTGACAAGTTATTTTTTTTGTCATGGATTATGCCAATATTTGCGTAATTGTCGGGAAAACATTGATAAAAGACTGCTGACAAAATATCATTGCACTTGTTTTTTATATTTACGTTCAGAAATGAAACTTTTATGGCTAAAAGCGTTACTAACGGTTTAAGAAAAATGAGTTTCTGGCAAAAACTGCCAGTCTGTGAGATAGGCCATCAACTGCATGGTGCGTGTAATGTCGAGAAACGCCATCAACTGCAATGCGCTTGTTATGCTGCGATACACCATTAACAGGTAGCTTTTAGAACCTGAAGGCCATCTGATCAAAGAGCTTTCGACAAAAGATCGTAAAATCTAGATATAAATTAACTTTTCCTTGGCCAATATAGTAGTTAAATAGATATCATAAATACTTAAAGCTGCACTCTCACAGATATGCCATTTTTACAACTTTTTTTTTGTCTTGGAAAGAGCAAATGTTTGCGTATTTATCTGCAAACCAATGATATAGGATTGCTTACAAAAATCAGATCGTAGATTTTCATATTTCCGTTCGAAAATTAATGTTTTATGGCTAAAACCGTTACTAACGGTTTAAGAAAAATGCATAAAACATCAATTTTTGACTTTTATATAAAAATCTGCGATCTAATTTTTTGTCAGCAGTCTTTTTATAACTAGTTTCCATGGATTTTCGCAAAAATTGGCTCGTTCCAAGACAAAAAATAAATAAGTTGTCAAATGTTCAATCTGTGAGAGTGCAGCTTTAAGATACAAGATGCAACAATCTTTATTTAATGTCAGGCATATGAAAACAAAAACCATTAGCTCAATGGTCTATCCAATGCCCTTAATGTTTTGCTATAACGATAAATGTCATGACTCTCTGGTTGTATTAGCCTTTATACGTATAGTCTAAGCACATGTCATATGAAATATTATATTCTCTGATAAGATAACGGCGTTTACAATACGTTTGTGATAAAAATGTAAATTACTTCATTCCAAGACATATGTTATTACTGTCAATGTCTTTCCACCAATAAAAGGCACGCAGAATATTGTTTTGAATATGCTTTGAATATGCAAAGAAAGATAAATAGTTGGACAATTTAGGAATAATGTGTCCCATGTCAATGAAGACATCAATAGTAAATTAAAGATGGAAATTACAGAGTTGAAATGCTAGTTATTATTCTGGTTTTACACTACACCATGTGGACAATATTTACATGGCAACATCTCACGACGGAATTTACGACGGAATATGCATTAAGGATGGACTGTGTGAAGTCAGCTAAACATACGGCATTCGGCATAAGACATTCAAATAATGAAGGCTGTGCTGACACGGCATTAGGCATTCAAATAATGAAGGTTGTGTTGGCAAGACATCGTTGTTCAAAAATTACAGTTAAACATTCAAGAACTGAATGTCATGCTGGCACAACATTGGACATTCAACAACCGTGCTGGCAGGTTATTGAAAGCTGTACATTGAACGATAAATACCGTGCTGCCACAACATTGGGCGCTGTACATTGAACGATAAATACCGTGCTGCCACGACATAATACCGTGCTGCCACAACAATGGACGTGAATACCGTGCTGCCACAACATTGGGCGCTGGACATTGAACGATGAATTCCGTGCTGCCACAACATTGGACGATCAACATTGAACGATGAATTCCGTGCTACCATAACATTGGGCGCTGGACCTTGAACGATTGATACCGTGCTGCAACAACATTGGACGTTGGACATTGAACGATAAAAACCGTGCTGCCACAACATTGGACGATGGACATTGAACGATGAATTCCGTGCTGCCACCACATTGGGCGCTGGACATTGAACGATGAATTCCGTGCTGCCACAACATTGAACGATGGACATTGAACGATGAATTCGTGCTGCCACAACATTGGACGTTGGACATTGAACGATGAATTCCGTACTGCCACAACATTGGACGTTGGACATTAAACGATGAATTCCGTGCTGCCACAACATTGGACGTTGGACATTGAACGATGAATTCCGTACTGCCACAACATTGGACGTTGGACATTGAACGATGAATATCGTGCTGTCAAAACATTGGGCGCTGGACATTGAACGATGAATATCGTGCTGCCAAAACATTGGGCGCTGGACATTGAACGATGAATACCGTACTGCCACAACATTGGACGATGGGCATTGAACGATGAATTCCGTGCTGCCATAACATTGGACGTTGGACATTAAACGATGAATTCCGTGCTGCCAAACATTGGAGGTTGGACATTGAACGATGAATTCCGTACTGCCACAACATTGGACGTTGGACATTGAACGATGAATTCCGTGCTGCCAAAACATTGGGCGATGGACATTGAACGATGAATACCGTGATGCCACAACATTGGGCGCTAGACATTGAACGATGAATACCGTGCTGCCACAACATTGGACGTTGGACATTGAACGATGAATATCGTGCTGCCACAACATTGGGCGCTGGACATTGAACGATGAATACCGTGCTGCCAAAACATTGGGCGCTGGACATTGAACGATGAATACCGTGCTGCCACAACATTGGGCGCTGGACATTGAACGATGAATATCGTGCTGCCACAACATTGGACGTTGGACATTGAACGATGAATTCCGTGCTGCCACAACATTGGGCGCTGGACATTGAACGATGAATATCGTGCTGCCAAAACATTGGGCGCTGGACATTGAACGATGAATACCGTGCTGCCAAAACATTGGACGATGGGCATTGAACGATGAATACCGTACTGCCACAACATTGGACGATGGACATTGAACGATGAATACCGTGCTGCCACAACACTGGATATTCATAAAAAGCAAGGATAACTCTACATGGACCATGTGGATAATCTGCACATTCAGAATGTCTTGTGTGTCCTCTAGAGCAGAAATATAGCATTGTGTTTTGTTACATTTCTGTAGGTTCAGAATGTGAAGTAACAAAAGCACCCTGTGTAGTACACCACATAACACGTGTATTAAGTTTTAAATAAATACACATCAAAAGCTTGTTGTGTTTTTTCTTCGTTATTTGATCTCTGTTTCTCTTCAAATATAAATAATGCATCGACAGTAATTTCATGGGCCCAGATCATAAATAGACAAATACATTATTTGATAAAAGTTTTAAATAAATACACATCAAAAGCTTGTTGTGTTTTTTCTTCGTTTTTTGATCTCTGTTTCTCTTCAAATATAAATAATGCATCGACAATAATTTCATGGGCCCAGATCATAAATAGACAAATACAGTATTTGATAAATGCGTACGTTTGGGGAAAGTTATAGGCCGATGATGCATCTGCAAATACATTCAGTACGTGACATACAAGGCACCATGACACATTCAGTACGTGACATACAAGGCATCATGACACATTCAGTACGTGACATACAATGCATCATGACACATTCAGTACGTGACATACAATGCATCATGACACATTCAGTACGTGACATACAATGCATCATGACACATTCAGTACGTGACATACAATGCATCATGACACATTCAGTACGTGACATACAATGCATCATGACACATTCAGTACGTGACATACACTGCATCATGACCTGTAACCCATGCACGTGCTGGAATTTTTTATAAATTTGTATTATCAGACAGGTTTAGCCACGTGCATGATAACGCATTTAGTGAATATGCAATTGAAACAACATTTGAGTACATTTCGACGCACTTGGCCCAAAGGCCCAAAGTCTTGTATGAATCACAATAATTTAAAAAAAAAATGTTACAAATTTACATTATCCCAAAATGAGACAGTCCATGAAAATAATTCCATTTATTATAAGCGCATACTGTAGACGGAATATGTGTATTGATAGCGGTAGAAATTCAAAGGTAACAATTCTGGAATTTCGTTATGTTTTAAAGCATCAATTTATTATAGCGTTATCTAATCAAGCAGCAGTGCTTTCCAACCCTTTCTGTGCAATGGGTTATACGAGAATTATTTTACAAATCTTTTTTAAATACAATATACCGACATGAGATACATTATAGTATATTAAATTATAAATGAAAGCGTTTCATTCGCATGCGTATAGCCAGCAGTGTACATATTGTAAACAAAAATGTTTTATCTTCACCCGAAATGAACGTTATTTTGATCAGTGTTTCACTCAACCTTCATTTTTCGTGTTCTTTGGTGTCAGTAATTTCAAAGCAATCATACGAAATATATCCGAACTTGCAGCAAATCCATATCTTTAAAGGAATGAACATTTGAAAAATTGATACAGACAGAAAAAAACATTCATTAGTTCATTAAGCTGTTTCACCAATATTGTCTAGACACTCATTAACGAGAAGCTGCGCATTTGTCACCAGTTTTTTACGAGAGTTGATCGCGCTATCATCGCGAGACACAAATGAATTAGTTCCCGTAAATTCATCCACTTACAACTATAAAACATTTCATTAATTGAGATGGTAAAGTTCCAAAAAAAATTCATTTACTTTATTTTCATTTTTTGTATTCATAAAAAAACAATTTGAAATGTGTCGACTAATTTGACTGAATGTGTACAAGTAAATTATCAGTAGCCTATATGTGTGTTGTAGGTATGTTGGTTATTTAGAAGTAAACAACCTGAATGAGTAAAGGGATTTGCTCATGTTTTCAAATTTATTTTCCTTGTAATGCATCTGAAAACACTAATAGTATAACTATTTAAGTCTTTAATAACGAGAATGCAGAAAAAATACAATTCAAGTATAAACAAACATTCCGGTTTAATGGGGTGCGATTCTACGCCGGTACAGTCAAGGCAAAACTAGAAAACTGACATCAACACCTCAGGCCCGCAAGGGCGCTTACGCTTTACTAAATCGTAAAGCCTTTTGTTGTTCAATCGCCTTACTAATGCTATTTGAAACCGTGGACCTAAAAGACATAAAAGACAATATTAGTTGAAGGGTTCAAGCCGCCAATATTTAAACACATCCGACTTTATTTCGTCATACTAAAATGTACATTTTACATAAACCAGAGCGAGTCCCTTTAAAACCTACTGAAGTAGAATATTCCTATAACACGTGCTTATCTCGTCCTTCAACATTAAGTATGGGACATTTCAACAATCGTCAAAAGACGGATAACAATTGCATTCCAAGAACTAGGTCTCTAATAAACATCCCAGATGTTACTATCTCTCGTCATCATCTTCTTCATTTCCTTCTTTGTAAAGAACATTCATCAGCGAAACAGACAAAGACGCGCGTGTTAAGAAGCTCTGAATGAGATTCTTTTAATACGAAATTAGGAGTTGGAGCTGTTAATACAGTGATTAAATAACTCTAAATACAATACTAGGAGTTGGAGCTGTTGATGAAGTGAATTAAGCACCTTTAAACAATACTAGGAGTTGGAGCTGTTGATGAAGTAAATTAAGCACCTTTAAACAATATTAGGAGTTGGAGCTGTTGATGAAGTGAATTAAGCACCTTTAAACAATATTAGGAGTTGGAGCTGTTGATGAAGTGAATTAAGCACCTTTAAACAATACTAGGAGTTGGAGCTGTTGATGCAGTGAATTAAGTACCTTTAAACAATATTAGGAGTTGGAGCTGTTGATGAAGTGAATTAAGCACCTTTAAACAATATTAGGAGTTGGAGCTGTTGATGCAGTGAATTAAGTACCTTTAAACAATATTAGGAGTTGGAGCTGTTGATGAAGTGAATTAAGTACCTTTAAACAATATTAGGAGTTGGAGCTGTTGATGCAGTGAATTAAGCACCTTTAAACAATATTAGGAGTTGGAGCTGTTGATGCAGTGAATTAAGTACCTTTAAACAATATTAGGAGTTGGAGCTGTTGATGAAGTGAATTAAGTACTATATTTGGGTTATATGTTCTATTCTTGGTCTTGTTGTTTATTCCAAGAAAGACACGTAATTGCTTGTATCTTACAGTTTCAACTAATGCAGTGAAATATAGCAGACTTCTATTGGGAGGCCTACGAGATTCAGGAGAAGGATATGATGAAAATTTCGTTCATAAATTTTCTATTCATTAAAGTATTGGTGTGTGACACGGTACAATCAGTTTGCTCCTAAACTACTTTGTTATAAGAAGCATTACAAATGTTTCAATGTCCAATACATTGCCACATGAATAACACGCTTTACCCGTCCTATCAACATAATAATGCTAGCGTTCGAAACTATACGTTTATCCCGGTCTCGATAAACAAACGCTATGAAATGGGGAAAGACGCATGTGTTCAAGACGCAATGAACTCAATTGTTATATTGGTACAGCTCCTAATTGTTATATTGGTACAGCTCCTGTGAACTGTGTAATCTCAATCAGCACACTGAGAGATCATAAAGTGAAAGAAGACATCAATCATTTGCCTCTCTCACGGGAGTCTTATATGACGTCATGTCGTACAGTGGCAGTACAGGCACCTTGTAGTTTATGTTGCGATAGCCATAAACTTATTTTAGGGAACAATAAATACCAAAACAAATTGCCGTGAAATAACATAATAACGGATTAGTTCGGCTGTCAGAAGACTTACAAATTCATTAATATATATATATATATATATATATATATATATATATATATATATATATATACGTGTTCATTTTGGTTCTGTCTAAATTAAAGCATGCAGTATTCTGAAAAATGAATTTCAGTTCAGACCACGTCAACTTCTTTCATTCTATTATTTGGTCGTACAATACGGTGGTGCAGGCCGTAACGAATGACCATACAGTAACCGACAATTTTTGCAATTCCAAAAATGATCCTGACTACATAACAATGTAATCATTTGTAAAATTGCCCTTCGCTAATAAAAAGGCATATGAAATATGAAATTGCTAAGATTTGTTTCCGAGAAATCATTTCGAAAAGAGACACATATGTCCCTTGCTAATACGAGTCATAAATGGTTTCAGATATGAAAAAAGCAAATTCCATTAGAATGCAAAACTAGATTATCCAGATTACACAATTTAGTGAAGCTTACAATTTATTAAGCTTATGGATAATGTATAAACAAAAGTATCAGACGTTTAAAAAGTTGATAATGTATTGTCAATGTTTTAACTGTTTTTTCTTTTAAACCCGGTTCCGAGAAGTATGGCTTCTTAAGTAAAGAAGAGGCGTTGTCAACATTATAAAGAATACTTACAAGAAGACGTCTTGCTATAATGCCTCACCAAGCATAAAGGAGGGGAGAACTAAATAGGCGTTAAGGGGGAATACCTTCACAAGCATAAAGAATGGGAAACCTAAACAGGCATTAAGGATGGGAGACGTAAACAGGCATTAAGGATTAGACGTAAACAGGCGTTACGAATGGGATGCCTAAACGGGCATTAATGATAAAGAACCTTAACAGGCTTTAAGGGTGGATACCTTCAAAAGCATTAAGGATGAGAAACCTAAACAGGCATAACCGATGAGAAACCTAAACAGGCAATAAGGATGAGAAACCTAAACAGGCAATAAGGATGAGAAACATAAGCGGGCATTAAGGATGGGAGACCAAAACAGGCATTAAGGATGAGAAACCTAAACAGGCATTAAGGATGAGAAACCTAAACAGGCATTAAGGATGAGAAACATAAGCGGGCATTAAGGATGGGAGACCAAAACAGGCATTAAGGATGAGAAACCTAAACAGGCATTAAGGATGAGAAACCTAAACAGGCATTAAGGATGAGAATCCTAAACAGGCATTAAGGAAGAGAAAACCTAAACAGGCATTAAGGATGAGAATCCTAAACAGGCATTAAGGATGAGAAAACTAAAACAGGCATTAAGAATGGGTGACCTAAACGGGCATTAAGATGGGAAACCTAAACAGGCATCAAGGATGGGAAAACTAAACAGGCTTAAGGGGGAATACCTTCACAAGCATAAAGGATGGGAAACCTAAACAGGCATTAAGGATGCAGACGTAAAAAGGCTTTAAGGGTGGATACCTTCAAAAGCATTAAGGCTTGTATATATATATATATATATATATATATATATATATATATATATATATATATATATATATACGTGTTCATTTTGGTTCTGTCTAAATTAAAGCATGCAGTATTCTGAAAAATGAATTTCAGTTCAGACCACGTCAACTTCTTTCATTCTATTATTTGGTCGTACAATACGGTGGTGCAGGCCGTAACGAATGACCATACAGTAACCGACAATTTTTGCAATTCCAAAAATGATCCTGACTACATAACAATGTAATCATTTGTAAAATTGCCCTTCGCTAATAAAAAGGCATATGAAATATGAAATTGCTAAGATTTGTTTCCGAGAAATCATTTCGAAAAGAGACACATATGTCCCTTGCTAATACGAGTCATAAATGGTTTCAGATATGAAAAAAGCAAATTCCATTAGAATGCAAAACTAGATTATCCAGATTACACAATTTAGTGAAGCTTACAATTTATTAAGCTTATGGATAATGTATAAACAAAAGTATCAGACGTTTAAAAAGTTGATAATGTATTGTCAATGTTTTAACTGTTTTTCTTTTAAACCCGGTTCCGAGAAGTATGGCTTCTTAAGTAAAGAAGAGGCGTTGTCAACATTATAAAGAATACTTACAAGAAGACGTCTTGCTATAATGCCTCACCAAGCATAAAGGAGGGGAGAACTAAATAGGCGTTAAGGGGGAATACCTTCACAAGCATAAAGAATGGGAAACCTAAACAGGCATTAAGGATGGGAGACGTAAACAGGCATTAAGGATTAGACGTAAACAGGCGTTACGAATGGGATGCCTAAACGGGCATTAATGATAAAGAACCTTAACAGGCTTTAAGGGTGGATACCTTCAAAAGCATTAAGGATGAGAAACCTAAACAGGCATAACCGATGAGAAACCTAAACAGGCAATAAGGATGAGAAACCTAAACAGGCAATAAGGATGAGAAACATAAGCGGGCATTAAGGATGGGAGACCAAAACAGGCATTAAGGATGAGAAACCTAAACAGGCATTAAGGATGAGAAACCTAAACAGGCATTAAGGATGAGAAACATAAGCGGGCATTAAGGATGGGAGACCAAAACAGGCATTAAGGATGAGAAACCTAAACAGGCATTAAGGATGAGAAACCTAAACAGGCATTAAGGATGAGAATCCTAAACAGGCATTAAGGAAGAGAAAACCTAAACAGGCATTAAGGATGAGAATCCTAAACAGGCATTAAGGATGAGAAAACTAAAACAGGCATTAAGAATGGGTGACCTAAACGGGCATTAAGATGGGAAACCTAAACAGGCATCAAGGATGGGAAAACTAAACAGGCTTAAGGGGGAATACCTTCACAAGCATAAAGGATGGGAAACCTAAACAGGCATTAAGGATGCAGACGTAAAAAGGCTTTAAGGGTGGATACCTTCAAAAGCATTAAGGATGAGAAACCTAAACAGGCATTAAGGATGAAAAACCTAAACAGGCATTAAGGATGAGAAACCTAAACAGGCGTTAAGGATGAGAAACCTAAACAGGCATTAAGGATGGGAGACCTAAACGGGCATTCAGGATGGGAAACCTAAACGGGCATTAAGGGTGAGAAACCTAAACAGGCATTGAGGATGAGAAACCTACACGGGCATTAAGGATGGGAAACCTAACCAGGCATTAAGGATGGGAGACCATAACGGGCATTTAGGATGGAAAACCTCAACGGGCATTAAGAATCGGAGACCAAAACAGGCATTAAGGATGAGAAACCTAAACAGACATAAAGGATGAGAAACCTAAACAGGCATTAAGGATAGGAGACCTAAACGGGCATTACGGATGGGAAATCTAAACAGGCATTTCGGGTGTGAAATCTAAACAATCATTAAGGAAAGTAGACCTAAACAGGCATTACGGATGGGAGACCTAAACAGGCATTAAGGATGGGAGACCTAAACTGGCATAAAGGATGGAAAACCTAAACGGCATGTAGGATGGGAGAATGAAACAGGCATTAAGGATGGGAGAACTAAACATGCATAAAGGATGGGAGAATGAAACAGGCATTAAGGATTGGATGCCTAAACGGGCAATAAGGATGATGGGAGACCTAAACAGGCATTAAGGATGGGAGACCTATACAGGCATTAAGGATAGGAGACCTAAACAAGCATTAAGGATGGGAGACCTAAACAGGCATTAAGGATGGAAAACCTAAACAGGCATTAATGATGGGAGAACTATATAGGCATAAAGGATGGGAGACTTATACAGGCATTAAGAATGGGATGCCTAAACGGATATTACGGAGGGGAGATCTAAACAGGCATTAAGGATGGGAAACCTAAACAGGCATTAATGATCGGAGACCTAAACAGGCATTAAGGATGGTAGACCTAAACAAGCATTAAGGATGATGGGAGACCTAAACAGGCATTAAGGATGGGAGACCTATCCAGGCATTAAGGATGGGAGAACTATATAGGTATTAAGGATGGGAGACCTATATAGGTATTAAGGATGGGAGACCTATACAGGCATTAAGGATGGGAGAACTATATAGGTATTAAGGATGGGAGAACTATATAGGCATTAATGGTGGGAGACCTATACAGGCATTAAGGATGGGAGAACTATATAGGTATTAAGGATGGGAGACCTATACAGGCATTAAGGATGGGAGAACTATATAGGTATTAAGGATGGGAGACCTATACAGGCATTAAGGATGGGAGAACTATATAGGTATTAAGGATGGGAGACCTATACAGGCATTAATGGTGGGAGACCTATACAGGCATTAAGGATGGGATGCCTAAACGGATATTACGGAGGGGAGATCTAAACAGGCATTAAGGATGGGAAACCTAAACAGACATTAAGGATGGGAGACCTAAACAGGCATTAAGGATGATTGGAGACCTAAACAGGCATTAAGGATGGGAGACCTATACAGGTATTAAGGATGGGAGACCTATACAGGTTTTAAGGATGGAATGCCTAAAGGGCATTACAGATGGAAGACCTATACAGGCATTAAGGTTGGGAAACCTAAACAGGCATTAAGGATGGGAGACCTATACAGGCATTAATGATCGGAGACCTAAACAGGCATTAAGGATGGGAGACCTAAACAGGCATTAAGGATGGGAAACCTAAACAGGCATTAAGGATGGGAAACCTAAACAGGCATTAAGGATGGGAGACCTAAACGGGCATTAAGGATGGGATGCCTAAACAATAATTAAGGATGGGAAACCTTAACAGGCATTACGGATGGGATGCCTAAACGGGCATTAAGGATGGGATGCCTATACAGGCATTAAGGATGGGAGACCTAAACGGGCATTAAGGATGGGAAACCTAAACAGGCATTAAGGATGGGAATCCTAAACAGGCATTAAGGATGGGAGACCTAAATGGGCATTAAGGATGGGATGCCTAAACAATAATTAAGGATGGGAAACCTTAACAGGCATTACGGATGGGATGTCTAAACGGGCATTGAGGATGGGAGACCTAAACGGGCATTACGGATGGGAGACCTAAACGGGAATTACGGATGGGAGACCAAAACGGGAATTACGGATGGAAGACCTAAACGGGCATTAAGGATGGGAGACCAAAACGGGAATTACTGATGGGAGGTCTAAATAGTCATTAAGGATGGGAGACCTAAACGGGCATTGAGGATGGGAGACCTAAACGGGCATTGAGGATGTGAGACCTAAACGGGAATTACGGATGTGAGACCTAAACAGTCATTAAGGATGGGAGACCTAAACGGGCATTAAGGATGGGAGACCTAAACAGGCATTAAGGATGGGAGAACTAAACATGCATAAAGGATGGGAGACCTAAACAGGCATTAAGGATTGGAGACCAAAACAGATATTAATGATGGGATGCCTAAAGAGGCATTAAGGAAAGAAGACCTAAACAGGCATTCAGGATGGAATACCTTATATTTTTATTTTATCTAAAATCATATCGTTATCCGATCGCAAAAATGAAGCATCACTTTGTCACATATGTTTCTCGTCGTACAAATTGGACAATGAACGCTTATCTCAATAACAAAAAACGGAACATTATAACTATTTAGAGGCTCTACACTTCCCGTATTTAATGTATATTAACACATTCAGAAGTTGATAAAAAAGTACCTTTTACAGGGAAAGAATGTAATTCTTTAAAATGTCGGTTCTCCTACAAGAAGCGGGGATCGCTTGATTTTCCAAGTACGAGGAAACCATCGGCTTCAATTCCATTCGCGCTGGTATAAATAAATACAATCATTAAGCAGGTGCTATCAAAATTGCATGCAGTGTGAATATTTTTAGATACTAGGTACTGCTGTGAAAACACAGAGGACGTCGTTTTTCACCTTGTTATTTCACGAATTTCAAGGTCAAGGCCCTGTTTGTGTTTATGCGAGTAGCCTCTGTGGCGGGTGAAGAGTCACTGGTTTTCAATCACCAATCTCCCAATTGATTAAGTCATTGGTTTTCAATCCCCGACTGTTTCTCCCTCATCGAGGTTATAAATGGACTTTCGGCACATGTAACTCGGAGTGTTTTCATCATGAAAAGGTGAACCCGGGGTATCATTATGCTTAAGGCTAGTGCATAAAGGGCGAGTGTCCCGGCATACGTGATGAGACGAGCAAAAACATTGCTCTCATTCAAATCATGCAGATAAAGTAATTTTCAAAAGGTTTCAGACAACTGTTTCCATGGAAATGATGGAGGTTAAATGTCCGGGCCCATAGAGAAATAATTTTGTCCTATCGTACGGTCGGTCGGTCGGTTGGTATGGCGGTCGGACGGTCGTTCGGTGGACCAAGCCTTGTCCGATTGACAACTGGAGTACGTTTGGACCTAGAACCTTAATCTTTGCAGGGAGGATTGTCATGACCAGCACCGCTTTTAATTTGAGGTCAGTAGGTTATAGCCTCGGTGACCTTGAACACAGCGTGCCTATCCAAAGGGTAACTATTCTCAAACGTGTAAGGATGTTGATCATTACTTTGATTTGCCACACAGATAATTAATGCGAAGTTGATCATTGGTTGCCAATAGGACGGCATATATGTTTCATAAATAGCTCTTTTACTCTGATAATGACTATCCGTCCGACAAATCCCAATAGGGGGAATATGTCACGTGACTGTTCTAGCTCTTTCTGGATTATCGCATGTAACGGCCTGCTTCCTTTGTTAGTGAATAGTTGCAAATGCGGCATGTATCCGTGATCACCGACTCTTACACCAGCCCGACTCATCACTCAGTTACAAAAAAACATGGAGTCTACACGACAACCTTATATAAGTTTTTAATGAAATAATCGGAAACCGATTCTGTCTGAGGGGACGTGATTTACAAGAGTTTATGTTTGTAACAATGCTTAAATTCGTTGGGGCTCAATAGCTGGGATGTGTGTTCTTTACAGTCAAATATATTCAATATACTTTTTTACCACTCAGTGCATTATCCATCTTAATCATTGCATAATAGTTGCCTAATGTAATACACAACATGATAATAATTTTTATTATTATTTGTTTATTTTTTAATACAAAGTTTACAATCGCATGCCAGTTCATAATATAAGCATTATCAAAGAATATAATATGTCAATTAGATTACTATATATGCCCATCTTCTACGCAAATATTAATTGAAAACAACATGTGTTTCTTCTAGGAAAAGTGTGTAATCCTGATAAGTGAATTACCAACCCATTATAATATGTTTGCTGTGGTGTCAGGTGTGTGAAGGAGTAGTCCTATGTTAACTGTACGAGAACGACGTCCAACAAGTCAACATTTTCAAATATGATACTGGGAAGCCATCTTTTTTCCGTTCGAATGTTTGAAAAAATTAAACATCATTACGCTTTGAAACAAAACATACATCTACACAAGTTGGACATACAATTGTGAAAAAAACAGATATTTTTTATGAAAATATGTAATAGCAAATATTTTTACACTATTTTCATCTTAAATCTCTAAGAAACTGGGCAATTGTGCCATTTGTAAAACAATTACGTTTTATATTATTGTTTACGAGGGCTGATCTCTGCCACCGTGAGACACTAACTAGTGTATCATCATTATCCTTGTGTTTCTCGATCTTACATCTGGGGAATTCTTACAAATGAACAAGCATTTCTGCAAAATCCATTTCAATGTTCGGGTTCATCAACAGGTCATCGGCGGGCACAGGTGGTCATTAAACTTCATTTTTGACATTAATTGAGATTGTATAGCTGTAAAAAAGATCTTTTATTTAATATCCGATCTTGTAATTCTTAACGTAAATATCCAACCATTTTGAATACCTCGATCCATGTTCTCACGCTGGAGGTTGTTTGTCAGATGTGGTCAAATAATCCATTTGATTTTACATACATCCCTGTGATTAATTATCGAAATGTCAATCTTTTTATTAGTGTATGGGTGAACGACGAGCAGCTTCATGCTGATTACATCATGTGAATAATGTCTCTACTAACCCGTGATCACAGAGGGTGGTTCACTCTCTCGAGCAGCGTCATGCTGATTACATCATGTGAAGATTGGTTCTACTAACCCGTGATCACAGAGGGTGGTTCACTCTCTCGAGCAGCGTCATGCTGATTACATCATGTGAAGATTGGTTCTACTAACCCGTGATCACAAAGGGTGGTTCACTCTCTCGAGCAGAGTCATGCTGATTACATCATGTGAAGATTGGTTCTACTAACCCGTGATCACTGAAGGTGGTTCACTCTCTCGAGCAGCGTCATGCTGATTACATCATGTGAAGATTGGTTCTACTAACCCGTGATCACAGAGGGTGGTTTACTCTCTCGAGCAGCGTCATGTTGATTACATCATGTGAAGATTGGTTCTACTAACCCGTGATCACAGAGGGTGGTTCACTCTCTCGAGCAGCGTCATGCTGATTACATCATGTGAATAATGTCTCTACTAACCCGTGATCACAAAGGGTGGTTCACTCTCTCGAGCAGCGCCATGCTGATTACATCATGTGAAGATTGGTTCTACTAACCCGTGATCACAAAGGGTGGTTCACTCTCTCGAGCAGCGTCATGCTGATTACATCATGTGAAGATTGGTTCTACTAACCCGTGATCACAAAGGGTGGTTCACTCTCTCGAGCAGCGTCATGCTGATTACATCATGTGAAGATTGGTTCTACTAACCCGTGATCACAGAGGGTGGTTCACTCTCTCGAGCAGCGTCATGCTGATTACATCATGTGAATTATGTCTCTACTAACCCGTGATCACAGAGGGTGGTTCACTCTCTCGAGCAGCGTCATGCTGATTACATCATGTGAAGATTGGTTCTACTAACCCGTGATCACAGAGGGTGGTTCACTCTCTCGAGCAGCGTCATGTTGATTACATCATGTGAAGATTGGTTCTACTAACCCGTGATCACAGAGGGTGGTTCACTCTCTCGAGCAGCGTCATGCTCATTATATCATGTGAATTATGTCTCTACTAACCCGTGATCACAAAGGGTGGTTCACTCTCTCGAGCAGCGTCATGCTCATTATATCATGTGAATTATGTCTCTACTAACCCGTGATCACAGAGGCTGGTTCACTCTCTCGTCCTCATATCCTACATTTAATAAGAAACTTCGTTACCGAAATGAAAGGGGTTCAAGCAACTACGAATGTGATTATCTGACTTTAAAAAAGAAGATTATAAGGTGTTGATCCAGTTTGACAAGACCATTCTAATGCGAAATGAAGGAGACCAGAGATCATAATTCATTATGTATTTTACATGACAGAGGTGATCGTTAATAAAAATAGTTATTGTGTGTTCAAGATATGATTACTCTGTTAATCACTTAGACAATAATTACAATGTTCTTGATTTTGAAGATCGTATTTCGGCCTTCTCCGAGAGTACAAAAAATACAAAACCCGCCACGAAAACAAACAAGGCTTTTAGGTTTTGGGATGAAAGTTTTGCAGTGTAAACAATGTTACTTTGAAACCAGTTATAAGTAACGTTAATGAAGTATAATGAAATGCTGGCCTAACCACCAGATATTCTGAGGGAACTGTTGTTTCCTACCACGTTTGTGTTACGAGGATTTATGTGTAATCTGTGTAACAATATTATGGGAAAATTTCAACATTCAAACTTTTGTTTTCGCTGATAAAGTACTCGTGTGTTTGCATCATTTTAATGAATGCTGACTGCGACAAGTCAATATTCCGCTTCGACAAATATTTGTGTAAAGGATTCCAAGCATTATTAGTTTATGCGAAAATGTGTTTAAAATGGAAATGTATCACTGGAAAATATCAGACCTTACCAAAAGTGTAAGTGTATTTGTTATGACACCATACTCAAACGTGGTTGGCAGTTCAAAATGTTCGCCTGAACACTATGCCGAAATAAAACGCTATTAATTTAAGGCACTTCAATTGTACTGACAGTGGAACCTGAAAATTGTCGTAATGTGGTTTAAAACGTCCATAGTTTGTATGAGTGCATTGAGAGCTATAAAGTAACAACTACTCATGCGTGTTACTTTTCAAATGTCTCAGGTAATAGATTATTCATGCTTATTTTCAGACATTGCTCCGTTTGTTAAATCTTTCTTGTGAATGAATGGAACAAACAGTCGAATTCTTCCGACAAATTATCAAGGCCTGCGATTCGTCTCTTCGGCTAATGCGTTTGCCTCAATAATACCATATTTGCAATTGAACATAACGACGTAATTTAAAAATGGTGATACTTTTTGCCACTGGGCTGATCTGAAAGCTCAATGCGTCATGGGCTCACTGAGTTATACCCGTTTTCAAGTTGATGGATACCTGCAACACATGATGCTCTATGAAGCGTAACAAATAGCGACCCGATTTACCCTAGGTTCGCTGTGATTCAAGCAGATGCCGTTAAGAACGTATTCACGATCTGCAGTTACAATGATGGGGAATTAACTATTCCATTGATCCCATTACCTCATCCTAAAATCACAGTATCGATGTGTTTGTTACACGGAACGATACCTTTACCTGTGCTTATAAATATTCTTTGTAGTAGGAGGGATACACGCATGATGCAAGAGGCCAATGAATTGCTGCTATGAATTTAGCACCAACACATGCTTGAAAATAGTTCATGAATTGACGCGGGGATAATATTCGAATGTTTGTTTAAATTTATTAAGACCTACAATTTATTTGAAACTGAATAACAGCTTTTATCTTAAAGTGACATCAATATATATATATAATCAATAGTATTATTTTGCGTGTTGAAATAATTGAATCGCCGGACAGACTCATGTAATAATATAGAACGACCATGACAACCAATAACTCATTAACCGGACAACCAATAACTCATTAACCGGACAACCAATAACTCATTAACCGGACAACCAATAACTCATTAACCGGACAACCAATAACTCATTAACCGGACAACCAATAACTCATTAACCGGACAACCAATAACTCATTAACCGGACAACCAATAACACATTAACCGGACAACCAATAACTCATTAACCGGACAACCAATAACTCATTAACCGGATTTTGTTTTTATTAATTGAGTAATTTAGAAGCTTAAGCTCAAGCATGCCACTGATTGATGTAAAGGCATTCGCGTGGAGTTTAACACTGAACACTTAGAAAGAAAGCATTTATTTTTGGTCTTTAAATCGACTGATATAAAGTTTAAACTCTTACTGGTACATGTTTCTGGAATTTATTGGACATGACCATTACGACTTACAGTTTAAAGTGTAGTAAATTTATCCCAGTGTACAAAAAAAAAAATGAATTCATGGACCTGTTAACATTAATAATTTGCCATCGAGTCTCATTATTTGCTAACTTTTCAACTGTTATAAATGAATGTAGTGAGTACTTGTAGTACGGCATGAGATGACGACGTATTTCCGGTGAAGACATGTTTTTCAATCGCTTAAAAAAAATGTGATTTTTGTGAATTATGGGTGGTAATTGGATTAATATATGGACAAAAAACAGTAAGATACTTTTCCATTGTTTTGCGATCGAGGGGTGTGATTCTTCCAGAAAATTATTGAGAGGAAATGAACTTTTAAAGCAGAACTATTATTGTTTTTGTTTGACAAAGAGTTGTATATCTAGGACATTTTTCTTGTTTATGTTGGTGACAAGTGTGACAAGTGTTCACCATTCACCCCGTCGCCGACTGCACTGATCGTCACGCTTGAATAGAGCGCACACCACCATCCCGTTACTATTAACGGTTTATCGTCGATAATTGACCATGGGTATTTACATTGAGATGTGGCGAGCTCGTATAGGGACATTCTCTCAGCCGGTGAAATGCAAATTGACACTGCATACTTTAAAGCTTAAACATGTCTCGTTGTGCATTAGAGTATGTCTTTTCTTCCTATTGGCGGCGCAATGTGAGGAAACCAATCCTGGCCCCGATCTGCGCGAGCGTAGCGCCCGTGGCCGTTCTTCAAACCGTTCCTCTTCCCAAGTATCTTCAGCCGGTCGACACAATGCGGAAACCAGCGACATCGACGCCGGGCTGTCTCAGCTATCACAGACAGACCACCTTAGGCAGTAGCCTGAGATAGCCGGAGGTGCCCATACCGGAAATCATCCCCAAATTAGCAACTGGCTACACCAAGGTCATGTGCATCGGAATACAGATAGTGAGAACTCGGGCCACGAGAGTTCACGCCATTCTCCTGCCGATTTGATAATCGCCACATTATTACTAGAAATACGATATGGTGTAAAATGCATGAATAAGAAATTCGACTATCTAGAACAGTCTGTAAATGAGTTAAAACGTAAAAATATTGAAATAAAAGAACAAAATAGCAAACTGTCGGAAACAGTCGAAACTCTAAATGATAAACTTAAGGTTTTCGAAGATAAACTGAACGCGAACACACGACAACAGGAAAAACAAGATATACTTATTCGTAAGAGTAATTTGAAATTCTACGGTATCGACTTTACTGCACGTGAATCAAATACACAAACTGAAGAGAAACTGCGAACTTATATTTCGAGTAACCTTGAAGTGAATGCAGAAATATTCATTTCGATTTTGTACATAGGCTTCCGTTTAAGCAAACGCATCCCATACTCGCTAAGTTCTCGTCAATTAAGGACCGTGACACCGTTCTAAACGCATTTCGGGATAAACGAAAGCACGGGGTCGTACAGGGTAGAGTAGTCGAGGATCTGCCGGACCGCGTTATGAAAGCTCGAACCGGACTGTTCCCTTTCATGCAGGAATGCATTAACAGTGGAAAATCGGCGAAACTGAAACATGATAAGTTACTGGTAGATAGTGACTTATATGAATTTGACTTTGATGCCAAAAAGCCTGTGTTGGCACCGCAGAAATAGGGATTATGCCAAGGTCTAAAATACTGTTGTAATGTAAATACATATAATGAGACTTTTGTACAGTTATGATCTTTCAATATATAAGGACTTAAGAAATATTTACATGACACTGCTTTGAAAACATTTTGTAGTGCATTTGATATTATCGCACTTTATGAAACATGGCAAACCGAGGGGAATGAATTCCTAGATGGGTATACATGTGTTGATAAAGACGAATAAGTAATCATAGAAGAGGTTCTGGTGGCGTTATAGTGTTTCTAAAAGATAAACTAGCAAAGATTTTTACACGTTTATATGAACAATTTGATGACAATTCGAACACAAGCGATTTAATAGACAGTAGCCAGTGGTTATCGTATTTCAAAGACTTGTTTTCAACCTCAGAGGCCGAGAACCCACAGGCGCGGTTTGATGAAAACGTTAGTGAGCGATTAACAAGGGAAACAAATACGTATGTCTTAAATGAACCTTTTACTGAGAGTGAGGTGTCTGATAGTATTAAAAGTTTGAACGGAAATTGTGCATCTGGGGCCGATGGACTGAGTATTGAGATGTTTAAAATCACTACAAATAAAACTGTGCCATTTTTGACAAAACTGTTTAATGCTATTTTTGAAAAGGGTATATATCCTGATGGGTGGGGAGAGAGTCTTATATGCCCCATTCACAAAAAAAGGATCAAAGCTAGAGCCAAATAATTATAGGGCTATATCATTATCGAGTAGCCTTAGTAAAATATTCATGCAAATTCTTTCCAAAAAAATCATGAACTGGTCCGATGATAACTCGATTATCGACGAATCGCAAGCAGGCTTCAGAAAAGGATACTCAACGTTTGACAATATTTACAGTCTGTTATTCAGAAATATACTACTCGCCAACGTGGGCGGTTTTATGTATTTTACGTGGACCTGTTCAAGGCCTTTGACAGCTGTAAACACCAAAAGATCTTCAAATGTTTGTCCAGGAACAATATAAATGGCCCGTTCTTGCAAATATTTCGCTCAATGTATAGTAAACTGAAAGCAAGTGTTAAACTCAAACAAGGACTGACGAATATCTTCCAGTGTGAATTAGGAACAAAGCAGGGCTGTTTGAGTTCACCAATAGTTTTTGCCCTCTTCATAAACGATCTTATTGGTTACTAAAGACTAAAAATGAACAATGGTGTGGTAATAGCAAATGATATTGATCAAGTATATGCCTTTATGTACGCAGATGACGTGTCTGGGTTTTCAGAAACCGCCATAGGCCTACAGAGACTTATAAACAATATATCCCAATTTTGTGACGAAGTAGGTATGCAAGTTAATACAGATAAATCAAAGGTGGTGGTTTTTAGAAACGGTGGGCCACTAAGAGCTTATGAACAATGGTGTTATATGGGGAAATTACTTGAAGTTGTGTCTGTATTTCAATCCAAAACTAGGTTGGTCAATGACAAAAGATATGCTGTGTAAACAAGCTTCAAAAGCACTCATTACTATTTATAAATATGAAAAATACTTTGGACATTTCAAACCCTCGTAATCATTTAAATTATTTGATGCAATGGTTGTGCCGATTCTTTGTTATTCATTCGAAATATGGGGCTATGAACTTTCCATAAACACTGAAAGCGTGCAAATAAACTTTTGTAAGAGAATATGTACAGTGCATACATATACAGCAAACTTCTTCGCACTAAGCGAATGTGGACGATTACCGTTATTTGTCAATTATATGACAAGATGTATTAAGTACTGGACGAGACTTCTACAGATGTCACCACAACGATACCCACGGCAATGTTACCTGATGTTGCGTAGACAGTCAGAGGCAGGAAGAACCAACTGGACGTCCCATGTTAAACAGCTACTGTTTCAACATGGTTTCGGTTACGCGTGGATTGCAGACGAAATCGGGGATGTTAAGACATTTATGGCTGAATTCACTCTAAGACTGAAAGACTATGCTTTACAGAAACTTAATGCTGACATAAACTCATCGGCAAAAGCAATCTATTATTGCCAATTTAAATCATTACTTAACATTGAAAAATATCTAACACTTAATATGCCATATTCACATAGAAAGGCCCTTTCGAACTGTCGATGCTCGTGCCATAAATTGATGGTAGAAAAGGGGAGACATGTGAATATAGAACGACAGTATAGATTTTGCCCATTTTGCTTAAGTCGAAATGTGTACACTGTCGAAGATGAATTACATATGCTGTTAATTTGTCCACTTTATAACGACTTGAGAAATGAACATTTTATGCCACAATGGCTAAATTCATTTGTGAGTGTTGCTCTATTTAATGCTATCATGTCGAGTGATCAGGAAGAACAAATACGTTATTTGGCAAACTTTTTACTAAAAGCATTTTCTTTAAGAGATGCAACTATTCAAGTTTAAACAACATTCAATTACGAACATAATTATATGTTACAAACATGTTTAAATATTGCCTATATACTTATTTATGCACCAATGTTATCGTTTCATAACCATTCTATGTGTTACTGTACATACATGTGCATGTCTATTTATTATTTAAATTATGAATATGTCATCTATATAACAAATGTGATGCTGTGTATTTTGGGCTGTAGGTCTTGTAGTACGTAATAAACTATTCGTATTCGTATTCGTAACATCTATTATAAAAAAAGTGAAGCTTTTACTCTCAATGAAAGAAACTAAACGTTGGTTAATATCGGGCCACTTTGAAAATATGCGTTCTTTATGCAAAGTAAAACGCCTAACATACATCTGTTATAGATATGAAATTAAGTTATATCTGTTACTTGATAATAGTCACTTTCTTACTTCCTTTGATTGGTCAGACAAAATCGTAACTCGATACGCATTCTTCTAATTAATCACATTTATTGTGCATGTACACTGTACGAGGGCTGATAAAGAAATTGAAATCTTTTATTCAGCTCTTCCTATATGTACGATTTCATCTTGCCACATCTACCTTCCATAAAACTATTAATTGTTCAATAAAATGGAGGCAATCCAGTTGGCACACCCAAAATATCGTAATGTAAGGTTTATATTCTTATTTTCGAAAATAAATAATACACTAGTTCAACTGGCACTTATACGTCATGATTGTATACCTTTCACAATCCTTATTCAGTGTGTTCCTTTGTCAGTGAAAACGCAATGTGTCAAACTTCGAAATGCCAATATGTTGTGTGTTTTTTTCATTTTCTACCGAGTTGTAACACTTTGCTGATAATACTCTCACATGAAGCTTGTATAGTATGTATTTATTCTTTCAAATGCAGAAAAAGGGATTAAAAAAACTTTAAACAGTTGAAACACTTGATTTCAATAGAAAGTTTTGACGTCATTAGTTTCGTAGCAAAGATCCATATTTTAATCTCTTATTTTTAAAATGTTTCACTCGGTATAAAAGTTTCACTGCAACTGTAATGGTATATCATCTTATATAAGTATTATGGGTCAGACTATGGAAGAGAAATAACCCTCATGTAAAATCTACATTAAACATATTCATGTAGGTATTCTGCAAATCCGACGTGACGTGTGTCTCCTTGGCGTTACATGGCTTCCCTTGTTTCTATATCCTAGCATTTTATCATTCAAGGTGATAGGGAACATGTCAGATTTTATCCTATCCAAAAATTAAAAATTATTAAAGAATTCTACGACGTATTGGTTAAGCCTAATAAAGTATGGAAACCTCAGGTTGATTGATATTCATCTGTTTTATGAATAGTATACGCTGTTCTATGTGCTTCTTTAAGTCAACGATATACGGCATATTGCTTAATTGTTTCTGTTGACTGAACTATTCTTGCATTTGTTGTTCTAAGCTGTTCTAATTCAGTTTACAAATTCCACTATGATTGGTGAAACCATGCATTATTTATGTTATAGTTACCCATGTTATTCCACGTGTACATACCTAGCGGCGAGTTATGTATTGGTTGGGTGTTGGTTACTGTTTTGTACCTTACTGTCAAACAAACATTAACGTTCTGTACACACCTTTACTGCTCGTTTCAAAGGAACAACTGGCGCTAGTTCTAAAACAGATGATGCAATCGGAAGCCTTTTGATATCATCGTGAACTGTGCAAGTTCGCCGAGTTCAGTGTTCTCCGAGTGCACGTTTATTATTTTTAATCAGTATATAGACACTTTTTCAGTCGAGATCAAAATGTATGCTTCAATGGCGTTATAAACAATAAGTCTCTGTGTTTAACCAAAATGAATTGCGTCTTCCTTCCAAGTTGGATTCCAGGGGCCATTTTCAATAAACAACTTAGATCAATCTTAAATTTAAGAGTGAAATCTAAGCTTTTTGATTGGACTGTAACATAAATTGACCAATCAACTGAATGGAATCACTGAGGCATGTCTAAGGATAAGGATAATAACTATATCGAATACCACCCCATACTTATTTAATGTACAAGCTACCGTGCAATAAATAGCGCACGACAATTAATATATAAACGCAAACAAAACACACCCTTAAATATAGAAAAATACAAAAAAATAATAGATCCATACACATGAGTGCCGAAAGACATAGTAAGCATACACAGTGAACATTGAATGGGTTTTTTTCTTCTGTGTACCTCTTTGTTTTTAATTCAGTTATGGTGAAAAACATCGAGTAAAGACATCGAGTAAAGACTACTTGTTAAAATTAGGTAAATTGTTTAAAAAGAAGTATTTATAGTACATGAAATATAAATAAGCTTTAAATACGACAAAAGTATTTGTTACTATCGTCCATGTTATTAATGTTGTGGGTTTAATGAGTTTGAATAATAATCGAAAAAGAAAAGAAGCAAGTGTGTTCAGAAACATGGGGATGTGTGAAAGTGTGATGGTTTAAGATAGACGGGAGGGGGAGGTGAATTGTGTGATATTAAAAATATGATTGAGACTTCTAAACAGTAAAGGTTTAAAAATTAAACACCTCTAAGGTAATAATGAAACTCACACACAGTTTTGATAAAAAAAAATAATGATTTAGGCATATCTTTCGTAATACCCTGCTTTATCAAATGGGATTTTTTTAAAAACTAATCTAATACAAGTATCGATCTATTCAATTAAATGAATTCGTCTTGCCAAAAGACCGGTGCAGTTTGAACATTAGCATCATCAAACTGCCAACTACCTAGTTGTTTAATTAAAAACAGAAGAAAATCAAACTCTTATAATAATTTTATCGGTGGATGTCGGCTGTCATAAATTATCTAACCACAACATTATTTACTATTATTCTTAAATATAGTAACGAATCTAAAACAAAGCTAGAATCATACGCGTCAATTAATTTTAATTTCATCAGATTTTATTGGTCAATATATTAATTATAAGTTTATTTCACGAATATAAGCCATTGTTACGTCACCACATTGTTTTATGTTGTTTTCTGTTCAAGTGATGTACGAAAAACTGACTAAATTCCATATAGGCGATTTTGCAAAGCATGTAACGATGTTAAATAATGAATGATACCTTTGATGGTTTAATTACCTCCTACGTTTCCCAAATTACATTCATTAAAATAGGTGAGAAAATCCTGATTCGTTTCGTAATAACTATTTATATAAAAAACTAACAAGTTTTGTGGTTATCGGGAAACTTGTAGATTAATTATCGTCGGATACCCCCGATTCACACTACACTTTGCTTCGTTGTGTTGCGTGAAGTGTAACGGAAGAAAGTACCGTAGTTGCCGACGATGTTTCTTAATTTGAATTTCTGCCTTCTAAGTGTTATGATGAATAATCAAAAGGGAGTTTATGTCATACACTAAATGTGGTATTTTCAGATTGCTCAACTATGTACTCACGTAGGAGATCATTGGCAGATTCCACGCTGCCGCGACTTTTGCCTCCACGCTACAGCTGTCCTCTAGTCCGATGAACGCTCGGGCGCCTCGCCTCCATTGTGACGTAAGAACCCGCGTTCCAACCAGGGTGTCCGCCTGCGTATCCCCCCACGTCAACTTCAGGCGGTGGCGAGGCAAAATGGACGTGTCGTTGTTGATCAGCTCTATGGCGTAGGAGATGGCCCCGGATATTAGTCTGCCCTGCTTCCCTCGCATAAAGCCATCCGTCTTGTCCACTGTTAGGTAACCTATCGTTATATTCTCTACATCCTTCACGCCGTCAAATTTTGATGTATATCCCAAAGAGAAAAATGTTTGCAGAATCGTACATATTGACAGGCACACTTTATATGAACAAACCATTTTCAAAACTGCATCACATAACTGGAATAAGAGTGCTTTTATTTTGCTAAAACCTTAAAATTATCTTACGGTTGTATGGCTTCATCGCATATTTCCTCACAAGGAAAAATATGTTTCAGTCATTAAGTCTATTAAATATTATTCATGAATACTCAAGAACACATTTTTTTCTCTGTCAGTATTTGCAATATTTATTCTTTATTTCCCAATCGGAATCAAATATTAATGATTACTATATGCACACTTCCTTATAAAAACAAAGTTTCACAAAATGCACAAGTTCTTTTCCAGGTAGGAATATTTTCTGGCATCTCCAAATCAATATTGTTGTTCTACCTGAAGATATAAAACACAAAATGAGGAGAGAAAATAATGACAGTATCCACCAACGGCCAGCAAGAACTCTTCTACATTTTAAAGAACCTCCGGACACAGAGGCGCATTTTCCAATAGTTAGCAAAGCTTTGAATGTCCGCGCTGCTGCGTACTGGCGCTTTCTGTGTAATCCACCAATAAGGCTATGGAAGATTTTTAAATTGAATAAATCATAGGTGCTAATTTTAGCATATTAAATTATAAAGGTATAGGAACATATAACTAGTATTATTGTAATATTAAAGAGGAACTCCTTACAAGCACGATCATATAAACCACATTTCCGTGATACAAGTCAATGTGTTTTAACTGTTTTTAATAACTGAGTTTTATTTTCCATGTTACCTTCGAGTTAATCCTATCCGAAGCAAATGGGGACTACAATGCATCAATTATACAACTATTAAGTATGTAAATGTTATAACGTTGTGATATTATGTACAATCTGGTCTATTCCCCGGTACAACCAATAACGTAGTAACTAAAACAAATGATAAAACCAATAACGAAAGTAAACAAAAAATCAAAACGTTATTTCCCTAAATAAATGAATTTGCATGGACTCGAGGGTTAACGGCCTCTTACTGATTTTCAACAGAGAATTTTTTTATTTTTTTTTTTAATATAATATAAAAAGTAGAAATGTTCAAATTTAAGTTCAAAAGAAGTTGTAATGATTTTTTTAATTCAACATGAACACATAATTTCATGAAAATATAGATAAAATATCAGAAAAGGGAAATAGTTTTAATGTCTTTGTACTCGAAAACAAATATACATACATATTGAGAAAATAATAAAATTTAAGAATTTACAACACAAATAATAACCTGAAAAATCATTAAGAAATTAAAGACAAATCATTCACAAGTCTTCGAACGTCTTTTTCACTCTGACAACACCAAACGTTTGCCTGGAAAAGGATGCATTGATCAAAGACAAATTTGGTCTGAAGTCTTTATCGATCTATTTTAAATCAGCAGTTGTAACAAGATACATATTGATATGTTTATCATGTTATATCGAATCGTCGCGGTAATTAGAGGCCGAAATCTCTACAGGATTGGGCCAGTTTGGTAATGGGCCGAGAAGGTTATCGTTTGAACTAGGGGCCGATTTGGTAAGTGGCCGATACAGCTTTGAAATTGTCCGTGTCCAACATCATGTTGTGTTGTGTTGTTTTCAATCAGACGGAGTGCTATTCCAAATATTCGCATTTGGTTTTGTCTAATTGTGATTTCTGGTTTGACATTTATAGAAATAGATTTTGACCATTTAATATTAAAATGTCACAGAAAATTTTTAACAGAAAAAACGGCTACCAGACAAATCGGCTCTTGATTACGGAAACGTTTCGGCCCTTACTTTTAATTTAACATCATGAACATGCACATATGTATAAGCTGTAAACGTCGAAAAATCTCTAGATTTTAACATATTTATATTGAATTGGCATTTTCTTTATTGAAGTGTTTTGTTTGTGTTTTATTTAGAAATTAATTTGTCAATGAGTTTATTTCATTTAAGTTCCGTATGTTAAACATTATGATTTTGCTAAATAAATACTCAAGGTTATTTTACACAACTAGACATGATTTTTTTTCTTTTGATTGGTTGATATAGAGAAAAAGATGAAAGATGTTTGTTAATAGAAGGGAACAAACTTCTGCAAACTTTACTTTGTACTCCAGCATGTTTTATGGTTAATGTTCGTAACTGGAACAATGAAATAACTGGAATAATCATAGATGCTCCATAGCGCAGAATCCTGTTAGCGGTCTTTTATTAGAAACACAATCGGCTTGATAGCGAGGTGAACACAACCAATGTTCCTTGCTTAACTAGAAGCAAAATGCAATTTTTCTTTTTGTGTTTGTTTGTTTAACCATGTTTCTTCGAAACGATTTGCAACAATATCGTTGCTGGATCCGACAGATCTTATTTTTTTTTTTTTTTTTTTTTTTTTTTAGGTCTGAAGTATACCTATTCAAATTGAAATGTATAAGGAATTAAATTGTGAATAATTTATATTTTCTAATTAGTCTAACACTGTGGTTATGCAATATAATAGAATCAATTATGGTTGTTTATATTGTGAACTTTTGATGTATTTTTATATATTATTCCAGAATACCGTACTCGTTAACTCGTGCAAAGCAAATACATTTTCCATTTCAAACGCATGTTTTAATAATTTAAATTAAGCATACAGCAAACTGCAAATGTATACAAAACTTATGTTTGTGCAATGTTTCTAACTTCACCGAGAATGCCGTAATGTTTCATTAATACGATCATTTATTAAATCTTTAATGGGAAACATCTTCAATCAATGGCATTATAACACCTTGCAGTTGTGACGCCTTTCCTGTAAAATCTCTGAGATGTGAGACATTATCCTATGCTATTATTTAGTTCTAATAGCTATATAGTTATTATCGAACCCGACCGAGTATGTTGAAGTTTATTACTCTTCTTAACTGTTTAAAGAAGTCATTGTTGCATAAACTGGCTATATTCAGTAGACTATGCAGTAAATATTACAGTCAAGTTGAAACTGGGTGGTATTGCTCTCTTGTTGTTATTTGTCTGTAACATGATCATTTATCTATGCGGTTGTGCATGCTGTGATGATTGCTTTGATGATCAATAGTTGTATATACTTGTATCTAAATAAATATTATGTTAATGTCAAACCAAATATTTATCAGACGAATTCAGACAAACATATAATGTATGGCACCTTGTCTGATCATACACTACGAACCAACACTTGTATTACAAACGCTTATTGTTTTTGTCATAATTGTGCGAAAATGTTCGCTTTGCAATTTACCACATTTTAGCCTAAAATGTTATAACTATGGGAACTACTTTTATGCGCAGTCACCCATAGTCGCTTAGGTGTTAATCCGATCTGGTCATTGATCAGTTTAATTTCGTCCCGTCCTGACGTCCAGTATTTGACTTAAAAAAACCCATCCCTCTCTCCCTTATACTTATCATTAATAATATTAGTTTGTTTGCGTTAGTTTGCAATTTTCATGTATTATTAAATGTCTTGTTGAATGTATAACGGGCATTTGGCCACGACGTATTATTATTCCTGTCTAAAGACTTACTTGTATAATATCTATATTACTGGCGTCGCAGCCATTTTCCTCAAATGTTTAATTATCTATTAAATGTTATATATAATGTCTTGTCTTGTCTTTGTCTTTTGGAGTAACGATTAATTATATGGAAATTATGTAAATGAGATCTGTACACACTTCTGACGCTTGCCTCTTGACTGATGCATCGGTTATCCATTAGTTATGAGGTCGTCTCAAAGAACTTTTATGTGTTGCAAGAAAATGGAGATATATTGTACAGTTTTGAACTCAAAGTGGATCATTATTATTGTTATTAAGTTTAATTTGTCATTTAGGTTTTCACTGTTTTTCATGCGACAGTAAATATCAAAGAAATTAAAGTTAAAAATGCAGTCTTACTCCAAAATAAGATTTACCACAATGAATAATATTCTTTTAATATTCCAAAAAGGATGAATAAATGTCGAAAACAATGGTTCTTATGAAGGATACCGGGTTTAATAATGACCATAAAACACGGTGTTTCTACCTTATGAGGCTATAGTAGAACACAGTTAATATTTTTGCATTCACCAATCATTTAATATTTTTGCGATTTCTGCTATTAAATACACGGTTACAATCTTGTTATCAGTAATTAATATTTTCAATAAGTTCATCATTACTTGAGTCAGTAGTTAAACGTTTGTCAGTCAAAATTGATGTTTGTTATACATGTAAATGTAGTGATTGTGAATACGAGTTTCACCACATGTAAAAATTCAAGTTATTGTACGGTTTAGTATTAAATGATTAGCATTCTATTTGTACATGAACTCGGGTTTGAAAGCATTCATGAAAATGGGCAAAAACCTAAGCAGGATGATTTGTATATGTGTTTGTAATTGTTTGTTTGACTGTGTCCGTTGGGCTGAGCCTTGGCGCCGTTTTGGACAAACGGGAAGAGCGATTTAACCCTTTTTATATCGAATGATCTTTACGATCAAAATGCAAGCCATTCCAGCATTTTGAAACACTACGTATATCAGAATAATACTACATGTAATTATATTACATTTAAACGTATTTTGTCAAGTAAATGCATAATATTTGCAATTCAGATATAAATAGTATTTAACATTTAGACTCATTTCGGTAAACCCATTATAAGGCGAACAATTTTAAAACGCTTCTTGGAGAGTTGTCTTCAATTGCATCGTAGAGACATAACGTTTACTTGTTTGTTAGAGTTCTATCAAGGGGATATACAGGAAGTGGGGCGGTCAATTTTTGCCTGCGACCGAAGCTCGCTTTGGAGCAGAGGCAGACCGTTCCAGTTTACGTAGATAGTCAAATAAGTTGGTGTTCTTTGGATCGTCCAAATGGATCAACTTAAAATTAATGGACAGAAAAAATAAAAATCCCGGATTGTTTTTGGCCCACACAGAAATACAAACACCAATTTTATGCTACTTTTTTCTAATGACAATAGTTTAACAAGTCAGCCTTTGTGGAAACATAGTCTCACTGAGCAATACTGTATGAACATAATGTTGGTGCATTCGCCCCAATCGATCTACACTCTCACAGATTGAACGTTTTGACAACTTTTTTTCTTTTTTGTCTTGGAACGAGCCCATACTTGCGAAAATACATTTTCGAATGAAAGTATGAACATCTGCGATCAGATTTTTTGTCGGCAATCTTTTATCATTAGTTTGCAGATATTTACGCAAACATTAGCTCTTTCCAAGACAAAAAATAAATAAGTTTTAAAAACAGCATATCTGTGAGAGTGCAGCTTAAAACGTAATGATAAGAAAACCAAAGAACTATCTCGATTGTCATTTGCCCTCAGAAAAGTACAATAACCAAAACTTGAAAACAACAAACAGCTAGCATATCGTTCAAGCAACAGAAATGAAACTTCACCATTTTAGTACATCAAAACACGAATGTAAATTTGTTGGAAAACAACATACCTAGATATCTACAAGAGAACTGTTACATCATGCAAGACCGACTATTTTCTGTTTTAACATTCTGTAATGGCACTTCCTAATGATGTGTAATTATATATTTCCTTGAAAGCAAAGATATCAAATACGAACACCGACCAACGATTTTGGTATGGCATCTTGTCTTCTCATTAACTACTACTAATGTTCTTGTAAAAAGGAATTGTGCCCGTCCTTATTATTAAAAAATGTTCCCAATTATTAGGGAATCGTCTGTAAATGACTTCTATACACACATCGAAAGATGCAGTAATGAAGATGGACACCAAACTAATGCTTTTTCCAAAATAGAGACGTCTTAATGAATTCTACATTTCCTCAGCGAAACGGAAAAAGGAAATGAAATCGTCGAGTGTGTGTGAACATTCAATATTTTTTTGCCTTATTTATATCGCAAATAAGACAAAATTCTTGTAAAATGCATACTTATCAGTCCGCCCGTAGTCTTTGACGAACTATTTCTCAATGCTGTGTTAGTTGTTGTTGATCTTGTTGGTGGTGATTTGTTATTGTTGCTGTTGTTGTTGTGTTTGTGTTTTTTTTGTTGTAGATAAATTAAATGACATCAGTGGTCAGTTTAGTACTTTAAGAATGATACAACTTTTCGGTCTTGTAATAATCATTTAACATCACTTTCATCTTTACAGGTTTTGAAAGCATTTTGTTGATAATTTCAAAAATGTAAACTAAACAAATTAAATTATTAAAAGAATCCGAAATCAATTGATTATTGAAATTAAACCCACGAGTTTTAGATAACTGCTATTTTAGAGTGCTCGTTCGCCCTACTTCCTGTTTAGTATTTATGTGTCACGTGAAAAATACCCCCACACTGTGTAATCTTGTTCTGTTAATGTCAAATTCAAACCAGATATTTATCAGACGAAAACTGACAAACATATCTTGTATGTCATCTTGTCTGATCATACACTACGAGCCAACACTTGTATAACAAAAACTTATTGTTTCCGTCGTAATTGTGCGAAAATGTTCGCTTTGCAATTTTATGGAAATTATGTAAATGGTATCTGCTCACACTTCTGACGCCGGCCTCTTGACTGATGCATTAGTTAGATATGGAGACGTCTTAATGGATTATTATATGATGCAAGAAAATAAGTATATTGAACAGTTTTGAACACATTCATAATGACTAAATTTATTTTTGAAATTAAAAATTGATTTATTGCCATTTAAGTTATACATTTTTTTTCTTCTTGTGACAGTAATTATCAAAGTCAAGGAATAAAAAGTCAAACATTTGAAGATACTAAGGCTGACAAATAAGCTTCCATTAGTAGTTTGCAGTTACTGCTCATGTTCGCATTGAATTTGTTTTATTTCTATATAAACTCCCTTTTAATTGCAATAAATTACCTCTATAAACAAAGTGAATAGTATATATTATGACAAAAATGACATTCTGTCGACCAATGAATTGATCAGTTTTGGTAGCAGTACGAGGGGCGTTCATAAACATAAACATTAAACTTTCCATGGCACTTAATGTCTTCCGTAGAAACCCCCGCTGCATACATGCATGTAGATTCCATACAGTTGACTGCAGAAGTTGATTTAAAACACATGTTATCCTTTTATTTAATCAGGTGAGAATTGACCGAGTATTTTTTGTTGAACACACTCATATATATTGGATATAGAGTAATGCTTTGATAAACCCTGAAGGAAAAATAAAAATTAGGGCTTAAATTCAAGCCCGACATTCTTTGCAGGTATCTCCTAATAAAAATTGTTCTGAATTGTGTCGTACATATGGTAGTTCTACGATGGCATAAAGAACATTTTTGCTGAGTTTATAGATGCTTAGGGTGTATATATGGCTTGCAAGACATTTACCGTCCTGGAAGACCTTTTATGTTCAGCAACAAAGGGAAACATTGCTGCTGTTAGAACAATGATAGATGGTGATGGCCGACATACTATTTCCCCGATAGCTACAGGTTATAGAAAATGCATTTCAGGAAAGCCGACTGTCTGTTATTGTTATTGTCTGGAATTTAAGAAGCTTTGTGTTAAATTAATACAACTTTTGTTGATACAATACCAAAAGGCCAAGCGTTTCGATCGCATCGAAACACTTTTGAAAAAAAAAAAACACAAATAAAAATGAAATCTTAATTAAATTTCTTCACTTGCTAACTTGGTTGGAACCTAGGTTCATTACTTTATACCCTAGCGACGCATAAAAAGAAACAACTGCTAAAAAGGGTCATGCAAGGCCGGTCAGACTGACCAGCAGATGCACCAAGAAGGTTTAATATGCCATTTCCTTTAATGTTAATGGCTCTGCTGTATAAGCTCTAAAAAGTACTAAAACGCTGAAATCATCTTAGGCATGTTTAAGATTATCATGAAACACGAACCACAATTTTTCAGAAATATCTATTAAAATTAATACCCAAGTAAATTAAAATTAATACCCAAGTAAATATTTGAAATGCAATCAGTTTGATCATGACAATGCTTCGTCCCACAAACGTCAAATTGTTTTATCTTTCTTAGAACGAAACTAGGCTGAACACACACCCTGACTTAAGCCGCTTTGACTTGTTCGTGTTCACCTAGCTTAATATGCTCTCTGGTTGGCACGGTGATACTAGATGTTCCCTTTTAGGGTCTTAACAGTAGAAACAAATGAGGCTGCTTTACAACATTTAGGTCTGCAAATCGGCAGGGGGTAAAATTTGCAGTGAACATTTTGAACATATGTAGATCACTTGCATACTTTATTGAATGCTATTCAAATACCGACATTCATATAAATAGACAAAAGGCGTCTGCGTAATCCACATGCTGCTCTTCATTTCTGTGTTCATCAATTATCATTAGCATAAAACAAGTATCTTATTTTGTTATCGTGGAGCCTTTCTGACAGTCGCCCATAATAGAGGAGCAACATATGATCAAGAAAAGAATGATGCATAGCATCAAGTCGGCGCGATAAAATAAGAAGAAAAACATGAATGTAGATAACCAAAAAATGCTGTTATTTATTTCAATGATAACATGTTAGGTATACATATGTTCGAAGGACATTATGGTTGATAATTATGTTGCAAATGTATTTGCTTTTGTGAACACACTTTACTGTTATGAGTAAATAGAACGGGGATAAAAAAGACTATACATTATGATAGAATGACAGTTTCAAAACAAACAATTAAGCTAGTATGTTAATATTTCAAAACTCCCTTTTCGCTGCTCGCCAAGGGAGATTACTGCGCTGGAGGTTGAGAAACGTATATGATATTGTTATAGTACCGTGCAACCTTCATCTATTCGGGGAAAAGTTGGTATTCAAAATCAAAACTTTCAAAAAATGCTGCATTCATCTATTCGGGGAAAAGTTGGTTTTTAAAATCAAAATTTTCAAAAAAAAATCAGGGCCGCTATAATTTAAGTCTTCATTATAAATTAAAATTAATATTTTTATAAAACACACTGTACTTCACATTTTATCGTGCAACGAGATGAATAACAAAAGCATTTTTCTGCAATTTATGAACTGGTCCCTAACTTGGAGCAATATCTTGGACAATATCAAATACCTTCTGGGCGCCGATTAATAATAATTGCAGTGATAGCATCTAATAACTCATATCGTCCCTTGTCGACAGAACAAGGAAAAAGCTAGAAAGATATCAATCATTAGTAAAACTTTACTTAGACTCTTCACAAGTTAAGACTGTGTATATATGTACAGGTGTCCACTGCAGTGACATTGAAAAGTACCTCAATATACACCTGGCCGTAATGGTTCAAAGTTTGCAATAATGAGTTATTTATATTTCAAAATGTGTTAACATTTATCAATCCACTTTATCAATCTAATTGATTAAACATTAAACAGAAACATATAGATAATCTTTGAACAGGTGTTGTGGTTGGGTAGTTTCTTTTCTAAAATTTAAAATTGAAATGGTTTAATTCTCAATTGAGTTATATATGTTTTATGTTAAAATAAAACTCTGTTTGGACATTTGCCGAACTTATTTTTGATTAATATATCTCTATTTTGTATAACTTTCATTGATCACTCACTATTGATTGATACATAAGTATTCGCCTCCGCTCTAAAATCTTTGTTAACAATTCCATTATGAATGTGTTTATATGAAATAAACGTTTGTGTTCATATAAAGCTTAAAACTGAAAAACGCATAGTTTTTTGTTGAAAATTAGCATCCTATACATGGATCACCAATTATAACGTTACTCCAGGTTGGTCCATTTTTTCCTCAGCGGAGAGTATCGATATTTTACCACTCGATAAAACGAAAACTATTCCATGCCAAAATCTTCGTGTCAACAAAGCAACATGTTCAATATTATAAAAAAAAATAACTTGAGGGTTTTGTTGTCAGATGGGATTTTCGTACTTTTGGCGAATTATTGGTACAATACACAGTCAATACACAATCAATTCTACTGGGAATAATTGGCACGTAAATTTGTTCTTAAGATAGGCATTCATTTTAACACGTATCATACTTTTTTATTATTTGGAACTTAACTTTTTTCCTGTGAAATTTGATTTCACTTTTTCTAGAGTTATTCAAGGAAAACCTCCGTTTCCGGACGAAAAGGGGTCCCTTACCGGTATCAAATCAAGGGCTGTTACAGTCACGTGACAAAGCTTAGATTTGTCAGATGGGTAGCCATTATTAAAGTTCCAGAGATGTTTGTAAAACAACTATGTCCCCTTTTTGTAGCGTATTTTAAGGTAATGGCCAAATTCCCTGCAACATTGAAATATCCAGATAAAACTAAATAATTTAGCTTTAATTAGACTTCAACACGCCAAGTCTGTGGACCACAGGCCAAAGCACATTCTAGCTATTAATCGGAAACTCCTTTGTGTCAAATGTCACTGCGACCTTGACTTCTAATTTACTGACTTAAAAATAAAAACGGGATATCATCTGCTGGTCATGACTAAACTACCTACAAGTTTGAGGACTTTATGCTCAAGCGTTCTCACGTAATCAATCGAACATAGTTTGATCTACCTACCGACGGACCGATTTGAAAAGCAATGTCTCTTCTATTTCATGTGGATTGTTATTTAGTTGGTGTTCTTTGGTTCGTCCGAATCGATCTACGTAAAATTAATGAACATATTTTTTTTTAAATCCTCGATCGTCATTGGCCCACACAAATTTGAATAACCAAGTATATGCTAACTTTTACTAACGACAATAGTTTAACAAGTAAGCCGTAGTAGAAACAACGTACCTATTTTTATTTTTTTTAAAGTAAACTTAAAGTGACTCGCTCATGTTTTTGGACCAAAAATTAGTATTTTTCGGTCATGCATCTGAAAACAATTATTTTTTCATTATTTGACTCTATCATATTGAAATTGCAGAAACAAAATACAGTTATAGCCTAGAAGTGTATTTTTGTTTCAGTGGGGTTCGAACCCACGCCGGTAAAGTCAAGAAAAATGTAGAAACCAGTTAGATGGTCCTCACGACCGCCGGAATTAGATCGATATGTTGAGCTATTAAGGATAGATTGATAACATGACGTGATAATGTATGATAATAATCAATCAATCACGCAACACCACAGTCGTAATTATTTTTCAAAAGTGTGGTAAATCATAAGGAGTGTTTAAACACAAATACCAAAAGCTGAACTTCTTCAGCAAATATTTGCCAAAAAATGTCTTTAAAAAAGACTACAATTTTCAGTTAACATTTGCTGAAGGTTTCCAGCTTTTGGTATTTTTGTTTTAACACTCGTTATGATTTGCCACACTTTATTTCGTAATAAAAGTGCATCTACAAACCATGAACGAGATACTTTAACAAATAAACGAGATCAAAGGAATCAGAAATCAATTGATCATTGAAATCAAAGCCGTAAATTTTAGATAACTTGCGAAGGACGGAGTTCAAATTCGGAAATTCGCGCAAAAATTGTGTTTTATTTGGGACGTGAAAGCGGACTTAAATTTCAAAACAGTGACAAATATTAATTTGAAACAGTGGAACATTTTTATTTGATTGATAAATCTGTGAAAACCAGCGGGAGGCATATAATAAAATATTATTATGATCAACACAATTGAAAAACTTGCGTATTATTTTTCCCAGGGTCCATTTCCGGTTAACCCATTCATAGAAATCACATTTCCCCCTTGAAGCACACGTTCTTAAGCGCATCGTTGTAAGAATTTAGAGTACACATTATAAGTAAAAAAAGTACTAATCCTCTTTTTATATGAACGTGAATATCGAAACGGCATCAGTAATATTTCATGATAACGATCAGTTATAAAATCTTGATTTGAAGAACATCTTTGAATATCAACATTATAACGCTTGACATCTAACAGTGGTGACCTTTTTCTCTAATATCTCTAAGATGTGAGATAGTGTCCTATTTGCATGTAATCTACTTTGTAAATGTCAAACCAGATATCTATCAGACGAAAACAGACAAACATATCTGGTTTGGTTCAGTAGTTTATTAGAGTCTCATCAATACATCTTAATACAACATTATAGCCATAGCTTCTTTTTCTAAAAACGAAGTATTGCTACTCATTACATGAGTTAAAGGAGACTATAGCAATACATACATATACAACATTCAGGATCGTTATATGTCTAACAAACAGTATTGTACATATATATTGGGGGAAAAATAAAAATAAGACTTAAGATAGACATATTAATAATTAATTAAAAAGGCACCGGTGACGAATGCCAATCTTGGTATGAAAGTAAATTGCAACCAAACAATTAGAATACTGCATGATGAAGTGCGCATTATATATAGAAAAAGTACAGTGACTTAGAGATACTAAAGTTTCTAAAATATTTTATACACATTATTTAATATCTAAAGCAAGGAAACAAATCATCTATACAACAGGTTATTTCTATTTTTCAAAATCATAAAACGGGTTTTGGCACTGACTTTAAGCATATCTTCATTGGACAGCACAAATATCAATTTGTTTCGATCGCATATATTAACATAGCTGTTATCAACTTCACATGCTTTTGTAATAAAATTATCTTTAATAGTCTGATAAGCATTTTAATGAAACAATACATGTATTTTATTCTCAACAGCAGTACTACAATTTGGTAATAGGCGTGTATTTATGGAACATTTTCGTATCTGCCAGTTTCTAGTCTTAATGGGGCAACTCCACATCTGACCTTAGCTAAGGCGGATCTATGTTTAATATGTAATTGCGTCTTAACATTGTTCTATAACACATATTCTTGCTTAAACAGTTTATAGGTTCTGGGCTTGTTACGCCCTCTTCCTGAAGGACCAACATCTCTATTAATATTATCTTTCAACACTGATATAAACTTTTGCACTGATAATGATAGCAACTTATTATAGAAATATTTAATGGATGATGTATTGCAGTTCCCTAGCATTGGTAACAAACCAATACTATTTATATGATTTATATAATCAAACTGCAAGTGTCTACAACGTGAACCTCTCTTACTATAGCAATAGTCAAATATTTAATGATTGATTCTATCGTTATCAGTTTTCGCTATCCTATGCCATTACTGGGCAACAGACTTCCATTGTTTCATCAGTGGTGGGTGCCAAGCAAATTCATTGTATAAAGCATTATTGGGCGTTTACTGACCAGTGCCAAGAAAGAAACGCATAGCACTGCTTTCAACAGAGTTAAAGCATTGCATGAGTAGGACTTCTTCCCCAAATTGAGGCACCATGAAATATTATTGGAAATTCAGTACTTTTCGAATAGTTTAACTAACACTTTATACGGTAGAGCATCGGCTGTTTTACACTTTGCAATTACGAGCCCGAGTGCTCTGCTTGCACTCTGAGCAGCACACTTGGCAGTACTATTATAATAAAGATATTACTTCAATAGTAACCCTAGTTAGGTATACTTATCAACCACTTGAAAAGTAGTATCACCACAAATGAATACAAATGGGGTTCTGTTGACCGAATGATATCTAAAATAAACAATTTGACTCTGAGATGAATTAACAAGCATACTATTTGAGTAACACCAGTCGTTTAAAACATTTAACATAGACTGTATGTTTTCTCCATTTTCTCACATAAGAACAATATCATCAGCATGAATCAATACACACATATCTTTATCACCAACTGATATATAAAGGAAATCAATTACAAACAGATTAAACAATAAAGGAGACAAAGAACATCCTTGTCTCAAGTGTAATGTACATCGAGCTTTCATATTATCAATTGATTCTTACAAAGGATGATGTGTTATTATATAGAGATTTAAGTGCAACAATGATTTTACCTAATATGTATCCTTGTCTGTTCATAAATTACATACCGACACTTGTATAACAAACACTTATTGTTTTTTGTCGTAATTATGCGAAAATGTTCGCTTTGTTATTATATGGAAATGATGCAAATGGGATCTGCACACACTTCTGACGCCGGCCACTTGACTAATGCATTGGTTAAATATGGAGGCGTCCCAAAGGACTATTATATGTTGCAAAAAAATGGATATATACTGTACAGTTTTTAACACACAAACACATAAGGTAAACCCCCACTATTTTTACATTTGTAAATTTCAATATGATTACTGTCGCAGGGCGATTTGTATATGTGTTTGTTATTGTTTTTCTGACTTTAAATGTGTCTAATCTCAATAATGTTGATGTAATAGTAGTACCTTACCCTTTCATTCACTTTCACTTCCATTTTGGTTTTCATTACGCTTTCGCTTCGATTTTCAATTTATTCCTTGAGAACCTTTAACTCTAAACTTTCACTCATGCACGAGGTATCAGCGCACTCGTATGTATAAGTTTTGACAACACAGACGAGTTTTATTTGTCTCTGTGTTTTTATACTTTGCGTGTTTTTTCTTCATCACACCTTGGTTTTGAACCTTCCGTACATCAAAGTACCGCGGCATTAGCGTTGTAATTGTGACTTTAAGGCATATCTTCCCTCTTTTAAACAGTTTGTCCAGTTAAGATCTGTTGGTATTTAACGATCTGATAACCTTTTGTTTACCATTTTAAATATTGCAATTACTATATCTAATAGACACGTGGAAAAACATCCAACAACTTTAATTTATTACATCCATCTGGAGCCAAGGAAGTCCGTTCTGTTTTATGTAGATAAACAAATTAGTTTGTGTTCTCGCGTTCGTCCGAATAGATCTTCGTAAAGTTAATAAACAATTACTTTTTTTAAATCCTCGATTGATTTTACCCCACACAGAAATGCAAACACCAATTATATGCTACCTTTTACTAATGAAAATAGTGTAACAAGTAAGCCTTGGTGAAAACATAGTCTGACTGAGCATTACTGTATGAAATCATTTTGGTGTATCGTCAGAATCGATCGTAAATTAATGGTCAGAAAATTAAAAAAAAGATTGTCATTGGCCCACAGAAAAGTGCCATCACCAAACGTTGAATACACCAAACATTTCTAGCATATCATTCAATCAACAGATATGGAACCTAACCACTTGAGTACATCAAAACATGAATACTCGTATATATTCGGTACAAAACATACCTACATATTTACAAGAGAACTGTTACATCATGCCAGACCAACCATTTCTGTTTTAACATTCCTAACGATATGTAATTATCTATTTCCTTGAAAGCAAAACAAAATATCAAATACGAACACCGACCAACGTTTTTGGTATGGCATCTTGTCTGCTCATTAACTACAACTAATGTTCTTGCAAAAACGAGTGTGTCTGTCTGAATTGTGGGAAATTGTTCCCAATTACAAATGACTTCTACACCCCACGTCGAAAGATGCATAATGAAGATGGACACTGCACTTATGATTTTGTAAAAAAAGAGACGTCTAAATAAATTCTGCATTTTCTCAAAAACACGGACGAAATACAGTAAATTGAACCGTCTTATGTGTCTGAACATTATATATTTTAGAAATTGTAAATTTTACAAAAAGGAAGAGATCAGAAGAATCTAAAATCAATTGATTTTTTTAAATTAAAGCCCTGAATTTGAGATAACTTGCGAAGGATCAAGGGTCCGTGATCAAGTTTGGAAAAACGCGCCAAATTTCTTATGGACGTGAGAGCGGACTGAAATGTCAATACAGTGAAAAATATCAGATTGAAACAGTGAAACGACATTTCCATTTGTCTGATAAATGTGTATTAACCATCGGGAAGCATGTAATAAAATTCTTTCATGATGACATTATCGTCAACAATATTTTAATGTTTGCAGATCATTAGTTTTTCCGGGGTCCAGTTCAGGTTGTTACGTACAAGGCAAACACCTTTCCCATTTGAAGCGCACACTACAATGAATTATAAAAGTACTGATTTTCTTTGTTATATACAATCGTGAATATTGAAACGGCTTATATTTTATTATAACTATCAATTATAAAATCTTTATTGGAAAAACATCTTACAATATTAACATTATAACACTTGACATCTAGCAATGGTGACCTTTTTCTGTAATATATCTTTAATGTGAGATATTGTCCTATTTGCCTGTAATCTACTTCTATTAATGTCAAACCAGATATCTATCAGAGTAAAGCAGACAAACATATCTTGGATGGCACCTTGCTTGATCATAAACTACGAACCAATACTTGTATAACAAACACTTAATGTTTTTGTCGTAATTGTGTGAAAAAGTTCGCTTTGCAATTACATGGAAATGATGTAAATGGTAATTGCTCACACTTCTGACGCCGGCCTCTTGACTGATGCACTGGTTAGATATGGAGACGTCTCGAGGGACTATTATATGTTGCAAGAAAATGGATTTATATTGTACCGTTTTGAACACATTCATTATGACAAAATGTATCTTTGAAATTATAAATTGATTGTATTTGCCACTTAGGATTTACATTTTTCTGACTGCGACAGTAATTTTACAAGTCTAAGAATTACAAGAAAACCCTTTGAAGATACAGCGTTTAACATATAAGCTTCCATTAGTAGTTTGCAGTTATAGATCATGTTAGCATTGAAATTGATTTATTACTATATACACTCTCTTTAAATTGCGATAAATAACCTCTATAAATGAAGATAATATGATAGATTACGACAAGATGACACTCTGCCGAACAAAAAAAAAAGATCAGTTTTGAAAGCAGTACGAGAGGCTATCATTAAATTTTGTCACTTATTGTCTTCCGTAGAAAAACAAGCAGCACACGTGCATGTAGAGTTCGTGCTGTTGATTGCAGAGGTTTATTTATCACAACTGCTAATTTTTTTATCTCTTTTAACCGCTTAAAATTCACTAGAAGTTATATTATTGAACAATACACACTCTTATTTGGTTGATATATATAGTAAGACTATGATGAACCCTGAAGAAAAAATAGAAATTACGGCTTAAACTTAAGTCCGAGTTTCTTTGCAGGTACATGTATCTCCAAGCAAAAATTGTTCTGAATTGTGTCATATACATGGCAGTTCTACGATGGCATTAAGGATATTTTTTGCTGGGTTAAAACATGTTAAGGAGGTCTATATAGCCTGCAAGATAGTTACCGTCCGGGAAGACCTATTTTGTTCAGCAACAAAGGAAAATATTGCAGCTGTTTGAACAATTGAAGCTGAAGATGGCCGGCAAAGAGAGCTACATGTAATAGTAAATGCATTTCAGAAGGGACCGACTGATTGTTTGGAATGAAAGAAGTGCTTGCTGATTACACCTCTTGTTGATACGATACGAATAGGTCAAGCGTTTCGACAAAGCACTTTCGAAAAACAAAAAAGTGAAATCCTAGTTAAATTTCTTGAGTTGCTAACTTGGATGGAATTTGGGTTTATTTAATGAATGCCCTAGCGACGCAGAAATAACAAAGAAAGGTCATGCAAGGCCGGTCATTGCAAAGAGGACAAGAAGCGCCAAGCATGTTAAATATGCCATTTTCTTCAATTCTAGTGGCACTGCTGTATAAACTCCCTACGGATAGGCTATAATTATTTAAGGCAAGTGTAACAAGAAAAGCGAACGACCATTTTTTAAATACATATAAAATATAAAAAAACGCCCAAGTGAAGATTTGAAATGCATACAGCTAATACATCACAATGCTTCATCCCACATAAGTAAAATTGTTATATCTTTCTCAGAACAAAAACAAGGTTTCTCTAATTGAAAAACCACCTAATTCCCCGTACCTTAGCCCCTGTGACTTGTTCGTATTCCCTTGCTAAATATGTTCTCTGGTTAGCACGATGCTGCTAGAAGTACCCTTGGTTCTGTAATGTGTCAGTGTCGGAACAGTATAACTACTTACAAAGGGGGACTACTTTGAAGCATTAAGTTCACTGATAGCAAGGATGCAAACGTATGCATCCCTGCAGGGGGAATACTTTGCAGTAAGCAAATTAATCAAACGAACACCAGTTCCATACTTTATTAAATGCTTTTCGAATACCGACATGCACCGAAATAGACAAAAGGCGTCTACGTAATCCACATGCTGCTGTTCATTTATGTGTTCATCAATTATCATTAGCACGAAATAAGTATCTATTTTTGTGATCGTAGAGCCTTGCTGACAGTCGCCCATAATAGAGAAGCAACATATGCATAATTGCATTGTAAGCAGCCAATAACTCATATCCACCCTTGTCGAACGAAAAAGAGAAACCTAGTGGTACGTTGAAACATTGTTTCACTTTAACAAAATGTTTTTATAAATACATTTGACATTGATTGTTAAAATGACACCAGTCATTAGAATTATTCTATTTAGACTCTTGAAAAAGTTAAAACTGCAAATCTGTACCAGTGTCTGCTGCAGTAACATTGAAATATACTCGTACGTGTAGACTGATTTGAATAATACTCTGACCGTATTCCATGATGAAAAGGAGTCTTGCAAGTATTCAATGTTTGCAATAAAACGTAAGATTCATATTTAAAAATGTGTTTCCATTTATCGATGTTATTTATTAATGTAATTGATAAAATACCAAACAGCAGCAGGTAGGTACTCTTTGAACTGATCTCGTGGTGTTGTTGTTGGTTTTTGCTAAAACGTTAAATTTAAAAGACTAGTAGTTGAAATCTCTTAATTGATTTAATAATATATTGAATTAAAACTCTGTTTGCCACATTTGCATAACATATCATAGATTAATATATATCTTCTTGTATAACTTTTGACCACTCATTTTTCATTGATACATACTGATTAGGAATTACTGTATAACCAACGCTCTTAAAGCTTACAATTCAATTATAATTGTTTTCATACAAAATGAACGTTTGTGTTCAAATAAAGCTTAAATATGAAAACTAATATTTTTACTTGAAAATTGGCAATATATATCCCCAATTATAATAGTTCTCTAGGCAGCGCCATATTTCTCTCAGCGGTAGGGTATCGATATTTGACCACTCGATAAAACGGAAACTATTTTACCCCAAAGTCCTCGTGTCAACAAAGCAACATGTTATATTTTATAGAAAATAGACAAATATTAAATGTTTGTTGTCAGACGCGATATTCGTATGTTTTTCTACACTAGGTAAATAAATGCTCATTTCTAAACTTGCATTAAAAACAGACTATCAGGTTGCGTAACTGACTATAACAAAGCTAGTTAATAACAAGGTATCGGCCTTTCAATTATGAGACTTGTGTGTGACTGTTTTCCACAGGTACAATTTGAAAGAGTTTAATGTATACAAAAACAATACGTAGCAAACATTACATTTTAAACACAGACACAGGAACGTTTCTCTGATAATAAGTTGAGGTTCGGGTGTCGGCCGGACAGAGTCTTGGCACCACTATTGATGAATGTGAAGAGTTAAATGAGCCTCTTGTTGGTTGTATGATTTATAGGTTCAAACTGATAAGCCGTGTTAGCTTTTTGAACGCTGGGTAAGTTAAAACAATATAATTATTATGATTTATTACATAACTTCTTTTAAGTTAAAGAATTTGTAAATTGGGGTATTTCTTCAATGTTTAGCTCGAGCCGCGTTATAATCAACCGATTGTAATGCGAGAATTTTCAAGTATTCGTGCACGTGGTGTTGTCATTTGGCGTTTAAGAACAATAAAGAAAAAGCGTATTACTATGTATCACCTTTCATCGTTTCTCATATTATTGAGCAATTCTCACGAGAACAAAAATGGATCCTCACCGTTTCAGGACTTCGAGATAACAACATTAATATAATGTTCATGGAAACATGATAGTAAAACAAATGTATTGGCAAACAACTGAATGGGTTATGTACAAACTGGCGCTTACATAAGGCAAAGCCGAAGCTTATTCTGTTAACATAAAAGGGATATGTTTTAATGATTTGTTATAATCTATTTACGTCAATGCCAGACAAGTTTACAGTTACGAACACCGACAAGAGTATTTGGAAAAGGTATATCGTCTGTACATTAAGATCACTAATGTTCTTGGAAGCATTTATTGTTTCTGTCTTTATTGTGAGGTAATGTTCACAATTGTTAAGGAACTGTCTGTAAAATTCAATACGCACGCCAAAAGATGCATCAATAAGAATGGACACCAGCTATGCTTCTCGAAAAAGGAGAAACGTCTCAAACTCTCAATGGATTTTCTCGATGAACCGGACACATTAAAGTAAATGTCTTAAAATACTTTGATACTTCAATGCCTTCGTAAGGATAGTTTTTGTTTGAAATAAATAATTGATGTTGGGGCCAGTGTGAGGTTGACTACTCTCAACTAGTTTAAACCACTAATGGTGACATACTTATTAACCACACCAAGACGGCAACACTTACATTTGCTACTAAATACATTTCAATGCATCTGAAGAATGTATGTGTTGTTTAATAACTATCGAATATATACTTTCATAAGGGAACTGTCAATAAATGGAATGTGAACACACTTCGACAGATACACCAATATGTGTGGTCATTGAATTTGTTAAATAAAAAGACGACTCAATTGGTTCGAAGGGTAAAAAAAGGATATTCTACTTTTTGTATAAGCTTGAGAACTACGAAACGTGTAATTACAGAAGTGTTAAATTTGCCACGCATGTATTTCATAACTGTTTCATGGAAAGAAAAATAATTATGGGGAAGTTGTTCATATCCAATAAATCCAGTAATTCAATTGAAACCTGGTGTATTGCTTTTTTTCGAGATGCAAAGACTAACAATAACAATTCAAACTTTGATTTTTGGTTTCATTTACGAATTATTTTATCATTTTCAATGTACTTTAACTGTTTTGAGTAAAATAAAGTAGTAGATGTATATAATTTTATTATTTTATTTATTTTGTTTGCAGTAAATTTTGCATCCTTTTGTCCTTCTTGAATCCATTTATTCTGCACTATAATGAACACATATGTTTGTTTTTCCTTCATAAATCATATAGCGAAATCAAATTGGAATCGATTGATAAGTATAGATACGGAAAACGTGCCACCCACCCTTACACAGATTAAACATTGTTTTGTCGTAATTGTGAGAATATGTTCGCTACGCAATTATATGGAAATGATATATAAATGGTTTCTGCTCAAACTTTCAACAATGGCTACTTGATCGATGCATTCGTTATTTGTTGAGACGTCTCAAGAGGCTAATATGTGTTGTAAGAGAATGAATATGGTGAACAGTTTTTAGCACATGTATATGAAACCATGGGTTTTTGTAATTTATTATTAATTTAATTTGTCATTGAGGATTTTCTTGTTTCATAATAACGCTTATATTCAAGGCGTTTCATTGTGCTGTATGGATCACTCACTTTTTGACCCCAGACCAAAGGCCAAGTGTTTCGATTGTATCAAAATGGTGGAACCATCACAAGCATGTTTAAAAAATAAAGTACTAGCATCTGTAAAAATAAATATCAAGGTTAGCGCCAAAGTAAAGATTTGAAAGGCATACAGCTTATTCATGGCAATGCCCACAAACGCTAAATTATAAGATAATTCTATGAACAAGAAAAGGTTATTCAGGTTGAACAGCGACCTTTGTTTCTTGACCTAAGCCCCTGTGACTCTGATAAAGAAGAAATCATGTGAACGATGTTCAACAAGAAATGCCATTAGTTCTGCAATGTTTCAGTAAGTATACCAAAGGGAGATTACTTTGCAGCATTGAGATTGTGGATAGCAATTATTGTGTAAGGGTGTACCTGTGTGATGTGAATATTAAAAACAAACGAAGACCAGTTACCTATTTCTTAATTATTTATTTTTCATAACCGGCATTAAATCATTAAACCGGGTTAATGTTTAAACTTTTTTCTACTGAGCTTAATTCTGTAGCTTTTCGCACAAATATACATACACAAATGTGCACGTGCTGTTCTTTTGTTTTTGATTTACGTCAATTATCAGTAGCATGGAATGCGTATATGTTTTTGTTATCGTAACAGCCTGTAATAGAACAGCAATCTATGGCAGTATTGCAGTGTAAAGTCAATAACTCATATCATCCCGGTTTGTAAAAACATTGTGTTTAATTGCGTAAAAAAGTTTGACATTGATTGTTAATAAGTGAAAAACATATAGACATTAGTCACACAATAATCTTTTTCTAAGACTCTTGAATGTGAAATCGTATATATGGACAAGTGTCTACTGCAGCAACATTGATATGTACACGTAACATTTATATTTTCAAAATGTGTTTGAATATATCAATATCATGCATCCATTGAAATCATAAAAAATGAAACAGCAACAGATAAATACGCTTTGATGGATAGGGTTTTTTGCTTAAAGTTTAAATTTTAGATGGTTCAACTCTCAATCGCGGAATTTATGTGACCACTAACTATTGAAACATCTACTGGTAAGGAACCATTTTGAAAGTTGCGCCATCTTACTTCATAGCGGGGGATAATCGATATTTTACCACTCGATAATATGAAAACTATTTCACCTCAAAATCTTCGTTCAAACAGAGGATCATGTCATATTCTATAGAAATTATAATAAAGATAAAAAAAAGTTTTTTTCAGATGGGATTTTCTTATCTTTTTAAAACAATATATATTCTATAGAAGGCATTTATTGGTACACAATTTTTCTCTGAATATTACTAAGAATGTTTTGCACGTGAATTCGTTCCTTAAGATAAGCATACCTTTTAAATCGTAGGAAAACCTTTGTTTTATTTGGAACCAATATTTATGCGAAAAGCTAAAGAAACAAGCTCAGTAGCAAAAAGTTTAAACATAAACCAACTTTGATAGATAATTTACAAAACAGCGCTTACCTTATGCAAGACCGAATCTTTTTCTTTTTCTGTTAACGCCATGAAATGAGTTTTCGAATGATTTTGTATTATCTATTGATGTAAATGCCAGACAAGATAACAATTACAAAGATCGATCTCAGCCACTCTACCACTAATATTTTAGTTTTATTTGTGGAAAATGTCCACAATTGTTATGGAATTGTCGGTAAATGACTTCTTTACACACTTCGAAAATTGCACTAATAAAGATTGGCACTACACATGTTCAAATTTGAAAACGAGAGGCGAGTCACTGGATTTTCTTGAAAAACCTGACACTTTGAAGTAAATGCATTTGAAAAAAACAAACATCTTTAGCTTAATATTGTATGCATTTTAAAACTGGCGGATACTCAATTGCTATTATGATGATAACTATTGTTGGGATTACATTTTTTTAAGTTTGCATTTATTTATTTTTTAAAAAGGTGAATTTAACCCCCAGTGATCTGATAAATGACTGTTCCAAGGCAGTTACCCTATTATAAGCAATGTGTATTTGGTTGCATGTGTGATATGTCTGTGTTGTTTTGAACGGACTGTGTCTCTCGTTGAGTGTCCATTTTGCCTCGTAAAGGTCATCGTAAATTGTTTGCCTTAACATTGTTCCTGTATATTTTTATTCGAGATACTGTTCGGATAACAACATAGATACAAACGTAAATATTATAATGCAAATGTGAATTAAATGTATTGTTGTTAGGGATTAATATTATCAACGCATTATGATTTATGTTACTTTCATCGTTTCATTCACAAATGGAAGTGTTAGACAAAGTGTCAGGCATCGAAGTGTTAGACAAAGTGTCAGGTACCGAAGTGTTAGACAAAGTGTTAGGCATAGAAGCTTTAGACAAAGTGTCAGGTACCGAAGTGTTAGACAAAGTGTCAGGCATCGAAGTGTTAGACAAATTGTCAGGCATCGAAGTGTTAGACAAAGTGTCAGGCGTCGAAGTATTAGACAAAGTGTCAGGCATCGAAGTGTTAGACAAAGTGTCAGGCATCGAAGTATTAGACAAAGTGTTAGACATCGAAGTGTTAGACAAAGTGTTAGACATCGAAGTGTTAGACAAAGTGTCAGGCATCGAAGTGTTATACGAAGTGTCAGATACCGAAGTGTTAGACAAAGTGTCAGGCATCGAAGTGTTAGACAAAGTGTCAGGTACCGAAGTGTTAAACAAAGTGTCAGGCATCGAAGTGTTAGATAAAGTGTCAGGCATCGAGGTGTTAGACAAAGTGTTAGACATCGAAGTGTTAGACAAAGTGTCAGCCATCGCAGTGTAAGACAAAGTGCCAGGCATCGAAGTGTTAGACAAAGTGTCAGGCATCGAAGTGTTAGACAAAGTGTCAGGCATCAAAGTGTTAGACAAAGTGTCAGGTACCGAAGTGTAAGTCAAAGTGTTAGGTATCGAAGTGTTAGACAAAGTGCCAGGCATCGAAGTGTTAGACAAAAGGTCAGGCATCGAAGTGTTAGACAAAGTGTCAGGCATCGAAGTGTTAGACAAATTGTCAGGCATCGAAGTGTTAGACAAAGTGTCAGACATCGAAGTGTTAGACAACGTGTTAGGTATCGAAATTAGTCCTTTACCTTGCACCAACGCAAATATCTTTATTTTAATACTATTCTTTAATTTAACAATTCATTAAACATGATCATTTTAACGTAGTAAACACTTCATTTCAAACACTGCATTAACATTGCTGGTACTGCTTTACCTCTTATGTATCATTTATTTTATCTTTGACAGGATAACTTTTTATTGTTTTAATTCATTTTTTTTAAATGTCATGCAAAGACGACAGTGTCCATTCAAAAAAAATACTAGTAATATATTCATTTCTGATTTCCGTTATTTATCAATACCGAATTGTTTGATAACCAACAATAATCACCAACAATGAATAATGTAAACATTTTAAGATACAAAGATTAGTAGATCTACATAAGTTCATGAACTGTGTTTGCAGCTTATTTGGATCCTTTTGTCGATCTGGAATCTATTTAATCTAAAATAATCGTTTTACCTTGGTCCAACCGAACTGAAAACGGTATCTAAGTATTGATACTGAAAACATGTCACCAACCCTTACATAGATAAGAGCGGGTTTTCTGATGAGTGGTTTTGAAAACATTTTATCGCCATTCACAGAAATAGACCAGATAACTTCAATATTATCCACATATTGCTCATTCTAATATTCTGGTTCACGTCAATTAACGGTGGGTTGAAATGATTATCTGGTTTCTTTATCGTTGAGCATTGTCGATAGTCTCTGTGTTAGACACACAATCTGTTGTTGGCGTGTATGCAGCCAATAACTGATTACATCCCGTGTTCATTATCTCGGCTTGAAAGACAATGCAATATAAAAAATGAAAATACTAAAAAACAGAAACGCTCAAATGCCAAGAAACCAGGTTATCATTATCGGCAATCGGATGATATGGGTTTATCATAGTGTTAGGTATCAACAACGACCTTTTACCTTGTTTGCGACAATACATTAAGTTTACCGAAGGTTGCGGCCTGATATGTACGTGAGATTAGCGGCCTAGGGTCTAGCGGCGTGAAGTTAGCGGCCTGGTGGCCTAGCGGCGTTAAGCTGGCGGGCTAGCGGCCTGAATTTGTTCTCTATTTCAAAGCAATTGTTTATGCGTTTTCATTGAAAACGATGATAAATTAATGTATATATTCATGTATTTACATAGCGGCCTAAGATTGCTTTATATTTCAAACCATGTTATATGCGTTTTCTTCTAAAACAATGCAAAATCAATTGTTTTAACGCATAAATTAACATTCTGGAGTGATTTTCAACAAAATAGCGTCCTATAATTGTTTCCTAATTTAAACATTTCAATTGACGTTTCTTCTAAAACAATGATAAATTAATTGTTTTATGCTCATAATATTTCTCGACTTTCAACATTTTTTCCAAAACGTCAAAGCTGTTCAGCAGCTTAGCGGTAGATAAATAATCAAATAAGTTTGTGTTTTCTGGTTCGTCCGAATGGATCTACGTACAGTTAATGAACAGAAAAGTTTAAAAAATCCTCGATTGTCATTGGCACATACAGAAATGCAAACACCAATTATATGGTACCATTTACTAATGGCATCAGTTTAACAAGTAAGACTTGGTGGACACATAGTCTGATATTACTGTATGAGAACATTTTTGGTGCATTCGTCAGAATCAATCTTCGTTAAAATTAAAAAAAAACCATATCGATTATTATTGAACCACACAAAAGTACAATCAACCAAAGTTTAAAACAACAAATATGTCTAGAATATCGCACAAGCAACAGAAATAAAACCTTGCGATTTTAGTACATCACAACTCGAATACTCATAAATTTGTTGGAAATTACATTAGGTATTTACAAGAGAACTGTTTCATTATGCATGACCGACTATTTTCTGTTTTTACATTGTGTACTGACATTTCCTAATGATGTTTAATTATATATTTCCTTGAAAGCAAAACAAGATATCAAATACGAACACCGACCAACGTTTTTGGTATGTCTCCTCACTAACTACCACTAATGTTCTTGAAATAAGGATTTTTTCTGTCTGAACTGCAAGATAATTGCGAGGAAATGTTTCCAATTATAAATGACGTCTACACAGACGTCGAAAGATGCATAATGAAGATGGACACTGCAAGTAAGCTTCTGTAAAAAATGGAGACGTCTAAATTCTGCATTTTCTCGAAAATGCGGACCAAAAAAAGTAAATGCAATCGTCTGGTGCATCTTTGCATGGTGACCTTTTTCTGTAATATCTCTGGGATGTGAGATATGGTCCTGTTTGTTAATGTCAAAACTGATATTTATCAGATGAAAACGTTATACATATATTGTATATCATCTTGTCTGATCATAAACAACGAACCAGCACTTGTATTACAAACACATATTGTTTTTGTCATAATTTTGCTAAAATGTTTGCTTGCAATTATATGGAAATGATGTAAATGGGATCTACACACACTTCTGACGCTGGCCTCTTGACTGATGCAATAGTTACATGTGGAGACGTCTCGAGGGACTATTATACATTGATTACAAGTAAAACATTTGAACATAATGTTTGACATATAAGCTTCCATTAGTAGTTTGCAGTTAATGTAAATGTTAGCATTGATTTAGTTTTATTTCTATATTAACACCCTGTTTCTTGCGATGAATAACCTCGAAAAACAAAGTGAATTGTATAGATAACAAAGAATTAAAGTTAAAGGTCATGCAAGGCCGGCCATTGTACTGCGGACAAGAAGCGCCAAGAAAGGTTTAATATGTCATTTTCTTCTATTTTAGTGGCTCTGTTGTAGAAATTCCAAAAATAGGCTAGAACCATCTTAGGCATGTTCAACAAGAAATACTAACGACCATCTCATATATATATATATATATATATATATATATATATATATATATATATATATATATATATATATATATATATATATATAACGCCCAATTGAAGATTTGAAATGCATTCAGCTTGATCATCACAATGCTTCATCCCACAAACGTACAATTGTTTTATATTTCTTAAAACAGAAAAAAGTTACTCTGATTGAAAAACCACCTAATTTCCCTTACCTAAGACCCTGTGACCTGTTCGTATTTCCCTTGGTAAATATGTTCTCTAGTGAGCACGATGCTGCTAGAAGTTCCCTTGGTGTTGTGGTATGTCAGTGTCTGAACAGTATAACAAAGGGAGACTACTTTGCAGCATTTAGGTCGCGGATTACAAGGTTTCAAACGTGTGCATTTCTGCAGGGGGGAAATACTTTGCAGGAGCATATTAATCATAGGAACACTTGTTACATACTTTATTAAATAGTTTTCGAATACCGACATGCATAGAAATAGAAAATATGCGTCTACGTATGTCACATGTTGCTCTTTTTGTCTGTTTTCATCAATTATCATAGGTATGAAATAAGTATATATTTTTGTTATCGTAGAGCCTTGCTGACAGTCGCCCAGTATAGAGAAGCAATATATAATATGAAACATATGCATAATTGCAGTGAAAGCAGTCAATAACGCATATCAACCCTTGTCGAACGAAAAAGAGAAACCTAAAGATGTATCTTTAACACAATATTTGTATAAATGCATTTGACATTGGTTGTTAAAAGGACATCAGTCATTAGTATTACTGTATTTAGACTCTTCAAAAAGTTAAAACTGCAAATCTGTACCAGTGTCTACTGCAGTAACATTGAAACGTACTCGTACATTTGTACTGACCTGAATAATACCATGACCTGAAAATTACCCTGACCGCATTCCATGGTGAAAGAGAGTCTTGCAATGATTCAATGTTTGCAATAAAAAGTAAGATTCATATTTTAAAATGTTTTAACATTTATCAATGTTATTTATAAATTTAATTAATTACATATTTAACAGCAGCAGATAGATATTTTTTATCAGATGTTTTGGGTTGTTGTAGTTTTTTGGCTAAGCATTCAAAGCGTTTTAATTCCCTCAATGTGTGTGTTAATGATTTTATGTTGATATATTACTCTGTTTGCTACATCTGCTGAACATAGCTTTGATTAATGTATCTCTTTTTGGCATAACTTTCATTAACCACTCACAATTGATTGATACATATTGGTTTGGTATTACTTTTTAACCCGTACCAAGTATTCGCCTACGCTCTAAACCCTTGTTTACAATTCAGTTATAATTGATTTCATACAAAATAAATGTTTGTGTTCAAATCAAGCTTCAAAATAGGAAAACAAATATTTTTTTCCTTGAAAATGTGCAATATATATACCCAATTATTACATTTCACCAGGAACCGCCATATTTGTCTCAGCGGGGGTATCGATATTTTACCACTCGATAAAACGGAAACTATTTCACCCCAAAATCCCATGTAAACATAGCAACATGTTCTATTTTATAGAAAATAGAAATAGATTAAGTGTTTCGTTGTCAATCGGGATGTTCGAAAGATTTTCTACATTGGGCGAATTATTGGTACAGCACACAATCAATTCATTGGCTTTACTAAGAATGTTTGGCACGTGAATTTGTTCTTAATATGTATGCGAAAAGCTACAGAAACAAGCTTAGTAGCAAAAATTTAAACATAAACTTAAGATTGACATACATATCATAGCATATCATACTGTTTATTATTTGTAAAAATTCATTTCATTCAATCTCGAGATGTTCAATAACAACCTCCATTTCCAAAAAAAAGGGTTGCCTAACTAGTATACAGTCAGATGACAAATGCCATGAATGGGCTTTGTCGGACGGATAGCCAGTGTTAAAATTCAAGACGTTGTTAAAACAACTATGTCCCCCTAATGGCTGGCAATTAGTCATTCAGCGTTAAATGTCTATAGTGTATTTCAAAGTTATGAACACCATTCCTACAAGTTTGAGAATAGAAAGTATTGACCAGTTCTTATGTTGTTATAGGAGTTGACCAGTTACGGTTTCCAGTAAAACAAGTATGCATTCTCCTGACAGCGTAGAATTTGTCAAACGGATAATTTGTAGGTCGGGCGGAAGGTAGAATTGCTGCATTTGTTATGAATAACGCTTGGTAGGTCCACATCGCATGTAAGCGACCCACGTTTTTGAGATGTACTTGGCTACTTGATCTCGTAAGGGTATTTGTTCATCAACAATTTAAGGTCTTATAGTCTGGTCCTAAGGCGTTATCATTGAAATCCCCAAATAAAACAAAATACTGTACGTTTTTGTTAGACTTCAGCAAGGCAAGTCTGGGGACTGTAGGCCTAGCACATTCTAGTTATCAATCGGACACTCCTTTTGTGTCCAGGGTCACTGTGATCTTGACCTTTAATTTCCCGACATAAAAATAAAAATGGGACATCGTCTGCTGGTCATGACTAATCTCCCTACAAGTTTGAGGACCTTAGGCCCAAGCGTTCTCATGTTTTCAATCGGGCACAGTTTGATCTACCTACCGACGGACCGATTTGAAAAGCAATGTCTTTTTATAATGTAGAAAAAAAAGAATGTCTCTAGTTTCATACCACTACTCTAAAGGTTTGAGTTTTTAAATAAGTAAGAAGTGTGCGAGGCTCATTTCTAAAATTGCATTAGAAACAGAGTGCAAAATTGCGTTATGACAACGCTTGTAAATACTAAGATATCGGGTTTTCAATTATAAGAGTTGTGGGTGACTGTTTACCACAGGTTATAATTTAAAAGAGTTTTAAGTGTACGAAAAGAATTAGTTGCAAACATTAAATTATAAACCGTGACACATGAACGCTTCTCAGATAATGAGTTTAGGTTCGGGTGTCGGCCGGACAGAGTCTTGGCACCACTATTGATGAATGTGAAGAGTTAGATTAGCCTCTTGTAGGTTGTATGATTTATAGGTTCAAACAGATAAGCCATGTCAGCTTTTTGAACGCTGGTTATGTAAAATCAATACTATTGTTATGATTTATTACATAACTTCTTTCAAGTTAATGTATTTTTGTAAATTGAGTTAATTATTCAATGTTTAGCTCGAGTCGCGTTATGATCAACGGTTTGTAATGCGATAATTGTCGAGTATTCGTGCACGTGGTCTTGTCATTTGGCGTTAACAAATAATAATGAAAAAACATTATACTAAGTATCACCTTCTATCGTTTCTCAAATTACCGAGCACATTTTACGAGAACACCAATGGGTCCTCACCGTTTCAGGACTTCAAAAATAACAACATTAATATAATGTTCATGGAAAACATGATAGTAAAAATGATAATGGTAACCAACTGTATGTGTTATGTACAAACTGGCGCTTACATTAGGCAAATCGATGTTTCTTGTTCGTGAATTTGTGTTCTATGTCTTTGGCGTTGCCCATTGCCACTAAACCGGGTTTATGTTTAAACTTTTTTGCTACTGAGCATGTTTCTGTAGCTTTTTGCATATATATTGTTTTTGTTTGAAATAAGTAATTGATGTTGGGAACAGTGTGAGGTTGAGTACACTAAACTAGTTTAAACCACAAGTGATGTCCTGTTTATTAACCACACCAAGACGGCAACACTTACGTTTGCTACTTAATGCATTTCGATGCACGTGAAGTATGTATGTGTTGTTTTGAATGTTGTATGTCTGTTGTGTTATATATGTGGTATGTCGTTGGTGTTTCGCATATGGTATGTGTGTGGTGTTTCGTATGTGGTATGTCTTTGGTGTTTCGTATGTGGTATGTCTGGGGTGTTTCGTATGTGGTATGTCTGTGGTGTTTCGCATATGTTATGTTTGTGGTGTTTCGTATGTGGTATGTCTTTGGTGTTTCGTATGTGGTATGTCTGAGGTGTTTCGTATGTGGTATGTCTGTGGTGTTTCGCATATGGTAGGTCTGTGGTGTTTCGCATGTAGTATGTCTGAGGTGTTTCGTATGTAGTATGTCTGTAGTGTATTGTATGTGGTTTGTCTGTGGTGTTTCGCATATGGTAGGTCTGTGGTGTTTTGCATGTAGTATGTCTGTAGTGTATTATATGTGGTTTGTCTGTGGTGTTTCGTATATGGTATGTCTGTGGTATTTCGCATGTTGTAGGTCTGTGTTGTTTCGCATGTGGTATGTCTGTATTGTGTTGTATATGGTATGTCTGTGGTGTTTTGTATATGGTATGTCTGTGTTGTTTCGCATATGGTATGTCTGTGGTGTTTCGTATGTGGTATGTCTTTGGTTTTTCGCATGTGGTATGTCTGAGGTGTTTCGTATGTGGTATTTCAGTATTGTGTTGTTTATTGTATGTCTGTGGTGTTGGGTCTGTGGTATATCTTTGGTATTGTGTATGTGGTATGTCAGTGGTGTTTCGTATGTTTTATGTATGTAGTGCTCCGTATGTGGTATGTCTGTGGTGTTTCAAATGTGGTATGTCTGTGGTGTTATGTATGTAGTATGTCTGTAGTGTATTGTATATGGTATGTCTGTGGTGTTTCGTATATGGTGTGTCTTTGTTGTTTCGCATGTGGTATGTCTGTGGTGCTCCGTATGTGGTATGTCTGTGGTGTTTCAAATGTGGTATGTCTGTGGTGTTATGTATGTGTCTACTGCTAAATCTCGTTTGTGAAATGTTATCATTTATAGGCTCAAACCAATGCCTTAGTTTCTCAAGCAATCCTTAGTCCTAACAGGATCAAGCTAAGCTCACTATTTGTTTTGTGGTATAATTTGTGCACTATTCTCATTAAGGGAGTTCAGAGACATATAAAGGAAAACTTCTCTTGATATTATTAAGATTGAACGTGTTTTTATTCTTTGTTTATTTTAACTCCAAGTCAGTTGTTCTGCAAAATAAAAAAGATACATCGGCTTGTTATGCTTACGATTGATCGAGATCTTGCAGCCATATTTTTTAAATGTAAACCAAGAAAACAAAACAGAACATCTTGCATTCATTTGGGATTTCACCTTGTCCTTGTCATAACCTACAGATCAACGCTTAGATACATTGGGTGTGTCTGTCTTAATTGTAAACACTGGTTCTCAATCATACAATTATACAAGGAAACTGTCAATCAGTGACATGGGTACACACTTCGACAGATACACCAAAAAGTGTGGACATTGAATTTGTTTAACAGAGAGACGACTCAATTGATTCGAAGATAAATATTCTACTTTTTATGAAGGCTTTAGAATTACCGAACGTGTAATTACAAACTTGTTTAATTTGCCACGCAGGTATTTTATGACTGTATCATGGACAGAACAAATAGTTGTGGGAAGGTTGTTCATATTCAACTACGACATGCTTGAGCAATTTATTTGGAACCTATTGGTGTATTGTTTGATTTCGCGATGCAAGACCGTACAATATCAATTCAAACTTTGCATTCTGAATAAAAAAAATTATTTAGGGATTATTTTATTATTTTCATCTTAATATGTGTTCTTTAACCATTTTGAGTTACAAAATGTGGTAGATGTATATCATTTTATTACTTTATCTATTTTGTTTGCAGTTATTTTGCATCCCTTTGTCCTTCTTGAATCCATTTATTCCGCACTATAATGAACACATATGTTTGTTTTTTATTCATAAATCAAATTATGAAATCAAACTGGAATCGATTGATAAGTATTGATAAGGAAAACGTGCCACCCACTATTGCACAGATTAAATATTGTTTTGTCGTAATTGTGTTCGCTTCGCAATTAAATGGAAATGATTTAAATGGATTCTGCTCACAATTGCAATTACAGCTACTTGATTGATGCATTGGTTATATATGGAGACATCTCCAGGGACTATTATGTGTTGTAAGAAAATGCATCTTGTAAACAGTTTTTAGCACATTGATATGAAACCATGGGTCTTTAATTTATTATTAATTTAATTTGTCATTCAGGATATCTGTGTTTTATAATATAGCTTATATACAAGGCGAATCATAAGGGAAATCCCATCACATTATGACTGACAGTTTGAAGTGCTACATGGATCACTCACTTGTTGACCCCAGACCAAAAGACCAAGCGTTTCGATTGTATCAAACTTGTGGAACCATCACAAGCAAGTTGAAAAAAAAATAAAAACATATATATCAAAGTTATCGCCGAGGTAAAGGATTGAAAGGTACACAGCTTATTCATGGCAATGCTTCAGCTCACAAACGCAAACATGTTAAACAATTGTAAGAACAAGAAAAGGTTGTTCAGGTTGAACAGCGACCTTTGTCCCCTGACCCAAGCCCCTGTGACTCTAATAAAAGATGCACTCATGTTAATATGTTCTCAAAGAAATGCCATTCGTTCTGCAATGTTTCAGTGTTGCAAGTATACCAAAGGGAGACTACTTTTGCAGCATTAAGATTGTGGATAGCAATACTTGTGTAAGTGTGTATTTATGCAGGGAGTTGACGTGAACATAATTAATAATGTAACAAAGACCAGTTACATAATTTATTTAAAAAAATCGATAACCTGCATTAAATAAACATAAAATGTGCACGTGCTGTTCTTCTTTTTTGATTTACGTCAACTATCAGTAGCATGAAATACGAATATGAGTTTGTTATCGTAGCAGCCTGTAATAGAAAAGCAATCTATGGCAGTATTGCAGTGTAAAGCGAATAACTCATATCATCCTGTTTTGTGAAAACATTGTGTTTGTTTGCATAAAAAAGTTTGACATTGATTGTTAAAAGTGGGAAAATATACAAACATTAGTCATTAAAATAATCTTTTTCTTAGACTCTTGAATAAGAAATCGTATATATGTACATGTGTCCACTGCAGTAACATTGATATGTACACGTAATATTTATATTTTCAAAATATTTTTAAATATATCAATATCATGTATCCATTGAAATTATTAGAAATGAAACAGCAACAGATAAATACTCTTTGAATTGATGGGGTTTTTATGCTTAAAGTTTAAATTTTAAATGGTTTAATTCTCAATCGCGAAATTTATGTGACAACTAACTATAGAAACATATATGGTTAAGAATCATATTTATGCCCGCTATTTTGAAAGTTGCGCCAACTTACTTCATACCGGGGGTTAATCGATATTTTACCACTCGATAATATGGAAACTATTTCACCCCAAAATTCTCGTTCAAACAGAGAAACATGTTATATTCTATAGAAAATATAATTAAGTTAAATAATGTATTTTCAGATGGGTTTTTCTTATCATTTTAAAATATATATATATACTAAAGAAGGCATTTATTGGTACACAGACCTTCTCTGGATTTTACTGAAAATGTTGGGGACGTGATTTTTTTCCTTAAGATAAGTATACATTTTAAATCGTATTATACCTTTATTTTATTTGGAACCAAACTTTGATAGATTATTTACAAAATATTTCTTACCTCATGCAAGACCGAACCTTTTTCTGTTAACACTCTGAAATGAGTTTTCGAAAGATTTGGTCTTATCTATTTAATTCAATGTCAGAAAAGATAACAATTACGAGGATCGACCACAGCCACTCTACAACTTATATTTATTTGTGGAATAATGTCCACAATTGTTATGGAATTGTCGGTTAATGACTTCTTCACATACGTCGAAAAGTGCACCAATAAAGATTGACACTACACATGTTCAATTTTGAAAAGGGGAGGCGACTCACTGGATTTTCTTGAAGAACCTGAGACTTAAAAGTAAATGTATTTGAAAAAAAGCTTAATATTGTATGCAATTTAAAACTGGCGGACACTCAATTGCCGTTTTGATGATATCTATTGTTGGGATTACATTTTTTTTAAGATTGCAATTTATTTTATTTTTTAAAGGCGAATTTAACCCCCAAGTGATTTGTTAAATGACGGCTCCTAGGCGGTAACCCTATTATTAGCTATGTGTATTTGGGTGCATGTGTGATATATCTGTGTTGTTTTGAACGGCCCGTGTCTCTTGTTAAGAGTCCATTTAGCCACTTGTGAATTAAATGTAATTTTCTCAGGGATTTAAAGCTATAATACAATATTATAAACGCATTATGAGTTCTGCTACTTTCATCGTTTCATGCATAAATGGCATACATATATTTTGTCTCATGAATTTTTCTCAAATCTGTCATAGATATATTGTGGTGAAACATTTATTCTAATTAGTTGAATCGGTAGATTTTATTGAAGGCTGAGTCATTAAACAACGTATAATATCTTACACCAAGCTGGTTAAAGGGGTATTAAAGGGATATTAGTATGCATCCACAAAACAGATGAGTGAAGTGTATACAAAACTCCAGGCCCATTTATTTTGGTAAATGCATACTTTTTTAACTTACTTTACCATTACTGGATTATTACTGTAAACGTCTAGCAAATATTTCAAAATATAACCATTTGATTACCATTCCGGGAAAAACATATTTCAATATTTATGTGAAAAACTACAGAAACAAGCTCAGTAGCAAAAAGTTTAAACATAAGCCCGGTTTAATGGCACTGGGTAAACGCCAAAGACATAGAACACTAAAACAGAAGAAATCACAAACAAGAAGTGTACGTGTTAGACAAAGTGGCAGGTATAGAAGTGTTAGACTATAAGTATCTATCATGTGTTTCCGGTACGTATAGAAAAATCCGACCCGAGGGCACGTGCGTAAGCCGGTAACGAAGCATGCCGAGTTACCGGCCACGCAGCGTGCCCGAGGGTCTGATTTTTCGATCCGGACCGGAAAAACATGATTGATATTTTTTGAATATCAAAATCTATCAATGAGTGGAAAAATGACGTTGAAAACGAACTTTTGTACAATTACACCAAAAAGCGCGTGCGACGTTGTTTACCGACGTCATAGAGCGCAGTAATTTTGAATAACTAAAAATAGCGTTTTTTAACGATTATTTATGTTCAATTTTAATCTAAAGTCTTGCAAACATATATACTTGATTGCGCTTTATTGAAATGGCATAATATATTTTTCATAAACCACACAATAAATGAAATAAGAAGTGGCGCGTTGTTGCGCGTGACTCATCTTACATGGGCTATGTAAGATGGGGGTTTCCAGCACTGGTCACATGACCGGAAGCACACATCCGGTATGCCAGAAAAAGTGTTAGTCATCGAAGTGTTAGACAAAGTGTCAGGCATCGAAGTGTTAGACAAAGTGTCAGGTATCGAAGTGTTAGACAAAGTGTCAGGCATCGAAGTGTTAGACAAAGTGTCAGGTATCGAAGTGTTAGACATAGTGTTAGGCATCGAAGTGTTAGACAAAGTGTCAGGCATCGAAGTGTTAGACAAAGTGTCAGGCATCGAAGTGTTAGACAAAGTGTCAGACATCGAGGTGTTAGACAAAGTGTCAGGCATCGAAGTGTTAGACATAGCGTGAGGTATCCAAGTGGTAGACAAAGTGTCAGGCATCGAAGTGTTAGACAAAGTGCCAGGTATCGAAGTGTTAGAGATAGTGTCAGGTATCGAAGTGTTAAACAAAGTGTAAGGCATCAAAGTGTTAGACATAGTGTCAGGTATCGAAGTGTTAGACAAAGTGTCAGGCATCGAAGTGTTAGACAAAGTGTCAGGCATCGAAGTGTTAGACAAAGTGTCAGGCATCGAAATTAGACCTTTAACTTGCACCAACGCAATAAGCTTAATTTTAATACTATTCTTTAATTTAACAATTCATTAAACATGGTCATTATAACGAAGTATACTCTTCATTACACACACTTTATTAATGTTGTTGTTACTGCTTAACTTCTTATGTAACATTTTATCTTTGACAGGATAACTTTTTATTGTTGAAATTCATTTTTGTTTTTATTTTAATTGTCATGCAAAGACGACAGTGTTCATTCAAAATAGAATATTAGTAATGTATTCATACATTCTGCTTTCCGTTAATTATCAATACCGAATTATTTAATAACCAACAATAATCACCAACAATGTATAATTTAAACATTTTAAGATACAAAAGTTTGTAGATATACATAATTTCATGAATTGTGTTTATAGCTATTTCGGATCCTTTTGTCGATTTGGAATCTATTTAATCTACAATGTGGTGAACAAATAATAATTTAACCTTGGCCCAACCGAATCGGAAACGGTATCTTAGTATTGATACTGAAAACATGTCACCAACCCTTACATAGACAAGAGCGGGTTTTCTGATGAGTGGTTTTGAATAAAAATTATCGGCATTCACAGAAATAGACCAGATATCTTCTTTATTATCTTCACATTGCTCATTCTGGTATTCTGGTTCACGTCAATTAACGGTGGGATGAAATGATTATCTAGTTTCTTTATCGTTGAGCATTGTCGATAGTCTCTGTGTTAGAGACACAATCTGTTGTTGGCGTGTATGCAGCCAATAACTGATAACATCCCGTGTTCATTATCACGGCTTGAAAGACAATACAATATAAAAAATGAAAATACTAAAAAAAATAGAAACGCTGCAATGCGTAGAAACCAGGTAACCATTATCGGCAATCAGTTGATATGGGTTAATCATAGTGTTAGATATCGAAATTAGACCTTAACCTCGTTTTCACCAACGCAATAAGCTTAATTTTAATATTATTAATAAATTTAACAAGTTTCACCATTATTGAACGTATTGAACGAAAACACTAAAAAACAATATTTTAACAATGACCTTTTACTGATCCCACCATCTTAAAAGGCATTTCTAAAATGCATAATAACATGAAATTTCATCAACACACCCAAAATGCCAGTTGATGTTATGTTTTCGCATTATCTTGCTGTAAACCAAGTTCAATCACATTAACGTCCGTCTTTACTACAGTTATTAAACGGAAACCACAAGTAAGATAAACGCCGGCACGCATACCAGATGACATCATTCTAATACAACGGTCTTCAACTCGCCCAACTCAATGACTCTGATGAGAAACCTCCTGATTATTCATTGGAGCAATGTGCTGTCACGCTCTCCACACTCCTCTCATCTCGATCACTTGCACTCTCACTCATTTTATACATTTCTTATAATATTTGTATGTATTAAACGAACCATTGCTATTAGATATCTTATCAGTTTTCACCATCTACGCCATGTTCATAAGCAGCTTGTAAAAATAACAGAAGCGGTATTTTGCATATACGATTAATGTTCACTCAATTCAATCTCTTATTAATTTTAAGAGGCGTATTTACCACTTAGGTTTGCTTTTAATGTTCACGGTAAGAGAAATGCCAGAATGGTGATTTGTGAATATTGACACAACGATTGCCTCTTTTTATATGCATTTCATAATTGCATGTTTTAATTAATTAAATTGAATTGAGAACAATTAAACGTCTAATGAAGATAAAACGTCCATGACTATGACTAACAATGATTGATTTGTTGCCACGGCTTTTAACATCTGTGTACTGCCTTTTATGTCTGCTCTTTGTCAAGTTAACAGATGATCAGTTGTATTGATGTTTGATGTAAATGGTAAATGAATTATTGTACTGTTGTACATGTGGTATATATATATACGTGTGCTGTGCATACGTCGTTTGATAGCTTGTGGAATATGTAAATTCCTATCAACAATCGTTTTTCTCAATTTATGTATTTGCTCTCAATAATTCAGTCATTTTTAAATGAATTTCTGCATCGTTTAAACAATTTACTTTAGCTAATTGTTCCAGATTGTCTTGTTTATACGATTGCAGCGTACCTTGGACTAGTTCACATTGTTGCTTCGTCGGAATTCATCTATTTCCAGGTGGTGTCTGTATCTTGTCATCAAGTACTTACAGTTGATTTGTTAGTCGATTTGATTTGTTTAAAATGCTTTACCCGTTAGTGTCTCAAGTTGACGCTTGCTTCGATAATAATTATAGATATTATTTTATTCTTAGACAAGTGTGTGCGACGATGAATAGCTGTACAACGCTGCACAACCCAATCCATTAATTAATAGCGTGCATTACCATCATATAAAAATTGGTATTCCATAATTGGACAGATAGGGAGCAATGTTCATTGATAGAATAAATGTCATATTTATAATTGTATACTGAGAAAACTGATTTTAAAGACTTAAAAGTCATTATGTTAGTATTGAGACATAATAATGACCTTTTAATTTATTACTGAAATGACCATTTCTTTGCACATTCTTGCCTTTCAACAGTGTCAAAAATCTAATTTAATTCAGTTGACGGCTTAAACATCGATGTCAACATGGGGAGAACGGTTTTAACCACCCACAGCCAATGTAATATTAAGCTAAAGAAGTTATGTTCTAGTTGAAACAATTTGTCTGGATTACCTGCCCCTTCGAAGATACGGGGTTACCCCAACGTTCCTGCCAAAATCTATAATATCATATAACAGTTATTTGCTTATTAGCTTGGAAATATGCTGTCATATGGATAAAAAACATTAATGACCAAGGTATGTTTCACAGCTTAATAGTTATATATTATTTAATGCGTGTTTTGTTATATATGTGTTTTGTCTTGTGACTTTGTGTCCCGGGTTCGTCAATGAGGTCAACGCTAAGTGTTTGGTTCCAAGGCTAATGCCGGCCCTGCAGTTAACATTCTAATAGTGTATATCAGGCCCATTATTGTGGTTTTGTTCTGTATGAATATTATGAACCTTTGAATCAATTTATGAACGCACATACACGATAAGCGAATTGATGGTTTAAATCTAACAAGATTGTCTTAATATTTTCCTTGTAGTTTTCGTGATGTTCTTAAGAGATAGGCTGTAATAAATACTGCATATTATATTGTTTATCATCCTAATTCACAGTCAAATGTCTTGGAAAATTGATAAATTAGGTACGCTGTCTAAATGCTTTTTGCAAGATATTTATGATATTTATAAGCTTGACGCCGGAACTAGCCTTGAAAAGTTTTTTCCGAGGTTTCCAGAATAACATTTCAAAACATAAGACACACCTTGATGACAAACGTGGCACATATATTACATGGTGTTGATGGATAAACCATATGCACAAGATCGTAGAGATTTTTTTGTCATGATTTTAAATAATAACGTCATATCAAAAAGGGACAAATATGCACTTAGAAATATGTATTGAGAATATCAAATGTCAAACATAAAGAATATGTAAACAATATATAGCTTGTGCCCAACCGAGAGGCAATTCCAACTTAGCATGTACGGTTGCTTAATGGGAAATATACCGTATACCAATACCTGATGAATTAAAGCATTTGAGTAACACACATGGCAACAGCAATTAAACCAAATATCAATTCACACAAAAAAATATTCCGTTATTATAGTATGTAGATTAATTTGATTTCATAACGAGTTATTCCTGTACCTTGTTTAAATGTACAAGTGTACGTAGAACAGGCGTAAGAAAGAAAACTGATCAACAAAAATCCATTACAATGCTTTTTATCCCTTAGAAAACTGCAGTTTCATCACTTATATGATCATTGGCAAAAACGTATAAAGAAAACCAACAACCACACCAAGAGTTATAGGAAATGGCAGCAATGAATAGGCCCTTGATCATGAACAAAAACAAACCATAAAGAATGAGATGTCCACACATTGAAAAGGTTGCAAATACAAGACAGTTTTAATAAGTGCATAAAAGTAAGGTCGGAAAGAATAAAGGATTAAATTAGTACCTGCTTGTCCATTTATTTAATGCATAAGAATAGTTTGTTGTGAAAACAAACGCTTTATTGTGAACATCTACATTTTTACCGACTAACGTCTGATAGAATACAGGGGCAATACATGTTTTAAATATCAAAATACAGCCAGGTGACCATTTTGTGTGGAGTAAAATACAACCAAAGGACGCGTCATAACTAAACCTCAGGCAAATTAAGCGACCTTGGGCAAAATAACGTTTGCAATGTTCGACAGCCGGCGTCAAGCTCATAATTGTAATAAACAATTTTGAAAAAACATTCAGACAGCACATTTAGTCTAACAATGTGCCAAGCAAATTTGCAGTCGATCGGGAAGATAAATACACTAATAAACAATATAATATTTCATATCTAAAACATACAATCCTTATGAAAAGCATGTAAGATTGATATCTTTAACTTTCTTGCATTTCGTGTAAGTGCGTTCTAAATAGGAATGAAATAAATGTGCAAGCTTATTTACCGTTTTTAGTTTTAGTCAGGCAACACATAAACAAGCCTTTTAATAGTATTTAGTAAAAGTCAGGTAGAGTATGTACAAGCCTATTAAAAGTATTTAGTTAAAGTCAGGTCGAGTGTGTACAAGCCTATTAATAGTATTTAGATAAAGTCAGGTCGAGTGTGTACAAGCCTATTAATAGTATTTCGGTATGGTCAGCTCGAGCGTGTACAAGCCTATTAATAGTATTTAGTTAAAGTCAGGTCGAGCGTGTACAAGCCTATCAATAGTATTTAGATAAAGTCAGGTCGAGTGTGTACAAGCCTATTAATAGTATTTCGGTATGGTCAGCTCGAGCGTGTACAAGCCTATTAATAGTATTTAGTTAAAGTCAGGTCGAGCGTGTACAAGCCTATTAATAGTATTTAGATAAAGTCAGGTCGAGTATGTACAAGCCTATTAATAGTATTTCGTTAAAGTCAGGTCGAGCGTGTACAAGCCTGTTAATAGTATTTAGTTAAAGTCAGGTCGAGTATGTACAAGCCTATTAATAGTATTTAGATAAAGTCAGGTCGAGTGTGTACAAGCCTATTAATAGTATTTCGGTATGGTCAGCTCGAGCGTGTACAAGCCTATTAATAGTATTTAGTTAAAGTCAGGTCGAGTATGTACAAGCCTATTTATAGTATTTCGTTAAAGTCAGGTAGAGTATGTACAAGCCTATTAATAGTATTTAGATAAAGTCAGGTCGAGTGTGTACAAGCCTATTAATAGTATTTAGATAAAGTCAGGTCGAGTATGTACAAGCCTATTAATAGTATTTAGATAAAGTCAGGTCGAGTGTGTACAAGCCTATTAATAGTATTTAGATAAAATAAGGTCGAGTATGTACAAGCCTATTTATAGTATTTAGATAAAGTCAGGTCGAGTATGTATAAGCCTATTAATAGTATTTAGATAAAGTCAGGTCGAGTATGTACAAGCCTATTAATAGTATTTAGATAAAATAAGGTCGAGTATGTACAAGCCTATTAATAGTATTTAGATAAAGTCAGGTCGAGTGTGTACAAGCCTATTAATAGTATTTAGATAAAATAAGGTCGAGTATGTACAAGCCTATTTATAGTATTTAGATAAAGTCAGGTCGAGTATGTACAAGCCTATTAATAGTATTTAGATAAAGTCAGGTCGAGTGTGTACAAGCCTATTAATAGTATTTAGATAAAATAAGGTCGAGTATGTACAAGCCTATTAATAGTATTTAGATAAAGTCAGGTCGAGTATGTGCAGGCCTATTAATAGTATTTAGATAAAGTCAGGTCGAGTATGTACAAGCCTATTAATAGTATTTAGTTAAAGCCAGGTCGAGTATGTACAAGCCTATTAATAGTATTTAGATAAAGTCAGGTCGAGTATGTAAAAGCCTATTTATAGTATTTAGATAAAGTCAGGTCGAGTATGTGCAGGCCTATTAATAGTATTTAGATAAAGTCAGGTCGAGTATGTACAAGCCTATTAATAGTATTTAGTTAAAGTCAGGTCGAGTATGTACAAGCCTATTAATAGTATTTAGATAAAGTCAGGTCGAGTATGTAAAAGCCTATTTATAGTATTTAGATAAAGTCAGGTCGAGTGTGTACAAGCCTATTTATAGTATTTCGTTAAAGTCATGTCGAGTGTGTACAAGCCTATTTATAGTATTTAGATAAAGTCAGGTCGAGCATGTATAAGCCTATTAATAATATTTAGTTAAAGTTTGGTCGAGTGTGTACAAGCCTATTTATAGTATTAAGTTAAAGTCAGGTCGAGTGTGTACAAGCCTATTTATAGTATTTAGATAAAGTCAGGTCGAGTGTGTACAAGCCTGTTAATAGTATTTAGTTAAAGTCAGGTCGAGTGTGTACAAGCCTATTAATAGTATTTAGATAAAATAAGGTCGAGTATGTACAAGCCTATTTATAGTATTTAGATAAAGTCATACAGAACATGCACACGCCGTACAAACCTTTTTATGTTTTTAAGTTATAGTCATACGGGGCGTGTACAAGCCTATTTATAGTATTTAGTTTGAGTCATACGGGTCCAATAAAAGCCTTTTTATAGTATTTAATTATAGTCATGCGGGACAGGTACAAGCCTTTTACAGTAATTAGTTATAGTCATACAGGACATGTACAAGCTCTTTATCACATATTACACCAACATCTATCTTCTAAGAAAACCACCTGTACACGTATACATGCATACAGCACAATCAAGGCGGCTTGTTTTAACTGTTGTTAGATGTACACGACCTGTATTTTCAATATAAGCACGATGGATATAACAATCGAAAGTGCCGTCAGCATCACATATCATATCCACTGTAACCAGTCGACTGGTCTTGGTGAAATTTCCCCATAAACTTCTTCAGTTACTGCACGCTATTATGGCTAGATAGCACGTTTTTATTTTTCCCAAAACAGCCACAAAGCAATACATTTTCTTCAAGGGTGAATTAAACAGACTTTATGGTGGTAACAAAGTAATGAGAGCATAAAGTTAAATTAGCCATTTAGTGATGATTAATGGATGTACGGTATACATCATTAAAAAACTAAAATTACATAACACCGAGACCCGGAATAAATGATGTGAAGACAGCTCTACAATAAAGGTATCAACTCAAGAATTGCTATCTGACCAAATTTAATAGGACGGCCAGACAGGACGAGTTTTTGCGAGTTAAACTCTTGTTTTGCATGTATCAAGTGAATGCTCGTCGAAAATGGCCATTATATCTTTCCCTCCCAACAAGTAATTAGAAAACAGTGTATAAGTGTGTCTGACTTTGTTGATGACTCAAATAAACAATTTTATAACTGTCTTTTTTTAATTTGATCAATACCGTTCATTTTATATACAGCTTTGAAATGTGTTTTAAAAATAATTCTCAGTCAAAACTTTTATTAATATTAAGTAGATCTAGTCTTAGTATGCTGTATCTTTAAACGTCAGTCAATATGCTAAAAACAATAACTTTACAGCAAAAATTACAATTGCGTACAACTCATGTTGTTCAACAATTACTTAAGTGCATGTATTGCTCTCTGATAATTAAAACACACACACACGATTATGAATTATGCTATGCTCTTAAACGGTTTAATGATTGAAATTAAGATTTGACCAAAGTGGTTTTATGATATGTGTGTCGGGTTAAGTGTTGTATGATATTTGGGCTTGGCTTGAGTTCTTCGAAAATCCAAATGGGCCTATTTTTCAGAACATCGTAAAATGGCGTTATCAATGGAATCCTTGTGACATTTTAAAGTTTAATTATTTGATGATGTGGTCATATTACTAAATAAAACAAGTGCAGATGAAATAGTTGTCTCAAAGTTAGAAATACCCCAGATAACAAGGTTGTTTGTTAACCTGAAAAAAAAACACACTAAACATTCGGTACATTGTGTTCCATACATTCTGGGCAAGAGACCGATAGGAAGCTAGGTCGAATCGAAGGTGTTAAAACAGCAGCTTCGGTTGGATTGAAGCTGTTCTAAAAGTGCAACACTCTCATAGCATTGACCCGGACTAAGCGGTATTTTATCAAGCCGTATTCGCTCAAATCAATGCCCCCATTCGATAACCCAAACGACGAGATTTTATTTCTCAAATAACGACACTGTGTTATAATGAGTCACTTTTCTTACAGCCGCCACACGGCACGTCTGCCATTTTTGAGAGGTTAATATATTCTGAAAAGATAATATAAAGTACCAGAACAGTAGCCTCGGTTTGAATCATATTGTTCATAGACAGTACGGGTACAAGTAAGTGCAACAGTAAACAAGAATGATAATTCATAAGTAAGTTCAGTAACATCGCGTTTTACCTAACTATATCTCCAAAATGAGAGTAAAGTTTTTTATTTTGTTCTTTTTCAACATCGAAAAAACTGTCTGAGAAATGATATAAATTGTATGATTATAAGTGTTAAAATGTTTATGTATATGTAACAAATGACTTTCCAAAAGATATTGCCAACACAACGCACCAGCAACACACGATGCCAACGTTTGGTGGATGTACAAGAGTTTACACAACAAGCATCGTCTCCAATAAAATGTGTGAACCATTTCAATCACAATGTTCCAAAAACAAACAAAAACTTCCAGAAGCATCGCATATCCTAACAAATGACTCATAAAAGAGGCGTGATTTAGTGAATTGTGTCTAGAAATATATAACTGTTTATGTTTCAAAAACAAAGGACTGAGAGCAATACATTTTCTGAAAGGCTGAATTAAACAGACTTTATGTTTTAAAATAATAAAGATAGCATAGAGCCGATGGCATTTTAAGTGATTGCTAACGGGACATAACATCATTTTAAAGTAAGTTAAATAATGCATAATGCCAAAATTAATTATTTGAACAGCCGCCGCATTTGTAATCGTCAATGTGTAAACATAAAGACAATGGGGGCTTACGCCTTCTCAAGATAGAATTAAAGTAAAAAAAAAAGAAGAGTTCAAATATCACAGGGAACATTGTTCATTTCATTGTAAAAGGAAGTTCTACAAAAACCTGCTTAAAATGTATCATTATTATTATTATTATTATTATTATTATTATTATTATTATTATTATTATTAAGTCTTTTCCTGTTCTATATATCAAAAAAAAGGCCTTTACGCCTAAGTATTTGTTTTTACATCTAATTTTCCCATTTCTAAAACACATCTGAGAAAATCGTTATCAAACGTTAATATGTACTGGTTGAGTACCTAAATCGGAACAGTACCTAAATATGGAACACCCATCCTAAAAGTGTTTTTCTGATTGAGATCAGTTTATTTACGATTTTAATCAATAAAGATGTTTGTCATAGATACATATTCCAACACGATTCTCCGGTAAGCATTTCAAATACTGCTAACATTTGAAGTTTTTGATGTCCAAATGTCAATTCATGGCACGCGGGTGAAGACTTAATGCTTGCCACAATCACAGCATACTGATACAGCCTGTATTTTACTGAAATCATCAAATTTTGCTGACAAAAAATGACAAAAAAACAAGCTGGAAATAACATAAATTATTAATTTACTTAAACAAATCATGGAGCAATAATTTTAAAAGAATACATAAAAATAAATAACAAATAATAACTGTTCCATATTTAGGTACTCCGAGGACGAAAATGGCAGTCCTTTATTGTGCGGTTAATAAAGTACTTTTCGTGCAGATTGGTAGTATCTTGAAAAATGCCATTTATATCAACCAATTGGTCTTGAATCCTAGTATGCTGATGGAAAATTTTGTAGTTGTGGTGCAAGTCTAGCTAAAATATTTTAAAAATAGTGCCGAAAGTGTTCCGTTTTAGGTTCTCACCCAGTATAGTTAATCCATTCCCTGTGTGTAAGTCCGCTTGTTCCATTCCACGTGTGTCAATCCGCTTGTTCCATTCCACGTGTGTCAATCCGCTTGTTCCATTCTGCTTGTTCCATTCATCTTGTTGCATTCCACTTGTTGCATTCCACTTGTTGCATTCCACTTGTTGCAATCCGCTTGTTCCATTCTGCTTGTTCCATTCATCTTGTTGCATTCCACTTGTTGCATTCCACTTGTTGCATTCCACTTGTTGCAATCCGCTTGTTTCATTCATCTTTTCATTCCATTTATTTCATGCCGTTTTAAACTTTCGGCTAGAACTTATTTGCTCGCTCGGTCGATTCACGGTACAATTTTAGGGGGTGGTGTAGATTTATATGCATGTTAATTACAACAAGCAACATCAGCACCCGAAAAATTAATAAACATTATCAAGATTAACCTAGAAATATCAACAATCATAATAAATAACAACACCAGGCATATTAACTACTTGTATCAGTAATGTAGATACATTGTAAAAAATGATAAATATAGGAACACCGCCACCAGAAATATTAAGCATAAGTAACACCAACCAAAAAGATATTCATACTTTTAGCGACACCATCATCAGAAATACTAATCACCAGAATTTATCAGCATCATCAACACCACTGCTACAAACATTAATCAGCATCATCAACACCACCGCTACAAACATTAATCAGCATCAACATCACAACCAGAAATATTAATCAGCATCAACATCACAACCAGAAATATTAATCAGCATTATCAACTTCACAACCAGAAATATTAATCAGCATTATCACCTTCACAACCAGAAATATTAATCAGCATTGTCAACTTCACAACCAGAAATATTAATCAGTATTATCAACTTCACAACCAGAAATATTGATCAGCATTATCACCTTCACAACCAGAAATATTAATCAGCATTATCAACTTCACAAGCAGAAATATTAATCAGTATTATCAACTTCACAAGCAGAAATTTTAATCAGCATTGTAAACCTCACAACCAGAAATATAATATTAATCAGCATTGTCAACCTCACAACCAGTAATATTAATCAGCATTGTCAACCTCACAACCAGAAATATTAATCAGCATTGTCAACCTCACAACCAGAAATATTAATCAGCGTCATCAATATTAATCAGCATTATCAACTTCACAACCAGAAATATTAATCAGCATTATCAACTTCACAAGCAGAAATATTAATCAGCTTTATCAACTTCACAAGCAGAAATATTAATCAGCATTGTCAACTTCACAAGCAGAAATTTTAATCAGCATTATCAACATCACCGCTAGAAATATTAATCAGCATTATCAATATTATCTCTAGGTATTTTGTGTTTGTAGCATTTCTCGTTATAGAATGCACAGCTATTCATTATAATTAATTTTATATATGAATTCTTATTAAATACCTATAAATTTAAATTAACTTACTATGACAAATCACTTCCTAGTGTGAATCTAAATTTCAGTATAAATATAGTTACCATTGAAAGCTGTACATGTTAAAAAAATACAATTCAATGGAGTTTATTTAGTATTATTTATTTAAAATGTTTTATAACTGTTATATTTACCGCCTCTATCAACCTATCAATGTAACTAAAACATACTACATACTCAGTGCATTATTTCTACTAAAAGCTATACACAAGTGGCACGTTAACAAAACATATCGTTACCATAGTGATGATTATGTACTATGGGCAAAACATATCGTTACCATAGTGATGATTATGTACTCTGGGCAAAACATATCGTTACCATAGTGATGATTATGTACTCTGGGCAAAACATATCGTTACCATAGTGATGATTATGTACTATGGGCAAAACATATCGTTACCTTAGTGATGATTATGTACTCTGGGCAAAACATATCGTTACCATAGTGATGATTATGTACTCTGGGCAAAACATATCGTTACCATAGTGATGATTATGTACTCTGGGAAAAACATATCGTTACCATAGTGATGATTATGTACTCTGGGCAAAACATATCGTTACCATAGTGATGATTATGTACTCTGGGCAAAACATATCGTTACCATAGTGATGATTATGTACTCTGGGCAAAACATATCGTTACCATATTGATTATTATGTACTATGTCAACGCGGACCCACATTCACAAATGTTAGTTCTCCAAATGTGCATATCTTCTTTTTCAAAGTATTCTACATTTAAAGCTTTTAAGGTTAACATGGCTGTTATGTGGCTAAATCTAGACACAGGATGTTTGTGAATATACTTTTTGTTATAAATCAAATACAATAATTGAAAATATCTTTGAGGTAATGTCGGACTGGAAGGACGGCAGGTCAATATTTGTCTGTGTTTTGTTTATAGTGCTGTCATTTATATATAACGTGTTTGGTAGTATTATTGAACAGATCTTAAATAGACTGAACTACTTTGTTTATATTAAAATAAATATTTAAGAAAAACGCTCATTTACTTGTGACGTACACAACTAACTAATTATCTGTCAAACTGCGCATTATTGAGGCACTTCCGCTTATTCAAACAAAGAAAAATCTTCAGAATATACTAATTTACTCCGACATTGATTAATAAAGCATCTACGTGTTGCAATAATATTTGATCAAGTACTGTTTCAATCCTAAACAATGTTCTTTACGTTTTCAACGATCTGTGAAATCAAGCTTACAGATTCTTGGAAGAAAGACTGGCACGTATAGCTGGAATAAACAACAAATCCTGCCTTGTCATTTGATAACATCAGCTGCATCAGTTATGTACAGTGAAGCGTAAAGGCCCATTAGCGGCCTGTCTCATCATTTTGGAAAAGTGAAGGCGCATTGTTCAGAGACAGTAAAACGGAATCATTTTGCTTTCTCGTCATTTTGGAAAACATCATGAAAGCATGAAATTTAATCTAGTAATATAAAGAGAACAACTTTAATTCCGCTGGCCCGGTCCCAAGGGTTTGGTGTCCATTCTGCCATGTGAGACGTTTACTTTCGTAGGGTTTAAGTAAACTAAAGAGACAATTTATACTTGCTACGGAAATGTCGACATTAACACAAAAGTTTTCAGCAAAAACTATGTTGATGCTTATTGTAGGCGAGTGAAAGAATCGCAAGAACACAGCTAATATATCAGTTATTTGTTGATGCTCAAAAAGCGTAATTCACAAACCAGCGTGTATGGTTTAAATATACGTACAACGCTCAAGTTGATTGGCTACAACTACAAGGACCAAATATCTGTTCCATCTTAGACAGGACATAAGTACACTACATTTGGCCAGGGTCGAGGACATACATATGTTCTGTACCATAAATGATAGCTTCATATTTGGAAAATAAGCGCACAGATCATTCTTTTCTATTTTTATTTGATTGAGAGATCATTTCAAGCTATTTATATATCAAATCACATTACCTACTTTTTGGAAAAGACTGACGAGTGTTAAATTATTCCCATTTCCTTCCTTTTCTTGGTGAAATTATTGTTATGTTCTATACGAACAAACATCATCGTCGTCTCCAAGGTTCCTTTGATTAGTATCAATATCAGTATCATATCAGTGTTGACAAAGGAGTTGCCTCTTTACAAATTCTAGAACTGTATAGCTATACTTTGTGCACCAGTTTCGATGTTGTGAGCGTTGTGGTTGCAGATATATTGTGGTGCCAATAAACCGTGCTCACAAATAGTCGTTCCACTCTTTAGTATATTTTATTTAAGAACCATTTACCCATCTTCCTGTTTATACTGTGAATTAATGTGTTGTGCATTAAAACTCACAAATTACCACAAGGATAATATGCCAAATCTGTGTTTTAAGTTCAGAGTTAACCACAAACTGTTATCGTTTACGAGAATCAATATATCGTCCTTCAGCGGTATGCCTAATTGGACTTCCAATATCAAGCTATAAAACAAAACTGATGGCGAAGGTAGTCCTTTAAACACCGGGTTCGAAATTCTCGAGAATTCCTAAACTTAACATGCATACGTAGATTATTTCATTAAAACAATTTTCTAACTTTATCTTGATTTTTCTAAAAATAATTATTTAAAGTGATTATCATAAAGATAATTTCTTTTCTTAGTACAAAACACTTCAGAGTGTAAATATGACACAAATTATACCAAAACAAAAATAGTGAGCTTAGCTTATTTCTGTTATAGGCGATTGAAGAAGTTTCGAGAAAATGGGACCTTGGACCCGTTACAATAAAGTTCGTAACATCGTAAATTACAAGGCAAAACCCCGTTTCTTTTTCAGTAAAAGTACTATAAGAACATTTACCGTAGCTTTTTGAAACAACAGGCCACAAAACGTATACGTTCCTTTAAACAAGATGTTGGTAGAGTTTTGTAATATTCTCATTGCATAGAGATTGTATCCTCTGAAAGGAAAACATCATTGTGATATTCCGTTAAACCATCGTGCTTTTCTATATACAATTTTTGTATCTCACTTATAAACACTTGCAAAACGTAAAAAGGGATATACTTCATACGCTATATGTTTTAATTCACTACCGCTAGAACGCATCAAACATTTCATGTACTCATACAAACGTTTACTCTTATTATACTAAAACCAAATGAACTCATTTCGACGTATCACGTATATAGGAATTTCATTGTTTGCAAATGAGCATTTTTCCACACAAAAGGGCTAAGTTGTCTTCCCCATAGTTTGTTAAAAGGCCTTGGGCCTTAACGACGTACAGCACTCCAAACGTAATATACTATTACGTTGACATAAACACGCTACTACTTTTTCGCACCTTCTCTATCAACTAAAATGAACGTCGCTGCCGGCAAACATTCACAGCACAATAAACAGAGTCAATGATAGGAAATTCAAATTCGAAACAGTGAAAATGGCATTGACTTGTCTCTGGGTACAACGTAATTGTGACTCGGGCATTGACAGGTGCCTAGGTTAAACGTTATGGTGACTAGGGCATTGACTGGTGCCTGGGTACCTCGTTATGGTGACTAGGGCATTGACTGGTGCCTGGGTACCTCGTTATGGTGACTAGGGCATTGACTGGTACTCGGGTACCACGTTATTGTGACTAGGGCATTGACTGGTGCCTGGGTACCACGTTATTGTGACTAGGGCATTGACTGGTGCCTGGGTACCACGTTATTGTGACTAGGGCATTGACTGGTGCCTGGGTACCACGTTATGGTGACTAGGGCATTGACTGGTGCCTGGGAACCTCGTTATGGTGACTCGGGCATTGACTGGTGCCTGGCTACCTCGTTATGGTGACTCGGGCATTGACTGGTGCCTGGGTACCACGTTATTGTGACTAGGGCATTGACTGGTACCCGGTTACCACGTTATGGTGACAAGGGCATTGACAGGTACCCGGGTACCACGTTATGGTGACTAGGGCATTGACAGGTGCCTGGGTACCACGTTATGGTGACAAGGGCATTGACTGGTGCCTGGGTTCAACATTATGGTGACTAGGGCATTGACTGGTACTCGGGTAACACGTTATGGTGACAAGGGCATTAACAGATGCTCGGGTACCACGTTATGGTGACTAGGGCATTAACAGGTGCTCTGGTACCACGTTATGGTGACTAGGGCATTGACAGGTGCCTGGGTACCACGTTATGGTGACAAGGGCATTAACAGGTTCCTGGGTACCACGTTATGGTGACAAGGGCATTGACAGGTGCCTGGGTGCCACGTTATTGTGACTAGGGCATTGACTGGTACCTGGGTACCTCGTTAAGGTGACTAGGGCATTGACTGGTACCCGGGTACAACGTTAACCAACCAAACGTCATGACGTGTGTTGTGACATCTCAACAAAACATACTGACACGTGTAATGGCAATTTCAGCCAAACATCATGACACGTGTAATGACAATCTAAACCAAACCGCCTGATATGTGTCACGACATTATCAACCAAACAGCCTGACATGTGTAATGACAATCTTAACCAAACAGCTTTACACGCGTAATGACAACCTCCACCAAACCTCATGACATGTGAAATGACAATCTCAACCGAACAGCCTGACATGTGTAATGACAATCTTAACCAAACAGCTTTAAACGCGTAATGACAACCTCCACCAAACCTCTTAACATATGAAATGACATCTCGACAAAATATAATGACGCGTAAAATGACAATCTCAACCCAACATCATGACGTTTGTAATGGCAACATCAAAAAAACATCATGACGTGTGTAATGGCAATCGCAGCCAAACATCATGACGTGTGTAATGGCAACATCAACAAAACATCATGACGTGTGTAATGGCAATCTCAACAAAACATCATGACGTGTGTAATGACAATCTCAACCCAACATCATGACGTTTGTAATGGCAACATCAACAAAACATCATGACGTGTGTAATGACAATCACAACCCAACATCATGACGTGTGTAATGGCAACATCAACAAAACATCATGACGTGTGTAATGACAATCTCAACCCAACATCATGACGTTTGTAATGGCAACATCAACAAAACATCATGACGTATGTAATGACAATCTCAACAAAACATCATGACGTTTGTAATGGCAAAATCAACAAAACATCATGACGTGTGTAATGACAATCTCAACCCAACATCATGACGTTTGTAATGGCAACATCAACAAAACACCATGACGTGTGTAATGACAATCTCAACCCAACATCATGATGTTTGTAATGGCAACATCAACAAAACATCATGACGTGTGTAATGACAATCACAACCCAACATCATGACGTGTGTAATGGCAACATCAACAAAACATCATGACGTGTGTAATGACAATTTCAACAAAACATCATGACGTGTAATGGCAATCTCAACAAAACATCATGTCATGTGTAATGGCAATCGCAGCCAAACATCATGACGTGTGTAATGGCAACATCAACCAAACATCATGACGTGTGTAATGGCAACATCAACCAAACATCATGACGTGTGTAATGGCAATCTCAACAAAACATCATGACGTGTGTAATGGCAATCGCAGCCAAACATCATGACGTGTGTAATGGCAACATCAACCAAACATTATGACGTGTGTAATGGCAACATCAACCAAACATCATGACGTGTGTAATGGCAATCTCAACAAAACATCATGACGTGTGTAATGGCAATCTCAACAAAACATCATGACGTGTGTAATGGCAATCGCAGCCAAACATCATGACGTGTGTAATGGCAACATCAACCAAACATCATGACGTGTGTAATGACAATCTCAACCCAACATCATGACGTTTGTAATGGCAACATCAACAAAACATCATGACGTGTGTAATGACAATCGCAGCCAAACATCATGACGTGTGTAATGCCAACATCAACAAAACATCATGACGTGTGTAATGACACTCTCAACCAAACATCATGACGTGTGTAATGGCAACATCAACAAAACATCATGACGTGTGTAATGACAATCGCAGCCAAACATCATGACGTGTGTAATGGCAACATCAACAAAACATCATGACGTGTGTAATGACAATCGCAGCCAAACATCATGACGTGTGTAATGGCAACATCAACAAAACATCATGACGTGTATAATGGCAATCTCAGCCAAACATCATGACGTGTGTAATGGCAACATCAACAAAACATCATGACGTGTGTAATGTCAATCGCAGCCAAACATTATGACGTGTGTAATGGCAACATCAACAAAACATCATGACGTGTGTAATGGCAATCGCAGCCAAACATTATGACGTGTGTAATGGCAACATCAACCAAACATCATGACGTGTGTAATGGCAATCGCAGCCAAACATTATGACGTGTGTAATGGCAACATCAACAAAACATCATGACGTGTGTAATTGCAACATCAACCAAACATTATGACGTGTGTAATGGCAACATCAACAAAACATCATGACGTGTAATGGCAATCTCAGCTAAACATCATGACGTGTGTAATGGCAACATCAACAAAACATCATGACGTGTGTAATGACACTCTCAACCAAACATCATGACGTGTGTAATGGCAACATCAACAAAACATCATGACGTGTGTAATGACAATCGCAGCCACACATTATGACGTGTGTAATGGCAACATCAACAAAACATCATGACGTGTGTAATTGCAATCGCAGCCAAACATTATGACGTGTGAAATGGCAACATAAACAAAACATCATAACGTGTGTAATGGCAATCGCAGCCAAACATCATGACGTGTGTAATGGCAACATCAACAAAACATCATGACGTGTGTAATGGCAATCGCAGCCAAACATTATGACGTGTGTAATGCAACATCAACAAAACATCATGACGTTTGTAATGGCAATCGCAGCCAAACATCATGACGTGTGTAATGACAATCGCAGCCAAACATCATGACGTGTGTAATGACAATCGCAGCCAAACATCATGACGTGTGTAATGGCAACATCAACAAAGCATCATGACGTGTGTAATGACAATCGCAGCCAAACATTATGACGTGTGTTATGGCAACATCAACAAAACATCATGACGTGTGTAATGGCAATCGCAGCCAAACATCATGACGTGTGTAATGGAAACATCAACAAAACATCATGACGTGTGTAATGACACTCTCAACCAAACATCATGACGTGTGTAATGGCAATCGCAGCCAAACATTATGACGTGTGTAATGGCAACATCAACAAAACATCATGACATGTGTAATGACACTCTTAACCAAACATCATGACGTGTGTAATGGCAATCGCAACCAAACATCATGAAGTGTGTAATGGCAATTTCAACCAAACATCATGACACGTGTAATGACAATCTCAACCAAACAACCTGACATGTGTAATGACAATATCAACCAAACATCCTGACATGTGTAATGACAAACTCAACCAAACAGCCTGACATGTGTAATGACAATCTCAACCAAAAAGCTTGACACGGGTAATGACAACCTCCACCAAACCTCATGACATGTGAAATGACATCTCAACAAAATATAATGGCGTGTTATATGACAATCTCATTATGACGTTTGTAATGATAATCTAAACCAAACATCACGACGTGTGTACAATCTCAACCAAACGTCACGACGTGTGTAATGACAATCTCAACCAAAGTCACGACTTGTGTAATGACAATTTCAACCAAATATCATGACGTATGTAATGACAATCACAACCAAACATCATGACGTTTGTAATGGCAATCTCAACCAAATATCACGACGTGTGTAATGACAATCTCAACCAAACATTACGACATGTGTAATGACAATCTCAGCCAAACATCATGACGTATGTAATGACAAATACAACCAAACATTATTACACGTGTAATGGCAATCTCAACCAAACATCACGACGTGTGTAATGGCAATCTCAACCAAACATTACGACGTGTGTAATGACAATCTCAACCAAAGTCACGACGTGTGTAATGACAATTTCAACCAAATATCATGACGTATGTAATGACAAATACAACCAAACATTATGACGTTTGTAATGACAATCACAACCAAACATCATGACGTTTGTAATGACAATCACAACCAAACATCATGACGTTTGTAATGGCAATCTCAACCAAATATCACGACGTGTGTAATGACAATCTCAACCAAACATCATGACGTGTGTAATGACAATCTCAACCAAAGTCACGACTTGTGTAATGACAATTTCAACCAAATATCATGACGTATGTAATGACAATCTCAACCAAACGTAACGACGTGTGTAATGACAATCTCAACCAAACATCATGACGTATGTAATGACAATCACAACCAAACATCATGACGTTTGTAATGGCAATCACAACCAAATATCACGACGTGTGTAATGACAATCTCAACCAAACGTCACGACGTGTGTAATGACAATCTCAACCAAAGTCACGACTTGTGTAATGACAATTTCAACCAAATATCATGACGTATGTAATGACAATCTCAACCAAACGTCACAACGTGTGTAATGACAATCTCAACCAAATATCACGACTTGTGTAATGACAATCTCAACCAAACATCATGATGTTTGTAATGGCAATCTCAACCAAATATCACGACGTGTGTAATGACAATCACAACCAAACATCATGACGTATGTAATGACAATCACAACCAAACATCATGATGTTTGTAATGGCAATCTCAACCAAATATCACGACGTGTGTAATGACAATCTCAACCAAACGTCACGACATGTGTAATGACAATCTCAGCCAAACATCATGACGTTTGTAATGACAAATACAACCAAACATTATTACACGTGTAATGGCAATCTCAACCAAACATCATGACGTGTGTAATGACAATCTCAACCAAACATTACGACGTGTGTAATGACAATCTCAACCAAACGTCACGACGTGTGTAATGACAATCTCAACCAAACATCATGACGTATGTAATGACAATCACAACCAAACATCATGACGTTTGTAATGGCAATCTCAACCAAATATCACGACGTGTGTAATGACAATCTCAACCAAACATCATAACGTATGTAATGGCAATCTCAACCAAACATCATGACGTATGTAATGACAATCTCAACCAAACATCATGACGTATGTAATGACAAATACAACCAAACATTATTACACGTGTAATGGCAATCTCAACCAAACATCATGACGTGTGTAATGACAATCTCAACCAAACATTACGACGTGTGTAATGACAATCTCAACCAAACGTCACGACGTGTGTAATGACAATCTCAACCAAACATCATGACGTATGTAATGACAATCACAACCAAACATCATGACGTTTGTAATGGCAATCTCAACCAAATATCACGACGTGTGTAATGACAATCTCAACCAAACATCATGACGTTTGTAATGGCAATCTCAACCAAATATCACGACGTGTGTAATGACAATCTCAACCAAACATCATGACGTATGTAATGGCAATCTCAACCAAACGTCACGACGTGTGTAATGACAATCTCAACCAAAGTCACGACTTGTGTAATGACAATTTCAGCCAAATATCATGACGTATGTAATGGCAATCTCAACCAAACATTACGACGTGTGTAATGGCAATCTCAACCAAACATCATGACGTATGTAATGACAAATACAACCAAACATTATTACACGTGTAATGGCAATCTCAACCAAACATCATGACGTGTGTAATGACAATCTCAACCAAACATTACGACGTGTGTAATGGCAATCTCAACCAAATATCATGACGTGTGTAATGACAATCTCAACATTACATCCTGACATGTCTAATGGCAATTTTAACTAAACATAATGACGTGTGAAATGACATCTCAATCAAACATTATGACGTGTGTAATGACATCTCAACAAATATCATAACATGTGTAATTCCTACCTTGTATGTGAAACAAACTACCGCTGCAGGACATTGTGATGACAATTTATATAATATTTAATATTGACATATCACAGCACTAAACTTATAGTGTTTCAAGTAAGTTCATAAAAGAATGTGTTCACGTATATACACAAAATAATCAGATTTAAAATCGCATGTTCTTGTGAAAAGGCAACGGTTAATTAGCTATTTCGGTACTCATGTTATGTAAAATTATATGTTTAAAAGCCTTCCTGCTTTTCATATCGTCAAACTTTCATTTAATTTATCTATTTGCACTAGCAATAAACAAAATAAACAAAGGAAATTATATAAAAAATAGTGAATTTTGCAGATCAAAAAAGTTGCCATTAAACTAAATATATTTCAATGTTATAAATGTTTCTTATATTTATTGCACGACCTTTGTAGTTTGAGGTATCTGAAAACGCAAATAAACTTTTATGTACAAACAAACGTGTTTTAGATTAAAAACAAGTGTTTTCGTGAGAAATAAAGGTAGAAACGATTTCACACTGTTTTATAAGTTCCGGAGTTACAATGACATTATTATTTATTTCATGAAAATTTCGTGTCAGATAATACGAACATAAGTAAAGAACCGCTTATTATACACGCAATTTAAGAAAAATTATTAATTGTCTGCCTAACCCATCTTGTTTGATTCGAAAAATGTTCAGTATCCGTTAGCGAGAAATCGTTACCGTTTTGAATGATGCCACTTGAAGAATATCCACTTCACAATGTCTTTCCTTGAAGAGAGTAACGCTTATTTTTTACACACCAACTGTCTCAAATCGGTTTTCTGCGTTTTGTCTGTTTTGATATATAATACAAAACCCTAATAGACAATTTTGTTTTATTTCAAAATAATATCTGTATAATTCGACAAGCAGCAATGATTTCAAGTATGAGGTCAAGCCTGACCCTCAATAAAAAAAATTCCAGTGTATGGTCAAGCCTGACCCTCTATAGAAAAGCCCTCTAGTATGAGGTCAAGCCTGACCCTCTATAGAAAAGCCCTCTAGTATGAGGTCAAGCCTGACCCTCTATAGAAAAGCCCTCTAGTATGAGGTCAAGCCTGACCCTCTTAAGAAAAGCCATCCAGTATGAGGTCAAGCCTGACCCTCTTTAGAAAAGCCCTCTAGTTTGAGGTCAAGTCTGACGCTCAATAGAAAAGCCATCCAGTATGAGGTCAAGCCTGAATCTCGATAGAAAAGCCCTCCAGTATGAGGTCAAGCCTGACCCTCTATAGAAAAGCCCTCTAGTATGAGGTCAAGTATGATCCACTATAGAAAAGCCCTTTAGTATGAGGTCAAGCCTGACCCTCTAAAGAAATGCCCTCTAGTATGAGGTCAAGCCTGACCCTCTATAGAAAAGCCCTCTAATATGAGGTCAAGCCTGACCCTCTAAAGAAAAGCCATCCAGTATGAGGTCAAGCCTGACCCTCTATAGAAAAGCCATCCATAGAAAAGCCCTCTTGTATGATGTCAAGCCTGACCCTCTATAGAAAAGCTCTCTAGGTACGGCAAACAAACAATAAATAACCGCCCTAGATATAAGCTTTAAGAAATGTTATGCAAGCATAGTACAGCATAGTAATATCCCGCCATTTCTATTTTATGGAAAACTGGGCCGATAGATGCAATGATTTTTAACATTATCTTAAAAATTAAACATATAAATGTAGTTTGTTTTCATTTAACCATTATATAACTTTAAGCCTACATACATCCATATCACGTTGGATTAGATTGCTTTTATCTTTCATATTAGTTGTTTTAGGTTAGACAAAACAATAAAAATGATAAAAATACAACAAAATTACGATTATTCAGTTATTGGAAGCCACCGAAATATTTGAACGGATATTACATTGAGAGTTGACCTTTATCGATGTCGATGATGGGTAAATAATGCTTCTTCATGTCAGATCATCTCGCATTTACCTTTATACAACACATGAAAAAAACTTTCAAAATATTTAAACGTTGATATATGATTAGCCATCGTTTGTGTGATTCAAAAACAAACTCATATTTAAGTATTAAATAGAAACATAATCGTATGAAGTTTTGTAAGAATTATTTTTACGGTTTCTCATGAAAGCATATCAAATGAAATCATATCGAAGATGTTTTGGCCGTTAGACCTTTTGAAATCACCCTGCCTTCCTGTGAAATTCACAGAAATTAACTAAATAAAATAAAAATTACCATTTGTCATTATTAACTAAAAACAGAAATTTAAAAAAATCCCATTGATCATTGTACAATTAGTCAAATAAAATATCGGTATCGGAAAAATGCTCTTTAGATCTCTGATTGTTTAAAAGTTGAAGAATTATATTTGCCCGAGAATGGGTTTTCCCCACGCAATGTAACTTCCCATGCAGTGCAGTAATCACTGCCTCCATACATTTACAATCGGTTAATATTGTAAATTATCTTTAATATTAAAATTTTATGGAATTTCAACCTCAATGCATGATAAAAACTATCCCAAGAAAAAATGTACAGTTTAAATAGCTGAATTACAGCTATACTTACTCAAGGTGGAGAGAAATTCTTCTTGTCAGGGGAGATCACTGCGTAACGGATTGGTAATACTGTCCTGCTTTGTTTTCCTACCTTGCGTTGAAACCTACTTAACAAAAGCGGCATTTCGGATCGCTATAGAAATAGAGGAAACTGCTGAGTCCAATTGTTTACTATATAGATAAAGAATGAATCTGTGTCTAGTCAAATGAAAGAATTATAAGGGTTATCTTGTTTCCATTACGTACTAATCGTGTGTTCAATATCTATTTCATAATAATATTTTATATTTATAAGAGCGTATAGTTGCAAGCCATATTCATACTGGCAAACCTTCAATGTCGATCATTATAGTCTAAACTAATGTTCTCAAGATCTCAAGTCCTGTTGGTCATATGTATTGAAGCCCTACAATAAATCTAACAGCACATGGCGTTTCGTGACCTTTTTAAGAGTTAAAACATTTCTGTATTCAAAATTACACGTGTTTGGTGACACATTGCAATACTCAAGTGCATGGTTATGATATTAGTTTCAATTCTTTTTTTAAAACTGACTCAATTACCCAACATTTGAGTTTGGTTAGTGGTCACCAAGCCGGACGAGACCTCACTCTCTATATTAGTTATCATAAATTTCTTCACAATCGTTGAAAAATATATATTGTTTAAACTAATTACCCAACAACAATTAAACCAAAAACAATCTCTAGTACAAATCGAACATTCAAACCATTCGGGCACTGGTCATTTCGCTGGATTACCATGGCCGTGTATCCTTTCTAAAGATTCAACACCTTTACTATAACACTCATTAGTATACTTATATGAGTTCCTATAATGAAGAAGCAAAACAAATCAATGAACTCATCGCGTTACGAGGGGCATGCAGAATGATATGCAACTGGAGCGATGGTATCGTTAGTGACACACATGTCAATACATCTTGAGTATGCCGATACAGCTATGCTCAAGTTGCTATTTGGAAAAACCTTTCCAAATTGCAACTTAAACAATAAATAAAGTCAGAAGTATAGCTGTTTATATCTAAACCATAGTCTATATTTCTACGTGTTTGTCGCGAAATGCCGTTCCAATGTCTCTATATTAGCCAGAGCGTGAGCTTCTTAAAAACTCGCTATATCAAACCAATAAATGACTAAATGGAAATAAGGCGGTTGTTTTTGATAAGAAATGGAATTCTGGCGGCTGTAATAGACAACATAGATTTTCTGTTGTCAGAGCTGTAAATGATTAAACGTGCGTCTGTCCGGTGATACCATTGCCGGAGTCACGAATCTGAACGTAACAAATAAATGGTTTAATTTTTAACAAGCCTTGACTTGCAATGAGTAATATGACAACATCAGAAAGACAAATTGTAAATGAATTGTTCTGTAGAAGGAACAATCTAAATTTGGAAGGATTGTGTTGGTATTTTACCAATATTTACCATGCATAATCAAAACAAAATATCCATGTCCAATAAAATTGTATCGGTCTTGTGCAATGAATGTAATCTAAATTCACTTTCACGGGGTACAATGATAATATGAAATATCCATACAACTTATTTCTAAATTGACTGTTTGAAATCTTTGACACGACATAGCCGATAAGTTACACATTGGATAGCCTTATCATTCATCAAAAAATATGCAGTTTCCTTATTTTTTCCGTTTTGTATCTATATTTTCAGTTGCCAAGTATATACGGACATTGTATATAAAACGTACATCCATTTAGTTAGTCCAAAAATAATTGTATGTCATAGTATAAAATTTAGTAAGACTACTTTCACTAATTTGCATTTAAATGTAAAGTGTGTATAAAAGTTGACTTTTTAATACACCGCACCAGTGAAATGAATTAAAACTGAATTGTAACGTATAATTACATAGTTACAATGCATTCATACTTGGAACTTATTTAAAACGCAAAACTTAGTCTGTCAAAATCACATTAAATTGAATAATTTAATATTTTAAATTGACACTCTTATTCAAAATCAATACATACATATGTATAACAAGCATATATTTTGAGTGATAAACCTTTAACTACTTACTAAATATTGCATTTTATGATAAATATTAATCACAATATTGTAACCATGTATTTAGTAGCTGAAAACGTAAAAATATTATATGATTGTTGAGTGCTAAAAGATTTAGTGCAAATATAAGTACTTTGCTAGAAACACCGTGTTGGTCTGCACCTTTCGTTCAAATTAAGCTCGGTACACTTCTGGTATATTAAAACAATTGTATGACTTATGGTAAATCTTATCTGGGTATAAGAGTGCATCTTTAGCAATATCGAAAACCACTCGCAATTACGCAATTGATCTTTCACCACAAATAATACAGTAATTGCTTATGACAGACAGGCAGACAGGCAATATATTGCCATGCACATAGTAATAAACTATCAAATATAGTACATCGTCATTACACCTACAGGTCAACGTGTGTGAGCCTTGACAATAAACAAACAATAATATATACACATTACAAACTACGTAAATGAAGTAAAAATAAATAATCAATCAATGAGAAGGTGAACATGGTCTTAAAAATGTAATTCAGTTCTGACATTAAGTAAGATTGATCTTATTCTAAGGGATTCTTTCAAAAAGATACATAATTTCATAAGTTCCGTTTTGTAAGTTGAATTTAAAAACTGTTTATTTTCTTTGAATAAATTGCTGCTGCATGGAAACTATAATAATGGCAACGATTTCAACTTATGCAAAATGGGTTTGTCATGTTTTGAAAATAAGTCAATTAACTTCAGTAGTTGTAATTTAATAGGTATAGTTAATGTGCTAAGGTTCGAGCCTTTGTAAATAAAATACCCAGACCACAAAACACTTCAAATAAACCGCACAGCAATAAAGTAAATAATTGTGTGGCTTTTCGAATACAAACATCTTTACAATTATTAGTAGGCTATATTTTGGGGAACGAGCGAGAAACTCTTAAATATCCTTCAACATTACGGAATTCAATAAAGATCCTGAAGCAGTTATTTGCGATATGGCATTTAGATAATATAATGTTCACTGAAAGATGCACTGGAAGGAAAAAAATAGTCAAGGTTTATACAATTAATTTGGTTGTGAATGTAAAGGTTTTTGTTTATTTTGAGGTCTATATGAATATTAATCGTTAAAGTCAGGCGCAGCTAGACAAACGAAAAATGTAAATAAATGAAAACGTATATACTTGTTCAAATAACATTTCATTACTGACAGAAATCCGCCTGACTGACCTATGAACACGAGTTTCCGAAAGAAACAGTAAATGAAGCAATACTAATGTCTGCGAACTAGTGTTGTATTTTATGTATATCCGACGTGAAATAAATTCCTTGTATCTTGCTTCTTGTCAGTATTTACATAATAAGTCTTGTGTCACCTATCATGCATGTTTATTTACATGAGAATGTCATCTCTTACGAAAATTATCCGTGTACTTCCTATACGAATATACACTGATAGGACAATATATAGCCGTACACCTACAATATGAACGACCAATATGTTCACAATTTAAGCTACAAGTAAGGCAAATGAAAGGCAGATCAATTTAAAATTAATTGGCGAATAATTTGAAAAAAAAAATATTTCCCATAGTTTTAAATATGATTTTTTTCCTCAAGTAAACAATAAATACAAACATCTCTTTTTTACATGAACTTCATTAACACCTTTCGAAATTGAATTGTAAATTTTAAACTGAATTCTTTGTTCATTGTTCAATAATCATCAAACAAACAAGGAGCCGAAGAAAAAAAAAACTGTAAAACGATAATTATGTGAAAGGGAACTTACTTGTTTAAATAAATGCATTTGGGCGAGTCCTAAAACAATGATAAATATATCCAAACACATCAGACAGTTTGTAAAGAAAGCTATTGGTTTATGCACTTACCATGTTCTTCAATATCCTTACATCATGTCGCAATTGGAAGATCACAATAATAATTGAAGGTGAAAGGCTGTATGTTTATGCCATTTAAACGATTCTACCCGATATAATGTGACATTTAACAAGGCATTACTTAATGGCTTTCTATTTTATTTATGTGTCTGAAGTATGATGCGTGTCTTTTTAATTCGTCTATATAATGGTCGTTGGGTGCTTAAGAAGAACAAATTTATAACTGAATAAAACTTGGAAGTTCGCGGTTGCATACTCTCCTTCAACAAACATCAGCCATACTGGACAACATCATGAATTCAACTTCTGTAAGATAATGCAACAGGTAATTGGAGAAAGTACCCGTAGGAATAAAACTTACACAACGAATACATCCTAACTTAAGGAGTATGTTTACAATGTACATCCAACCCTGTTTCGTTACTATATTATCTTCATAAATGTAGTATTGCTATATCTTAATATTCAGCAACTGTTCTTATTTCTGATTGCCGCACGGTCCTTAACATTGAAGATTCGGCATGGCGTCACATGTAAGTGCCTTTGACTATACAGCACTACGTGTAATCATGTTATTATTTAATTTAATAAATTTGTTATTTGAAATAATCAGACAAAACATTGCAGCTTACGGAAGGGTTACGGAAGATCCTTTGTCACGGATTTCGATCGATATTTTCACCCCTTTCGGTCGATAGTGTAACGGATTTCGGACGATATTTTCATGGATTTCGGTTGGTAATGTCACGGTTTCGCTCGATAGTGTCACAGGTTTTGTTATAAAGTGTAACGAGTTTCGGTCGATAGTGTCACAGGTTTTGTTCTTAAGTGTAACGAGTTTCGGTCGATAGTGTCACAGGTTTCGTTCTAACGTGTAACGAGTTTCGGTCGATAGCGTCACACGATAGTGTCACAGGTTTCGTTCTAACGTGTAACGAGTTTCGGTCGATAGCGTTCCAGGTTTCGTTCTAACGTGTATTCGAGTTTCGCTCGATAGTGTCACAGGTTTTGTTATAAAGTGTAACGAGTTTCGGTCGATAGTGTCACGGGTTTTGTTCTTAAGTGTAACGAGTTTCGGTCGATAGTGTCACAGGTTTCGTTCTAACGTGTAACGAGTTTCGGTCGATAGCGTCACACGATAGCGTCCCAGGTTTCGTTCTAACGTGTAACGAGTTTCGGTCGAAAGCGTCACAGGTTTCGTTCTAACGTGTAACGAGTTTCGGTCGATAGCGTTTCAGGTTTCGTTCTAAAGTGTAACGAGTTTCGGTCGATAGCGTCGCGGGTTTTGAGCGATAGTGCTACTGATTTCAGAGTCGTTATGGATCCGATTGGCAAGCATACAATTCAATTATATGAGAAGTTTGAAGTCGACAGTTAATACTAAATGTGCTAAATGTCTCGATATTTGTAGTACAAATCAATTATCTGAACTATTTATCACACGTTTGAGACGTCACCCGGGGATGAAGGGGGTCTTATTCTATTTTTCTGGATCTTTATGCTACGTGCAGACATATAGTTATTTACGGTCTGTTTCCTCACCATAAATTATTACATGTTTTAACTTACATATTTGAAAACAACTAGATGTTAATTATAGAATAGTTACTATAAATTCATCAGTATATGCAAAACACAAACTTTACACCTCTTAATACAAGTATGACTACGTAAAGACCCATAACTCTGATGTATCTGGGCTACCACAAGCGGAACCCCGGGTGTACAGCACCACAAACGGATAATTACATTGATGCCCATAACTCTGCTATAACCGAAGTTCAGCATACACAAAATCCCAGATGCTAATAAACAGTATTATAAAATACCATTGCTGTAGCTCAAAAACTTTTGGAGAAACGCGCGACACAAATGTGTGACGGACGGATGGTTTTCAACTAACATTTTAGTTATATCACTCACTGTATGGGAACGGACACCGGATATAGCTCAAAAAGTGATCAATCGATAAGCGTTTGATTTTGACACATGGACAGTTTTCTATCATTTTTTGTATTTTATGGTGATATATTTAACAAAATCGAAGAATTTGAATTACTTGATACTGTGCAATATACGACTAGGATGGAAATGTGTCTCCTCTTTTGTATAATAGCCCAATTCTCGCCGAAAGTTGCATGATCGCTCACAAATGTTCATTTATGTGGTACGATTTCAAACAAAAATCAACAAATTTAACATAAAAATAAAAACTGAATCGAGCGATTTCATTGTAATTACATAATCTAGTAATGTGTAAAATATTAATATGATATATTTTGTTGTTACGAAGAAATTCATACCTTTTGATGCCCTGGCAGTGTACTGGGGATGGATGAAGCAAATCAATAACTGCACAGGGGATAGCTATTAAGTGGACTGAGGATAGTAACGATGTATTTAGAATAACGAGAGTGTGATAATGATAATGGCTATTTACCTATACGCGAGCTCGAGTGAAATTGTTCGATGTTGTCCATATCGAGGGATGGGAGCAAAAACATGTTCTTGTTTTCTGTATCTGTATGCACTTAAAACTGTTTCATTCATACATATTAGTTAATCATGATGTGTTTTTCACAAGCATCAATATCTAAATATTTGAAATACGCCGGTAATCTGATTTATTGAGTAAGACAAAACATATGGCCGTAGAATTTATGTGGTGTTTGCTATTCATATATATATAGTATTGCTTTGTAAATCAAGTAGGTACGTTTTTGCACACAGAAACTCCTCAGTAGGGAATGAGATATTGTTATCAAATTTGGAACACGTAAAGCTTTTTTCTAAGCTTGGGTCGATGTTGGTATTACTTAGAACAGAATAATGGTCTCTGCTCGTTCACTTCAGTGAGAAAGAATGTATTGTGACCAACCCTGATATTTACGCAGCTTGCATATATACGTTCATTTAGGAGAGCATGGATCAAACTCATTGTTAACTAAAGTTTGCTCAATAATTTCTTATCAAATTGTAGTCTCACTTTTTTCAGATTATTTGAAAGTTCGAAATAGACATATACATGTATATGGTATATTAACAGTGTTACTATAAATTTTTGTCCCATTTTACATGTTATCACCAGGACACACATTTCTCAACTTTGAAACTATCCCCAGTACATAATACGGCTATCCCCAGGACAGTACTGTGAACATTTCTAAGGGCATATTTTTAACCGTTTAAAAGTTACATTGCCATTTCTTACAATAAAAAAAGTGAGCTTATGCGTGTGAAATCCTTCGATTCAGATTTTTTATTTATTCGATTTATTTCCTAAAAATAACAATACTTGTCGAAATTCTGTATGTTTTGAGGTGATCATCTCAGATTTGAAGAAACATTTTACGAGGTCTGCTAAATCGTAAGCACTTACAAGTATACCATAGGCCAAATTTAGCATTCAGCTATTAGTTCAAACACTTGCTTCTTTTGTGGATACGGTAGCTATGCGTTAACACAGCAAGATCTTACCTCTGGTAAAGAAAAACAACTGCATAATTGTGATTGTTTACTTATCACTTTTTGAGCTATATCCGGTGTCCGTTCCCACACAATGACAGCTGATCACAAAACTACTAGGTGCACTACTGAACATGCTGCTTAACATTTCTGGTAAGTTTCATTACTCTGGTTAATATACTTAAAATTTGGAGATACGCCCAACAGAAGATTTAGTGAAGGACGGTTGCGCTATAGGCTAATTTTAACTAAGTCAAGGGCAATAACTCTGCATTTATTCCGTGAAGCAACACGCAAAATCCAAAGTGTACAACTTTCAAGTTTCATCACTCTGGCTACATACTTATGTAGTAACTTACGACTTTATAGTCTTTTTAAACTTAGTCAATGCCCATAAAACTTTATGGTTTGGGCAGAGAAACTCATAAAACCCCCATTTCACATGCTGATGCACATTAATGACGATTAGTAACGATTTTATTACTCTGGCTGATGTTCTTTCTTCGATACGTGCGACACAATATCGCATGCTCTTTAGGCTTAAGTGAATGGCCATAGCTCTCTCATGACACAGTGCAAGCAAAACACAAAATGTGCACAACATTACATGCTACTTACCATTCCTGTAAAGATTCATAATTCTGGCAGATATACTGTTGGAGATACGTGCGACACAATATTGTATGCTCCATAGGCTTTAGTGAATGGCCATAGTGACATGGTGCAGTTAGACACAAAAGCCGCACAACATTACATGCTGCATGTACTTACCATTCCTGCAAAAATCATCATTCTGACTTATATACTTTTGGAGTTACGAGCGACCCAAATGTGTGACGGACAGACTGACAGACAATCATGCCAAAACATTTGACAAGGATGTGTTAATGTAAATAGTATCTCTATTGCTTGGTTTGTGTCGTTATATGCATCTCATTGAGTGTCTAGCTGCAAATGCCCCTATAAAAAGATAACAAACAAAAAATCCAAGGAAAAGGTCGTTTGAAAGATTTTGACGATAACTAAAGAAGTTTAAGATAGAGCTTTAGTAGCTGTCGAGTTTTGCCTTTTGATAACTGATCCTCTTGCTATAAAAGGCATTTACTCTCCAATATTTTGCATCAATCTTTCAATACTTTAATATCTTTGATTTGTACCGATCTGCTGATGAAATGGTCCGCAATCCTACAATTGAAAATATGTCTTAAGTAAAGGACTCGATGAAATGCTGTGAAAATATACGGTTTAATATTTTACTACTGTAATACTCTAAAAAGTATATTTATCATATTAAAAACCAAAATGTGTATAAAAACGTGTGCGTTAACAGGGTAAACAATCGTCCATGAATGTATTTTAATATAAATGTTGCCTTAGTGATTTGTTAGAGTCATATTCTTTGATTGATACATGAAAAAAACCCAGATGTTTCGTGCATAAATGCAAATACCTTTTCAATGAAATTCCAAGCAGTTCCTTATCAGTATTCAACAGACATGTGACGATGCGAACCTATTTCCAATCAACCATGTCTACCACACATCATTGACCCACAACTCATACAGTAATTAAAATGAAAGTTATTTGCCAAGATTAATTGAAATTTAGTATTTCAATAACATGAAAATAAGTTGTGTTCCAAACCCCATGACACTGTCGACCGAGAGTCGTTACAGACGATCTTCCGAAGCTCTGTTTAACACGTGTCAAGGTAATGCAACGGGGACACTAAAGCTAGCATCTCTGTCCAAATTATTTGCTGGTAAATAAGTATCGGCCTAGGAAACTAGCACTCTTTCAACAAATATATTCACGACGTTCCTTTATTTTATTTTCTTGTATTTTCGTTAACATATGATTTTGAAATACAAATTGTTACAATACAGCAACTTCAACATTGTTTTATACTGAGATCTAAGTTATATAGTTGGACACACGTTAAATTCAAATGAGAAATTTGATTTAACTTGGCTTGACTAATAATAATATATTAAGAGACCATGATTCATTACGTGTCAGACAGCTGCTAGCCGCTCTGTTCAAATCATTGTCTGACAATACCAGTTTACTACAATCAATGGCCCACCGAACTACCACATGTTCAAGTTTTATTAAACATGGCGTTTTATTTCTTCCTTTTTTATAATGTTATGTTTTCAAATTCCAAGAAATTGTGCAAGTGCATACAGTAAATTCCTTACGTTAATGTAAACGATATATATAGTTATATAATATGTGAACACACGAGTTTTTCTTCCAAAAGCAACATCTTTACGTACGTCAGTCTATTATTCCTTCAGGTTGTTGAATATGAAAATAAACCAGAAAATATCTTGAAAAGAAGCTTTCCGTTGAAGACTTACGATTTTGAGGGAAAGGACAATGCTGTCTCTGTTCGTCCTCACCTTACTTCATCACTTTTATGTATTTGTCTCCAGTTGCAGTCTGCATTACCTGTGCATTCACCATATTCGTGCGTGTACATATGCATCCCTGCTAGACGCAAGCTCCACCACTTATCGGTGTGCAAAGACAATGAGCTGCCGATACTTCCGTGGTGCAGCTGTGCCTTTTGTTTATTTGTACACACATAACATTGACTTATATTTTATCTGATATTTTAATTAAATGGAATCATTTCGAAAATCGTAGAATGTTGTACCGTGTTAGAACACTACACTTTGGCTTCGATTCAATATTGTTCAAACTGTAGCGCCAGGAGCTTTTCTCCCGATTATAGGACTTTGCATATTTTGATATCTACTAGCTATTTAACTTTACTTTGGTGCAAATAAACGCATTAAGAACATACCAGGGCACGCAAATAAAACACATCAAAACTCACAAGCTCTTCTTAACAAAAAAAATACGCTCATAAAATTGTATCAAACTGGTGGCGCTGTTGCTCTTGTGATGGCGATGCGGATTAGCGGCGTTGCTGTCGGGTATGATCTGCGCTAAAAGTGAATGATAGTGGATAGGATTTAAATCCGTTGTAAGGAGTACATAAGGGTACTGTTTTACCATGCATCCTTATGCTTGTTTTGCCTATCAATTGCGGAAACAATAGGCCATGTGATATACCTTTACCATTGTGAAAACTATCCCGAAAAACAGTACATGTGTCCCATAAAACTGTCACTTAAAGGCCCAAGTCCACAAAGGGGAGTTTAGTATGTCGGAATGTTGGGTGTAGAAGTCCAATCAGATGTTAACCTTTGAAAAGTTTTTAGTATTGATAATTGCATCGGTCGAGATAATACCGAGACATATTTTAGATTTCTTGCTTTTGCATGTGTTTTCAGCTTTATGATGGTTGAAATAAAGTTTGCCCTTTAATATGGCGAAAGTTCTGTGGAGTCATTTTTCGTTTCGAATATTGTGTCTTCCAGGGCGTCCTTGTGCTTAAGGAATGGAAGTTGAGGTGTAAATATTCCTTAAATAATCATTTATCAAAATCTACCATAGGGTCGAGATCTGTTTTCTATTGTCCTGTTGTATTTATCGCTTTAATTTTCAACTATAAAACAGATAATGTGAACCCTATATTCATCCATTCATTAGCGTCATTCCAGTCATTATGCTGACATTGTACATAAAGCAGGGTTGTTTATCTTTGGTTCTTTTAAAATGAATATAAAATAAACAAAAGAGTTGTGGAATATATATAGTTCGTGAGAATGGGTTTCATATTTATAACTTGCATAAGGTTAGAAAGGTCTATATAAATATAGTCCTGTTAAGATTTGAATGAAAGTGGTCTGATACTTTGCAAAGCAATTATTATTTTCCTTTTGTAAGTATAATTGCCCTGTATTTTTCTTTTTATATGTCGTTATTTGTTTGTAACGTATTGACGCTTTATTTGAATGCAACATATAATGAGAAATGTGCCGATTTCATCTCTTATTTTTCATGCAAAACGTGCACACTCTTGCCACAAGTATTCATTTCAGTGTCTATATAGTGAAATGCGATAGTTTGATCACTTGACTATTAAACAAAGCCCACAAAACACTTCATATCAACCTCTCAGCATTCACACAAACTTAAATGATATTGCTTTTATAACACAATACATAGTAATGACTTCAAAATTAGTAATAAGTAAGAATTGTTTATGTTTGGTCTTCTGACCAATTAAGTGGCTATTGTTTAGAATACCAAAGGATACTAAGAATACCAAAATAAATGCTGCCTTTCTTAGTGTTCATCGGAAAATGCCCTGCGAATGCCTTTGCAATAGCAAGTGCATAACTAAAGGGAAATTTTGCGGTTGTAATCTGAGTTGTAAGAGCTCTTTTAAATGGTTGCATGTGAATATTTTCTGCAATCCCATTGGCAGGGGCATGAGCTTGAACACTAAGCTGCTGTGTTTGTTTTGTTGCTATTGTTTTGGCGGGGGGGGGGGGGCGAGAGAACACTTTCTCAGATTCACGCAAAACGTTATACATGTAGCTATTAAAACCGCCATAAATAATTTATCAAAAAGAGTAATTTAGGTTTGATTTTTTCAGAACAAAATCTCACCAAAATAAATACATGTATGTCAGCGTTAGTTCACTGTCATTCGTTACGGCCTATATTTACCAATTTACCATTCAGGATAATTTCATCTCCTTTAAAAAGGTGTAGAATTGTTCATCTCCATGATGCCATAAACAACATGTTGTCTCGTTTCGTTAAAGCGTGGTTAATAATATATACGGATATCGAAATGCAGCTTTCTTATTATTTTAATAAATATTTTCTCGGCGATCCCATTTGTGGAGACACGAGGACAAGCATATTATCTATAAATACGTTTACGTCTTTGATCTTATTTTAGTTTTCGTCCACAAAGACAGGAAATGAAGGAACATTCATCTAACATGATTAAAATAATGATAAGTTAATCACACAAAAACTGAGTTAATAACAACTAGTGTTAGGATTTAAGTTAGTTCTTATACTTATTTACTTACCGCACTCCTAATATATCCTTACATAATGTCTCAATAGGAATTTCACAATGATCATTTACTACTTAAGTCAGATCGTCGCATCAAAATGGTTTTACCCGATCCAATGTGTCATTAAATACCATTGCTTACTGGGGCTTTCTATGTTTTTCCTGATAGCATAAATTCGGTTTTAACTAGAGCAACGCTGCAGATCTTATTTTTTTCAGTGGTCATTGGGCATGGGACTTTCTTGGATGAAGACATATCTGTATTGTCCGCTACTGATAAAGTTCCAGAGAGGTGGCTATAAAGGGAAGACTTTCCTTCTTAACGAGTAGTCATCGCTTTCCAAACGGTTGGGTACAGTTCCCCTTTTCGTCAGCAACACTTTTCTGGATGTGACAGAGTCAAACCATAATTCAGCTTATATGTGCGCGCAGAATTAATTACCAGACTAGTGTCAACAAGAAGTATCTCTAAAAGTCCAAAACTTAAAATACAATCATTACATTTCTGCAACATGCATCTGTTGCTTAAAATAGTTGACACTATGAACCCTATACATTCCACAAATAAAAATGTATCATGCATGTTTTGTAGAGTGCAGACATTATTATGTATGTGATTGAATAATAAAGGTCCAGAAACATTGGGGTTGGCCTTACTTCCTTACGGTTATTATCCTGTCCGTCTATCTGTTTTTGTGTCTGTTTCTTCTCCGTCCATCGACCCCCCCCCCTTATCCCCTCCAAAAAAAGTTTAAACCTTTCAGGATATCAACTTGAACATCAAACATTTGACCACAATAACAATATGATTTGATTTGCAATTAAATTTAAATGATTAAAAATCACAGTGCGGACTTATTATTTATATGAGAACCATGCCGCCACATGTTTCCAAATTGTCGCCCTTGCAACAGAAACCTGTTTTTCAGCACTCTATATGGAAACTTGTGTAATGAAATTTTAAATTATAGCAGGTAAAAGTTCTAGCACTTTTCAAAAACCATAACTCTGTTGCCCATTGGTCCCAAATTATCTACATTGGCATGACATGTTTTTATGAAAATGAATTGCCTTTTCAGTAAAATTTAAAACTGTTTTGTTTAAAAGTGAATCAAACAGGAAGGATTAAATGATGGTCAAGTTGACCTTGTACATTTTAAGAACAATAACTCCTCGACCGGTTGTTCCTTAGTTGCGTCCATTGACAAGCAGTAATATTTCATAATTATTTAAGGCATGAAGATTTGTTCAATGTTAATAGGTTGTTGTGCCAAGTTCAAGAACCATACATTTAACGGCCCAAAGGGCATCTCCCCTTTATTTATGTTGTTATGTGCTTGTTAGACTTTGTTGGGGCTTATTCTAAAAATGCAAATTAGCATTGATTTTGCTTGTAATCACTTTATGCAGTTGGAATAGGTACGGTTTGTTTTGTGTTGTCTTGCTTGCTGTAAAATTACACCCTCGTAAATCAAAAAGTATTTCTGGTGAGCAAATAATGAAGGAATTTAACTGCGAAATCGCATTTTCATACAGACTGTTGCAGTTATAACAAATACAGCATGAACATATTATATCATGAAAGTCACATGAATGAAATATCTGTTTTGGAAGACTATTAAAAAAAAAAACCTTTAGTAACAAGATAATACTGGTAAACAATTAATTTCAATTGATATAACTTCAAGTTTTCACCGTGCCAACCAGTGATGCAATATGTACTTAGTAAATAACCATTAGTTCAAGTACTGTCTAAAGTCTGTGATATAATAATAATAATAATAATAATAATAATAATAATAATAATAATAATAATAATAATAATATATAATAAACATATTAAAGGAACTCTTTCATTACTTGTAAAAATGCACTTTTTACGAAAGCAATATTACGAACTAAAGTGTGGCAAATCATTAGGAGTGTTTAAACTAAGATGCTGAAAGGTATAACTCTTCAACAAATTTTTTATTTGTTTAAATATTGTCTTTGAAGACCAATGCTTACTTTTGAAACTCGTGTCAGTAGTAAATGGCAGCCTATACTTGGTTTTGCATTTTTGTGTTAGCCAATGGCAATCGAGGATTCTTCAAATGTTCTGTTCATTAATTTTACGTAGATTGATTCTGACGAATGCACCAACAGACACCAACATTGTAAGAAATCAATGCATGAAATCAAGCGGGCTATGCGGCCGAGAAACGCCCACTCTATTTTCTGTAGATGGCAAAAAATGAACTTCAACATATACATAATTATGTGGGATCTATTTAAATCTGTAAAACTGCCTTGGTAATGGAAATGTATTATTATTTTAGGATACAATTATTAAACAAGGAATAAGATACCAGTGTGTTCAAACCTGCAATGATGAACTTACATCTCAAACCAAAATGGAATACTCTCGTTATTTAACAAGATGTTGTTTTAAACAATGTGATGAAAATGAAACCAATTGGACAAGATTATTATTTTAGCCAATGTAAGTAAAGACGCTAGAAAATGTACACTTTGTGCACAAATTTCTGTTGAGTCTGAATATCACGTTTTGCCGTATTTTACGGCTTAGAACTTAAAAATAAATACTGTTTAAATTGTATAATTGGCCGAATATGGCTTGATGTCCGAAAAGAAGAAATAACAATAACGAAATATAGCTAAACATTTAAGTGTATAATGCGATAAAATTAAGACAGAAACAGCTAGAAACTTAGCTGCTTCTGTTTGAAAGTTTACTTAGGCAGAAGTATGGTGATAGTTTTGATGTTTATTGTCATTATACACCAAGTTGCTGGGCAATAATTAGATTCTTTATATGCATGGCCGATCATCAAAGTAACTCTAAAGTAATATATAGTCAGACATGTCATTCAACATTTATTAACTTAATGAGTTCCCAAGATGCATACACTTTAAAGCAAGTAGCATACTATGTTTCAAAAATAATGATTGCTATTGAAAACCGATAGATAATCGATATAGAAAGGGGGCACTATTTAAATAATATACTATTTACAATGTTATGTTGTATTCTGGGCCGGAGGCCTTTATTTACAATAAAGTATACTAGTAGTTGAGTTGAGTTGAGTATATAAAAATATCTGTCCATAAGTACTACCTTCTGAAATGTGTACTTGAAAGGTTTGACATGATATATAGCCAATAACATGTAATGTGTATAGCACTATTCATTATCACAAAATACCAGTGGGTCTAGATCTTCTTCTCCATTTGTAAATTATCCTTTAAGGTACCAAATATAATACAGTTAAGGTAACATAATTTATCACTTTCAAAACTGAACTTTATGCGCAGCATGGGAGTTTGAAAAGCTCATTTAAATAAAACTATGCAAATCATTTTATTTCAAGTAGTGTTTTATATAGGTTTCAGAAACCTAACATTCAAAATAGAAATCTACGCGTTGTGGAGTTTATATATAACAAGTTCACAACGATGGATTTCACATGAACAATTGGCAAAAGGTTAGAAGGCCGTTTCATAAGTATGTATAGGACAAAGTAGTATTCAAGTGGATAAATATAGTATTACCATTTGAATAAAACCTCTGCACAAATGATAGGGACAATTTATTTTCTTTAAATGAATAGGTGCTACATTGATAAATATAATATGTGTACCGTTTTCATCTTGATATGAAGGGGGCATTTTTCATGTATTGAGAATAAGTGTATTAAATTCAGTGGTGGTAATTTTACATTGTAAAGGGCATTATGGTTCGATCATTTCAAAACCAAAATACTTCACTTAAACCGCTCGGCAATAAAATACAAAAAAAGTTATGGCTTTTCGAATACAATCATCTTTACAATTTAGAGTAATGACTTAAACGATTTCTCTATTCCACCTTATCATTGATAGACTGCATTTGGGGAAAGAGCGAAATGCTCTTCATTATATAGAGCCAGATGTTGTAAAGGTCACGTTAAATAAGTTATTTTAATGGCATTTAAATTAGGGAATATTCTTCAAATAGCAAAAAACTTTATTAAACATAGGGCGATGAAAAGTTTGAAATATTCAATTCTTAATGATGATTTTCTTACCTTTTTGAACAACTACAATACAAAATGTCAGAAACATTGAGAACTTAAAAGATATCGTAAATATATGTTTTATGAGAAAAATAGCAAATGTTTGTGACCTGTTGTTTAAAAGAATTCACGACAATTTACAACATAGAAATACTTTCTCAAAGGCAAGTAATAACAATATTAAATGTATTGATATAGAAATATAGAATGCACTAAAAAGCGAAAGGAATTATTTCCACACGAAATAGCGAATTTCATGAAATTAGATCAACAATGATGAAATCGATAATGATATCAATCTGATAAAAAACATATTAAAAATAATTCATCAAAAGTATCATTTCCAGAGCTTGTGCATTAGTTCAAAGATTTAAATAATCCTGAGTCTGCCTTCTATCAGGAAGACAAAAAAACGAATAATTTAACAAAATATTCTTAAATGGGGAGCTACAAGCACCGTTCTCAGAACAAGATTGCAGAGAGGTCGTTCAAATCTAAAACGAATTTCTCAAACTCTTTCCTTATTTATCAGGATAGTTCGATGCACATTTTAACATGGTATTAAACTTACGCTGGTTCTGTGTTTATTTGTGATGGTTTATCGTGAATACTATTATCACAGTAAAATGTTAATATTATACCATTGTGTAATGTTATATTTCAAAGTGTCTATTGTTAAATGCTGAATGTACTAGTTTGATGTGATGTTTATTGTTTTCTAGTCAATAGCTGTTTATCCATTTGAACTATAAATAGAATAGAATATAATAGAATAGAATAGTTCGATGTCAACATACAGTTCATCATCCATCAACATGATAATACATATAATAGTAGTCAATATACCACTTAGTATTACATCTAGAATACATTACAAACATATAAAATATATATTACAATGTATTACTAAGGAGAACATGCATCAAAACATTTTATCAAAGGAAATATGTACATTCCACTGAGGTTAATTTATTAAGTAATTAATGATTATTGTTTAGGTCTGAGTTGTAATGCTCATATTCGTTCTTATATACAATGGGTGATTTACATGGAATATAATAACAATTTGCTTGACTTTAGATCGATAATAGTATGATAAATTAGAGTTCCATTACATGAAGTATTTAAAAGGAGGGATCAAAATTTGGCCAACAGATTAATAACGTTGTTAAGCACATTTTGAAAAGTATTCACTCGAATACATAGTTAATAACAGACTCCACACTTCGTCAGATAACTACTTTTTTACATCTGAGTGTCAAACAGCTTAAGGGCAACAGTGAGTGACACACACATGGTAACGTCCACACAGGAAGTATGGCAAACGAGCACATAGCAAGTTGTTTGCATATTTCTTCGATATTAACTCACTCCTAAATTCGATACTTAGCCTTCCGACCGCCCTCATTCATAACTGAGTTTACCGAACATTTGCGTATTGTCTTAAATTTTAGAACGTTTTACTTTTTGAGAACATTCAAACAATATTTTCAAAAAACGGCATGCCAACGTACACACTCTTGACCAATTTGTTATGAAATTATCCCAAAATACCATTAATTTTCCTTGCAAGTGTTTTGATGTGGCGTTCTCGATGTTAAATAATTAGATGCTTTTAATTGCATGATTTCAAAAGAAAACTTCAAAACAAGAGATACTGTAGAAATGTCAACGTTCACTCTCGTTAAATGTTTTGTTATGTTATGTCAGCGTACTCACTTTTAGCGTTTTTATGGTGTATAATTTTAACTTGACACATTGATATATACATTTTAACGTATTTTATCGTCTAAAATATATTATACCATTGATTGAATTATTTTGTAACAGGCATAGATACTGCGTAGACTTATGCTGCAGGCCTCAGCCAGGAGCGACAGACGTGGTTGTCATTAACCAGACATACAAGAAGCAGTGCGGTATCTTCTAGCTTCAGTTGAAGAGCACTGACCACCACAGGCATTGAGCTAGGTGCATCGGCGCAACATTGTCGGCCTCGTCATGAACTGCTCTAACTCAGTGTATCTCTCATGTTAAGAGTTTATGTTTTTTAAAGAAAGATTTTGTATATTTAATACATTTTGACTAAAATAGTATTCTATGTGTATACTTTTGATTCATTACACGTTATAATTCTATAATTACCTACATGTAACTATATTTTTTACTATTTATTAAAGTCCCATACACATACATCTATTTTTAAGCAAAACGCCAATTGTTCAACATGAAAAGTATGCATGTGGCCATTTTTATAGAATTACAACAGACACTATACACATATTTACATATCTTATCACGGTCATAGTATTATAGGCAATTTACCATAATATAACTATAATAATCTAGCATGTTATAATCAACTATGTGTTAAGTTTAAAAAGAATTGTTCAACTAATGTTTCACACTCAAATGGATCCAAACATTATTTTATAATATGAAGTTGTCAGCCTAAAAAGTGACTAAATGTATGCATTGTATGTCGAACTGGCAAGTATATAAAAGTCTACATTTTAACGACCTACAGCAGAAGGACCAAAATGACTACGCGGTCCAGAGGAGGCTTTCTTTCTTTAAAATGATCAAAAATATATATTATCAAGTTTAGTAGATGCAGTTATTTACAGTGTGTGTATACCACGTGATAAATTGTGCCATAAATGATATTTATGGAAGGCAATATTTTGATTTGAAAAAGACTTTAAACAAAGATAACTTCACTATTTCTTCACCATTTTAAATAAAACATAACGCAGTCTACGCCGCTTTCGGTCTTTAACCAGAGTTTGATTGAGAGATTAGTTTTTTTAAACACTTCGCCAAACATGATTTTGGAAACAGGTTTGTCGAAGTGTTTGATGAAACTAATACCTTTATCAAATTTCGGTAATAAAACAAATGCAGGGCTCTTTAAGCGGCATAGACTGCCCTATTTCATTTAAAATTGTGTTGTAAAAGAAAAGTTATCTTTGATTTAAATCTTCATTTTAAGCAAAATGTTGCCTCCTGACGTAGCATATATGACGTAATTTATCACGTGGTAAACACACACTGATTTATAATAAATAATAGAAGATTATTTTTTTACATAAAATTTATAAGTGAATTGTTTGCGATTTTGGAGAAATTTATGAAAAATATGAGCCAAACGACAAACTAGGAAAGTATGATAGCCTGTAAAATAACATCATACAATACAAAGTGAATAAAATGGTTTGAAATACATACTGTTATATTCCCTGGGATTCTTTCTCATGCCTTTCTGACCTCTCACACGTGCTGTTATTGGTCAGCATAATTATTAAAACAGTCATAATTCGACATAAATAATACTTAAATCCACTTTCCAACACTCGATCTACATAAAAGGTGACTTAAATACATTTATGATTATTTGGAACAAACCATGCTCCATACAGTACTGAACGAACTGTGCATTTGTTCCTGACCCTTTGGTATCTACCAAGATGTGTTTGAACCATTCCGATGATTGTCAATAGTGCATTGACATCACCGATAATGCTAATTGAACATGTGCGTGCAGACAAGTCTCTGTTACTATTTCTGAATGTAGGTAAGATGACTAAATCTTCATCTTGATCCAGTCAGTACAATGGGGTGGCAGGTATTATTCAAATCGACCAGCGGTTCGTCCAGTCTAGATATATAAGAATATAAGAGTTTAAATATAAGAGTAGTTTTTGCGAACCCTTGTGTTTGTTAATTGGTTACGAACTGTGAATGTCCGGTATTGTCTTTATGGGAGATTTATCAAAGTTCATCACTATATTTTGAAATTTAAGATTATTTCAAATTTACTGCCTTCTGGTATCCCGTTTAATGCTCATCTTTTATGACTCACGGAAAAAGATGCATTGTTGCTGCACTCTCACAGATATACCATTTTTACAACTTTTTTTATTTTTTGTCTTGGAAAGAGCAAATTTTGTGTTATGAACTTCAAACCATTGATATAAGATTGTTGACAAAAAATCAGAGCGTAGTTTTTCCTATTTCCGTTCCAAAATCAATGTTTTATGGGTTTAAGAAAAATAAATAAAACATCAATATTTGAATTAAATATGAAAATCTGCGATCTATTTTTTGTCAGCAGTCTTATATAACTGGTTTCCAAGGATTTTCGCAAAAATTGACTTGTTCCAAGACAAAAAATTAAAAAGTTGTCAAAACTTTCAATCTGTGAGAGTGCAGCTTTAAGCTGGTGTATAACATGCTAAACGACTCATTCGAGATAAAAGGTAATTGCGTTTATTTTAAGTTTGAAAGGGTGTGTAAGGGCTTGGTGTATTGATCTCGAAGTGTTAAAAATCCCTCATTATTGTCATACAGAGTTAACGCAAATGTTATATACTCGAAATAATAAACCAAGGAAGACAAAGAGGCCGTGGTCTTATTTTGGTTAGTATTACGAACTATAACCGGCTTATGGGTGAGAGTGGTCTGGTGATATTAAGACCCATGTCCGCCTTTCACCCGAGAGGTTGTGGGTTCGAGTTCCTCCGGGGGGGGGGGGTACTTCTTTGGCCTTTGGAATAACGGAGACCAATACCTGCTTCTACGTAAGCAATGGACACAAGAGCGATTCAATAAGCTATCAACTTTCGTCACAGTCGAGCCGAAAGAAATTAGAAAAAAAACTAAACTAACCGGCGTCTAGTTCAGTCCGCCTCTTACAGCATATTACTATTGAATGTGTGACAGCTCATGCATTTAAACTGACCTTGTAAAAGGTGTGTGTGTGTGTGCGTGCGTGCGTGCGTGCGTGCGTGCGTGCGTGCGTGCGTGCGTGCGTGGTTGCGTAGGTACATGCGTGCGTGCGTATGTGCGTGCGTGCGGGTAAATAGTGTGCTGCCACGACATTGGCCATTCAACATTCAAGCACGGCTTTAGTTTTTGAATGTTCAATGTCTAATGTTGTGTCAACTTGAGTAAAAATTGCATGAGTATTTATGCAATTCAGTGAAAGGTTAATGTTTGCGAGTCTTTGCTCACTTCTTTACGTATATGTCTTTAATAATCCACCTAATGATGGCGACAGCTACATTTATAGATGACAGTAAAACCAGCGAAGGGCAACATTTTGCCAGGTGTTTTCGAATACAAAAAGGGTCCTGGGTAAAGAAAACGTTCCTTAATTGTTGCTTGCAATTGGGGGTTGGATTTCATCTTGTTATTGACGGTATCAGCTTGTAAGAATTAAAGCGACGAAAACATAGTTATTAAATTAATTGGATGTATTTTTGCGCACTCGAGCATTCAGGTTTCTGTGAACGAATACAAATAAGTATTCTTTTCCATAGTATGTTTACCTCACACCCCTTCCCCAACACACACTCTATCAACCGTTTGTATTTAAGCCGTTTTATCCATTTATAACTATCAAGATGGCTGAGTTCAAGAAATCGAAGAAGAAAAACTTTAGAAAAAGGAGAAACTCCTCAGATAGTGACATTGGTTCCGATCCAGAAATTGAAACAAGGTACTTATTTTAAAGGATGAAATATGATTATGTATGCAGTTAATCATAAGAACGTAAGTTTTTGATTTGTAATATGTTTTCGTGATATAAACAAAAAATAACAATATACATAGATATTACAGCATACCACTAGGGGAGTTTCATCTCGGACAGGAATAGATTACGGACAGTCACCATTTTCGAATGGCTTTAAATGAAAAACGAGTTTCTGTCAAAGATGAATCAGCTATCTGTGTTGTACATTGCTTCAGAAAAAGTTCCACTCGTCTAATTTTATCTATCTATCTATCTCTGTTTAATGTCAACTCCTCTTCCGAGTGTTACTGACATGAACGGTGCGCGCCGGCTTGTTAGTGAAAAAATAATAAAACACTGATGAAGCAAATCACATCAGAAAAGTGAGAACTGGGGTATAAAGGAAAACACAATTTAGGTAACATGATAAAAAGTGATTGGTGAGCTGGTAAAAAGATAAAAACATTGCTCGCTTATCTAGTGCTTAATGGTTGCCACAGCCACCTTGAATGTGTCAGGGGTAGGGATAGTGACAATATGATTTGGCAAACTGTTCCAAAGTACAACCAAGTGAGGATAGAATGAAAATTTGTGATAGTCACAGTGGTCGAAATTAACACAAACTTGTCTGCAAGCCCTGCACTGGTAAAATGTCTTCCGGGCTTGCTCAAATTCTGAATTTTATATAGGAGGGCTTGTTAAAAGATTTGATGCCAAGCTATACTTATAGTTAGTCCAAATAATTGTACGTTGACGGGTAGTTGTTCCGATCAGGATTCCGGGTTAAAGCATATAGCGTCTATAAAATATCATAAAAACAAGAAATATTACCAGATAATGTTATTTTATATTAGTTCCGTACACAAAAAAATAAATATCCAACTTATATTTATGAGTTTGACGGCTTTTTTTCATTTCATTCTGTCAAAAACATAACGATATATACATGAAGGGCACCTGCAAGGCTTTAGGGCACAGTTTTAAATCGCTCGGAACTTTTCGGCCATGGCCGAGTTGTTACAATTGTACAACGAGGTCTATCTCGAAGCTTTGTCGGAGGAGGCCGAGCTATTACGATTGTATCGAGTTGTTCCCCTTCGCATAATTGTTGTCTGTGTCAGTCAACTTTCGTTTTATTGGAAAGGTAAACAACTTGTTTTAATGCATTAAATGCTTGTTTAGTGCAAAATAACATTTCACTTACATGGTAAAATATGAATATAACTCTTTAAGATCAATTTCAACCATAAAATACTTCACTTAAAACAATTTCAATATTTTTAAAACACCCCCGTTTTTTGCACATTCCCGTTTAGACGTTAGGGATTGGAAGAATCCTGTATAACACGTATATTATTTTAGACTATACTTATAGTATATGAATTCGGGCTTGTTCATCCAGAAGTCTAATTTCAATGACTGTAGTCAGTTTTTACTTGAATTTGTCTGAAACATAGTGGATGCATTAGTCTGGTAAATCTTATTGGTGTTTGAATATAAGATTGCAGCGAAATAGCAACATGAACCATTACAAATTTCTGAACAACAGGAAACAAAGATATTCTATTGTATTTCATTCATTTTTTAATGTTTCCAACTGAAAAAGAGCTGGCTTTACAGAAAAATGTGTCAGATCTCTAAACAGATCAGGAAGGCATCTTGAAAAAAGAGTGTCTGAGATCTAGTCCATAACTGGTATTTTAGCTCTGTAACTTTAGCCTTTTATGAGACCTGTGGTTGAAAGTAAAAAAAATGTAGAAATTATATCGAAAGTAACATATATATAAGCTAGTTTATAAACACTCATGATGGAATTAATTGTAACTCTATCGCAATAATTGTATTTTAAATAATATTATTATCCTTGTCAGACAAATGGTCACAATGCATTTGGGCATTCAAAGAAGAACATAAAAATAACATACTGGTATGAACATTTAGTGAATAGCTTATCACAATGAATGTTTTCATTCCTTTATACCAATTTGTAGCATACATTTGCAAATCAATCAACATAAACAAATTTCAAAGTCAAAACAACATGTAAACTGTATTTGCACACAGTATTGGTCTAAAATTGCGTAAACATGGACTAAAAATAGATTGTCAAATGGCATAACAATTAGTAACAATAATTTCCAGAGCCAAATATGCTTGAACACTCCGTCATGGCCACCTTTTATGTATAACTATATTGTCAAACCAGTATTATGGTAGTGTAGTCAAAAAATATATATTTGGAAATTCTATAAATGCCCTATAACCCATCAAACATATGAAAACATGATTTGACAAACAATTATTTTGACTATGTGGTATTAGTAGCCAATATGCTGTGTTGTTATTCCACCAACTTAATACATTGACTGATTTAGTGATTATGAACAAATTGTCAGCAAAATAGTCTTAAAATTTGCTGAAGTTGTGATATCATATAAACTTTTAAAAATATCATATAAAATGGTGACTTAATTATCCAATACTGCATTTTCCAGCACAAAGCTTGGGGACATAAAAGAGTTACAGAAGACGCGGGAGAGACAGAAGGGAGTGGACATAGTCGGCCTGGCATTGGGCAAGAAAATACCTAAGACAGAGGAGAGGGACAGTGTATGTGAACATTTTATTTGACATTCACTGTACACTTTATCACCTCAAATACATATTACAATGTAGCTGATGTCTGTGTATGTTACCAGTATATATTATTTATGATCTTTGTATAGAAATATGTTTGTTTAGTTCTATTGTTATGTAAGTCCTATTTTATTGCAGCATGATCCCTTTAAAATGCAAACTGGGGGCTACATCGACATGAAAGCATTAAAGTCAAGGTACAACTTAACCGAATTTATATTTAATTGAAATGGCGAGTTAAGTTCTGGCTCATCAAGCCCTATTACTTAATTTAAGTAACAATTGCTTTTGATAAAACTATTGGGTTTATTAAAACAATCATTTGTTCATCATCATCGTTTCTTCAGCCCATGTTTGTATTTATTATAAAGTGGTACACAGCTCACTGAGGAAGAAAAGGAAGCCATTGGAACAGCTTTTGCAGCAGAAACAAACAAAAGAGATGAAGACGCAGAGATGTGAGTACACTCAGTTAATCTGTAAGGCAATTTAAATAATGAAAATTTCAAAAATTCAAATTAGTTTAATACAAACTTATTTAAATTGGAATGTTCTTTTGAACTCTTTGATGTTGACTCATTTGTGATTTCAAATTACGCTCTGTGTCAGTAAATGGTAAAGCAAAATCAATTAAACAATCATTGGAACAAAAATATTATTCTTAAACAGTTACATGGGCATCAGCACTAATAATGTGTGCATGGTCTCATGCCATGGTTATGAAATATGTCAGTCTATGGTGTGCATGGTCTGTTCCAAGCAGATCTGAAAATGAATTATTGTGTAGAAAATTAATGTTAATAGGAATAAAAACAATGACAATATTTTACATACATGTGTAAACTACAAATGGCATTATGTGCACTAGTGGTGAAAACATAATACTCTGTTTTAATACTTATATTATTTCGTTGTTATTGTGCAGGCAGAAGTTTGTTGAGGAGGAGCTGAAGAGAAGGAAAGGTCATGTGACGGAGGACGGCTTGAGGCCTGGACAGTATGTATATGCTAATGTATATTAAGTTACCATTCATACATGATAAATATTGTGTCGGACAGCTCCTGATCCGGACAGTATCTATATTCTATATGAATTAAGTATATAGTCATACATAATAGTTATTGTTACGGACAGCTCCTTGTTCGGACAGAATGTATACTCTTAGTGAATTAAGTAAACATTTATACATGATAAATATTGTGTTGGACTGCTCCTGGTCCAAACAGTATATGCTCATATAGATCATGTTAACAATCATACATGATATTTGTTGAGCTGCATCACAGGATTTTGTGATGAAAGTCAGAAGCATTCATTTGTAAAAAAAATCATTAATTTTGCACTGGATTTAGGAAAAAACATCATTGTATTGAAAAAAAATAAATTCATTCAGCAAAATTAAGGATCCTTTAGGAGTTGCCATTTACTACAATGATTTATGAAACAAGTTTTATACATTCAGGGTTCTCAATAAGTTTCGGTTGAACCGTCTCAAATGGTAAAGTAACCGACCAGCTTCTACTTTTTCTACTGAAAATTCATTTAGTTTTCCAAATTTGAACCGGCCCTATTGCCATTTGAAATGTCCATTTTGGCCGGCAGCCGGTTCTTATTGAGAACACTGTACATTGTATTTTTGTATTTAAAGGCAACGAATGTAACATTTTTTTTTATCTCATGACACATCTGTCGCCAATGTAGATAGTATTTTTTATTTTGGTAATAAGTTTGACACTTAATTAGTATGGCGAAAAAATATGTAATGGTTGTAGAACACTCAAAACAAGATGGGTCATGTGATCATTATAAGTATAAAAACAATGTAACAATGTTAATAACTGCTTAACTGTGCTGAACTCTAAAATAAAAAAAAATCATTTCTATTTATGTACATACTTTTGAATATAATGAGTTTTCACATTTAAGACAATTTGTGTTGAATGAGACTGCAGACTGTAAAAATAACATCTGGTTGCAGACATTACTTATCTTGCCTATGATGCCTCATTGAACATAGGGGTTTAATTTAAGTTAATGTTGATATTTCAGATCTAATGTGTCTGGTAACAAGTTGTTTGAGCTTCCTGACCAGCTGAAGTCCATCACCTCACGATTCAAGAAATCGGAGGACATGTTGTCCAGCCAGATGCTCTCTGGAATCCCGGAAATCGACCTTGGAATCGAGTAAGTGGTTCAGTTATATTTGAGTAAAACAGTAACTCGCAAAAAACACTCCCACTGTTTGATTTAAAGGATGAAATGCTAATATGTGGGAAATATCCACTGTTCTATTAAAAGGATTAAATGCTCAAATATAAGTGTAATTGTTGCTGTTGTTATATTTTAAGCGAGACAGTGTAAAAGATTTCATTTCTCTGTAACCTTTATCTTGAATGAGTGACACAGACGGTCATGTTCAGAATTCGTTTACTTTCTTAGTCTCTACGCATAGATGTACAATGAACTCTTTTTATTGATATTTCTGCCGAATATCAGCTTTTTCCCCTAACAATAAAAATATTCCGGAAATTGTCAATTCAATTTTTCATAGGACTAGTTATGTTAAATACTCATTATCAGAGAAAAATAATTTTATAACCAATGAATTATAAACTTCAGTAAGCAACAGCAGTATGTATTGTTCCAGTAACATTCCTCCTGTTTCATTGTCCAAGTTGTATGATATTGTGTCTTGTAACATTTTTAACTTTTGCCAACAAGGTAAATCAATATGTTTCTCTTTTTATAATGATTATGTATCTGCTTCAAAACATGAGTCACCTACCAAATAAATGACCCAAATGTACACTAGACCTCCATCTCTGAGTCCAGTCAAGATTATAGTGTAAGCATATCGTAATTGTACCAGAATTAAGGAAAATTTCTCTCTGTGATAATCAAAAAGTTCAATATACATGAGCAACTATTGATAGTGATTATGTGAATAATTAGAATATTTAATAAATTTATAAAAATATAGATACTCAAAACTTATATGTATTTAAGTAACCTGAACTTGTCAAAGAATCACTGAATGGCATAAACTATAAGCTATTTGAAAAAAATTGAAGAAGCCAAAATGCAAGGAATGATGTGTGTTTACACAAGCATGAAAATAATCAATTATTCATCGATCAGTTTTCTATCCAAGATAAATGATAGTAACATTTTATGTATGTTAAGAAAAAAATATGTATTGCTCCCTGTCTTGTTTTTAGTGCCAAGATCCGTAACATTGAGGAGACTGAAGAGGCAAAACAGCGACTGATTGAGGAACGGAGAAGGAAGAAGGACAAGATCTCGGAGTTTGTGCCAACCAACATGGCTGTCAACTTTGTCCAACATAATAGGTGTAAGTCAGGGCAAAGTATAAAATTGTTAATAACCTTGTTTTGATATTCCATAAAGTAAATAAACGAATGATATGGGTGTCTGCAGTGATTACTGTACAGAATAGGGAACTAGCTCCTATGTGGAGTTAGAAATGGTTTCATCTATATTACCCAATACATGTCAATTGTTTTAAGTGAAACAATTTCTATGATTACATAAACCTGTGTTTCAGTCACTATAGAAGATGCTAAACCTGCGTCAAAGAAAGAGGAACCAGTCCCAGCTAAGAAGGCTAAAGTTGGGGAAGCAGACAGACCAGGTGGGCACTTTGAAAATAGTAGAAGGCAACCTTTAAGATACTGCAATATACATGCACAGTGTTCATCTGTCACTGCATCCACTTTGTTAAAACTCTGGGGTTTTCCTGGATTCTTACATACGCCATGAAGCACAAACTAATCTATAAATGTACTATTATCATAATTTTAAGCTCAGCTTGGTACTATTAAACACTTCAACAAAATTCTTTTTTTCTATTCTAGTTGGCGTAGAACTGTAGCATTAAATAGTGGTCCTCTACCAAGTTTGCTCATATTATAATGTCACTTGTCACTTGTTTCACAAAGACGTATGTTGGAAAAACATGGTGGAAACTGGAGAGGCAAAACAGAGCTTTACAATTTTACATTGTCTTATAGCAATTCGATATTTGATATGTGGCATTGACAAGTTGTCCACTACAAAGTTTGCTCATGGTGACCCTATGGTGCTTATATAATATGGTTAACATATAATTAAATAAGAAAAAAAGTAAAATATTCTTTTTTAATTTTGGTACTGGTAGATGTGGAGCTAAGATATTTGGTACATGTATGTAGCATTGACTAGTGGTCCTATACCAAGTTTGCCCGAATACTCCAAGTCCAATGGCCTGAAAATGATAAGTATAACCAAGCTTGCTCGTATTGTCCTGTGGGGTCCAGATTCACACCACCCACTGTTTTATAAATACTTATATAGGTTTTTTGTTCTTAAATCTTCTTTCCCAATTCTGCTAGGCCTCGAGGTTGGATATGTGGTATCATAGACTGGTGGTACTGTACCATGTTTGCTCGAATTCAACCCTGTGGTTCAAATTGACCATGCTTCCAGGGGTTTCAAAATGACCTTAGTTCTGTGTAAAATTAGCTACTTCTCACTAAATTATCATTGGTGATTTACGACACACACACATAATTGCCATCAGACAAAATATGCTTGTCCTTATTTAAGGGCATTTTGTCTCAAGTGGTTGTTCATTAAGCCAAATTTAGAAAGCGAAAGTTTTTTTTTTCCAATTCAAGGGTCATAATTTGGGAGTGACTGAGGTGACATGTCTTGTTATCGAACCTGATGAATATAATCTGCCCATACACATTGCCCAAATTTGGCGATAACTTTTGAGTGACCCAAGCAATAAGGCTTGTAAACTTATCCAAAATATTATTCCTTTGCACATTCTTACCAAATTTAATGATTATTGGGCAAAAGCATCTAAAGTAAATGATTGGACATGATATATTTTAGGTATTTTCTATAATTAAATGGCAAAAACACTCAAAGGACTCAAGCATTATCTGAGTAATTATGCCCAAGGGTGGTCACCTTTAAGAGCAATTTATAGCTGGTTACTGAACGTGTACAAAATTTAATGTCCATTAACATTCTGACTAAATTTGGTGATGATTTGACATAGGCCTGAAAAGTGATTTGGGGTACTTTCTTTAATGAAATGACAATAACTCTCAATTGACTGCAGTTATATAGCTGGTTATTATATTTGTCTAAGATATTATGCCATTACACATTTTGACTAAATTTGGTGGTGATTTGACAAAGGCTTCTAAAGTTATTGAGTGGACAAGACCAAATTGAGGTATTTTTTATAATTAAAGGGTGATAACTCTGTAGTTACTAAGGTGACATGGCTTGTTATTAAACTTGTTCAAGAAATTATGCCAATACACATTCTGACCAAATTTGGTGATAATTCGACAAAGGCTTCTAAAGTTATTGAGCAGACAACATACTGGACACCGCCCTTCAGTATGCCGCAGATAAATCTATATGTCTCCTTTTTATAAAACGGGTGTACAAAAACCAAGAGCCTAATGTTGAAATAACCTAAAATAGATGGTAGGCATAGATGTGATGTGTTGTACACAACCAAGGTCAAGGTTGCGCTCAGAGGTAAATCATTATGAAAGGCTGTATATATGTAAATAGGGTATAGGTGGTCTTGTCCAGTCTGTAGCTTTGTTATAAAGGCGATGTGTTGGGTGGAGACTCAGACCTCATCTCTGGATGTGTCATGTGCAAGTCCCAAATCCCTACCTAATAGTTCATTGCTCACCCACACTTGGAAGTAGACAATCATGCCAGGGGGTTGCTGCATATCTGCTAATAGTTCATCTTTGCTCGTCCTGACTGTAGGCATATTCCATTGACCTGTCTCGCTCATCAGGAGTTATCGTCACTGACAGTGACAGCTCTTATTCTATTTTTTTGCATGGATTTCCTTTTACAAGCCCTTTTATTTTTACAGAAACTAGGATTGGTCGTTTTTATAAATAAAATAAATTATACATGATGGGCAAATAGAATATGTTATACGATAGATACAGCACCCACAAGGTTTTGGGATTATATACATTCCATTTAAAGGTGAAATAACTACTTTTTACCATGTTGTCAATGATAACGTTCATTAAATGGTGTGCAGTATCAGTGGACAGTGTTGTCATTTATCCACACAGAACTTATCAAGCAATAACATCCATTCTACTGGAAACCCATCTCATATTGGAGTTAATGTGTGGATGAAAACAAGAAAACACTCTCAACCTGATTTGAAGTTTTTGCTTTCATTGAATGAAATTTAAAAAAAACTCCAAAAAATATATATCATACAATATAAGTGTTTGTTGGAAAACCTAGAATTTTAAAGTTTCCTAAGAAAGCCTATGGAGTGATTTATGGCTGCAGTGATTGTTCTAACTTGCTTTTACAAAGAACTGATGACTGAATATAATGTATTTTGTGAATAATCTTAAATTCAATTAACTCTATTCATAGCAGTTGGAATAAAGTCAGCATCAATGCTACACATTTTTTAAACTACCTAAATACCATGGTATAATCCACTGACAACTACTTTTGATTAAAGATTTTTGTGTAAAAATATTTCATACAAAAGTTTCTGGTTTTGTATTGAAGACTCCAACCTTAAACTTTCTGCCTTGCAGTCTGGAGAAAAACATTTCTAAGCTAATCGGAAAAAAGCAAATCAATATGGAAGTTTGCATAAATTATTAAAGGGGCTGTACTCCGTATGATGAAATAGCGGAAACAAACAAAAATTGTCGAAAACTGACATAAACTTGGTATCGATGTGTACAATGCATTGAAACTTACTACCGTAACTGAAGTTTACAATTAATTTATTTTTTGCAGTTTTTTCGTATTTTTTCATTAATAAAGATTACCAGGTATGTCTACCTAGTAGAATTCATTCCTTATGCGTGATTGGCTTTATTTAAATGTTATCACATGATATTACCAAGTTAGGTATATTGCTTAAATATTCTAATCGTTTAGGGCAAGCCTACGTAGCACAGTGGATACAGCACTGGACTGCAATTTTGGCGACACTGGTTGGAACCCGGTCTCCGACTCGATTTTTTTTTCCATTATGGTATTTCTTTACAATTATGATATCAAAGAGTAAAACATTTTATCAAATAATTGTCCCGAGATTCGTTACAGAAAAAAACTTTTATTTGGTGCCAATATGGTGTACAGTCCCTTTAAAACCATTTCGGAATCCCAGCTGAATATTGGATCAAGATTTCTTCACTTACTTTCAATAAAATGAAAAAAGGTTTCTCATTGGCTGGCGCAAAGGTTGTCACAACTCACAAGGTGACCTTCTGTGTGCTGACTTCAGATCCACATGCAGAGCGTATTTAGGATTTGATTTTAATCTGATAGGTGATTTATTTTAAGTCTTTCTATTTTTCATTATTTACAAAAATGAGAGTTGTGACCATTGTCTCTCAGTCTTTTTTCACAGCAGGTTTATTTAAAAACAATGATTTGTTGAAAACCAAAACATAGAAACAATTTAAGACATCATTTATTCACACTCTTTGGTCATCTAACAGCTATTCACACATTGCTCTGTTGCAGATAATCGACCCCTCACTGTCCAGCCAGATGAAAAGGCCACAGACAACTTTCACTTCAACAAATTCAAGAAACAGATGAGAAGATGACGGACAATATCATCATTCTATGTCCTGGCGATTTTCTACAGTGTCTGCTTCTGTTCCAAGTCCTATATTGTGATATAATGTGACTCGGAAGTAACATTGGGAATGATTTCTGTTACACAGTGCTTTGATTAAATGCCTTGTTGGGTCTGGTACATGTTTAGGACATTAAGACATCAATGGTTTGCGCTCTAACAACGTTCATGGCAGTTATGTGTTGTTGTCAACAGTGTAATATGTTTTCACAAACTCAGGAGTAATATAAAAGGCTTAAAGAACTCTTTATTCATGTCAGAGTTGAAAAACAAACAAGTAATGATTGTTTTTTTAAGGATATAACACTGCCCTTATTTATATACAAATTCTGTAAGACATGATCTGTTCTTTGCCCTACATGAGGAAGCAACTGTTTGACAGAATGCAATCAAACTTAACAAGTATCCTAAATGCTATGAACTGTTATTAATGAATAAGTACTTGAGAGAATACATTGTAAATTTTATATTTTCCAAGGCAAAAGTGTTGCTGCTCAAAGGATTTTTTGTTCTCAATTAAACAAGTCTAGTATCAATTACACACTGTTTCAATTCATCATAAAAATATCATTGATAGTTAAAAAATAGGCATGAAAATGATTGCTCTGAGGTCAGGATATAAGATAAAATGTGTTCAAAATTTATTCCATCTGTACACAAACAAAACAATTAAAATGAATTATCACTATTTTAGCAAATGCATATAAACTGTCCTGATTGTAAATTTGAATATCAATATGATTGTATATAAATGTAACAATGCAAAGAAACAACGCATATTCATTCCTTGAGTTCTTCCTCTATAGCTGCTTGCTGAGCTCTCAACTCCTCCATTCTAAGTCCAAGTGTTGATATGAGCTCTTGTCTTTGCTTATCTGAAAGTCTGTCTAACAGATCCCTATATTCTGCCAGCGTTTCATTGACCGCTGCCTGGGCTTCTTCCAAATCTTCAGAAAAATACACTGTACCTTGACTTTCCCTCTGAAAACAATGAGAACAGTAGAGCTAAATATGAGATATATCTCATCATAAAAGTTCTAATGATGATGTTTTACCACTGTTATAAGCATCTTGTCCACATTAAGCATGAGTTGTCAATGACAAGAGCTACAGATACATCCTATTTATAGTCTACACACTTATAATGGCTTATAATTATTATGGGTTATACAGTCGAGTAAGGGATTCCGAATCAGTAGGGACAAATCAAGTGCTGTATAAATATTAGGAAAGTTAGTTAAATGAAACAATACATGTTCAGGAGCTCATATATATGGACTAGATTTCTATTACTTTCAAATTGTGATAAGACTTCTGAAGTCCATATATATTGTTGTCTAAATATACACACTCGTTGTAGGAATTCCGAATCAATTGAAGGTGTTTAGGATCACGTGATATGTTAGGCTGTTTTATCCAATCACGGCATCTTCTGTTCTCTGAAGTTGGGGGTCGTTTCAAAATCAACTTGAACTGTCAAACACATGTCGAAACAAACATGGAAAAGGCCAAAGAATTTTTTTCTTTGATTCTCATGTGGACTTTAAAAATTAAATTGGGTGTTTGGATGGATTTTATTTAGAAAAAAATAGCCTAGTTAGAATTAATGAACTTGCAGTCTCTCATTGACAGGCACTTTTGTTTTAATATAAATATGAAGGTTGGTCATATTTAACTTTATTTTATTTTACATAATCATTTGTCCTAGTCAAATGAAAAAGTAAGGCTGGTGGGTTAAAGTAAGGATGTGGGGTTTCAGACAGGTGGTCAAGTGAAAATCCAAAATGATTGATTTTGCCATCAATCTTGTTAATGTATTTGAAGCAGGGCTGAATGTAACAAATATCTTTTGTAACTATATTTATTTTTTGTTAATACCTTTAACACAGACCAGTAACAAAAATAAATTGTGACAAAATATACATGGAATATATAAACCAGTGTCTACTGGCTTTGTTAATACCTACAGTACCAGTCACTGACTAGAAATTAAATAAAAAGAATATGTAACAAATAAAGATAACAAACATGGTATATATGAAATGGAGATATGATGGAATAAGATAATGATGGTGTTGAAAATAGTAGAAAATGGGCATTACTACTCACTCATTTTCTAAGCTGGAGTTTTGCCCAATGAAGTTGCTATTGAAACATGTGTACCAAGTTTCATTTGAATATCTTAAACGTTATCTTATCTGAAATGCCAAGGGTATCACAATTCCTCGACTGTTTTCTTAAAATTCAAAAATGAAAAGCTAAAAGTATAATTGTCCCATTATCTGATAAAATTTCAATACAAAGTAAATCTAACTGTTTATATTTCTGATCACAAGGTTCATTGCACTCCCAGATGTCATTTCAGCAACAGTATCTTCCAAATTCTTAACAGTTTCATCAAAGCATGATGCCATTGGCTGGATGGTGTAGTGACATTGAAGCACCACACCATCACCATGTAACTTCATTTTGCTCTGGCCATTGACATGTACTTGGTACTGGATCACCACATGTTTCAGCATACACAGTTCCTCTCACTTGAAATTAAGTAAAAAGAAAACACTAAATAACTTACAAGATACTCACTGAGGATTTCTAACTAAAATGAGCTACAAATTTGCAACCACAAGTTCTATCCCTCTTAACTTCCAATTTCGAGGTTTGCCCCTGCAAACCCACAACCTCATGGCCATCAGTTGCTTCTACTATTAAGTATAAGATCTAGCAACATTTAAAATTTTATGAACAAGTTTACTATTTATTATAACATAAATTTACTGAACCAATGGCTTAGTAATGTTCTGTAAACTTCAGGCCATGATTTCTATCATTTAATTTTCAGACAAGTATTTTTGGTTCAAACTTCTTAAAGCTGCACTCTCACAATTTGAACGTTTTGACAACTTTTCTTATTTCTTATTTTTTGTCTTGGAACGAGCCAATTTTTCCGAAAAACCCTGAAAATTAGTGATAAAAGACTGCTGACAAAAAATCAGATCACAGATTTTTATATTTAAGTCAAAAAATGATGTTTTATGCATTTTTCTTAAACCGTTAACCGTATTAAGTTCTTAAACCGTTAACCGTATTAAGTAAGGGTTTAAGCCATAAAACATAAATTTTCGAACGGAAATATAATAGTCTACAATCTGATTTTTTGTCAGTAATCTTATATCATTGGTTTGCAGATATTTATGCAAAAATTTGCTCTTTCTGAGATAAAAAAAATAAAAGTTGTATAAATGGTATACATGTGAGAGTGCAGCTTTAAACCACTCACTATGAATTTTACTTGCAACTAAAAAGTGATTTTATGTAGAAAGTTGAGTTTTCAACAAATATTTTTACTCAAGAATGCAGAATTGTTTACCAGAACATTATTTACTGTACAATATACAATGCACTAGACTTTGAGACAGCCCCCAACATGTGACCCGGAATTCCCGCAATAACCCACTTTCATTTTCAATGTAAAATCAATATTTATTCTCAATATATTTTTGTGGGGTGCTAGCATCTGTTAAAGTAAATATCCATCTTATGTTAAAACCCAAAATAACAAGTATTTACCACTTATTTACCTATTTATTTGATGTTGTTTCATCCAAAGCGCATTTCCATTACCGGTGCGTCAGTACAATTGTTCCATGTGCGATATTTGTAAACATGTACACAAAGGTAGTTTTGATGTGTACACGTTCTAAAATTGTTGTAAGCAATAACAAAGCGTCAAACACAATATATATGTAAGAAAAATCTTCATATGCAGGTCATTCTCAAATACTTTCAGGTAAATTTAAACGACTGATTCGGAACTACCCCTGTCCCTGATTCGGAATCCCTTATTAAACTGTATTTATAAGCCCTATGCAGCACTCAAATTTAACAATCATATGCAATAAAATTTCATTCTATCATAAACAAGTGCAATTGATGCTATTAAAAGATATCAAAATAATACATACAGCATCTCCTAGTAGCTCCCGAGCTTCAGCAAACTTATCCGTCAAACTTTCCATTGATTTCTTCAACACCAAAGGTTCCATTGTTGCATTTTGAAACAAAACATTATGACAGTGCAAGTTATGTCCAAAAAGTAAGGACTGATGACTAACTGGACAAATAGGTGTGACAACTTTTCCTAAATGAAGTGTCTTGTTGGCGCATAGAACAGAATTTAGTTGACAGAAAAATCTTCTCATGGGCGCCGCCATATTGAAAATTAAAGCTATTGTAAGTTTTACGCTTGGAGGTTAGACATCACTAATTAAAAAATTTAAGTCGGCAAATTATTTATTTATGCATGTCAGAAAAAAGAGCTCATTGAGGTAATGTATACCGACTTTAAATAAAGATTCTTGTATCTTGGGAAAGTTTCTGGATGCGCACTTCCTAGATTTTTTTTCTGGGATACTGATGAAACAGGGAAAAAACATTGTTCATCGGGTATGACTTAAATACGAAAATAAGGTTATTTTTGATGAAAATAAGTTATTTTCGCGAAAATAACATTTTTGACAAAAAGTTAGTTTTTGGATGAAATATGTATATATATATATATATATATATATATATATATATATATATATATATATATATATATTGGGGGGGGAATAAGTTTGGTAAAACTCTGAAAATAGGGTAAGTTTTGGCGAAAATCATATTTCGGAGAAAAAAAATGTAGTTAGTTTTTGGATAAAATAAAGTTATTTTCGCGGAAATAAGTTTTGGTAAAAATCTGAAAATAGGGTTAGTTTTGGCGAAAATAACATCTTTGACAAACATGTAGTTAGTTTATGGCTAAAATAAGGTATTTTCGCGAAAATAAGATTTTGATAAAAGTTTTGGCGAAAATACCATTTTTGACAAAAACGTAGTTAGTTTTTGGATAAAATAAAAAATTTGGGGGTGAAATAAGTTTGGGTAAAAAACTGAAAATAGGGTTAGTTTGGGCGAGAATAACATTTTGGACATGTCGGCACCCCCTTTAATATTTATGCAAAAAGCAACAGAAACAAGCTCGGTAGCAAAAGTTTAAACATAAACCCGGTTTAGTGGCACTGGGCAAACGCTAAAGACATAGAACACAAAATCACTAAAAAGAAACATAGAACAGCACAAAACTCTACAAACTTGGTATGTGTATCAAGAATAAAAAGCATCATTGTACTAAAACTGGGAACAAATAAAGAAAAACATTAATAAAAATAAAAGCGACTTGTATTCGCTAATCTCTCCTAAATTATTTGAAAATGTAAAAGATTTGAAGAAAATGAAGTCACATGCCAACACGTGTTCGCCAAATACGGTTTTAAAGATAACATGAATTAGCAAAATCTTCATAAAATCAAAGCACTGAAAGCTTAGTTATGAAAGGATGCTTTATTCACCCCAATATTTTGTTTCAGGTATTCATCTTCAAAAACAAGACGGCAAGGACATATCTTTGATTGTTTCCTTTAGTGTTATCGTGTACCTGCTGCAGTAGCAATGACGGTCTATAATTATGGGTCATTGTCATTAACTTAATCCGCTTAATGACAAACAAGTGTGTATAACCGCTTTGATGTTGCACATTTTCGAAGGAGGTGTGATCAACAGAAACATGTCAAAATATTATCAATAATCATTGTTCAATTTTCTTAAAAACACAATTGTTTCGAAACACTAATGCACCTGTCATATGTGTTATGTAGACCTAAACTAAATACATTATTGTCAAAAAAGGTTATTTTCGCCAAAACTAACCCTATTTTTATATTTATATCACAATCTTATTTTCGCGAAAATAACTTTATTTTTGCCCAAAAAAAACTATATTTTGGTCAAAAATGTTATTTTCGCCAAAACTAACTCTATTTTCATATTTCTTTCAAAATCTTATTTTCGCGAAAATAACTTTATTTTTGACCAAAACTTACTATATTTTGGTCAAAAATGTTATTTTCGCCAAAACTAACTCTATTTTCGTATTTCTTTCAAAATCTTATTTTCGCGAAAATAACTTTATTTTTGACCAAAACTTACTATATTTTGGTCAAAAATGTTATTTTCGCCAAAACCTATTTTCATATTTCTTTCAAAATCTTATTTTCGCGAAAATAATTTAATTTTGACCAAAACTTACTATATTTTGATCAAAAATGTTATTTTCGCCAAAACTAACTCTATTTTCATATTTCTTTCAAAATCTCATTTTCGCGAAAATAACTTTATTTTCATCAAAAATAACCTTATTTTCGTATTTTAGTCAAAAAAGCTATTTTCGCGAAAATAGGTTATTTTAGTCATACCGTTGATGGGTTTATCAATGTTCCCAGATATTAAGTTCCAATACAATTACAGTAAAACAATGTTTGAACGCACATAAATTCGTGCGATAAACTAGGTCAAGAACACAAAACATTGAACGGATATCGCAACTATCTGGGAGTTTGTTGATCCCAGGTAAAAAAAATGGTGTTCAGATTAAACCAATCACGATTAAATTGTGACTTTTGAACACGTTGAAATTTATTTTTGTTTTCTTAGAATTGCCTAACGAGTTTTACATTGTTACTTTTCTCAGAACCCTACCGCGTATGTATACACATATATCTTTTTTGCAAGTAGTTTCAATCAAGAATGTTTGCTTGCGTTTGATTCATTATACCGTGATCAAAGAAAACAAATCGTCGAAAGTTATCATTCGGCACAAGTCCGAAGACCGGCCAGGACATTCACATGTTACACAGAACTAGAAAATATACGGCTCAAGACCACAGTTATCTGCCCCCCGTTGACCGGATGTGAATACAGAAAAAAAGAGTGCTTGTGTTCAAAAACCAATATTTTATTAAAATTGAATGAAAAAGAAGCAAAAAATGTTCTTTTTGCAGAGAACTTGACTGAATTTGACACTCTATTGCAGAAATTGATAGTTTTCAATGTAAATATTGGAAAAATCATAGCTTGTCTGAAAATTAGTTGTTTGTAGCCGATTGACTCCCTGGCGGAAGGGTTATGTATTTGAACTCAATTTTGACAGTCGGGTCAATGGTCAACATGGTGTTTTCTTGTGATTATATGTTGTGTCTTGAATTGTTCTAGAGATGCCATGTCCTTGTTTTTCAATTGGGGTGTGTATAAAGTCAAAAGCCAGGTTAGTGTCTATATGAAACATATAGTAAAAATAACTGTGGTCTCATGCCATACGATTTAAACTCTGTTATACTCAGTGTTCTTAATAAGCATGCAGTGAGAAAATGTAAACAAACAGCTGATCAGAGCAGACCATGTATTTACTCACAATACTTTATGTTGTAAAGATGACCAAGCCAACTATTCCAGATGTTTTCTTTGAAATTGATTGTTTTTATTTTTCTGACTTGTATTTTGTAATTCCGGGATGGATCTCTTATATGTGACTTCCCTCTCCGACGTTTTTGGTCTATTGACATTCTCATTCCAGTCCAGAACAGTTTCCTCAGTTTGTAGTTGTCTATTCCAAAACAAATTAGTTTGTCCACATATTGTAGTAAAGCATTATTGAACGATTCCACATAATGTGTATCCATACAGTATTTGTATTTTTCAGCCTCCTTGTAAACTGGCATGGACTCTAAAAAACATGTCAGGATGGAAACAGCCGTTTCATCTTTGATGAGATATTTTGAACACTCATACATTGGGTCCGTTTTGCATCTGGATGTGGATAAGCATTGGTCATGGCTATCTTGGTAATAATCAATAAAATTCAAATATTTTTTCTCTAAATGTCAGTATCATTTTCACAATTTTTCATGGCATGAAATACATGGGTTTTTATTGCAGCTGCCTTGTCTGACAATTCTTCATGCCATACAACACCTCTTGTTGACTTGAAACCTGATGTTATTTTTTTGGCTGCCTTAGCAATCCCTTTCGTCATGTGCCAGGTGTTATTGGCATTTTGTGTGGACTCTAGCTGCTCTTCCCGTACATATTTGGTGATCTGGTTGTTATTGTCATGGGCATGTATGTTTACTGGACAATCGTTTTCGTCTAAAAGGTTATAAATTCGTTTGACTCCTAGCAACTCGTGGCGCTGAGAGCATATATATATATGTCATCATCTTTTATAACTGTTTCAACTTGTATGCATTTATTTGTTGATCCACCTAAGCAAACAACATCACTGTATTTGGCATTGTTACGCCAACAGTGTCGTGCATCTGTTAGAATGTTAATTCCTGTTAGTGGTTCATCAACAAGCAGGGCTGCCATCATAGCAATTTCATCTTGAAGAGCAATTGTATGGACATACACTCATTGGATTGGTCCGTTATTTATACAAACGCAACCGGATTGGCTGCATTGTTCTTAGCTCCAGGTAGCACCCCTGATGTAATTCAGTATCCTAATACGGAATTCCGCAGCCTTGCTAACAGAGTCAAGTTCGAAAGCTTTACTTTTTTCATATTTTGGCAATATCAAGTGCCTGCGTGAAATTAATCAAAGTATTTGTGATGCATCATTGATTCAGAAAAACTTACGTGACTTTCGTCTTCGATAGTTACGTACGTTGTCTCATTGTCACAGTGTATTAAACTATTTGTAACAACTAAGTCAGGCTGAGCGGCCAGAAGTCACAATGAACGTTTTTTGCGGGACAATATGTTTTAATGGTAATGGAAAGCTTCAAATCTACTTAAATGGTTTGCAAAGTTTTGAATTATTCAACAAAAATATCGGTAAAAAAAATATTTGAATTTGCAAAATACGTCCGGAAACTTTTACTGTGTCTGTAAAATTTAATCCCGTTCAATTCTACACGTATTACGGAGCTACAGAATACACTATTCACGTTTCAGAAAAAAAATCGGATGTTTTAACACTTGAGAAACTGATCGCGAGGTATTGGTTGGAAAGATTTACACATCAGCGTAATCTACGTACTTTTTACTCAAATATATAAATGTTGAATTTTGAACCACGTCCTATATATTAAAAAATGATTAATGGTTTACATGTTGAACTTGGAACTAATAACAAATATATCCTACTCCCAGGTTGAACGTACAAACATTTTCAAAAATAGTTAAAAACGTATGCGCCGCCCGGGAATCGAACCCGGGTCGCAAGAATGGGAATCTTGCATGATACCACTACACCAGCGGCGCGCTTGACAGCCGAGGGAAGAATAGTATATAAATTTCAACACATGGTCTTAAAATTTACTTTATACCGTAAAAGTATGCAAAAGATGGCTATATTATAATAAATAAACAACTTCTTAATAACGTGGAGAAGAGATTAATAATGTTTTTCAACATTTAATACTTTACAACTGTTTGTTTACAACCGGATATTGCACATGCGCAGTGAACAAATGGGTCGGGGAATGTATGCTTTGCCGAATAGACCAAGCAAATTCGTTGCAAATGCGCGGATCGGTGAGTAAATCTCGATTTTCTAGCCAAATATTGTACGGATTGTATGCCTCTTTACGTCAAAATTTTCATCTTGAAATTTAGAATTGATTTGATTCATTTTTTGTGGTTTTAGGTCCGTCAAAGACATTGAACAACCTTGAAATTGCGAGGTCCTCGCCAAGGGACACCGACAAGCAGCAAACTGCAGTTGTAATGAGGTTGGTGCTCAGTCTTATTCTACGTTGTTACGTTGCAAGTGTTGAATAACTTGTTTATTTTAGTTTCATTGTCATTTTGAAGTGGAATTTGCTGAATAAACATATTACAGATTAAAGAATTACGAAACATGTTTACAAACAGTACCTCTGAAGATTTACGCATTTGACATTTGTGTCGTTTGTACCCAATGATGTACGACCTTAGACTAATATTTCTAAGTATAATGCTTACACATTGATTAAAATGTCATGACTCATGTGTTCAAAATTAAACTCGCTTATTCTGATGATCAATAACTGAATAAGAGAGTTTAAATTTGAACACATGAGTCATGACATTTTAAGCAATGTGTAAGCATTACCAGGTATAATTTGATCACAAGTGAATCTAGGTCTGTTTTCAATTTAATTTCTGTTTCTGGGGAAGAAGGTTCATGTTACCACAATTATCCAATTCTGGCCGTTCAAGTGAAAAAATATGATTTCTAAACGTTGTTTCCATTTTAATGCCACAACTCTCGACTGTAAATCTGATGCCAAAAATTATCCAATATCTTCAACGGCTTGAATTCCATAACTATTATGAATTATTTTAAAATTCACATTTGCCAATAATGCAGTTTGTTTTTCAAACATGACACTTTTTTCACCTGTTTTCGTTAGTTTAGTTTAAACATGTTTATTTTACGATTGTGAAGTTATTACGAATTACGGACACTACGGACCAGACATTACGGACCAGATTTAGGGACACTACGGACCAGATTTAAGGACATTACGGACCATCTTCAGAAACTTACAGACCATGATTTAAACAATGTTTAAAACTGGCAATTTCTGTTGCCTTAATTAGTGTTTATAAGTTATAATTGTACCAGTAATAATCGGCGGTATTTTACAAAAGAAACAAACATTATACTGACAACCTTTAATTGGCAATCATGAAAGTGTGAAAACCCATTGTGATGGCGCACTTTCACTGAACCTTTCAATTACAACAGATGAAACGGAAAACAAACAAATTTGACGATTCAAAGTTTAATTCAGACTCACGCAATCGATCACATATGAAAACATTAAAATTCACATTTACAAATATACACATAAGTTGTATGTAAAATTATAAATCAATGCATAATTATCTCAATTATATTATATATTTTGTTCTTAAACAAAACATGAGTAATGTTTAATTCATGGTACGAAATGTTCTGAAATATGGTACATTGTAAGATAAAACATATTTCGTTCATTATTATTCACATTGTTATAATAATTTATTAAAAATACATTGATGTTTAACATTGGAATTTCACAGGATTTTTCACAGTTACATTAAAGATAATTGTCATACTGAGCACTCAAATTCAAGTATTTACTAACAAATTTAAGACCAATGAGTGAATAAATTAAAAAAAAAATGTTTAAAAACATTATAAATCATGGTCCGTAAGTTTCTGAATATGGTCCGTAATGTCCCTAAATCTGGTCCGTAGTGTCCCTAAATCTGATCCGTAATGTCTGGTCCGTAATGTCCATGGTCCGTAGTGTCCGTGACCCGTTATTACAACATTATATTAAACACTCTCGTTGGCATGATTTTACGTGAGAGTGTGGTCTTGTGTTGTGGGGGAAACTGGAGAACCCAGAGAAAACCCACTTGTCCAGCTTGGTTACCACATAATAATACATGTTTTCATTGTTTAAGCCATCTTGTGAGTGTCGATAACAGGTAGGCACTGATTAGCATTTGCCCATCATTATTTATTTAAATGTCATTGTTTTTCTAAAGAAACCTTTAGCCAAAGTATCTATTAAGTGTTTGATAACTATTTAAACTTAAAATAGATTCTGATGATAAAATCATGGACCAATGGTTGCGATAAAAATCGTCACTTTGCATTCATAATTGAAAGAATGGCAGTGAGTATGAATGCATGAGGCTGTCAGTTTCAATACAAAAAATCATAAAAGACTTAAAATAAAAATATATTTTCCTGATCCCCTGCATTTTGGAATATCAGTTCGACTTAAACTCAGATATGTCAAGAGCTCTTCACATATTTAGAAACCTCTTCAAATAATTAGAGACCTCTTCAAATGATTTGAAGAGCTCTCAAAGTAATCAAAGGCATACTTGTTTAATTTATTTGAATAGGTCTTTAATTATATGATGTTATAACTATTGCTACATAGCAACAATTTAATTTTTCCTCTCATTAATAAGTAATTGAATTATAGAGCTCTTCAAATCAATTGAAGGTAGCTCTAATTAAATTAAAGTGAGCACCAAATGTTTTGTAGATCTTTCTATAGCTTCAATTCTAATAATAATAATTTTAAAGTTCAAATTAGTCAGTATTCGTATTCCGGACTTAAAATAAACAGAATTCCAGATTCCAAGGGAAGAGTCTGAGGGGGTGACATATCACTAAGTCTTATAATTGTTCAAATGATTTGCCTCAATATAAAAATATGATATGACCCGCCGCTAGTTGTCTAACTTACTAGACATTTTCCTTCTAGCTCTCCAATTAGTGCAGAAATAAGGACAAATAAATTCTATTAAGTTTATGTCTCAGTCAAGAGAGTTGTTATGTCTCCCCCATTCATTGGGAGACATATTGTTGTTGACCAGTCCATCCATATGTCACATGTTGTTTCCGCTTAATAACTATAGAACACGGGGACCCAGGAAGTTCATACTTAGTATGAAGTTTGTTCAAGACCAGTAGATGACCCGTTTTGATTTTGAGATCGGATGGAGAAAGGTTATGGTTGCAGTGAACTTGAGGTGAAAAAAGATCCTGCTCTAGACTACTGAAGACCCTTGAGGTCCAGGAACTTCATACTTGGTTTTCAAGTTGGTCATAACTAGTAGATGACCTCTATTAATTTTGAGACAAGTAGGTCAATGGTCAAGGTCACAGAACCCTTGAGGTGAGAAAACAGTTTCCGCTCAATAACTGAAGATCCTTTAGGTCCAGGAACTTCAAACTTGGTTTGCAAGTTGGTCATGACTTCCGCAAAACCATCAGTGATGATTGCATGCTCCAGATTGAAATAAAACAAAATGGAACTTCTTACGTCCATCTATCACATTAATTCTTAATATTCATAGAATCACTGATCTTGTGCAGCAGATGTTCACTATTGAATACAGGTGAATATACCAAATATCAAGGTTTGATTACCGTAGTTTATCTCCAGTCCAAAAGTACAAATTTCATGTCCAGCATTGGTTATTTCTCAACTATGACCACATAATGTCAATGGGGGAGACAAGCACTTTTAAAAAAAAACTCTAGTTCAATTGCTATTTTCAGTTAAAAACTTTTAAACTTTATATTCACTGTTTCAGCTCTCCAAAGCCTGTGTTCAATGGAACAAGAGGTCGTCATCAGCATTATATGAGGCGAAACAGTTCTCCGTCCCAGCCACAGTATTCAGTTCAACACGAAGAGATAGTAAAAATTTTGTCAGAAGGTAAGTTAGAAAACCCTCTGAATTACTTTGCTTTATCAATCTTTTTTTATTTTCCTCATTGCTACAATAAAATATTGCCTCCTTGAAAAGAACAGTGCATAAACTAAACATTTCATCCTAACAGAGGTGACCAAAGCGTGGGATTCCTCTGTGTGTGCAATTTATATTAAAAAATATGCATAGACACTGTCAGACAACATTCGACGTGGATGGTTGATAAAAGCACAAACCTGCAAGCCCTGCACTGGTAATATTTTTCGCGGCTTGGTCAAATTCTAGCTTTTATGTAGCAGGGCTTGTTGGGTCTTTTATGCCAAACAATAATTTAAGATTATGGGCTTGTTCATTCAAAACTTATTTTGAAAAAAGAGACTGATGGATCTTATTGGCAATGACATAAAGGAGTGATGGGTCTTATTGGCAATGACATAAGGGAGTGATGGGTCTTATTGGCAATGACATAAGGGAGTGATGGGTCTTATTGGCAATGACATAAGGGAGTGATGGGTCTTATTGGCAATGACATAAGGGAGTGATGGGTCTTATTGGCAATGACATAAGGGAGTGATGGGTCTTATAAATGTGTTTTTTTTTGTTTTGTGGATTTTCTTGGAATGTATTTGTTTCTTAAAATGCTCATTCTATTGCAGGTTGGAGCAGGGTCAACCATGAATTAGAAAAGAGTAGTCACAAAGAAGGTAAACATACTTATTCTTTAACAACATTCTGCTAGAATGTACCAGCTTTGTCACTATAAAGCAAACATGTTCCTTTGTGTTTTATGACACAATTCTATCAAAACCTTCTTTACATACATTGGTAATGACTTGACAAACCTTAGTTGATACACAGGACCAAACTATCTTTTGTCAGATACATAATATCATTTATTTGATATGATTTTGCTTATCTGTTGTTGTTTTTCAAAAGAAAAGTTGAAGTAATTGCCATAGTCTTAGTATTATTGTTATCATCATCAATGCCCCAACACTTTACATTGTCCATAATTCAAAAACTGTTCCCAATAAACAATGAAACCTGATACACATGTTGCCATAGAGAATTCAGCAGGCCATAATTCTCACTTATTTCAAGTTATGCGGCCTGATAAATTGGAAAAAAGTAATGCAATAAACTAACTTGATAACCTTTCAAGTTATTCACATTAAAGAATTGTACACAATGCCATGTTACAAGTGACAAAATGAACATTTGTAGCAAAACCTATTACAGAATATTAGGTTTTATAATTGTTGTGCATCTTGATAAAAGGTAGTCAGATGAAAACTTTAACATGGCCATAACTTTGTATGCATAATCTACAGTGACAATGTGCAATATGTCCATAACTCTTGCTTCAACAAATGTTGACTTATGCCCCTTATTCAACTAAATAAGACTGCTCCACAGTGCTCTTGTTATTAAAACATCTCTTAATTTGTCCGGTTACTTTTAATCAAAAGCATAAGGTACTGTCACTGCTGTAGTGTTCCTGGGAGCAGTGTAAAAATTAGATTGTGGCTTGAAATGTATTAAAGATGTAAAACATAAAACTTATTACACAACTCCCTTTATGACAATAAACGACGTACGTAATCCTATAACTCTAAATGACATATAATTTGAGATCTTCTTGGTCATTTGAAAACCAACAACAGATAAGCAGTGGCGGTGCTATTGTTCAATATTTTCCATGACATTTATGTTTCCAATTATTACATACATGTAGTTTGATTACTTATTTCTTTACTGTGTATGTTCTTGTTTTACTCTAATTCAGTTCCTGCTGGACCAATATTGTACAGGGAAAAAAACCCAAACCCAAAATTGAATGGTAAATACTAAATAACTTAACTTAAAGTGCAATAGCATATTGTCTAAAGAACAATTAAAAATCTGTTAGTTTTGTTTCTGATTGTTTGTAGTTTATTAGTACCCTTCTGCTTTCAACGGAGTGGACTATATGTTTACCCTCTGTATGTCCATCTTTCCAGAAAAAAATAGATAACTTAAAAAGTATAAAATATAAATTATTCAATCTTCACATTTGAATTTATGAATATTAGAAGATAACACACGTTATTTTATTTTTTTTGTCATAAATTATGGTTCTGGCACCAAAAGTTGTGACAATACCGCTAATAGGATCTTGAAATAACTCAAAACATAAATAAAAACTACATTGATGGATCTTAGAATGTAAAAGGAATGTTATCAATTAAAAAAATAAACAGCTGGCTTTTCTTTGAACTTAGTATATGTATGCACATGGTTTGTGGTCATTCTATTTATAACCCCTATTGATTTTTGTGTGGGCATGGTATGTTAACCAGAAATATGATTGGCTGTATTTTAGGGTAGGGACGGGTTATTATTGTTATGGTGAGACTTCAACATAATGGCTGACCAATTGTAAAATCGCTCTTTTGCATTGTTTTATGTATATCAAACGATAATTACATATACATTGTACACTTTTTACATTTCAGATTTCAAGGCCTTTGATCTGGAAAAGTTCTGGGGTGATCGCCTCTATGCGCAGGCGACCGGCTCGCCTAGTTGACACAAACCTCTTCGGGGAACCAATCTCATGCTGATAACGTCATGCTCATAGGACTCTCTCATTACACATTCATTTTGTAAATAAATTGCGTGCAAGTTTTTATGTCACTGTCTGTAAATATTGATGTACAAAATTTTAAGAAAAATGTGCAATCAAGCTTTGTGTTCTTTTGAAGTACAGTACTCTTCTCCAATGATGGTATTTGATTTATTGAGCAATTTCAGTATTTTGCTTTGCATCAATTCTTAAAAGCCAGATATTTTCAAATAAGGGTTAATGAATGGCGAAAACAGGGCAGGCAGGCTTAAGTCATTTAAGTTTTTATTCCATGTTATTAATTCAATAGTTTTTATCCATTTATTTTGAACCTTGGTCATAGTAATTGTCTGCATGTTGTTTTAAACAATGTATGAATTCAGAATATTTGTCACCTGAGTTCAGAACCACTTATAACCAAACTTGGTGGCCCCAAATTAAGACGGGCATATTATTTGACAGTTGACAGTTCTTTTTATTCAATTGTTTGAAACTTGGTCAGAATACTTTGATGAATATTGTCTTGAACAATTATTAATATGGGTCCCCTCGGGTCAAAACTAGGTCACTAGGTAAAATCCTAGAGAAAAAAGAAATCTCTCATAAATTCCAGGTTTTATCCAATCGTTATTTAACTTTGTCAGGATACTTGTCTGCATCTTCTCTTGAAAAATTATGATTATGGTTAATAAAGAAGATAAGATTTATTTTGAGTGAGCAAGATAACAACAAGTACAACAAATGCTTGATGAGCTTTTTAACCAACTATGTTTTAAAGTTCAGTGTTAAGGTTTAACAATTGTATAAAAGCTGCAGTCGCAAATTTAGTGATGCTAAAAATAATATGAATATTTACAATAATAGAATATGGTTATCTCATAAAATGAATTGATGATAATAAGAACGGTTTTAAAAGCAGTGTAGTATCACAGCATTGTGATTTATTTCTTAAATAAAAAATATGTAAAAGTAGCATGAATAATAGATGCTAAGCTAAGATGTCAATTAAAACACTGTAAATGCAAGTGTAATGGTAAATATTTCAAAAATGATTCTGACCAACAAGGCCAAGTACCCAAGAAGTTTAATCATAGCTGATATTTAGTGGGTTTTTTATATTATACATGTTAGGCATCTTTCATAGTTATTCAGATGACATTACACATACTATTATTACATTACACAAATTGATAAATATGTATGTATAAACATACATATAAAACTATGTTAGGTAAATGATTCATTGACTGCAAGTTTCAGCTAAACATAACCAATGACAGCAAATGAAAAGCATTATGTAAAGCACCTGACTCGTACAAGAAAAAGCAATTAGCTACACGCAGCTACACACAAGAGGGAGCCATACTCAGTAATAAAACACACAGCTAGAACAGGCATGCATATATACTCCACTGGTGCTGTGATAACCCAACTGACCATGCTGACGAGCAATGCACAAACAAAGTCCCTGCCACTGCAATATAAGATGAGATGAGGCGTCTAAATCGGTTGAAGCTAGAACAGGTCCTGAATTGTGCTGGTAGTGATTTCGACAACATGGGTTCAGCATACTTTTTAGCTCGACTATTTGAAGAAGAAGGAGGGCTATACTACTCGCGTCGGCGTCCAGTTAAAGTGTTAGGGCAAGTTGGGATCTTCTCTTATAAGTCCAATACCCTTCCTTCAGTTCACTTAATATTTGACACAGTTTTTCAGGGCCATCACATAATGAGGTTAGATAACTCCATATTATCCTTTATACAAATTATGGTCCCTGATTGACTTTGAAACTGCGTTAAAGTTTTAGGGCAGGTTGAAGTTGTAGGGCAAGTTTGGATTTTAATAACAAAAATTCTATACCCTTCATTCAATTGAATTGATATTTCGCACAATAAATGACGACCTTCTTACAATGAGGTTAAATATTATAAACTTGGTATATATAAAAAGTTTATAGAGACCTTTCATGATAATGTGTTTTGGGCCCCCGAGATTTATGGTCACTGTTTACTTTTTAATTTGATTTTTTTTATTGCTTTTGACAGGCACATACATCATTATTGTATTCACTTCTAAGTCAAAGTGGCGTAGTCGAGCGCGCTGTCTTACGACAGCTCTTGTTTATTCTGTAAGCAGTTGTTCTTACACCTGGAATCTGTAATATATTACAATAACTTAAGTGTATATGTGTTGAATTTTTAACTACAAGGTCATATAAATTTGGCGGAGCAGTATTTGTTTACAATTCTGAACGTTTCTAGAGCCATAGTCCGCATTCTACAAATATGTAAGTATATTTGAATAATACAATAGTACCAAGCTGGTGAACAGAAGTTAAAATTTGACGGTACAAAAGTATAAAATATAGTAGGTCTATTTAATCCATGTTGGTTGTGACCTATGTTGACTTGTTGTGCTGTACACATAAACCTTTTTGCAAATATTTCTGATATGAGCAGTCAATGTCCACTCCCATCAGTTTCAAAACTTTATTACAAGAGATGTGTCTGTCTCTAAGATTGAAATTGTCTTGCCTACAGCAATAGCCTGAAGTTTGTCAGGATTGCATGGCCTGCATGCAGTTAATTGGAACCAGTTAACAAGAATCCTGCGTTCATCGTGTAGCTTCTTGATTAGTTCGTCAAACTAAGGAGAAGATAAAAATAAAATAAAAATATTACTGACATTGATGAAAAAATACATAAAAAAGGATGGCCCACAATTAGATTCTTGAGGAACACCCCTTTGAATGTCTGTCCATAAAGCTATTTCTATCAGACAAATCAGACTTCTGATTTGGTTGAGTTGTCCAGACTGTTAATGAAGGAAAATATTATGAGTGAGACGCAATAGACAAGTTCATGAGGATTGCATCAATGTATTCATTATTATCTTAAGCAAGTTGCCACTTTTCAAGGAATCTCATCAATGAAGTCTGGCAAACATCGTCATTTTTAAAGATCATGAAAATTATTACTAAAATATAAAGTAATTTGCACACTTAAGTATTTCACAAATATTTTCGACCAGCTTCTCTTATTTGTGTATTAACGACCAGATTAAGTGTGTAATAATAACCTCTTTACGAGCTTTCAACAATTTAACACATATCCACCCAGTGGCCTTATTCGAGCCAAATTATTTTATTATTTATTAAATGGTGTTATTATCTGTAGGTTTAAATTGTGGCAAACCAATAACACTCATCTTGAATTTTACGCACACACACACGTGATTTTCAGAGATAAAAACGTAACATTGACCAATTTATTTGCAACATTTGTGCAAAAAAAAATCATTAACAATCTCTGTAGCACCACGTCAGTGATAAAACTTTCTTTTTTCATTTAACATAATTCTGTTTTGGTTAAGTATTTCAGATAAGTAGGGTTTGCCAGACGGTAGAAAAATCAAATTGAAAAAAGCACACAGCGAGTACGGTCAATTGGTGTTTTTTTTTTCCATTTCAGGGAGTTATACGCCAGATCTTGCACAGCTTGCTAGAGGTCAATATTAACAAACAATCTGGATGATTATGCGGAAAGTTAACGTTTTTTTGGTTTAAACGTTTCACAGACACAGTCAGTGTAAGTTGTTATTGAAAAAATGTTCCCGAGTGCCAGACAAGGGAAAGACTGGTACTAAGTTTAAAAGGTTCTTCTATACGACGCTACCGGCGATTGAGCCCCAGATCTACCACACTCGACGCGTAAGTTAAACTAAATAAAAAGTCGCGATCTTTCAAAATAAAACATTCTGTTCATGTGAAATGCCAGAATTCGTCGATAGTTTAGTTAATTGCGAAAATAGAACATGCAGGAAAATATTCCACATGAAGTGCGTCGGCATAAAAATTAAAAATAGACGATCAGTTGGCAAAAATACATAAGACAACTGGCCGTGGCAGTGCATCTGCTGCAACAAAATCAATAGTTAAACAAAACAAAAATAATAGAATTCCTGATCGAAGTACTGAGTTAACTTAAAAATTTGATTAACATGTAATCATGCATTGTTTCTTTTTGTAATACTATAATCAATAGTATACTTATAACTGAATTTAATATGAAACAAAAACACACACAATGTGTTTGTTATTTATGACATTAATTTTAGTACATGTGCATATGTTATGTTTTTATCTTTGCCTTAATTTATTATTTGTTTTATTGATATAAAATATGAAATAAATGGTGACATAATTATCATCAAATATCTAATGTTTTAATCAACTGTAATCCTATTACCCCCGCGGTCATTGACACCTTCTCGATAACGCTCAATAGCTACTATACAATTTGGAAAACAGAGACCGGAGGAGACCGGGACCTGGAAATAGTATCGCCCTTACTATGCTGTCTGAACGGTATTGACTGAAAATGACAATTATCAGGAAACTACAAGGACAAGTCCAGTAATCAAAAATCTGTTTAGAGGCAGAAGGCAAGGGACCAAAGGACAATAAACTAGAGACACAGACGGATGAACACCATATACATATTTACAAACACCACATACAGACCATGCACTCATAAAAAAGCTTTACCAATAAATGATGGGATTACGCATGGCCAGGGAAACACGAGTTCAAAACCGTTTAAAGACAAGCCGTTTTATGGTTGAGTGTAACCTTGATTAATCGATTTCAATCAAGTGCACCTTGCCAACATGGCAGCCTCCAGTGAGGAAATATCGCAATCTGAAAAGTTTGCTATTGATTTCGTTAATACCAAGTTTTCCGACAAAATAAAGACCCTTAAATCGTTAAAGAACATATATTTGGAACAAAAACAAGATCAAGAACAACTAAAAAAAAAGGTATTAACTTTCAAAAGAATAAATAGTTTCATCTTTTCAGTGATAACAATATTGAATTTAAAGTAGAACTGAACTGATATTTGACATTTAATTATTACATAACGATATAAAAGATTGATAATTTTCAAGTTTGATACGATATGTTATTCAGTTCAAATCATTTTCATAAGCTGGCAATTTTGTTACAAACTACCCCCTGTTCCGCATTTTCCGAAAAACTCAACTGACTTGCGTCCCTTGGCGTTGCTATACATGCGTAGTTGCTTCCCTTGGTACTGCCTCTCGGTTTTGATAGAGAATGAAGATGAAACGGGAGCCAGTCAATCGACATATCAACTTCCGCGTCCGCGAAAATTCAGTAAAGAACATGGACTTTCCGAGGTTTCCAGTCCACTTATATGGTTTATCACCAAAATAACGAGTAAAACATATGGATTTTGCTTAATCTTCCGAAGTAGACGCTTTTAATTTGAAAGTTAACAGAAGAAATGGAACGAATCAATCTGTTCAACCAAGTCAAACACAGAAAGTTTGAAACAGTTTCAAACTGACGATAAATCCTGTGTTTCTGAACCGGCTTAAGTCTGAATCTGTGAATAATTTAGTGTACCAGTATCAGTATAATATGCAGGGGCGGTTATACAATTTCAATTGGGGATCGGTGTGTTAGCCCAAATAGGCAACAGCTTTGCCTCTGTCTAATCCAGACAAGATGTGATGTTGAAAGACCAAGAAAAAAATTGCCAGCCATTACAAATTTAGGCACTTAAATTCTCATGAAAAACTTGGCATAACAGTAGTGACACGCAAAACGATGGCAATGCCAAGCTGATTTAGTGGCAGTCATTTGACTGACAAAAGGAATGTCGTGCTATGTTACAACAAAAGTGGCTTTTAGTTTTAAAACCTAGGTATTTATCGATGGAGTACTATCAAAGTTTGTATTTAAAGAAAGGCCGTCTCTAACCGTCGGCTTGACTAAAGAGTAACTTCCCTTTTATGTAAATTAGCCATGGAATAGATTATTTGCTAAGCAAAAGTTCTCAAATGTCAACCAAAATTTACATCAAGGTTAGCTAGATAAAACCTGCACAAAATGTTAAATCATTTAGCAGAAACTTCAAATGTATGCATCTATTTTTAACATTAATTTTGCAAAACTATCTATTGTGAAATTTGCAAAGAAGCGCATATGTTGTTCATTCTGAAGGTGAGAGAACTTCATCATGGTTCATGCTGGCTTTGACCAAACACATGTATTCTCTACATAGGAAATTGGTGAAATTACTACAAACATCTGAACATGATTAGTATGCCATGAATGTACTATGCACTGGCAGTTCCAAACCAGTGCATTTGTAGTCTATGGGATGCTTAGTCACAATCTGCCATTCACGGAATCTGACAGAGTTATACAAATTAACTAGATAAATTAAGGTAAGTGTGATACGATTTTAAAGAATGAAGTCATGTGGAAAGATTAAGGACAAACTTGCAACTCTAGAGTCTAAACAACAAAGTGGTCAAGACATGTTAAAGCTGCACTCTCACACATATAGCATTTTTACAACTTTTTTATTCTTTGTCTTGGAAAGAGCAAATTTTTGCGTAGGTTATAATCAGCAAATATACGATAAAAGATTGCTGACAAAAGATCAGATCAGAGAACTTCATATTTCCATTCGAAAATTCAATTTTTGAACTTAAATATAAAAATCGGAGATCATTATTTTTTGTCAGCAGATCTAGATAATGTCTTGAAAAAACATTATTCACAATACTGATTTTCCATATGAGTATTCCATGTATTCATGAGCATTTTATGATGTTGACTTATTTAAGTTGATGCATCTTCATGATATCCAATCTAAATTATACACAAGAAACAATATAACTGATACTTGTTTTTATACTTATATTAAATGTTAAAAAGATACTGATATAAAAATATGGCATGTAATTGATTTTCAATACTCTAATATGTTTGAAATTTGATTCAGTGTTTAACCTTACAGTATTTTTTAAATCCTATAAAATTACAGTTTAAGGACAAAAAGCAGTAAAATAAAAGTAAACATCAAATGCTGAATACAGAATATTTCACCAATAAAATAATAAACAAAGCAACAGTAGGTCATAACATGTACATAAAGAACGAATCTCCACCAACACAAAATTTGACATACAGCATACAGATTTAATGTCCTTAAACTTTGATTTTATTTTAGTTCTTCTGAATGACAGTGACAACATTCATGAAAATGGTCATGAAACATTACTATTATTAATTATTTAAAAAGTGTAAACTTATGTTTCTATGAGCACAAGTTAAACAGTATCTTAATACCATGTATTTTATACATGTAGTATTATTAAAAATCATACACAAGTTTTATCAAATTAATTCTCTATTTTATGTATGAATTTTTATTCATTACAACAAAAAATGCATTTCAACAAGCAGTTTTATTTTTTAAATTTTCAGGAAAGATTTTTCATTGTTTTCAATGATCAGGACAATGAAGAAATTGACAAACTTAATAATAATTAATTGCAACAGAAATTAAAGTGTAAACCTCTTTTCAATAAAAAATATAAATGTCATTATTTGGGAGTGACAGAATACAGCCATTGTCCATTTCACTCTTTGTACTCAATGCATTTATAGCAGCTGATTGCTTGTTGTTCACAAAATGACTTGTATACTTGTAAATATGGTAAACATATATATTTTCAAGTGGGGTTTAATTAAAATAATTCAGAAAACCCCCCAAAGTTTTTTCAGTCTGCTGTACAAAAAAAAATTAAAATGATAAGAAGTTTGTCTTAAAGCATTAATATTTTAGCTTTTCTGATTTGTCACAATTTGATAGAGAATTTCACAAGCAGATCCAGTGGGATGGGGACACCCCCCCCCCCCCCCCAATATCTAAGATCAGTTTTGTTTCAATATAGTAGAAAAAGAGTAATAAAATAATATCCCCAAAATGCACCATTTCGATCAAGAAATTGTGAAAATTTCAAAAACCACTGCCAATGCTTTTAACTAAATACATTTGAGTTCTGATGGAGGGCTGCAAATTAAATGTTTTTGCCCCTAAATTATGCCTCCCAGTATCAAATACTGAATCCGCCCTTGAATTTCCCATTGTAAATCAAGCCTGTATTAAAAATTGCACAATTGAAGGATCAACAGCCTTTTAGCTAGGATCAACAGCCTTTTGATGACTGTAAATAGTACAAATTTCTATTAAAATCACTGAACCTTATTTTCACCCAGAATTATGAACTGAACTTTCCACAAACTCTTAAGTTGTTGATTTATGATTTTTTTCAGTCTTTCTTGTTTTTATTTGTTTTATTATTTTTATAGATCACTCCCTTTTAAGCAGTTCCTAAAAGTGTTAAATCATGTGATTATGGGGGCTAAAGGCCCATAACTCTAGCTCAATGATTTGTTTACAGATTTATTTTACAACATACTTTCAATAAATAGGCAAAATAAGTGAGTATCACTTAAATGAAAACCAACCATTGTTGTATTTAAAATGTGAATGACGGTCTTTTTGGCCAATATAAATTAATTGCTTTTCAACCATTTTTTAAATGGGGGTATTTTGTTGTTCATTAGATGAATGTTCATGCTCTTTCTTAATGCATAAGGGGCCATAAACATGAGTTTCTAGACGAACCACAATCAAGATCATAACATTTCTCCTTTTTTATAAGTCAATGTTTTACATCGAAGAATAAACTCAGTTCCTAGACAGTTCTGGACCGATATGCAAATACATACCGGTACACTTGATCAACATTTTTATTTGAGTCAATATTTGAAAGTGGCGGCAAAAAAAGGATGTCGGGGTATGAAAATCCAGCAATGAATTGACAGTTGCCTTATTGTTGTAGTGTGCATTGTATTTGGGGAAGCAGCAGCTTGGTTAGTTAAGTTAATAAGAATTCCATCCTAACTTTTGAGTGTTCTTTGGCTAGAGTCCAACACCGTTGTGTAAATGGCCAAAGGCAAGATGCCGATTTGCCAATAAAAACTTGTAATATTCACATTTACAATTATAAGATAAACACATATTACGTTCATTATTATTATACTTTATTAAAAATACTTTGATGTTTAACATTGGAATTTCATGGGATTTTTCAGTTACATTAAAGATAATTGTCATACTGAGCACTAATATTCAAGTATTTATTAACAAATTTCAGACCAATGACTGAATAATTCAAAAAAACAAATGTTTAAAAACAATATAAATCATGGTCCGTAAATTTCTAAATCTGGTCCGTAATGTCCCTAAATCTGGTCCGTAATGTCCCTAAATCTGGTCCGTAGTGTCTGGTCCGTTATGTCCATGGTCCGTAGTGTCCGTGACCCCAACACCGGACACACTGTTCATCCAAGGTTAACTTTTATGTTAAATGCAAGGGTGTCTTGATAAGTCTTTAGATAAAAGGGAGAGGGGTGGAGTTTGTGGGTAATCCTATACGAACATGGGGCATCATTTAGTGTTTTAGTGATCATAGGTTCGAGCCCATCATTGGGCCCACTTTTCCTCACAGATTTACTGTTAACTGTTATTGTGGAGGTCATTCTTTGATAAAATACAAGTAATTATCAAATCACTCACCTTTATCACTCACAATTTTATCTTCCTAAGTAGAGTGCAACACAGCATTCCATTAAAAATGCTGACTTAAAACAGCCAAATGTAAAGCAATATTATGGAATGCTGGTTGTTCCAATTTCCTTGTATCAAAAAATCTCCAATGTGTATAACTTGTCCAAGTCCTCGCAAGTATTACGATTGAATGGCACTGCAATTATTGTTTGGTTAATCAATCCATTTCAACCAGCTGCCCCAACATACGAGCACGGTCGTAAAATTTTAAGATCGTCTGCATTTCATTATCGCTACCTTATTTTGTGCCACTGACTTGTCTGTCATTGACGGTTTCTGAAAGTGTTGCCATGGCCTCCATTTTAAATGGCTTATTTTAATCCAAGGGAAGTAACACGTTTATATTTATCGCAAGGATACAGACTTAATTCATATAAAACACTTCGTATCGCTATTCAAACCGACTACGTAGATTTTGTAGATTTAATTCTTATATCAATATGTAGGCGATATCAGAAACCGAGAAATATCTAACATTTTCCGGGAAATTAAAGCAATGCATTGTGGTAACTGGTGCAATGCATTGTGGTACTCGCTGGGCATGCGCACTTAAAACAAAGGGAGACAACACAGTGTCCACTCATTTCAAGGGCATTAATTCATCTAGCAACCATAGAATGGGCAGAACAGAAGCCGGATTCCGTGGTAACGGTAGACCGTAGAAGCAAAATTTACGCTTTGTATATTAAACTTGAGCGCGTTTAGTAGAAACAATGAATAAAATTAAGAACTAGAAATTACAGTTCAGTTCACCTTTAAATCAACACTGAGTTTTAATTTCAATAGCCGTTTGACTGTGATTGACCACTGGCTATATCAGATGCACTATCAACTTAGCAGTCCCCTTAGTAATTGTAGAAGTATTCAGTAACCCAATTACAAACAGACGAGAAAACAGTTCAAGATCTTGTCTGTAATATATCCCGGAACAACCTATTTTCGACCACAACCTATTTTCGACCGCCTCCTGAAAATGGGTAAAACACTTCTATTTTGCTCTAATTGTTAACCATAACAGTAGAACTGTCAGAAAACTTCATTTGAAAAAAAATGGGAATGGTAGTGTTAAAAAAACTTCAGTTATACTTAAAACAACACCAATTTGTCATTTTTAATTAATGCCAAATTAGACCCTTCGTTTAAAATGATTTCACATGTAAAATACTTCTTTAAAATCGTGTTGTTTTTGTTTGCAAGATCTTACATATCTACCAAAGCCTAAAACCTATGCCCTATTGTTTTCTAAGTGTAGTGCACAACATTAAAAGCGCATCAAAATATGGTATGTTGCTTATTCTAAAATTAATGAAATTCATCTACAGGTAACTATATTGAATTGCATTTGGGCGCTCAGTTACCATGCAATCATACATATTGCAGCCTAGGCAAGTCACATAAGGCTCATTCAGAGTTGGACCAGTGATAACAGGGTTCATGATGGGTGAATTTATCATTTTGTACCAATGTGAAAGCCATTAGAAGGGATGATGCATTCCTTTGCCTCTCTTGTGTTGATAAGTAACTAAGAAGTGACTGTATGGCAAATATGTAAATATTTAATTACTTTAAAAAAAAAAAAATTGTATCTAGGTCAAATACAACATGTGACAGCCGCCATTTTGGATTCAAAATGTAAATGTTACAGACGATTGAAACAGATTTTAATTTTTTGATTTTTTAAAGATGAATGATTGCTTTAAATGGTACAAACAAACATTTATTTTTTATTATCACTTATTTATGATTAATGTGTAAATAATCCTTAGGCGGTCGAAAACCCGTTGTTCCGGGATACTATATTCAGGCACGTGAACCTCTGGTAATGTCAGAGAGGTAGATTTGGGTCTCCAATCCGGTAGATTGGGTTCAAAAGCGGTATGATTATCTTACTCCCTTAAATTTTCAGTCAAAATCAATTATGGACTTGATGTAAACAAAACCTTGATGTAACTATTTTTGGAAAATCACGCTTAAAATATGTCATGGTCCAGGGTCTTGTCAAATGTCAATGTTTTTGATTGAGAAAATATAAGGAATATGATATGTGGCTTGTTAAAACTATAACTTGTCTTTCGAAAAGTTGCTTATTAATCAAATAAGACTGTTCAAACAGGCATAGTGCAGAGTGAAAGTGATTATAAATCAAATAAGACTGTTCAAACAGGTATAGTGCAGAGTGTTAGTGCAGACAACTGCAGAATTGTGCAGGGCTTTATCTGCCCATTTTGGGAAAATGACCCAAGACATTTTGGGAAAATTGGGCCGTGAAATATGCCTAAATTTTTACAATTAAAAGAACAAGCTTTTCAGGAATGAGGAAATTATTAAATATTAGTTCCTTTTCCCTTTCAAAAGACTTGAAAGGGCAGAACTATAAATCCTTGGGGTGTAAATATCTGCAATAAATCATGAAAGATAATATTTCAAACTGATCTCTGAATGTGAATGATTTCTGAATTCAATTATCCCCAAAACTTTACCATACATTAAATAATGTATTAGGATGATGAATGAACCAATACAGGTAAAAAGACTTTCATAAAAAAAAGAAAGATTTTCTTACTTTTGATTGGGATTTTTTTCTGAAGATTGGGAAAATAATCATATATTTTGCTTTGGGAATGGGTCCGATAGTCGGACCCGTGGGTACTGTAGAAAAAGGCCTGTTGTGCATGTAAATTAAAATTTTGTAGATTGAAGATAATTAAGAACACTTTTGGAATGTTATTTTAATGATGTTTTGAAAGCATTCTAATATGTCTTTAAGATTAACAAAATATGTCTTTAAGATTAACAAATGCTGATTAATAGGATTCCAATTAACAAAGAATGCTTATTAGTAGGGTGTAACTTAGCAACGATCGAGGCCGAGGTGTCAAGTGATTTGACAAGTTGCTTATTGCACCATTTTCTTTAAAGTGACGGATTACGGGGTAATTTAGCAAGGTTGGTAGAAATTTGAGGGTTTTAAATGAACGGGTGCAAAACCATATAAATTATCAATTTGTTTGTAGTATAATTTTTAAATGTTCAACATTGGGTTGCCGCAATTATCCATTTAAAGGGAAGATGGTTTGAAAAGTTCAATTGAAAATGATTTCAGGGAATACTGATAATGATTTTGTTATAACCTATTTTTAATATAAGCTCTTTCTTATTTTAATATAAGCTCTTTCTTAAAATAGAAATCTTGTGCAAGCTACTTACCCAAATTATTTTAATTGAATTAAAATACATCAATTTGTTATTAATTTAAAAATTAATGCTCTAGATATAACTGAAATAAGAAAACAGAGAGAAAATACATACAAATTTTTATAAGTAATTCATAGTTATAAAATTAAGAAGCCAAAATGCAAAGTGAAATGTTTGCATGTAGGCATTAAAAGTAGGTATTAAATACAATATACCTTAAATGTAAATAATTTGTCAATGTAGCAATTGGAGTACTTGGTATATTCATGACAAAATTGATGAACCATGACCTAATGCATGATATTTTTATTTAGCTGTCACTTGCAAGCAGTGAAGTTCCCAGTGAGCTAGAACAAGGCATCAAAGATGCAGAGAAGGCTAGGACTGATGTAAGGCACCTGCGCACACGCCAGGAGACACTGTACCACAATATACAGGACCACACGCGGACACTTGCAGACTTGGTGAAGGAGACGAGCAGACTGACAGAAGAGGTGGATGAGCTGGAACACCTCTCTCACTACCTTAGTTGCCTGATTCATATTGACACGCTCAGGTAGGGAGGCTGTTTAGATTTATTATTAATATATAAAATTAAGTTATGAAGTGATGGGTTTTCTGAAAAACTTACTTCATGATATTACTTTGTCTATATTCTTCACAGTATGATATTCTGTGTTTTAATAATCTGTGTTATATCTGAAATTTATTATTTACTATTTGCATGATTTTAAAATATTGATACGCTTTTTATCCTTTTATATTTTCAGTTCACACATAGAAACTCTTTTGAAATCAGAGAGTCCCGCCAAGGCAGTAGACAAGTTTACAGAGTTGTCACAGTTATTCTCAGCAGTGAAAGATTCTAAATGTCGGAACATTGTCAAGTTTTCCAAAGACACAACAATGTATTGGTACAATAATCTTAAAGACAAAATAGCCAGGTATGTTAGAATTGTAGTTATCTATATTTAATATTTATTAATTGTTTTGGGACTACAATGTATATTATGTGCATAATTTGTTAACGCCCAAAAGAGAGAGCATTTAGTTGCTGTTTGGTCTGTCTCTCCGTGACATCCGTGTCCGCAGATAAACTTAAAAAATACTGATGGAAGTTGGCCTTCCACGTGACATTGCCTGTTCTTCCTTGACCATCTTGGTTTTTGGTAATTTCAGTCTTTCAGAGATATAGCCCTTTGTTCAGTTTTATACTTTTTTGTGTGTAGAGTATACCTCAAAAAGTCTCTGATTGGATTAAACCAAACATGTGACCATTTGTCATCTTGTTATGCTAATAAATATTCATACAAACTACTTTATGTGACGTCACTGTAAACATTTATTTACATTAGTATCACTTCAGTTAATAATACCATTTTTAACAATTATCACATCTCAAAAGCCAAGCTGAATAAATAATTTTCTGAATTCAATGAAATGAAGCAATGAAATATAAAAATAGAAAACATATTCTGTATTTCTGCATTTATATGAACCATTTAAAGTTACGTATCTCTCTTCAATTTCTCACTGAAAGTTTATCTATTATCTACGCCTGCTTGGGAGAAATCTTTGATTCAATTTTTAGATATGTTTTACTCCATAGAAGTTTATTTTAAGTATGAAAATAGAAAAAGTCTAAATAATTTAACTTTGAAATTAAAAAAATGACAGAAAGTGTATGCCATGATGTGAAATGCCCAAATAAAGCTGGATGTAAACTGTTGCTGCCATTTAATTTGCGATGTAATGCAGAAATCATTTTCCTCCGCATGGAGATAATTTAAAATTTGAAATGAGTAAATCCTTTGAAATACAGCCATCTCCATACCCAACTGATGGCTACATAGCATTGGAGTAAAAAATGTTTTGAATAGTACCGGTTATACTACGGTATATATAATTTATATATATTTATGATTTGAAGGTGTTATTATAAAAAATAAACACTCTTTTTTTGCGAAGAAAAGTAATACTTAATTTACACAAATCCTCTCTTCTAGAAGTGTGTAGGTCGAAAAAAAACACTGAAAAATATTATTTTCCATTTTGATTTTCAACTATAACATACTACCATTGCTAGCTCATATATAATGTTTTAAACAAATTATAATGCTTTGCTGCTGCACATGTTGGATGTGGGACAAGTATTATGTGCTGCTAGTTTAACAATGTAAGATATTTCGAGATGTTTTGCCTTCAACATCTTGTTGTAACCATTCCATGAGTACAGTGAATTTGAGGAGGTGCTTAAGCAGCTGAAATGGCCTTTGGTGGGTGTGTCCATCAAGTCCCCACCCACACAGAATGTCAAGGAGGCCAGGACACGTATGGATACTCTCTTTACAGAGCTGCTCAAGCTACAGCTACCGTATCCTTTTTGTTACCAAGCAAGAGCAGACTACCATATCATTCAGAGATCTCAAGTAAAAATATAATATAGCCTTCTGCTATCAGACCAATTTACACTCTCATACCAACTTCTGAGATCTTTACCAGTATATGGTTTCTTAACACTTCCCAGAGACTGTTTGAGCAATGAGGTGGAAAATGTCCCTGCCAGTCTTAACCACATTAAGGGCCTCCCAACCCCGACTCTTCCCCTACAGGTCATGATTAAACCCTTGCGGAGAAGGTTCAGGTTTCACTTCTTCGGCAGCAAACAGACCAATGATATTGGCAAGGTTAGTGGAATGTATGGTGTGTATTGAGTGTTTATTATGTTTCTCTCTAATTACTGTGATCCCCTGATACCTGCCAACTTTGGCCGCCCATTACCTAAATCAGTTATTTTAAACCCAGAAAAATAATACAGGTTATTTACATTTGCCAACATAGATTAAACATATATGTATATGTTTAACATAAGAATAAGTTGATGATCACTTTGCATAGATAATGTACATATTTCAGCCTGAGTGGTACTTTACCCAGATCTTGAGCTGGACCAGAGACCACCTTGACTTCCTGGAACAGAGGGTACAGCCTCTCCTCAAACAGAGTCACAGACACACACATGCAAAGGTACACAGTAGTGGCAATGATTTCTAAACACATTTATTAAACCAACTCAGTTGTACTGCTTAAATACCGGTATTATTCCGATCCAAATAAAGTTTGGGTCCATTTCTTGGATAGAAGCAAGTATTGGTGTTCATTTTAAGAAGCAATGAAAGTTATCCCTGTGGGGCTAAACGTAAACCTGGCATTCATGCAGACCTTACCTTTCATGTGTGCATGCAGACGTCATCTGCTACATGTGTATGTGTAGACATCGCCCTCTAACATGTGTTTGTGCAGACTTAACCTCATACGTGAATATGTGTAGACATCACCTCTTTCATGTGTTTGTGCAGACTTTACCTCATACATGTGTAAGAGTAGACATAGCCTTTTAGATGTGTATATGCAGACTTCAATTCATACATGTATCTGTATGTGTCGACATCACCTCTTTCATGTGTATGTGTGTCATCTCATACATGTGAATGTGCAGAGTTCACCTCATACATGTGTATGGGTATGTGCAGACTTTCCCACATACATATGTATGTGTAGACATCACCTCATACATAAATATGTGCAGACATTGCCTTTTTCATGTGTATGAGCAGATATCACTTGAATCATGTGTATGTGCAGATATCACTTGAATCATGTGTATGAGCAGATATCACTTGAATCATGTGTATGTGCAGACTTCACCTCATACTTGTGTGTGGGTATTTGCAGAATTCCCTACATACACATGTATGTGTAGACATCACCTCATACATGTATCACCTTTTTCATGTGTATGAGCAGGTAGCACGTGGTTCATGTGTATGTGCAGACTTCACCTCATAGATGTGTATGTGCAGACATCATGGGATTCATGTGGATGTTCAGGCATCACCTCATACATATGTGTGTGCAGACTTCAGCTCTCCCTCTACAGTTCATTTTAAATGCAGACTAATTTGAAACAGCATCTTCAATACACTGTTTTGATCTTTAAACCTAATTTACATTAATTTTAAGCATTTTCCAAAACAACTTAACCAGTATTAGTCAACTGGTATTTGTTCATGATGAGTTTCAACATTGACGTACATGTATCTCATGAAAACAAGTTGGCTACAGTATGTCTGCCTATGTTACACCAAAATCATATTTACAATTGTTGTGTTATATTCCAGACAGAGTTCATGGTAGGTATGATGACGCTTGTGTTGGAGAAGATGGTGCACGATCTCCCGGAGCTCATAAATGACGACCACCAGTTCTCGCACCTTGTTGATGAGGCCCTGCTGTTTGATAGGGAGGTGCGAGAGTCATATGGCTACCCAGCCTCCCTTCCTGGCGCCCTCCACATCCTCTCACAGCCCACATACTTTAACAAGTGGCTACAGATTGAACGGAAATGTAAGTAAATTTTTGGGCATTGTTTTCTTATTTATAACATAGAAAGCAATAGCTGTATGTTAATTGTCAGGGACATCTCTGAATTATGAAATGTTTTGTTAATTAAGATTGGATATACAGTAAAAACTTGTTGGCTAGATAGCTCCTGGCTCGATATCCTTGTCGGCTTGAACTGGATTAAAAGGATTGATTTTTTTAGACTATGAACTATGTTCATATAAAATTTGATCAAATGGCTCGATTTCTCAAGGGTCAATATTTCTCCACACTCGATGTCATTTTCGCGGTCTCTAGTTTCGCACTTTGTTTTTTTTTGCTCGGCAATGATGTCATTTTTAGCTCGACTATTTGAAGAATAGGTGGGCTATACTACTCGCACCGGCGTCCGGTTCAAGTTTTAGGGCAAGTTGGGATTCTCACTTATAAGTCCTATACCTTTCATTCAATTGAGTTAATACTTCACGCAGTTGTCCAGGGCCATCACATGATGAGGTTAGATAACTCCATATTATTCTTTACACAGATTATGGCCCCTGATTGACTATGAAACTTAGGTTAAAGTTTAAGGGCAGGTTGGGATATTTATAAGTAACTTCTATACCCTTTGTTCAATTGACTTAATACTTCACACATTTGTTCAGGACCATCACACAATGAGGTTACATAATTCCATATTATCCTTAATACAAGTTATGGCCCCTGATTGACTAAGGTTAAAGTTTTAGGGCAGGTTAAAGTTTTAAGGCAAGTTGGGATTTTCACTTAAAACTCCAATACCATTCATTCAATTGACTTAATACTTCACACAGTTGTTCAGAGCCATCACATAATGAGGTTAGATAACTCCATATTATCTTTTATACAAATTATGGCCCCTGATTGACTATGGGACTTAGGTTAAAGTTTTAGGGCAGGTTGGGATATTTATTAATAACTTATATACCCTTTGTTCAATTGACTTAATACTTCACACAATTGTTCAGGACCATCATCCAATGAGGTTACATAACTCCATATCCTTAATACAAGTTATGGCCACTGATTGACTTAGGTTAAAGTTTTAGGCAAGTAAAAGTAAAGGGCAAGTTGGGCTTTTAATAAAAAAAAAAATTCTATATCTTTCATTCAATGCACTTAATAAAATTCAGATTATTTACGACCATCTTACAACAAAAACATAACTCCATTTTAACCCTAAATACAAATTATGTCCCTTGAATATTTTTTTTTTTTTTGTTAATTTCTTTTGACAGGCACATTTTTACATCGAATCTTAACCAGATTTTTACCAAGGGAAAACAAGCAGGGCTATACTATATTGCCCTTGAATTTTTTTTTATAATTTTTTTTTTTTATTTTTTTTTTATTTTTTTTGAAAGGCATATTTGTACATTCTTTACCACATTTTCATAAATGACTTGCGTCATTTTTCGGGTGGTGGGAGGGCAGCATCAGTCACCTTATGTATTAAATAATTTTAGTTAGGTTTGACATAAACAGACCAAACTTGGTAATATTACATTGTTATTGTATTCACTTCTAAGTCAAAGCGGCGAAGTCAAGCGCGCTGTCTTACGACAGCTCTTGTTGCAATCCCATGTAAGAATTTCAAACATTGATCTGTTTGCCTGGCTTGATTTTGCAAAAGGCGCTAATTGATTAGATTTGCTTGATTGATTGGTATCATAGTAATTATCAAATGAAACTGGCTAAACAGTTTGAATAAACTTGCATTAAATTTTCTATAGATCTTTAATTTGCACAAGTACAATACGTCAAAATTAATTCATTACATAAAATCGGCAACCCCAAAGGTTTCTGCCTTAGAAACTAAGGGGACAAAAAAAAGCTTTTTGTAAAAAGCTACATTTAGAAATATAAGGTAATAATTGCTGTGCAAAGTAAACTCAAATCTAAAAAGTAAAATGCACATCATTGACTCATTCCGACGAATACACTGTCAACTTGTTTGAGAATTAAAGACCAAAGAAGAGCCTGATTCCTGATGCCAGTGACTTCTATATATTTTTATTATTGCGGAAATAGATCAGAAAAATCTATTGTCATAGTGAATGTGTAATGTAGTGAACAATACATTGTGGTTTTAAGAACTATGTTTTATAAATACTCTTCTCTAGCAGAGATAACCTAGGTCAATAACTTAACGTATTTAACGTATTGATCAATGAAAAATACACAATCAGTAAGCATTCCCACTGAGTTCGATATTCATGAGGCTCAAACAATTTTGGCCAGTTCTTTGAATATTGAGCCAATGGGTTTTGGCTGTATTTTATTTATGTTGATAAATAAATAAATATGTTTTTTAGAAAGAACGTAGTTTTAAGCTTGACTATTCGAATAATAAGGAGAGCTATACTACTCACCCAAGCGTCGGCGTCGGCGTCACCCCTTGGTTAAGGTTTTGCATGCAAGTTAATATCTCAGCAACTACTTGAGGTTTTGCATTGAGACTTTATACAATGGTACTCAACCATCCAACCTACTTAATTAACCAAGTTAGATAACTCTAGTTTGCATTTAATGCAAAAAATAGGCCTTTATTATTTAACTTAGAAATTCTGGTTAAGGTTTTGCGTGCAAGTACACATAGGTTAATATCTCAGCAACTGCTTGAGGTATTGCATTGAGACTTGATACAATGGTACTCAACCATCCAACCTACTAAATTAACCAAGTTAGATAACTCTAGTTCGCATTTAATGCAAATAATAGGCCTTTATTATTCGACTTAGAAATTCTGGTAAAGGTTTTGTGTGCAAGCACACATTGGTTAATATCTCAGCAACTACTGGATGTATTGCATTGATACTTTATACAATGGTACTCAACCATCCAACCTACTAAATTAATCAAGTTAGGTAACTCTAGTTTGCATTTAATTAAAAAAATGGCCCCTTTTTTTCAGAATAGAAATTCTGGTTAAGGTTTTGGATGTAACCACTTTTAAGTCAATACCTCAGCGAATACATCATGTATTGAATTGAAACTTTACACACAGGCTCCCAACCATTTAACCTTCTTATTTCATCAAGTAAGATAACTCTAATAATATAATTTTTGCCCTTTTATTATGGGACTTAGAAATTCTGGTTAAGGTCTTGCATGTAAGCACACATAGGATAATATTTCAGCAACTACTTGATGTATTGCATTGAGACTTTATACAATGGTATTCAACCACCCAACCTAATTGAATAACCAAGTTAGATAACTGTTTTTTTGCAAATAATGGCCCTTTATTATTACACTTAAAAATTCTGGTTAAAATTTTGCATGTAACCACATTTATGTTAATATCTCCGCAAATCATGTATTGCATTGAAATCTAATCTAACAGTGATCCATGCATGTTTCGCCAAAACATTTCAATCCTTACACTGAAAAGCGGCGGAATAGTCGAGCGCGATGTCTCTTTGACAGCTCTTGTTTGTTTAGCAGGAACTTGTCTTTTAATTTATAATACTCATAGTTAACTTGATCAAGTCAATTGTTTAATAAATCCAGAAGCCCTTGTAACAATACATGTATGATTTGTTTTGTCACATCTGTCATGATAAGATACACATATTAATTGGCATTGATCTGGTGTTTCAGTTGGTGTGGAGAAGCTGGATGGTATGATGTCATCTCCTGGTGCCTGGGACTCCCAATACAGGGGAATTGCTGATGTGGACGAACTTCGCGTGCCGGAGTGTGGGGACAGCTTTGTTACCCTCCTTCTCACCATCACAGGTATGGTAGTGCTTTGATATCAGATGTCATAGCAAATAGTAATTGAAGCTGGCTTTTATATCAATTTAACTAAGTGGATACCATGGAATTGACAAATGTAGTGCATAGAAAAAAGTCAGTGGAAGGATTGACTTAATAGTAATAAAATAAAAACACACTGCATTTTTCAGAAAGTACCATCATTGCCAGTTTATTTGTTTCAGTAAAATTTAACATTTTCAAATTTTATTCTAAAAATACAAGTTGCATGTCTACACAAAATTACTATTTTACACTCTTCCAGACCGGTACAAGCCCCTGCCCCACCCAACACAACAATTACAGTTCCTGGACCTGCAGTTGGAGCTACTGGAGGACTTCCGTGTTCGACTCACTCAGGTGAAAAACGACACCCATAATCCACTGGACCAGCGATATTCTGCCATACTCAACACTGCACACTTTGTCGCTGAGGTCCTCAGAGAATGGAGTGAGCTTGTGGTGAGCTAGCTCAACTTTGTCACCATCTTAAAGATTGTTTTTTGATGGGATAATTACATATAGTAATGTGTTTAGGTTCCCAATAGGTATTAATTGCTTTAAATACACTTATTTTTCATTCATGATTGTACTTAGATATTGCGATTAAAGCTTTCTTAATGTCAAATTTTACCTTCCCCAGTTTTTCCTGCAGCTGCAATACTACAAGATGGAAAATAACGAGTCTTCAATCAACAGGGTAATTGATTAATGAACCTCATTAGACTATGTATATAGGCACTAGCATAGATAGGAAAAAAATAACAAGGAAAATTAGGTAAAAAAAGTAATACCATTGATAAGACACAGTGGGAAAATGTCAAAATCAGCAGCCATTATATTTGTTTTGAACAATGATTGTTTTGGGTCATGAAAATGGCACTGGTTAGTGGAAACCATGCAATATTAAATAAGAAAGCAGAGTGGTAGATAGCATATTCATACCATTGTTACATAAATAATCTACACCAACTTCATTCTGTCATCCTGATGTTGCTCACCTCGAAGCCCTAAAAAGAAATTTTATTTTACTGAGATAAACTTTCTCACTATAATTGTTTCACCATTGCTCAGGAGTCTGATACAGGGGACATTCCGTTTGGCTACACAACAGTGTTTGACGAGATGATCTCCCTGTATGAGCGCCTCAAGAATGACATGCTCAACACCATGGTATCACAGGTGTTTATTGATGTCAGGGCTCGTGGGAAACCTTACAAAGATGACAGGTTTGTAAATTTCACTTAATTTCATATACTGAAATAAAGATTAGAAAAAATCCTTTCAATACAAGTTGCCAGGAAGGGAGCTACAAATGTATTTATTATGCCCCCCTTCAAAGAGGAGGGGGTATATTGCTTTGCACATGTCGTTCAGTCCGTCTGTAGGTCGGTCCGTCCGTCCGTCAGTAGACCAAAGCTTGTCCGAGTGATAACATGACAATTTCAGTACCTATTGTCATCATGATTTAAGGGGTCATCCAATTAAAGGTCAGGTCACAGTGACCTTGAATGCTAGAAGCATGTCCAAGTGCTAACCTCGACAATGCCTGCACCCTCAAACTTGACTTGGACGTTTGGCCTGACCAGTAGATGACCCTATTGATTTTTAGGGGTTATTGGGTCAAGGTCACAGTGACCTTGAATGAAAGCTCGACAATTCCTAGACTTATGGTCATTAAACTTGACATGAAGGTTGGGCCTGACCAGTAGATGACCCCTATTGATTTTAAGCTTGCCTGTTTGATAACTCGACAATGCTTGCACCCATGGCCCTGAATCTTGACATTTAGGTTGTGGGTGACCAGTAGAGGACCCCTTTGGATTTTGAGGTCAAAGGTCAAGGGCACAACTCGAGGATACATGTTAATCTGCAGATATCAGGGGCGGGGGGCATAATGTTTGACGAACATCTTTTGTTATGATCTGCATTAGAATTTAAGTACAATTTTAACCTTGTCAATGAAAATGCATCCTTTTGTTTGAACTCTTTGATGTAAAAGATAGAGTTGTGCTATAATTGATGAACCCTACATGTATATATCGTTCCCCCCTTAGGTGGCTTGGTCTTTCCATGTAAATTATGTGTATCATTATTGTCAGGTGGATTGCCCTGCCATACCAGAAGGAGGTGACACTAGGCCTGTCCATCTCCGCGTGTGAGATGTTCCTCGTCCTCAAAGACCACCTGCTTGAGGTCAGCGAGCTCATCAGCAAACCAATTTTCACGCTCTTCTGGGAGGCCATGACCCACAAGATGAACATGTATATATTTGAAGAGGTAATAAAATTTCTCTTTAACTTTTGTGATACAAATAGTAAGTTATATTTATGTAGCTAATCTTTGAGACCATTCGAAATAGTGTATGGGTATTTGATTCAATAAAGAAACTTTTCGAAGTCTGTTTAATTTAAAAAATATAAATGAAGAGTTTTAAAAAAGGTAAGTTGATTTTTTTTTACCGTAATTCTTTGGGGCAAGAATTTTAGAACGAAAGTCTGAAGTTATTTTACGCATTTCTTCAGATCATCCTGCGTAATAAGTTCAACCAGGGCGGGGCGGCCCAGCTACATTTTGACATGACCAGGAACTTGTTCCCCCTGTTTGGGGAATATACACTTAAACCTGACAGCTACTTTAAGGAGTAAGTAACAAATGTTTACATTCCATTTTAGTGAAATAAGGTCAGCTTTCAGTGAGAAATGTTTGTATGACTTAGGGGAAAGAATAGATGTTCAGCAGTTGTTTTATATTATGTCTCAGTCAGTTGCAAAATTGATTATTTTACGTCATTAGTGAGAAGATAAAGACATCTCATATGACAATCTGTATGTCCAGGGTAAAGGAGGCGTGTATCCTGCTGACCACGAACGTTGGGTCGGCCCTCCTTCTGAAGGAGGTTTTGTATGAGGCCCTGCACAGGGGCCCCAGGGACACAGACAAGATCACAGAGGCCCGATCAGCACTAACCGACCTTGGTGTACATAAACTCACTCTGGATCAGGCTGAACTTGTGCTTAGTTTGAGGACTAACCTAACCACATAATGGGTGCTGTAAGAAGATGTTGTGCCAAAAAAGTTGACTGCTTATGGACATTGTCAACATTGATTCACTAACAGAACAGTTATAAACTTATTATTTAAAACCATATTAGTCATTTAAGCAGAAAATCATTTTCCTCGTGTCAAGCTTCAAGGCTTGAAAGGTTAAACCGTAGATGTGTGGATTTGCAATATCCCTAATATATCAGTTTTGTAATTGGAAAACATTTCATTCATGGAACTGTTATATTAGCCACCTTGAAGATGAGTGTTGTGTACATTCCCTGATTTAAGATGACTGATGTTAGATGGGTTTTATGCATCTGTATAAGAGAAATGAATTAGACTGTGTCCATGTGTCTCTGTTAATATTCTTCTCTAAGTCATGTTTTAAATATGACATACAAGATGATTTTTGTTGATGTTGTAACATAATAAAAGATTTATTTATGAATATTTGTTATTGATGCTTGTTTATTTACATGCTATTAAAGCAAAATGCTGAAATAAACACCTGACTTTTACTTGCTGTTTGCTTGTCTGGACAATAACTTGTGATGGGGTTGATGTATTTCAACTATATCTGGTGCACATGTTTAACACCATGATATACAGGCCAAGTTCAAAACTTCACTGGTTTTTGTTGGAGAAGTTGATTGATCGAGTTCTTGCCCCTTTTCAAAGAAAAAGATTACCATTTCAAGTCCAGATGACTTGTGGGGGTAATCGTCAATCCAATGACATCTAATTAAGTTTGTTTTTAGTAAAACATGTATGAGCTTTATGAGCTTGTGTTAGTGCATCTGTTTTAAGTTACAATTTTTGTCAGAAGTGAAATGAGTGTCCGTTTCCGCTGAGAAGCTGCGTAAAACTGTTTTGTCATATTTCAAAATCCAACAAACTTCCTCAACTTACCTGCATAGTTTATGATTACCTGCAGTTTGTATGGAGTGTGTTCCACCTGTTAATAAAACCTGTGATAGTAGTATTTAGAGAATGGTAAGATTGGATTTGAATACTCCGTCAAATTGATAGTGGTGTGTTATACCCACTATATGAGTTGGGTTGGAATAACCCATATATTTAAGTTGGGTCAGACATGTCTATTTCAGCTGGGTTGGAATAACCTGTTGATGAGTTTCATTGGAATGATCTGTCTGTATGAGGTTGGGTTCGAATAACATGTCTATTTGAGTTGGGTTCATATAACCTGTCTATATGAGTTGGGTTGGAATAACCTGTCTATATGAGTTGGGTTGGAATAACCTGTCTATATGAGGTTGGGTTGGAATAACCTGTCTATATGAGTTGGGATTGTATAACCTGTCTATATGAGTTGAGTAGGAATAACTTGTTTATATGCGTTTGGTTGGAATAACCTGTCTATATACGTGGGGTTGGAATAACCTGTCTATATAAGTGGGGTTTGAATAACTTGTCTATTTGGGTTGGGTTGGAATAACCTGTCTATATCAGTTGGGTTTGAATAACATGTCTATTTGAGTTGGGTTCGAAGAAAAATCTGTCGGAAAGAATTGGGTTTGATTAACATATCTTTTTGGGTTGGATTGAAATAAACTGTCTATATGAGTTGGGTTGGAATAACCTGTATACGAGTTTGGCTAGAATAACCTGTCTATATGAGTTGGGTTGGAATAACTTGTCTATATGAGTTTGGCTAGAATAACTTGTCTATATCAGTTTGGCTAGAATAACCTGTCTATATGAGTTGGATTGAAATAACTTGTCTATATGAGTTGGGTTGAAATAACTTGTCTATATGAGTTGGGTTGGAATAACCTGTCTATATGAGTTGGGTTGGAATAACTTGTCTATATGAGTTGGGTTGGAATAACCTTTCTATTTGAGTTGGGTTGCAATAAATATGCCTATTTGAGTTGGGTTGGAATAACCTCTCTTTTTGAGTTGGGGTGGATTAACCTGTCTATTTGAGTGGGATGGGAATAACCTCTCTATTTGAGCTGGGTTAGTATAACCTCTCTATTTAAGTGGGGTTGGAATAACCTCTCTATTTGAGTGGAATTGGAATAGCCTCTTTATTTGAGTGGGGTTGGAATAACCTTTCTATTTGAGTTGGGTTTGAATAACCTCTCTTTTTGAGTTGGGTTGGAATAACATGCCTTTTTGGGTGGGATTGGAATACCTCTCTATTTGAGTTGGGTTAGTATAACCTCTCTATTTGAGTGAGGTTGGAATAACATGCCTATTTTAGTGGGGTTGGAATAACATCTCTATTCGAGTGGGGTTGGAATAGCATGCCTATTTGGGTGGGGTTGGAATAACCTTTCTATATGAGTTGGGTTGAAATAACATGCCTATATGAGTTGGGTTGAAATAACATGCCTATTTAAGTGGGGTTGGTATAACATGCCTATTTGAGTCGGGTTGGAATAACCTCTCTATTTGAGTAGGGTTGGAAAAACCTTTCTAATTGAGTTGAGTTGAAATAAAATGCCTATTTGAGTGGGGTTGTAATAACCTCTCTATTTGAGTTGGGTTGGAATAACCTCTATATTTGAGTTGGGTTTGTATAACCTCTCTATTTGAGTTGGGTTGGAATAACATGCCTATTTGAGTGGGGTTGGAATAATCTCTCTATTTGAGTGGGGTTGAAATAACATGCCTATTTGAGTGGGGTTAAAATAACCTTTCTATATGAGTTGTTTTGAAATAACTTGCCTATTTGAGTGGGGTTGAAATAACATGTCTATATGAGTTGGGTTGGAATAACCTGTATATTTAAGTTGGGTTGCTGTATATTTAAGTTGGGTTGGAATAACCTTTCTATTTGAGTTGGGTTGGAATAACATGCCCATTTGAGTGGGGTTGGAATAAGCTCTCTATTTGAGTGGGATTGGAATAACCTCTATTTCAGTTGGGTTGGAATAATTTGTCTATATGAGTTGGGTTAGAATAATTTGCCTATATGAGTGGAGTTGGAATAACATGTCTAAATGAGTTGGGGTTGAATAACATGCCTATTTGAGTTGGGTTGGAATAACCTCCCTATTTGAGTTGGGTTGGAATAATCTCCCTATTTGAGTTGGGTTGGAATAACTTGTCTATATGAGTTGGGTTGGAATAACTTGTCTATATGAGTTGGGTTTGAATAACTTGTCTATATGGGTTGGGTTTGAATAACATGCCTATTTGAGTTGGGTTGGAATAACCTCTCCATTTGAGTTGGGTTGGAATAACCTGTCTATATGAGTTGGGTTGGAATAACCTGTCTATATGAGTTGGGTTGGAAGAACTTGTCTATATGAGTTGGTTTGAATAATTTGTCGATAAGAGTTGGGTTGAAATAACTTGTCCATATGAGTTTGGTTTGAATATTTTGTCTATATGAGTTGGGTTGGAATAACTTTTCTATATGAGTTGGGTTTGAATAACCTGTCTATATGAGTTGGGTTGTAATAACCTGTATACGAGTTTGGCTAGAATAACCTGTCTATATGAGTTGAGTAGGAATAACTTGTTTATATGCGTTTGGTTGGAATAACCTGTCTATATGAGTTGGGTTTTAATAACTTGTCTATATGAGTTGGGTTTGAATAACCTGTCTATATGAGTGGGGTTTGAATAACTTGTCTATTTGGGTTGGGTTGGAATAACCTGTCTATATGAGTTGGGTTTGACTAACATGTCTATTTGAGTTGGATTCGAAGAAAAACCTGTCGGAAAGAATTGGGTTTGATTAACATATCTTTCTGGGTTAGATTGAAATAAACTGTCTATATGAGTTGGGTTGGAATAACCTGTATACGAGTTTGGCTAGAATAACCTGTCTATATGAGTTGGGTTGGAATAACTTGTCTATATGAGTTTGGCTAGAATAACTTGTCTATATCAGTTTGGCTAGAATAACCTGTCTATATGAGTTGGATTGAAATAACTTGTCTATATGAGTTGGGTTGAAATAATTTGTCTATATGAGTTGGGTTGGAATAACCTGTGTATATGAGTTGGGTTGGAATAACTTGTCTATATGAGTTGGGTTGGAATAACCTTTCTATTTGAGTTGGGTTGCAATAAATATGCCTATTTGAGTTGGGTTGGAATAACCTCTCTTTTTGAGTTGGGGTGGATTAACCTGTCTATTTGAGTGGGATGGGAATAACCTCTCTATTTGAGCTGGGTTAGCATAACCTCTCTATTTGAGTGGGTTGGAATAACATGCCTATTTAAGTGGGGTTGGAATAACCTCTCTATTTGAGTGGAATTGGAATAGCCTCTTTATTTGAGTGGGGTTGGAATAACCTTTCTATTTGAGTTGGTTTTGAATAACCTCTCTTTTTGAGTTGGGTTGGAATAGCATGCCTATTTGGGTGGGATTGGAATACCTCTCTATTTGAGTTGGGTTAGTATAACCTCTCTATTTGAGTGAGGTTGGAATAACATGCCTATTTTAGTGGGGTTGGAATAACATCTCTATTCGAGTGGGGTTAAAATAGCATGCCTATTTAGGTGGGGTTGGAATAACCTTTCTATATGAGTTGGGTTGAAATAACATGCCTATATGAGTTGGGTTGAAATAACATGCCTATTTAAGTGGGGTTGGTATAACATGCCTATTTGAGTCGGGTTGGAATAACCTCTCTATTTGAGTAGGGTTGGAAAAACCTTTCTAATTAAGTTGAGTTGAAATAGAATGCCTATTTGAGTGGGGTTGTAATAACCTCTCTATTTGAGTGGGGTTGGAATAACCTCTATATTTGAGTTGGGTTTGTATAACCTCTCTATTTGAGTTGGGTTGGAATAACATGCCTATTTGAGTGGGGTTAAAATAACCTTTCTATATGAGTTGTTTTGAAATAACTTGCCTATTTGAGTGGGGTTGAAATTACATGTCTATATGAGTTGGGTTGGAATAACCTGTATATTTAAGTTGGGTTGGAATAACCTTTCTATTTGAGTTGGGTTGGAATAACATGCCCATTTGAGTGGGGTTGGAATAAGCTTTCTATTTGAGTGGGATTGGAATAACCTCTATTTCAGTTGGGTTGGAATAATTTGTCTATATGAGTTGGGTTAGAATAATTTGCCTATATGAGTGGAGTTGGAATAACATGTCTAAATGAGTTGGGGTTGAATAACATGCCTATTTGAGTTGGGTTGGAATAACCTCCCTATTTGAGTTGGGTTGGAATAATCTCCCTATTTGAGTTGGGTTGGAATAACTTGTCTATATGAGTTGGGTTTGAATAACTTGTCTATATGGGTTGGGTTTGAATAACATGCCTATTTGAGTTGGGTTGGAATAACCTCTCCATTTGAGTTGAGTTGGAATAACCTGTCTATATGAGTTGGGTTGGAATAACCTGTCTATATGAGTTGGGTTGGAATAACTTGTCTATATGAGTTGGTTTGAATAATTTGTCGATAAGAGTTGGGTTGGAATAACTTGTCTATATGAGTTTGGTTTGAATAATTTGTCTATATGAGTTGGGTTGGAATAACTTTTCTATATGAGTTGGGTTTGAATAACCTGTCTATATGAGTTGGGTTGTAATAACCTGTCTATATGGGTTGGGTTGGAATAATTTGTTTATATGAGTTTAGTTGAAATAACTTGTCTATATGAGTTGGGTTTGAATAACCTGTCTATATGAGTTGGGTTGGAATAACCTGTCTATATGAGTTGGGTTAAAATAACCTGTCTATATGGGTTGGGTTGGAATAATTTGTCTATATGAGTTTAGTTGAAATAACTTGTCTATATGAGTTGGGTTAAAATAACCTGTCTATATGGGTTGGGTTGGAATAATTTGTCTATATGAGTTTAGTTGAAATAACTTGTCTATATGAGTTGGGTTTGAATAACCTGTCTATATGAGTTGGGTTGGAATAACCTGTCTATATGAGTTGGGTTGGAATAACTTGTCTATATGAGTTGGGTTGGAATAACCTGTCTATATGAGTTGGGTTGGAATAACTTGTCTATATGAGTTGGGTTGGAATAACTTGTCTATATGAGTTGGGTTGGAATAACCTGTCTATATGAGTTGAGTAGGAATAACTGGTCTATATGAGTTGGGTTGGAATAACCTGTCTATATGAGTTGGGTTAAAATAACCTGTCTATATGGGTTGGGTTGGAATAATTTGTCTATATGAGTTTAGTTGAAATAACTTGTCTATATGAGTTGGGTTAAAATAACCTGTCTATATGGGTTGGGTTGGAATAATTTGTCTATATGAGTTTAGTTGAAATAACTTGTCTATATGAGTTGGGTTTGAATAACCTGTCTATATGAGTTGGGTTGGAATAACCTGTCTATATGAGTTGGGTTTGAATAACTTGTCTATATGAGTTGGGTTGGAATAACCTGTCTATATGAGTTGGGTTGGAATAACTTGTCTATATGAGTTGGGTTGGAATAACTTGTCTATATGAGTTGGGTTGGAATAACCTGTCTATATGAGTTGGGTTGGAATAACCTGTCTATATGAGTTGGGTTGGAATAACCTGTCTATATGAGTTGGGTTGGAATAACCTGTCTATATGAGTTGGGTTTGAATAACTTGTCTATATGAGTTGGGTTGGAATAACCTGTCTATATGAGTTGGGTTGGAATAACCTGTCTATATGAGTTGGGTTAAAATAACCTGTCTATATGGGTTGGGTTGGAATAACTTTTCTATATGAGTTGAGTAGGAATAACTGGTCTATATGAGTTGGGTTAAAATAACCTGTCTATATGGGTTGGGTTGGAATAATTTGTCTATATGAGTTTAGTTGAAATAACTTGTCTATATGAGTTGGGTTTGAATAACCTGTCTATATGAGTTGGGTTGGAATAACCTGTCTATATGAGTTGGGTTTGAATAACTTGTCTATATGAGTTGGGTTGGAATAACCTGTCTATATGAGTTGGGTTGGAATAACTTGTCTATATGAGTTGGGTTGGAATAACCTGTCTATATGAGTTGGGTTTGAATAACTGGTCTATATGAGTTGGGTTAAAATAACCTGTCTATATGAGTTGAGTAGGAATAACTGGTCTATATGGGTTGGGTTAAAATAACCTGTCTATATGAGTTGAGTAGGAATAACTGGTCTATATGGGTTGAGTAGGAATAACTTGTCTGTATGAGTTGGGTTGGAATAACCTGTCTATATGGGTTGAGTAGGAATAACTGGTCTATATGAGTTGGGTTGGAATAACCTGTCTATATGGGTTGGGTTGGAATAACCTGTCTATATGAGTTGGGTTAAAATAACCTGTCTATATGAGTTGGGTTTGAATAACTTGTCTATATGAGTTGGGTTGGAATAACCTGTCTATATGAGTTGGGTTGGAATAACTTGTCTATATGAGTTGGGTTGGAATAACTTGTATGTATGAGTTTGGTTGGAATAACCTGTCTATATGAGTTGAGTAGGAATAACTGGTCTATATGAGTTGGGTTAAAATAACCTGTCTATATGAGTTGAGTAGGAATAACTTGTCTATATGGGTTGAGTAGGAATAACATGCCTATTTGAGTTGGGTTGGAATAACTTGTCTATATGAGTTGAGTAGGAATAACTGGTCTATATGGGTTGGGTTAAAATAACCTGTCTATATGAGTTGAGTAGGAATAACTGGTCTATATGGGTTGAGTAGGAATAACTTGTCTGTATGAGTTGGGTTGGAATAACTTGTCTATATGGGTTGAGTAGGAATAACTTGTCTGTATGAGTTGGGTTGGAATAACCTGTCTATATGAGTTGAGTAGGAATAACTGGTCTATATGAGTTGGGTTAAAATAACTTGTTTGTATGAGTTGGGTTGGAATAACTTGTCTGTATGAGTTGGGTTTGAATAACTTGTCTGTATGAGTTGGGTTTGAATAACTTGTCTGTATGAGTTGGGTTGGAATAACCTGTCTATATGAGTTGGGTTGGAATAACTTGTCTGTATGAGTTGGGTTGGAATAACCTGTCTATATGAGTTGGGTTTGAATTACTTGTCTATATGAGTTGAGTAGGAATAACCTGTCTTTTTGAATTGGTTTGGATTAACACGCACATTACGTTTTGGATGGTAGTAGTTAATGCACATGTTTCCAATAGTCATGATTATATGCATGTTGTAGCAAAGCTGGCATAAAGCAATGTGTATCCGCTGGAGGTCATCTGTGAATTTAGTTATAAACTAGCAGGACACTGAATAAACGCTTGGATTTATTTGTGTATATTTTAATCTAATTCATCCAAATTGAGATGTTGGTGATGAAACATTTCAAAATAATCTGCATATGCGAAGTCTTCGATTAGTGTTCATGTGAGTTTGGGTTGTCCTGTTGTTGGAAGCACGCGGGTAAGGTGAAGGTAACAGACGTGATGGTGGTGTTGAACGCCTGCAGAACCGACATCACTACTTCCCGCCGTACCACGAACTTGTCCAGCGCGAGCTGTAGCTCCTGGCAGAAACCATCCAGGTCGTAGCGGCAGAAGTCACCACGTGCCACGTTATCCAGGTTCAGCTTCTGTCTGGGCTTATCAGTATCGGTATCCAAGAAGGCAAACAGCTTCAATTTCCCAACCACCTTTTTACCGGCAGCTTTCCTCTCTGAAAGTAATAAAGTAAGAACAGGCTTATCATATATCTTTTTTCGTTTTGTAACATGAGTTGAAACTAATCAGATGTTCTTGCAATTCAGTCTTTTTGAACACAACTTTGTTTACATGTATGTGTAGTGTATGTCTTGTGCCCATCAATAAATGTGTACTTATTACTTTAACAGACTAATTGTCATACTTAGAGGCATTAGTTCAGAATGTGTATGATCTACAGGAACAAATAATTCTCGTCCAACCGGACTAACTATCAACTATATTACCTGCTGCAGTTTTTCCAAGATTACTTGCCCTAAACCTCGTTGTCTTTGACTCTTTGCCTACAGAACTTTTGAATTTGTCCAGGGCATTTTGCATTTTGTAGTACTTGGCCAAAATTGAAATAAACGCAGGCTTTTTCTTGTAGGGTTCTTTACTACTTTTCTTCCGAAGACGCTCAATGCTGTATTTAAAGTTGAGTTTCTGCGTATCAAACTCCGTACTTGATTCGTCAAATTCACTCACTGATTCGTCGCTCGAAACAGAGTCGTCGATTTCGCTTTCGGATATAATTTTGGGAAACGTCGTGGTGGGGTTGTCATTTGAAATGATTTTGCTCGATGGTACAACGCTTTTACGAAAAGTGGTCGCCGATTTGTCTTCGTCGTGTGTGGCTCGTCTTCCTTTCACGTTCGTCCTACTTGAGCTAGATATTTTGGGTAAATTTGGAATCGAGCTTCGACGTTTGTGTGTCTCGGGTTTGGGCTTTTCATATCGCTCTCTTGACGTTTGAAAAGTGGTTGCTTCAGAGTAGAAATGATCCTTGCACGGTAACGAGTCGGTGACTCCAAGAACTTCCATGGATGCCCGGCTTCTTGTTGTTTTCAGCTCTGTATGTGCCTTAAGAGTAATGGCTGGCAGCTCTATGGAGCGGTCGTTTTTGTCTAACATTTGCAATGGTCGCACGTTTGATACGCTTCCTCTCTTTTCCACTGTGTTGGAGGAACCCAAAAGACCACGTCCCGGGCTGGCCAACGTTTCAATGTCGCCACGAATGTTTGCCATACTCGACAATGTAAGGTTTCTGTTCGTTCCCTTTTCCATGTTGTAACGCTGGGCTATTATACGCCTCTTTAAGCGCATGTTGTTCCGGAAGCGCGGGTCAATGTAATCATCGTTCTTTAGAATATTGATGAATTCCTCCATTGTAGGAACGTGATCGGGAAGTTTGATAGTCGCGTGTCTTAAATTACTGGGTGACGGCGTTACGACCACTTCAAGTGGTGGCATTGGTGGTAATTTTAAGGGTTTATTATTCTCCCTTTTTTCCGTGACCTGTGCTTTCCTCTCCTCGCGTCGTTTTTGCAATTCTGCTTTCTTCTTTTGAAGAAGTTTTTTTGTTCCGATGAACTTAACCGGTTTCTTTTTACAGTGATCAGAGAGATAAAACTCCTCGCCAAAGAAGTTGTCCCTTTCTTCTTTTTCCCATTCTTCTTTCTCTTTCTGAAACCCAGTCCCGTTGCTAAATTTCAAATCCAAGTCATAATCGTCGTCTTCTTCCTCGAAATCCGGAAACGTCGGACTGATTGGTTTTCGCCATTCGTGCAGGCTTTTAGCATTGACATCGACGGTGACTATCCGTTTGTTTCCAACACATTCCCAGTGCTTTTCAGGATGGCCAACCCTTTGAGCACCAACGGAGGATAGCCCTCTATCAAACCCGCTCCTGGTGTCGCTGCCCGCGCCTCTTGGAGCGACGACTTGTGCGTGCAGTCTGTTGGCACTCGTCTTCATGGTCGCTATAATAAATGAATATAGGCACTAATAGTTAGATTATATATTTGATCTTAAGCCTGTTTTTTTTATAGGAATTGCATGAAGTGGATTTTACACGTACACATGTATATGCTCTAAAGAAAACCAAAATGCACGCATTTGACACCTTTGCCCCGCTTCTTGGTGTCTATAAGTTGTTCGTTGTTTGTTTCATCAGTTTCCGGTTCTGGTTCGTCCTCAAGAATCTCCGACTTATGGAGGTACTCGAATGGATCAAGCGTCTTTGTGTTCGGAACGCCTTTTGTAAGGCGACCAAAGTATGCAAACTCAAGAAGAATCGTGTCGTCTGTAGTCACGAAATCCTATAGGAAATGTATCAAAACGTTTTGAAAAGGTTATTTTTTGGCCTCTGTCAATTATCAAGTGTAGAAAAGTCATAAAAAGTGTAGAAACATCTAGGATAGTAATGATTATCTATGACAAAATGTTATCGGCGACTTAAGTACCAGTTATGCGGTAGTTCAATGTTCTCCGCTTAATCTTGATATATTCTAACGTAGCCAATCAGAAAATAAAACTATTTCAAATATCATCTAGCAAAAAATGAAAATTGCATATTCATGAGTGTACATTTAAATCATTAATTTCATGGCGCTATTGTCAACTTATTAGACATTGCCACACCGTTTTAAAAGATACTCATTTTGGGAATCAAATTAGTTTTTTCCTTATATACTGAACATATAAGTGTAAATTATCATTTGAGTTATTACAAATGTATTAAAAATAATCATCCTAAACATTTAACTTCTACGGATATATAACAAGTGCAAAAAGTGTTATCATTGTGCATTATTCACTTAATATAGAAACTTTTTGCAACTTTTTAAGGGATATACAAGAAATAAACATTTTCCTTATCCCTGGCGGCTGCGTAAACTGCGTCACTAACATTAGTTAATTGGACATTAAGTTGTTACAACTTAAAAATAGGATTTTTTTTAAATAAGTTTTTTATAACCATTTATTAAACCTAAATAAACAAGGATTTTAAAGTTATTGTAATCTTCAAATTAGTGCATAGTTTTACACAATTATGATAGCATTTACAAGAACAAGTTGTCAACACACTCTTTGATTCTACAGTATGTTAATCATTATATACTACTATTTCAACCGACTGTCCATTATTTGAACAACGACTGTCCATTATTAAAGTATTGGGCAGTGCATTCTTCAAATATTGGACATTTAGTAGAAATAAAGTACGAAACGCAGTCCAATAACCCATACAAAGTACAAAAAGTACAACGGACATGACGTCAAAACAATGTTTTAAGAATATAAATCCGGAAAAAAACCTCTTTAGACTGTTTGTGACAGCCGGTCCTCTGACGCTGGTTGCGGGCAACGGCGTGCGTGGTATGGCGGACGGCGGTCTTCTCGCTCTCCAAACGGTACAGCCCCAGTAGCAGCTGGTCCAGGAGCTGCCCCTCCATCACGCGCACCGAACATCCAGCCCGCCATGCATCCGAATTCAAGTATTTAAAGAAGCCGTCTAGATAGAAAGAGAGTCGACGTCAGTTCATGCCATGATATAATTAGTTTATGTCAAAATCAAACATTTTAGTCTAATTGTCAATTTATGAATTAAAAGTTTAATTGCGTATCACATTAGCAAATGCACTGTTGTAGTGTCGATCAGTTTAGAGCTTAGACAATAGTATTTAAGTGGCATCATAGTGTACTTTGCAATCTGCGCAGCCGTATGTGCATTACGAATACACTAGAGGGACTCTTGAACGGATGATACGTCCTACCTAAAGCTATTTCCCTGGTGTCTATGGGCAGATCCACGTTGTAGTGTTCACAGAGCACGAGGCTCTCGCGCGGCTGAATGTCCTTGTTCTCATTTGGCAGGAAATTCTCCAGGTCCACCATCAGGTCCGTATTTTCCATGAACGGATTCATGTTAAACCACGGCCGCCTGATATGTCGCTTGTTAAGAACCTTCCGTGCCCCCGAGTACAGAACATCGTGCCGCTCCGAGCAGACACGCGATCGCCCGCTCAGTGTTTCAGGTGACCCTAGCCCTGACATCGTATTTCCGGTCCTCTTAATTACATCTGAGCCCACATTTTCATCTAAGATAGTTTTCAGACGGGCAATTCAATATGGCGGCACGACGTTTCTAGGTGACTGCTTGATATCGCGAGAAACGACGTTGAAATGCAATATGTACCTTTGTGACGTCAATTACGTCATAACTTCATCTTACTGCATTCCGTAGTAACGAAAGGCACACAACCGAGTAAAAACGTGCATAGCGATACAATTGTGGAACAAATAGATACATGGTGATATAGTCTGCTAAAGATGGCCGTGTACGTTGATATATCAAAGACTCGCCATTTGACTTATTCGCCGCTTAACCAGAAACATAACATCCTGTACAACCGCGCCCGAGAAATCGTGAACCAGCGGCACATCCAGAAGCCATGGTTTGACCTCAACCCGTTCCTCAACACAGAAGACCACAAGGGCGCGTCATTGGATCTCTACCAGCCAGCGAATGACCGGAGAATACTGCCCATGGAGTCCCTCGTCATTGTGGAGGATTTCTTCAGTGACAAGCCACACTTTGCAAAAGAGTTTAAGATCCGTAAGTGCCCTCTCGCTCTCTCTCTCTCTCATTTAACAATGGATTTCACCATATGGCAAATCATAATAACCAAACTTTTAATTGTATTTATAATTGTCTTGAACTTAATCTTTACTTCATTTGCAATAGGAGAGTTCTGGGATTACCTGTTCAGCGTGGACTGGCATCAGGGCTACTCGGTGCGAGTGCTGGACGGGCGGCTCCAGGGCCTCCTGCTTTCCGTGCTCGTCTCCCTAACTCAGGACGGCATTGTATCACAGCACTCAACTATCGCTTACGCCAAGAACAGGCGCAAACGTTCCTCCTTCTACAAACACTCGCAAAAAGTAAGTGTATGCACAGGTTAGTCGAAACAATTTGCTTTCAGGAATGCCATGCATAAGGAATAACGATTTCGTACACGAAATGTTTAACATCTCTGTTAAAACACAAATGAAACACGAACACAAACTCAATCTATGGACCTTATATGTAAAAATATGGCATTTTAATTGCATGTATTATTATAGTACAGTCGTAGAGGTAACATTTATTTTTCGACTGCTTCTAGGAGCCCGAGCTGCGTCCAACCGGGGAGACCCTGCTACTCGAGTTCATCTACTATGGTCATGCAGTGCACTTACATACGCCTCAGTTACAGGAAACTAGCTCCGCCATATACCCGGAAGTCACTACATGCAGCACAACAACGCATTCGTCGTCTGAGATAGAATCCTCTGACAGAGGTACACCAATGACGGTTAAACATAGTGTTGTTATGGGGGGACGTATTGATAATAACAATACTGTGTGCTCTAATATTTACACATAAAGAAATACTTTCAATAGTTTCACTCAGGCTTTTGCAACTTGCGAACAGTGGTTGTTAGCATACAACATAATTACTTTTAGTTTTAAATTGTACAGATCTGTCGGCGGCTCCCTCGAACACTATGTGTATAGCAAGCAGGGGATCTCCAAGTGTTAGGCCACCTCCCACCGGAGCCTCAGACCCCCGACGCCAACGGCTGCTCAGACGGAAGTTCCGCAAAACCGGAAATTTGCTCAGCCATATAACGGATGAAGTAAATACAGTGTGTAGTTCTTTTAAGAATCAAGTGTAAAAACAGTATTAAGAAAACATGTAAAATGTTAAGTTGGCTATTTTTTTTTCATGATATTTTATGAACATTTAGAAAATAAGGTTACGTTGAAATGACCAATCGACGAGATGTCATTCTTTGTTTGCACATGTATTTTTTATGTAACAATATTCCTATCTGTATTTTCCCAGGTGGCAATATTACCGGCATCGATTCCTCAAGGCGAAGCCCCTTCCAAAATAGACAGAACGCACAGCACGGCTAGCGAGGACTACCGCCTCCTGCCACCCCCTATCAACCTGGCCCGGTTCAAGTGCACTGAGCGCATCTCCTACCTAGGGGAGTTTGACCTGAGTGACGACAGCAGCGACTCTGGCATGGAGGACGAACAGGAGTTAGACTTTGGACAGGAGTTTTATCTGGGTAATTCATGTGCCCAGTTTCATAATTACTGACAATGCGCAACGTTTGCCACCCACGGTTTTGTCAGCAAAACAAACCGTCTTCGACATGTTGTTTTATTAAAAAGCAACACTTTATTGAACCAAATCTTAATGATTTGTTTCTTTTTCTATTTGGACATTTTTCATTTGCTATAGTTTAATATAAATTCTGATGTAAGCACCAAAGCAATGTAAACGTCTACATATAAGTTAACTATATTTTATTAATTAAATGAACACGTCTATATTTTAATACATCGGCATAACCCGATTTGCGTTACTCTGCAGAATATATTCAATTGAATTAAACTAGGTACAAGAATGGGCTTTTCGCAACAGGTGATCGTGGAACATCGACAAGTCCGAGGCCGGAAGAATTCGAGACAACAGAGAGACGTCTGCGACAGCGGAAGGAAGTTCGTGCGCATGAGCGGCAGTTGCAGCGTGAACAACTGCAGCAGACGATAACCAAGCCACGTGACACCTTCATGCCTGAATTCTCCGAGCTTGATATCAATAAGTATGTGCATGAGAGCGAAATGATGATACACGAGCAAGAGAAGTCGCCGGATCTCGATGACTACATACAGTACCTTAAAAAGTCGGATCGTGGTAATGTACGATTCAAGAACAATAAACCGAGACATGTCAAGGAGTTTGCAAAAAGGTTAAGGTGGGTCACCCCAAGCAACAAGCGCTTCGCCGACGAGGTCGGGGGAGTAACCAGCTCCCAGGCCTGCCGCGTTCATTGCTTAAACACAATGGATTCAACGTTCAGAATGATGAACGATCCTGCCAAGAAGCTTTTTCTTTCACAAAAGCTGGCCCGGACCGGTGGTAGAGAGCACGTGAAGCAAGCGATAAAGAAGAAACTGGTGGAACCAAGCGCGAAGAAAATTGAGGTACCGCTCATTTATATTACCACAGCGACAGGGGTAACGTTTCTACATCCGGTCACTAAAATGATGATGCAGACAAGACGACGGAAACAGCAGCAGGCCGAGACAGAGAAACTCAAATCTTCACCGATAAGAAGGCGAAAGTCACTCATACCCGTTCCGGCAAAGTCAAGAAATGAATGCGGACGAAGACAGAGTAGTGCACTGAGACAGGCTGACTTGCAAAACAAAGATGGAAAATGGCGATTTCCTAAGGCAAAACTTGTCATGGACGATGAGACGTCCAGCGAGGAGAGTGAGAGTGAGAGCGATGGTTTGTCTGACTCCACATTCAATACAAAAAAGTTGAACATCAGGTACAGTCTAGAGAAAATAAGGAATGCAAAGATGGTACAGAAGCGGGAAAAGCCTAAAAGAAAGGCAGACGAAATCTTCAATGTCCTCCGAAAGTATTACCGGATGCAGGGGGTTCTAAAAGCGCTCGGTAGTGGACGCCAGAATTGCTCTTCGGGCGGGAGACGGTCGCCTGCGTTTGGTGGCGCTCAACTTCGCAGAAAGAAGAAAAAAAAGCCCGTAGCCAGGGATGGCAATGCGTCGGAGGAGGAAGAAAAGAGTGAAGTCGGAAAACTGAAGTGGTTCTCTTTCCTGGAGAAGAAGAAAGGACAGGCCAGTAGACCGGAAGCGCCGATAGTTGAACCGCTGTTCGAGGTGTTGTTCTCAATGGACGAGTTCCGGGCGAACATGGAGAGGGCGTTGCATGAGTTCGTTGTGAGGAAGGAAATGGTCATCTCGGACTACAACGGCAAGGCTTCCGTCTCCATTACCTTCACAAAGAAATCGGTATTCTCCAAAACCAAAGCATGTATTAATTGAAAAAAAAAACAACTAATAAATGTAACTTTGCTTGTGTGTTATTCTCTCTCAAGTCCATGCTCATAGCGTGTAATGTTATTGAATGTTATTTAAATGGAAATCTGTATAGATGATACCATGACAATTGCATTCATTTTACCAAGATTTGGAGTATTTGACAAAATTTCAATGATAGCAGGAGTTCGTTTACTGTATCAAATACTGGTATAATACATTTCGCTGTTACAGTAACTTTCCCCATCAACTGTCTGTCATTACTGCTGTTTGTGTCATTAAGTTTTGGAAAGCAATCACTGTACCAGCCAATTCTAAGATAGTTCACCGTCTCACATTTCCATTATTATAGCCTCAAGATATGTGTATTGCTCATTACATGTGGACAACAGCAAATATTGGACTTTTTCCAGTAACTCTTTTGGAAATCTGTTTTTCCATCCGGAGACAACTGCGATGTAATCTGTATGAAAACGAGATGTCAAGAAGCATACAACGAATGAACAATACAATTGGTTAACGTTGTTAGTGGCTGAAACGGACAGGAGCACGTAAATGAGGGTGGTATTTATAATAAATGTCCTTTGTTGGTATCGATTCCATTCAAGTTGTCACGCACGCTCTGTGCTCAAGTTCAAACAAGAACGTCTCGGACGGAATGGTAATGCTCGTTCGTTTTTGACAAAAGAGGCATAACTCGACAATCACTGCAAGTTATATGCCTTGCTGTACATGTTCGTCTCATCTCTGGCGACATGTGTACCAAGTTTCATCTGAATGTATCGTATGGCCAAGCACAAAGTGTGTGCACTACGAAGACGCTGTATACAGCTACAAATGTGAACCCCTCGACGAAGGTTTGATTGGAGGTAACTGACACCAATGCTTGGTTTATAGTTGTGAGAAAATATATAATAAACGCTCTTAATCTGAAAAGCATGGCTACATGAGCTATGCATAATAGATTATAGCACATTGGAAACATGGAAACAAGAATACTATCAGCTTACATATTGTTTTATTTTCAAGTGCATTCAGATTATGAACAAAGTTGTGTGATGAAATCGAAATCAATGTGTGTATTTTTTTCTTACATATAACTTAAAGTGACTGCACACCAGATGATACCATTGCAAGAAAATGTTCAAAACTTACATAAAATTGATAACGTAGTGTACAATAACAACGTATTAAATCTTACGTACTGATGTATCACATCGCTTACTGATGTATCACATCGCTTACTGATGTATCACATCGCTTACTGATGTATCACATCGCTTACTGATGTATCACATCGCTTACTGATGTATCACATCGCTTACGACACATGCATCGTTTGCAGTTTGTTCATATGATTATATTGTGAATTTTACTGGGGTTGTCTACCACGTAAATCCCAGTAATTTTAACAAGAAACGCCGCAATGCGACGAAACCAGGTTTTTAATGATTGACAGAAGAACTTCAGCCTGCGTCTGTTTTTCTATTTTTAGTAACAGTGACCTTGAACCTAGGGACCCCAAATGCAATCCATTGAAAGGTATCCATAAACTCTTCCTTTATACCAAGTTGTGTCAGGATATGTCAACCCTAACTTAAGTTATTCAATTTCAACTGTTTTTCTATTTTTAGTAACAGTGACCTTGACCTTGAATCTAGGGACCCCAAACGCAATCCCATGAAATGTATCCATAAACTCATCCTTTATACCAGGTTTGGTCAAGATATGTAGATCCTGACTAAAATAATTCAGTTTCAACTGTTTTTCTATTTTTAGTAACATTGACCTTGAATCTAGGGACCCCAAAACGCAATCCCATGAAAAAATCCATAAACTCTTCCTATAGACCAAATTTGGTCAAGAAATGTCAACCCTAACTGAAGATATTCAATTTGAACCATTTTTCTATTTTTAGTAACAGTGACCTTGACCCTAGGGACCCCAAATGCAATCCCATGAAAGGTGTCCATAAACTCTTCCTTTAGACCAAGTTTGGTTAAGATATGTCAACCTGAACTAAAGTTATTCAGTTTCAACCGTTTTTCTATTTGTAGTAACAGTGACCTTGACCTTGACCCTAGGGACCCCAAACGCAATCCCATGAAAGGTATCTATAAACTCTTCCTGTACACCAAATTTAGTCAAGATATGTCATCCCTAACTAAAGTTATTTAGTTTCAACCATAATTCTATTTTTAGTAACAGTGACCTTGACCCTAGGGGCCCTAAACGCAATCCCATGAAAGGTCTCCATAAACTCTTCCTATTGACCAAGTTTAGTCAAGATATGTCATCCCTAACTAAAGTTATTCAGTTTCAACCATTTTTCTATTTTTAGTAACAGTGACCTTGTCCTTGACCCTAGGGGCCCCAAACGCAATCCCATGAAAGGTCTCCATAAACTCTTCCTATAGACCAAGTTTAGTCAAGATATGTCATCCCTAACTAAAGTTATTCAGTTTCAACCGTTTTTCTATTGTTAGTAACAGTGAACTTGACCTTGACCCTAGGGACCCCAAACGCAATCCCATGAAAGGTACCCATAAACTCTTTATAGAGAACAAGTTTGGTCAGGATATGTCAACCCTTACTAAAGTTATTCAGTTTCATAGGTGAGTTTGACGCCGCCCGCCCGCCCGAACAACGACGTTTGCCATTCAAATAACTAGGTTTCACTATGTGAAAACCTGGTTAAAAATAGCGTCGGTATATGTATCTGTTCTAATCACAGGACCTTCACATTCTAAATATATACACACTTAAACTAGGAAACCAGTCTACAGTACACTTTTTTAAACGGGTAAACTTAACTGAGACAGTGACAAAAAAATTTTTTTAATCAAGCAAAATAATTCATCCATCGGCTTTCATACTAGCATATATTGATAATGCTAAACTTGTTTTGAGGAAATACTGTATTTTCGATTTTGGAAAATCTGGTGTTAAGTCCCTTTAAAAGTAGATTAGTAACTGTTTGCATGATATGGTGTACCTCACGAACCAAAAAACGAGACAAACTGTAGGTATATCAGAGTTTATTTGCCCATTAAATACAGCACAAGTGAATCAATTCAAGACATTTGTATTCCAATTTAATATTGTAAGAATCATACATTAACTTTGTGTAAAATAACAATTTACGAGAATGAATAAATTGAAAGGCATTGAAAGGCAAACTTGTCAGTTAGAAATCAAGAGAACTATTTACAAAAAATATCAGTCTGCTAATATTCAGTTTTTGTCAACTCAAATAAAATTATATGTGAACAAAGGAAGAGGCATTGATTGGATTTTTTTATTTGATTAAAGAAAATGACTTACATGAACAAGTTACACGAATCTTTGAAATCATTAAATAACTATGAATAATTCATTATTTATATACTAGAGAAACAGGATTCAGTTATAATTTAAGCACTTGTTAACACAAAAATCAACAAGCAAGTTGCTTCTATTTGTCACTGTTAAGTTGTCCACGAAATCACTATGGTTCAAGGCTTGTTATATAAATTAGCTGACGTCCATGTTCACAATGTCAGTTTAGGAACAAGGTGAAAAAAATCACTACCGCTTTATTAAATATGCAACTGTTTTGGTGTGTTTTGTTCTTATAGAATCATCAATGCATAGTTCATCATTTGAAACGGCAACATAATAAATGCGACCTGCTGTGCTGAATTGAAAATACATTTGCGAAGAGAGTAGATAACACATGAAGACACTGGCATGTTGTTTAAATCATCATCTGAGTCCTTACTATACTGGCAGCAAATCTGGATTAAAAGAACTATAAAAATACTGTCATGTACATGTATTAAATCTGAAATATTTCCCATTATAAAGAATAGAAATCTAGCCATGTGAAAAATACATGATACAGGTACAGATATATAAAGCTAGAACTGCAAGGCCAAATAAGTTAAAACCTGTTTAATTCCCCTCTATCAATAGTGCTTGATTTAAACATATAATATAGACTCTCAGACAGAATGCCATATAACACACTGTGTTTTCTGATTTCATAACACCCACTAGCCTAGTACCTCGAATACAAAAATAGGCTGTTTGTCGAAGGAAAACTGTTGCTATTTTTCTCAAAAAGTGCTATAAAGGTATAACTTAAAAAATATATATTTAGTCATATGGGATTGAATCACTTCAAGTTGCTTCCATAAAAGATACATAGCACTCGACTTGCAGTTTCGTGCCATATGGGTTTTACGGAAACAAGTGATAGTATCCCACAGACCAATCTACTAACATTTAAATTCCCTATATATCATCCAATAAAACTAATATCATTTATATATTTTTCACAATGATGTTCATAGCTATGATAACAATACTATACTTTGTTCTGCTAATTCATAGATTATATCCATACAGTTCATGGAATATTTTCATTATATCTAAAGCATCGACATAAATTTTATATTGAATAAACTTTTACTTTCATTTTGATAAGATTCAATAAGGCATCTGACAGACCAATGACCAGCAGGAGTGGACGTAAGGTTACAACATTTCCACAACAGCAATATGCAAAGAGAGCTGCCATTTAGAAAAAACATCAAATAACTAACTGTAAAGCATGATTGGCCTTTTGCTCAACTGTTCTTAACTGAGCTCATAGGATTACAAGGGATAATATCCATAGTAATTTTACCATTAGCTTTTGTAGATTGAAGCAGCTGAGCAACAGGCCGGATGAGTTTATGAATTATGGACATCATATTACAGCCTTAAATTGTTATCATTTCATCCAGTTCAATAACTTTACAGCCCCATTACATTTTCTGAATGTATGTATTATTAAAGTAGTACACAAATCCACCAAGACAGATCTAACAGTAATTCAATACTTAACTACATGTATGTGACTGTATTTCATATGGATTCGAAGTTTTAAACATATATCAAGTTGTTCAAAGATGGTATTTTCTCAGCATAGGAGACACAGCAGCAAAGTGAATGAATGAAACTCATATAATCAACAGTCTTAACACAAAGCAGTGCACAAGAACTTTCCCTTCAATGACAAATATTGTCTAGACAGGGGATGAACATGGTGGCATAGTATAAAGGTTACACACCACTAATAGAGCTTTAACATGCACATGAAAACCACCAACTCAAACAACATCATTTAACAATGGTCAACCATAAACAAGAACATTCAACAGATTTTTCTATAAAAATATATACTATTTTTACAGTGAAGTAAAATGCTGACTAAAACTTGAACGCACAACCGGTTTTCATTTCTTATGAGTATATTAAATAACACAAAATTCACAGCAGTCATTTCTCTACCGAACACTTATTTTACTTCAAACTAATGCATTCGATTCCATTACCTTAGCTTTGCTCTATTTCTAATGAGTTCAATTTACATGATTCCATAACTTTGAATAAATATGTAATTAGATATGCGCGAGTAAAGTTGTGTATTTATTATGTGTTATAAATGGAAGCTGTCCAATGACCCCTGTACAGTACTATCATTGTATAACCTTAACACATGACATGGTTTTCTCATGTTTTTGCTTTTCATATGTGTAAATAAAGCTGCGATTTATTTATTTCCATGAATGGCTTTGCAAACAAGTTCATTACAATGAATTTTTAAGGAATACCCGATATGCAAATATGTACCGGTACCAAACTGTTGCTTCATAAATGACAATGTTTGGGACTTGAGCATAAATTTTGGATAAAGTATGGGTATGAAATATCTTAGACACTGTTGCCTGAGAAATACATACTGAAGATAATTTAATTATTATGAGTATGTGTTTGTTTTGAAATACCGGGTAGTACAAACCTTAACATGCAAATGGAGATATTCTTATATTATCCTATGATTAATGTTCAATAGTTTCTAGTCATAAACAAACATGCACCCAAATCAACCTCCTGTACATTCAGCAGGTCCAAGTCTGTAATCCAAAGTTAATTATCTAGACTTCATCCGTAAGAACATCTGCCAATTCTATTTGTAATCATGTTCCAAATTATTCGTCAACTATTGCATAATATGAGGTGCTAAGAGTTCTGCCTGGAGGGCGCATGACCAATCTACCGTGGGGAACCAGAGACTGGGTGACTGGCACAGGAGCTCCACGTCTCGTGGGACACCCCAGGGGCCAGGTGGGTGATTTTCACATGTACAGCCTGTTGTTTAGCAGGGTTAAGAGGCATTGGTACCAACTTGAAGGACACATCATCATTTTCTTTCGGCACATACTCCCCCTCAATGCTGAGAAATAAAAGAAGGCAAAAAGATACATAAAATTTTGACACCCATGCATAAGTATAATGGTAAGGAATAGCTGGAACACTAGATGGTACCTATTTCTAATTCACATGTTTTTCCATAGCTTTATCCTGCTAAACTCAAAATAAACTTATATATAAGGAGTTAAATCTTGAAGGAAATACCTTGTGAAACCAGAAATACAGGTACACATTATTATCAAAGTGAAGATGGATTGTCCTATCAGATAGACGATAATTATTTCAGTGTGAGATCACGAAATATTCCACAGAGTAAGCATCAAATATTTCAAAGTTTACCAGAGTGCTAGGCCCTGATATCACAAAAATACTGCAGTCAAATCTCAAATTTAGTCTTAACTCTTTAGGATACCATGATTCAAAAACTTGCATGTTTTCCCTTTTTAAAAAACAACATATTTCCTCATAGAATCTGTTGATAAAAACATTTGGTCAAAGAAAAATATTCTACAGCCAAAAATAAACTTGAGTAATTGTTAAAAAAAACACACTGAGTTGTACTCCATTACATTTTATGCTGTAGAATATTTGTTCTTTGGAATCTTGACCAAAGATTTTATTCATTATATTCTATAAGAGAATGCGCTTTTAAATGGTGTACAAACATAAAACGATTTTTAATAAATTTTAATGTTATGTGACAAAATAAGTTAAATCTGAGAGTGAGCTTTGACTTTGTGATTTTTTGGGCCAGAAGTTTGTTCACATTATAAAAATTCAATACCTTACCATCAACAAATGTGAGAGTCCCTTCAATTATATTGTTTAATTACAAAGAGACAAAAGTGCGTGTCATAAGAAATTCTTCCATGCCAATATTATCATAATCTAAAATACATATCAGTCTCTATGGTTTCAACAACATGAATAACAATATCAAATTAATTATTTTTGTACATATCTATAAGAAATCAACAATAATTGTCAAAATTGAAATGCTATAACTGGCATATCAAGAAACTGGTTATTTCATATGGTCATTACAGTACGCCGTGAAGTACTTACTCAGATATGTGCACAAACATGATTTCTTTGTTATCCTCCCTAACAATAAAACCATGACCCTTTTCTCGACAGAAGCTCTTCACTTTCCCCTTGTAGCTCATACTCTTCAGGGCACGTTCTGACCTGCAAATGTGGAAACAAGTTAACCCATTTGTATAAAAGATTAATGCCATTTTCCAGCACCATGTTAATTGCCATGCACATTATACATTCTTAATTATGGCCTCATTTATATGTTCCACGTTTATCATAAGACATCAAAACAAGAAACACCGCAGTGCAACAAAAAGCTAGGTTTTCAATGATTTACACAAGAACCTTAGCTTGCATTGTGAGGCAGTTTCAACTATTTTTCTATATAAGTAACAGCAACTTTGACGCTCGAACCCCAAACACAATCCCATGAAATGTTTCCATAAACTCTTCCTACATACAAAGTTTGGTAACAATTTGTCAACCCTAACTAAAGTTATTCAGTTTCAATTGTTCTTCTATTTTTAGTGACCTTGACCTTGACCATATGGGACCCAAAAACAATCAAATAACCTTAATAAAGATATTTAGTTTCACCTGTTCTTCCATTTTCAGTGACCTTGACCATGACCATATGGGACCCAAACACAAACAAATAACATAAATAAAGATATTCAGTTCCACATGTTCTTCTATTTTTAGTGACCTTGACCTTGACCATATGTGACCCAAACACAAACAAATAACCTAAATAAAGATATTCAGTTTCAACTGTTCTTTATTTTTGGTGACCATGACCTTGACCATATTGGACCCAAACTAAACCAATGTATCTATAAACTCTTCCTATAAACCAAGTAAGTGGTCACAATATGACAACCCTTAATTAAGCTATTTAATACAAACTGCTTTTTTTTTTTTAGTAACAGTGACCGTGAACTCAATGGTAAGATAACTACACCACTGCACTTTCTCTCAATGCTATCTATCTATGTTTGAAGTTTCATTTCAATCCCTTTTACATTTTCCAAGATATGGCCGTACAAGTATTAATAATGAAAAATAAACGGGAGATAACTTAATCAAGGTACAATGTATTAAGACCCTAACTAGCTTGATAATTTCTAAATGTGTATCATTTCCTGACTTAAAAAACGAAATGTAAAGAAGTTTTAATCCTGTCAAATAACATTTTTATTCAAACTTGAATTACCCTAAAACTTCAGATTTTTTTTTTAAAAACGACATCAATCGAGAGACAAGAAAAATCCATTTATTTTTCAACATTTTGGTAATAATTTGGTATCAAAGTAACAAGAAACAAATTTGCTTTCAGAAATAACACATGAATGATCACCTCGTCAACAAATATAATGAAACTGTACTGAAATAGCCATATGGTATTACAATTTTAACACTGTTTTGATCACCTAAAATTGGAACATCAAGATTTTAAAGCAAAATCAACAAGTTTCAGAAATATTCATAAACTGTTGAAGCTGTTCTTTATTAATAATTAATTTTACTCTTCCGAACAAAATGCCAAAATATCAAATTGTTTCACCATCACGCTTCGAAAAAATAGAGTTTGAAATTCCCAACCACTTATTTCAGCCAGGCCTGCAAGTAATATTTATGTGTAAAAATATATTTAATAACTGTTTAATGAAAATACAATATAAACCTCTGTAAAAAATGTTAGCTACTGAAAAGTGAAAGAAATAAAAAGCTTCTGGATGGATTCCAACCGCTTTCTTGAAACCCCCAAAAGATATGTAGTACATGCTTAACAACATACTGGTAGGCTCAAGCATTAAAGTGACACTCTTATAAATAATTCAAAATCAGTACTGGTACATACACATGATTGTATAAAAAAACATAAATTTTGAGTGTTAAACCTCTAACTACTTCCTAAATAATGCATATATGGTAAATATTAATTATTGATAACAAGTTTGTAACCGTGTATTTAATAGCTTAAAACGCAAAAATATTAAATGATTGCATGGGGATTACTAAAAAGATTTACTGCGATCCACTTTCATCTCGTAAGGTAGAAATACACCTTTCTTTTAAATTAAACTCGGTATCCTTCATAAAAACCTTTGTTTTTGACATTTATTTACCATTTTGGTATTTTAAAACAAACATATTACGGTAATTGTGGTAAATCTTATTAGGGAGTAAGAGTGCATCTTTCAAGTTGAAGAGTTAGAAAGATGTTTTCAATTACTTTTTAATGAAAATATTATATAAACTTCTGTAAAAAAATGCAGCTGAATAAGAGATTTTACATATTTCAGAGCCCAAGTGCACCTTCTATTAAGTATGATAAATGCATAGAGGATATTGTTGCATTTCAGTGTAATATTGAAATTGATTTCACTTCTGATCATAAACAAAAGCTATCACAGAGACAACATGCTCAACTATTATTATGTCAGCGGCATTATAGTCAATAACACCGCTTTTAAGCTATAAGATTGAAAACATTTGGTGAAGAATGCATGGATCACTGTGAAATAAGATTAATGATTGAATGTCTGAAAAATCAAAGATTCTGAAAATAGGTTTTTTCTTTGTACATATGATATATACAAATTCAAGTTTCAGCCAGGGGATCATGAACAATGGTATTTACTGTGAGTATGTTCTGTTTCTGCGTGTGGGTATAGGGCTGGGCAGGAGGAATTTGTTGTGGGCAGGTGATTGGGGGGATTCACGGCCATGGGAGGCGATTTTCTGGTTGTTCGCTGCCTGCATGTCCGGTATATCGGTCGACATCTTATCTGAAATTATAAAAAGGTATCTTCATATTAAACAAGGCAAACAAATTGTACTTGCAATATTTTTTGCAAGGATTATTTTAAAAGTTTGTACTGAATTTCAAAATGCTCTCACTTGGGTAGTTATTACATTTTACCTTGCATGCATCACACCTTACGCTTATGATTTACAATTAATCATATAGAAGAGCTCTGACAACCCAAAAATCCATTAAGCAGATCAAAACCCAGCCAACGGACTTAATCATCAAGAAGACCAAAAATTAATACCAACTCAGAGCTACAGATAACTTTTTGACTTCAAGTGTATTGTATGCCCTTTAGCAATATTGTTAAAAGTTTTCAATTAATAAAGAGTAATGATGATGGTAAAAGTTTACTAGCACATTTAAGTGCAAACAATACATGTATTTTACATACAGGAAAGGCATAATCCTTAATGCAGAAATCAATTAAAAACAGTCGGACCGTGGTTAATATCCTTTGCAAAATAAAACAAAACATAGGAAAATCACTGCATAGGAATGATTCCACACCGGTTAGCAGCCATATTCAAAACGGTTGTTCCTGAAACGGTTGTTATTTGAACACTGTAACAGTACAACCTTAAACAACTTGTAATTGGTACCTAAACGAACACATGTTTCATTTTTTTCATTGTAATTGGCATATTTTAAAGCATATTTACGACAATAACATCCCTTATCTGTAGCTCTGCCAACTTTTCAATAATTGATGAAAGATTTTACCTACTTAATTTGTTTAGCCGACATAATGCTCTAGATGGCCATTTAAATTAAAAGCAAAACCAGTGAAAAGTTCACATGCCTTAGAAGTCTTAAGAAGAAGAGACAGATAATCAATTTACGGCAAGAAAATTCAGTTATTTAAGGAAACAGAAGCTCCAGGCATTATATTAAACTCTCTTTTACAATGTAAAACCTTAATTTTCTTAGTAACGAAGTCAACAAGTTTATGTGCAGATGTTGTGCTTATGGAATTTTCTCATATAGATTATTGTATCTAGTAGTAAAACTAAGGTACTGAAAGCTTACATCATACAGGAAACTTCCTTTAACATTCAAATTGTGACTTTGAAGTCTTTGATTCTAAACTGTGTTGAAAAAGACGTTGGTATAAAATAAAAGGCTGAAATACATGTATTTGCACATGCACAGCTGAAAATACAACTAACACATACCATAACCCTTACACAGTACGATTATGTGACTGCATACCCTACAATGTAAATTCATAACAGGCTTCCCAATCACTATAGATTAGGTTTGCTGAAATATTGGTATATTTTCGTCAACAAAAAAACAACACTTGATAAAAAAATACAGTAGTTTTTACTGTTTGATGTTGATTTAAAGGATAATGCATTTGGATCCAATCTGTCATATTGAGAGTGTATAAACAAGAGTAATTATTTAAAAAAGCGAGGTATATGTTCATATCTATACTGGGTACCTAAATCAGAACACTTTCGGCACTTTTTTGAAATATTTTTAGTTAGACTTGCACCAATTGGTTGATATAAATGGTATTTTTCAGGATACTACCAATCTGCATGTGAAGTGTTTTATTAACCGCACAATCAAGGACTGCCATTTTCATCCTTGGAGTACCTAAATATGTAACAGTTTTAATTGGTTATTAATTTTTATGTATTCTTTTTAAGTTATTGCTCCATATTTTGTTTAAGTAAATTAATAATTTATGTTATTTCCAGCTTGTTTTTTTTGTCATTTTTGTCAGTAAAATTTGATGATTTCAGTAAAAATACAGGCTGTACAGGGCTTTTTCACCTTCTTTGCAAGGGGCCGAAATTAGGCTACTTCACAATTGGGAAAAATGGCATATTTTCCCAATTTCCTGATATTTCTTTCACAATTCCCTAATATTTCTCCCAAAGAGGAAGATCTTAGTTCAAAAATTTACAATAAAAATTTATTCTGTTTGAGCAAATTATTCTTAAATAAGAAGAATGCTGTATAATTTAAACGTTATTCGAGGACCAATTAGTCCATATATTGTTATCAATTCTTTCTCTCGCTTTAGAATCAACTCTATGAAGATTAAAACTAATCTCTCTCCCTCTCTTGTCATTGCGTCATGTTAAAAAAGCGAAGTCAAAGACATGATTTCTCCTTAAAAAAGATACATGTGTATCAATTGGAAGTCCATACATTTTAGACCTTTCAAGCTCTTCACAATTTTTGGTGAAAAAGCCCTGCTGTAGCAGTAAGCTGTGATTGTGGCAATTGGAAGAAGTTTTCCCCCTGTGTGCCATGTATTGACATTTGAACATGAAAAATTTTAATGATAGCATTATTTGAAATACTTACCGGAGAATCATGTTCTTTGGAACTTGTATCTAACATAAGCGTCGTTATTGATTAAAATCGTAAATAAACTGATCTTGATCGGAAAAACACTTTTATAATGGGTGTTCCATATTTAGGTACCTACTGTTCCGATTTAATTACTCACCCAGTACCATGCAAAGTTAAAATGTCTTGGCATTGAGTAATGCTCAAAAAATATGTTCTTATTTTATAACTCAATATTATGCCCATTATAAATTCCTAATGCCTGATAACAGTACATTATAGTTTTGTTGTTGATAACAACCGTTATGTTTCACTTTCCCAATGAACAATGAATTCAATGTGAAACATTTAATATCTATCCAACAACAATAACTGTTCCAATATTAATCTCTTAATGATTTAACAATGGCAACAATCAATGTTTTAGGTTTAGAATTGATTGCAGTACAGGTATCATAACCACCTTAATTCAAACATACAGCATGTTCATGCCGTACATGATGATATGTTACTTGTTCTCAACATTCATTTTTAGTGTCATTTTTTTTACCCACAACAAAAACTAACAGAGTACTTTATTTTCTAAACACAAAATTGAAGGTGATCAACAATGTTAATCTTTATACTTTTGAAGTTTCATTTTTTTTATTGACATCCTCTTTCGTTATTTACCCCACTGCATACTTCAAAAAGCCATTGAATTCTAGAAACAAGTATTCTATTCTTTGTAAAACGTATGAAAGATTAAACACGTATATACAGCTTTTCCTTCAATAGAATTACATGTATGTAGACAAAAAAATAATGCAAACTATAAATGTTATCATCTGTAAGTGTTTTACATGTTGACATATAACTGTCTAACCCAAACACAAATGACAACATGTACGTAGATCTGCTTATTGTATCCAGATGTCATTGAGAGCAATTTTACTTAGGCCTAAAAAAAAAAATACATTAGGTTCGGGTTACCCGACCCTACCTACGGAATAAGCGCCGACCCTACTGTTTTTATAGTCAGTTTGAAAAAAAAAATGAAAAACTAAAAAAAAAAAAAAAAAATATTTCGTTTTTTTTTTTAATTGCTTTTTAATATTAAGTTTAAACCTTAAATGCTTGTACAGAAGATAGCTTTAACACCATTCTCCAATGATGAAAATTATATTCTTATATAAAACCTAATAAAAAAAAAAAATAAAAAAAAAAAGCCTACCTACCCTACCTATTATTTTTAAGGATGTAACCCTAACCAAACAATTTTTTTTTTAGGCCTTACTCAGAAGAACATGAAACTACAATTTTGTTCATGTGTGTATATTTTCTTACTTCATATCTTATCCAATTACATACTTTAAATGAAACAAGAGCTGTCACAGAGACAGCGCGCTGGACTATTCCGCCGCTTTTCAGTGTAAGGATTGAAACGTTTTGGCCAAACATGCATGGATCACTGTTAGATTAGATTTCAATGCAATTCATGATGTGCTGAGATAGTAGCATAAATGAGGCTACATGGACAATTTCAACCAGATTTTTTAAGTCTAATAATAAAGGGCAATTATTTGCAAAATACAGTTATATATCTTGGTTATTCAATTACGTTGAGTGGTTGAATACCATTCTATAAAGTCTTAATGCAATACATCGAGTAGTTGCTTAGAAATTAACCTATGTGCGCTTACACGCAAAACCTTAACCAGAATTTCTATGTTGAATAATAAAGGCCTATTATTTGCATTAAATGAAACTAGAGTTATCTAACATGGTTAATTAAGTAGGTTGGATGGTTGAGTACCATTGTATCAAGTCTCAATGCAATACCTCAACTAGTTGCTGAGATATTAACCTATGTATGCTTGCACACAGAACCTTAACCAGAATTTCTAAGTCAAATAATAAAGGCTTATTATTGGCATTAAATGCAAAGTAGAGTTATCAAACTTGGTAAATTGAGTAGGTTGGATGGTTGAGTACCATTGTATCAAGTCTCAATGCAATACCTCAAGTAGTTGCTGAGATATTAATCTATGTGTGCTTGCACGCAAAACCTTAACCAGAATTTCTAAGTCAAATAATAAAGGCCTATTATTGGCATTAAATGCAAAGTAGAGTTATCAAACTTGGTTAATTAAGTAGGTTGGATGGTTGAGTATCATTGTATTAAGTCTCAATGCAATACCTCAAGTAGTTGCTGAGATATTAACCTATGTGTGCTTGCACGCAAAACCTTAACCAAGGGGTGACGCCGACGACGACGGCAACGCTTGGGCGAGTAGTATAGCTCTCCATATTCTTCGAATAGTCGACCTAAGTAAACCAAAGTAACTCCATTCAATATCAATCTTACCATTTAAAGATGCACTCTTACTCCCAAATAAGATTTTCCACAATTAATACAGTAAACTGTTGTTTTAAAGGGACTGTACGCCAGATTGACACCAAAAAAAGTTTTTTTCTGTAACGAATCTCAGGACGATTATTTAATAAAATGTTTTACTCTTTGATATCATAATTGTAAAAATTCAAGTCGGAGGCCGGGTTCGAACTGGTGTCACCAAAATAGCAGTCCAGCGTTGTATACACTGTGCTACGAAGGCTTTCTCTAAATAGTTGGAATATTTAAGCTATATACCTAACTAGGTAATATCTTGTGATAACATCGACTAGCCAATCATGCATAAGGAATGAATTCTACTAGGTAGACATACCTAATAATCTTTTTAATGGAAAAAAAATGCAAAAAATAAATTAATTTAAAACTATGTGGTACTTCAGTTAGTAAGTTTCAATGCATTGTACACAGTCATCGATACCAAGTTTACGTCAGTTTTTCGAAAAATTTCTTCTTTTTTTTCTTCGCTATTTCATCATACGGAGTACAGCCCCTTTAATATACTAAAAAGGATTCAATCAAATTAATATCACAAACAATTATTCTTATGAAGGATACTGGGTTTATTTTAAAGGAACGGTGCAGAAAACACAGTATTTCTACCTGACCATAGTAGATCACAGTAAATCTTTTAGCACTCACCAATCATTTAATATTTTTGTGTTTTCAGCTATTAAATAAAGGGTTACAATCATGTTATCAGTAATTAATACTTTCCATAAATGCATTATTTAGTAAGTAGTTAAAAGTTAATCACTGAGGGGTTTTTTGCATGTGTTTGTATTGATTTTGAATAAGAGTGTCACAGTTTCTTCACGACAAATCTAGCTTATTTTTTATCCTTAGATTTTTTCTTAGGGGGGGGAAATATCAATTTCAATCAATTATTCCCAGTAGGATAGCTACTGGGATCACACAAGAAACGAGCCAATAACACTGAACCTTCATATTCTAATACACAAGAGCAAGATATGGTAGTGTTGTGTTTTCAATGATTATTGGACACATGTTAACAACAAATTCTTCAGCCAAAATAATTTTCCTAGTATATTACATTATGTGTATTTTCATTGTTAATGTGAGTTCAAAGTTGAATGTGCATACCTTTATCTAAGTAATTCCACTAACAGACAACAATTCTTAGCCAACCTGCCTATAGTGGAAACATGACAATACCTTCATATTGATTGACATTTTACTTACTATACTAGTTAGTTAACTGCCATATTTCACATTAAATCAAACATTTTTTCTGATAATTTTGTGACGTATTAAAGCGTTATACTTTTATAACAGTTTGGTGGTTGTACAATAAGCATTAGAGTCCTGTAAATACAGTCTTTGCCAATTCAACAGTCATAACTCTGGAGTGACTGCGGCGACGTAGCTCGACTGAGATATATCTGTACATTCTAACCAAATTTGGTGTTAATTGACAGGCTTCTTAAGTTATTTATCAGACAAGAGCATAATGGCTGGTAATGAACTTATCCAAGATATTATTCCCATACATATTCTGACCATATTTTGTGATAATTGGACGAAGGTTTCTAAAGTTATTGATCGGAACAAGACCAATTTTAGGTCATTTCTATAATAAAAGGGCAATAACTCTTGAATTACTACAGTGATCATACTTGTTCCAGATACAATGCCTAGACACATTCTGACAAAATTTGGTGATGATTGGACAAAGGTGTAAAAAATTATTGATCCAATAAGACTGATTTAAGGTAATTTCTCTAATTAAAGGGTGATAACTCTTTAGTGACTAAAGCAATATGGCTTGTTATTTAATTTATCTGCAAATTTTATTCCCATACACATCCCGATCAAATTTGGTGATGATTGCTCAAAGGCTTCTGAAGTTATTGTTCCTGTAAAACCGATTGAAGGTAATTTTTATAATATAAGGATGACTACTCTCAAGTGACTTACAGCGATATGGCTGGTAATCAACCTTGTCTGAGATATTATGCCCATTTACATTCTAACCAAAATCGGTGATGATTGGACAAAGGCTTCTATAGTTATTGATCAGACAAGACTAAGGTAATTTCTATAAAAGGGCGAAAACTCTAGTGTGACTTGATCAATATAGCTGGTTATCAAAGTTATTATAAAAGATATTTTTCAAATACACATTCAGACCAAATATGGTGATGATTGGACAAAGGCTTCTCAAGGTAATTTGATCAGGCAACATCAGACGCCATTACATTTGCATCTTCAAAGAAAAAAGTCGAAAACAATTATTCAATCTCACATTATAATTTAAGTAGTGATGAAACGATTATCGAGTACAAGCGATACTTCGCCGCTGACAATGCTATGTCGTTGACAATCGATAGTGGTTGTCGTCGCCAAAGTTACTTCCTGTAACTACGTATTTTTTTGTTTTGTGGTAAAAGTCGAGTTCTCGTTGAGCTCATTTTAACAAAGGGAGGTCACTCTCTTACACAAATGGGGTGAATGTAAATACTTTTGCTTAAAAATTTACAAACTCTACCAAAATTACAAATTGTTTTTAATTGTTTATATATTTCATAAAACCTTCAATAACCTGTTTTTATGGTGAAGTGGGCCCGGTCTTACTTGCAAATATTGCGGCTCGATGCATTCTGTTTTTAATTGTATCATTTGTTATTATCTAATTTACCTTTTTTGTTTTAGAAGTTTAATGAAATTAAGGTATTCTAATGAAATATTCAATATTCAATGTTCAACAGGTTACTGAATGTTAAGCTGGATCACAAATAACTAATATGCTTTTACATGGATAAAATGCTATAAAAGATAACTTATATGATGCAGTGTGCATCATTTTGCAATTGGTGTGCAATTATTAAGTATGTGTTGTGTTGTTAAGTTCAATATTTAAGACAGAAAAAGGTTATGGAAATTTACTTACTGTTTCAAAAAGCAATACTATAGCATCACACATACTGATTCCTGGTTTAACCATTTAAATGATCATGATGATACTATGTATAAAGAATGTATTCCTTACTGTTATATGAACTTTATATTTATTTAGTTATATTTAAGATATAATTAAGATTTAATTAAATGTATATGTGTCTACATACTGTATGTTTAGTAATGTAGGGCATATTAGATTGTCATTTGAATATGGAAGTGGTTGACAGCCGACCTGGTACAAATGTACAAAATGGTCATGTTAATTACAAAAACGTGTATTCCTGGGGTTGTAAAGCTGTCATATTTATACAACAAATTAGTATAAGAGAGATGATTTTGGATGTAAAAACAGAGGGGTTAGGCAAGGCAAGGAAAGCGGCCTTGGGTCCTTAATGGACGGCAGTTAGGATGCGGGATTACCTTAAATGTCATGCTGTATTTAAGACTTATTATTATACTTAGAAAGAACGTGGAACAATAAAGAACTAACATTCGAACGGTTGTCGTTTAATAGCTTAAAGACTTCCAACAAGTTAAGTGAACAGTAGCATTACGAGACAAATTATCAGTAGCAAATGGAGTCCGATTTTCAAACACTATATTTAAGCTCAGTGAAATACTTTAAAAAAAAATCTGATCAGTGGATATATATACAATTTCATATAATTTTATTACTTACGCAGATTGCAGCAAAACTTAACTCCGCTCATTTTCAAAATCTGTCTTTTGACAAACAAACTTTAAACTTTCTCTTTCAATTAATCTCAACAAAAGACTTGTCAAGAATTTCTTTCAAATATGGTCAAAGTTCAAAGAATGTTCCCAGTGAATATTCAAAACAAGATTGTTACAGCTATATGAACAGACTGACAGTATCTGCTGATTCCAGAGTATTGATCCATTCATTAGTTTCTAGGAGCCATTTCTGGGGAGAAAACAAGGATTACATTACCATACACACTCTTCCTTTCTTCTTTTTACAGCAAAAATTTCATGAACCATTAACGGTTAAACAAACTTGAACTCTTAATGAAATTAACAACAAGTCTTTCGTGATCATAATTATACACTAACCCTTAGCGCTCATTAATAAACACTCACACTAAGCGCTTGAGAATAATTTTAAACAAGAGGGCCTAGGTGGCCCTATATTGCTCACTTGTTTGGACATAGAGTTCTTGATAGGACAACATTATGGACGCCATGTTTACAAGGGCCATAACTCTTATAGGATATGGTTACTGTGAATTAGTTCATGAGGTTTGAAGCTTATATCTTCAAAGATAGTAAAACAATACAATAACAATACAATAATAATATGAAAAACAAGACGCCAATGCTGCAACGCTGCATTAAAGCTGGATTTTTTATTTGAAGATGCAATTTTACAAACCTAGGATTTGAGCTAGTGACCTAGTATTTTTAACCATAAAGACCCATATTTATACTTATCAAATTTCAAACTTTATTCGTGATATGCAGGCCACCGGCCCAAACACAACAATATATACATTATTACGAAAACATACAGTATATGCTAGTTATACATACAATAATACATAAAGTGTTATCCATTATTAAACATCAGTATTTATATATTCTATTACAAGTCATTTTGTATAAATTATTGATAATCTATTCAAATAGTCTATTCAAATATTTTTAAGTAGTCAAATCTCCGTTTAAATGCATAATACAAATACATAGCAAGATTTCGATTGGTTTCTTCATTTCTTGTGGACATTATTTGACAAAACTTAACATGAGAAGGGTTGCATGTAAAAGCAGGTGGAATGTACTCCTCACGAATATCATTATATAGGGGACAGATCAAAACAAAGTGTATTTCATTCTCTACCATACCTTCACAATAAAAACAATGTCTGAATTCTCTAGAAATATTATAGTATCGTCCTTGTTTTGACCTGGGATGACCGGTAAGCTAGATATTATGCAGACGAATATTCTGACCAAGTTTCATCAAGATATGAAAAAAAATGTTGAATTGATGATGTGGAAATATTTTTCCTAAGATTTGACATAGTGACCTAGATTTTGACCAGGGTTGACCCATATTAAAAAATATGCAAGATAAAATGCAGACAAGCATTCTGACCATGTTTCATCAAGATTTGATAAAACTTGTTGAATTTATTACCGTGAAATATTTAATTTATTACCGTGAAATATTTCTTCTAAAGATTTGACCTAGTGACCTAGTTTTTGACCCGAGGTGACCCATATTCATATATATTCAAGATAACATGCCGACAAATAGTCTGACCAAGTTTGATAACCATTGGATAAAAACTCTGATGTTATTACATAAAATGAAAACTTTAACGCAGAATTGTTAAAGTCAGCCCGCAAAACCGCCCGCCAAGCAACTCCATTCCATTTCTGCAGCATTTCTAACAAGGAACGCTGCAATCATACTTATTTGTGGCCGTGGGAATTGGTCCAACGACAAAAAGTTAAACAGTATTATGATTTATTTGCTAAATACAACTACAGTGGATCAACACTCAAGTGATAATCTTAAATTAGCAGATATATCTTTATTCATAATCAAGGTTTCTATAAGTTTGATATGGAAAATGAATTTTTCATAACATTTCAAGTAAGACAGCGCGCTCGACTACGCCGCTTTGACTTAGAATACAATAACGATGTAATAATACCAAGTTTGGTCTCTTTATGTCAAACCTAACTAAAATTATTCGATACATAAGGTGACTTTGATGCTGCCCTCCCACCAGCCCGCCTAAACAATGACGCAAGTCATTCAAAAAACTTGATTTCCCGTTATGAAAATGTGGTTAAGAATATACAAATATGCCTTTCAAAGGAAATTAAAAAAAATCAAAATAATAATAATAATAATAATTCAAGGGCCATAATATGTATTTAGGCTTAAAACAGAGTTATGTTTCTTGTTGTAAGATGGTCATAAATAATTTTGAATTTTATTAAGCGCATTTAATGAACGGTATTATTTATTAAAATCCCAACTTGCCCTTAACTTTTACTTGCCTAAAACTTTAACCTAAGTCAATCAGGGGCCGTAACTTGTATTAAGGATATGGAGTTATGTAACCTCATTGGGTGATGGTCCTGAACAATTTTGTGAAGTATTAAGTCAATTGAATGAAGGGTATAGAAGTTATTAAACAATATCCCAACCTGCCTTAAAACTTTAACCTAAGTTCCATAGTCAATCAGGGGCCATAATTTGTATAAAAGATAATATGGAGTTATCTAACCTCATTATGTGATGGCTCTGAACATCTGTGTGAAGTATTAAGTCAATTGAATGAATGGTATTGGAGTTTTAAGTGAAAATCCCAACTTGCCCTAAAACTTTAACCTGCCCTAAAACTTTAACCTAAGTCAATCAGGGGCCATAACTTGTATTTAGGATAATATGGAGTTATGAAACCTCATTGTGTGATGGTCCTGAACAACTGTGGGAAGTATTAAGTCAATTAAACAAAGGATATAGAAGTTATTAATAAATATTCCAACTTGCCCTAAAACTTTAACCTAAGTTCCATAGTCAATCAGGGGCCATAATCTGTGTAAAGAATAATATGGAGTTATCTAACCTCATCATGTGATGGCCCTGAACAACTTAAGTCAATTGAATGTAGGGTATTGGACTTATAAGTGAAAATCTTCGAATAGTCGAGCTAAAAATGACGTAAGCAGCGCACTCAGCTTTCAGACTCTGTAGTTAATCAAGCGTGTCGCTGATGATATCCTACAAAATTAAGGCAGGTCTAGGTTGATTAATTCAGAATTTTAATGCTTTCGCGGATTACCAAAGACAATTGTATTTATGATATAATGATAATGATAATGGACCTTCATAACAAAAGTGTGACAACTGATGAGAAAAAGAAGGCGAATATGACATCACTTTGATATAATGAAAACAGCTAAGTCAATTAACACAGACGGTTATCGCCCTCAAGAATGTCCCATAGCTACAATAGGATCTCCCCTGGTAGTAAAGGATGTGGTATTACAAACACTGTTTGCGTATTACAAATTCTGGGTTTTTTAGCCATTTTCTGAAATTAAAAACAAAAAATCACTAAAAAACTTGATTGGTAAAAACCTGCAAAAACCGAACCTCGCAAAAAATACATGTACATGGAATTATGATAATTCAGTATGCTATCACTGCCAAGTTTTAATTTGTGTTCGCTGTTTCTCAATGTCATCGTTCTTCAAGCAAATATGTGCGCATGCAGGTGATGTCAGCAAGCGTGGTGGTGAAGCTCGCGATATTGTAACCGTTATACAGATTTTTATTCCTACTTGATAGTCTCCTATCTGAATAAATGATTTTTCGATATATAATTACATTATTGCATTTAATAATTATTTGAGTATGATCGCATGATTCAGGTGATTCCTGCATATTATGTACAAGGACAGCAGACTGCAGTGAGTCCACGTTTTACACATTTCACTGGGTACGTCACCAGTGTCAATATTAACAATACTACTCACTAGTTTAGTAAAACAACATTGAGGAATACAAAAATCTCACTGTACAGTGGGTACACAAGTGAGTCAGTCCCGAGTCTGAATTTGGGTCCCCCTGAATTTCTTGAAAGTTCATGTAAAAATGATATTATTATTAATATATCGCACACACCAAAGCGAAAGTATGGCTGACTTTTTTACTATAGTCACGTCATGAATCTATAAATAAACAGGTCATTTCACAGTGCGCATGCGGGTTAACGCTTCCGTTTTGTTGTTTACATTATCAACAAGGTCAGAGGTGACAAGACATTTATTATCGGTACAATAATAATGTTGAATTATTTTGCTTATGTGTAAGCACCGCCTAAAAAAGATGCCAACACTGCTGACTTTGATGCCTTAATGATGCAACCTTTGAGTTGTTACAGTACAATTTACGGCACAAAAAAACGGCATCCTTCTATTCATCATTCTTTGTTAATTGGCATCAAACTAATCCAAAAAAAATATTCTTTGTTAATTTTAAAGACATATCTTTTAATGCTTTGATCGAAACATGATAGAAATAAAATTTCCAAAGTTTTATTAATTATCTTCAATCAATATATAAAGTTTTACGACATTTTGGCGCGAAAATTAGCATACACAATTTTTCTGTCGTCTGCTGTTCCAGTATGCACTACACCTGTTGGGCAGTCTGATTGATTTATCAGCAGCTCAACTAAATATAAACTAGAGTTTTTACAATCCAGATGTAATATTCCTACTGTTTCTCGATCAAAAGAACAGACATAAGACAAGACCCCAAATCTAAGAATAGTAACAACATCAAGTTTTTGCTTACATTGTATCCATCTTTGTTTTTGACTGAAAACAAAAGAGACTTAGATATTCTACCGCTTTTGAACTTAATCTACCGACTTTGAGACTCAAATCTACCTTTCTGCCATTGCCAGAGGTTCACTAGTCTAAAATAATAGACGTGTTATACGGGATTCTTCCAATCCCTAACGTCTAAACGGAAATGTGCAAAAAACGGGGGTGTTTTAAAAATATTGAAATTGTTTTAAGTGAAGTATTTTATGGTTGAAATTGATCATAAAGAGTTATATTCATATTTTACCATGTAAGTGAAATGTTATTTTGCACTAAACAAGCATTTAATGCATTAAAACAAGTTGTTTACCTTTCCAATAAAACAAAAGTTGACTGACACAGACAACAATTATGCGAAGGGGAACAACTCGATACAATCGTAATGACTCGGCCTCCTCCGACAAAGCTTCGAGATAGACCTCGTTATACAATCGTAACAACTCGGCCATGACCGAAATGTTCCGAGTGATTTAAAACTGTGCCCTTAAGCCTTGCAGGTGCCCTTCATGTATATATCGTTATGTTTTGACAGAATGAAATGAAGAAAAACCGTCAAACTCATAATTATAAGTTGGATATTTATTTTTTGTGTACGGAACAAATATAAAATAACATTACCGTATTATATCATGCATAGGACGCACTTTTTTACCCCCAATTCTTGTCTTAAAAGTTGCCTGCGTCCTTTCTATGCTATTAGAATTTCATCTGTTTTTCCCATTTTTTTTCCAAGTCCTTTTCAGGTCGAAAATATTAAATGTGCGAAGGTGTGAAAAACACCCGTTGTCTGTCATTAGAAATACATCAATAGAACAAACTAATGCGATGGTAATACCGTATGGTTGTTTGTTCGCACTTTACCCGACCTGCCTTCCACTGGCAAGGCTAATTACTGACACGCATTAATTATGCCGACATGCTTTAATCCGCGCAGCGACACGCCTTAACAAAACAATCATCAGTTTTGACAATACACAGTTGATATTGCAACGGCTGCAACGGTTGCAACGGTTGACTGTTATTGGAAGGCATGTGGGGACTATTGCAACGGATGCAACGGTTGACTGTTATTCAGAAGGCATGTGGGGACTATTGCAACGGATGCAACGGTTGACTGTCAGTCAGAAGGCGTGTCGGGAATATTACAGCATTTGTATAAGTCTTATAATATGCGTGAATGTTCTCAAAATGTCAAGACTTATATCATTGTTGTGTACGCTAAATTACCGAAATACGACAATAATTATCGAAATGCACAATACAGATATAGAATTATGCCTTATATACAATTTTTTGTTTGTTTTTTACTTCAATATATGTTATAAATACTTTACCAACCTCAATTTTTCGGCTCCGATTTTGACATTTTTCCACTGCGTCCTATCTTATATATTAAGGGTTTTTACCCGTTTTTTAAATATTACTTTGCCTGCGTCCTATCTATGCTAGTGTCCTATACATGATATAATACGGTATCTGGTAATATTTATTGTTTTTATGATATTTTATAGACGCTATATGCTATAACCCGGAATCCTAATCGGAACAACTACCCACTTTTGATACTAAACAATTTGTACGTGAAGGATTTGCCATATCAAAAATCTAAAAAAAATCCGTCAACGTACAATTATTTGGACTAAGTGCAATTGATGTAAAAAGGATTACTTTCAACAGGTACAGTCTTCTTTTTTTGTTTTAATAGACTAAATTGGAAAATTCTTAATAAATGTGCGACCAAATTCTGATCGGCATTTTGAACATGTTTACGAATTTTGTTATGAATGACCACAGTGACTTGAAGGGAATGTGCTGAATTTTGACCTCTAAAAAAAATTAGTGAAATTTTACCTAAAATAACCCAAAATATATATTTTTTTCTTCAGATTCATCAAAGGGGTCACTCATACCAACTATCTAGCATAAATAACTATGAATTACGGCACTTTTACAAAGTCAGAAAATCTCGATTTGTCTAAATAGACTAAAGTGAAACAACTCCAATTTCATCGAAATGTGACAGCTAAGAACAACATGCCTACAAAGGCACCCAAACGAAAAGTTGCAACAAAAACATGCAGCCAACATGCAGATAAAACTTCAATCTTTCAATTGCAACCAATATTCTCACCTGAACATGCATCTAGTTGGAGAAATTTGATAAAGTTTCTGAAAATATCGCAAAAATATCTCAACACAGACGTGCGTTCTGTTTTGCAAATAAACCAGTCTAATTTTTTTTTTAAATATTGTATTTAATAATACAATCAACCTTACTAATATTTCATCAATTACCTTTCATTAATAAACGAACAAAACAGCCTTTACTCGCGAGATAATGGGTAAATTAAAAGAAAAAAAATCACATGCAGGTTTGGTTACATTACACTATTACTTCTTCCCCGAATTCGGCTACCACGTCTGCTTCATGAATAAATCAGTTTATATGACTACAGCTCGTTTAAATTGTTATATCTTATGAATTAAAACCCAGGTGTTAAAATGAAAAATGTTGAACGTTTTAAATTGAAGAAAAATTGCAATTGATATATTGCGTGTACCTTTTGATCGGGGTGGTGAATATGGCAAACGGGGTTGCCGTAATACCTGTATCCCCCGACTTCATTTGTGGATAAAACTTCAAGAAAATATCATTTTAAAAGGAAATGACAGCTAAAGTATGTTTAAATACGACGGGGCGGACGTTTTTTGGTTCAACTGATTCATTCATGAAGCAGACGTGGTAGCCGAATTCGGGGAAGAAGTAATAGTGTAATGTAACCAAACCTGCATGTGATTTTTTTTCTTTTAATTTACCCATTATCTCGCGAGTAAAGGCTGTTTTGTTCGTTTATTAATGAAAGGTAATTGATGAAATATTAGTAAGGTTGATTGTATTATTAAATACAATATTTAAAAAAAAAATTAGACTGGTTTATTTGCAAAACAGAACGCACGTCTGTGTTGAGATATTTTTGCGATATTTTCAGAAACTTTATCAAATTTCTCCAACTAGATGCATGTTCAGGTGAGAATATTGGTTGCAATTGAAAGATTGAAGTTTTATCTGCATGTTGGCTGCATGTTTTTGTTGCAACTTTTCGTTTGGGTGCCTTTGTAGGCATGTTGTTCTTAGCTGTCACATTTCGATGAAATTGGAGTTGTTTCACTTTAGTCTATTTAGACAAATCGAGATTTTCTGACTTTGTAAAAGTGCCGTAATTCATAGTTATTTATGCTAGATAGTTGGTATGAGTGACCCCTTTGATGAATCTGAAGAAAAAAATATATATTTTGGGTTATTTTAGGTAAAATTTCACTAATTTTTTTTAGAGGTCAAAATTCAGCACATTCCCTTCAAGTCACTGTGTGAATGACGTCCAGGCTAACCATCATTTAAAAAAAAGCCTGGACGGCATTTTAGAATGACTAGTCTTGCACTAGGCCTTTAGTTTATGTCTTTACTCTTTTGCAGCAGAAAATGGTAAAGATTGACATCACAACGCTCTGACATTGATATAAATAGAGTATGCACGACTGATCAGAAAATACTGAAACAGAGAGCATGAGCAGCCTTACCCCACCCACCCCTCTGTGTTCTCAATTAATACAGGCTGACTACAGAGAACGTTATTTATATCTAACAAATGAGGTAAAGGCTTGTGTATTTCTAATGAAAACTGACATGACATTATAATTCAAAAACAATATAACAATAAATTTACCGATTTTTATATTTCTCAATATATCTTCAATCGACTTCCGTAATCTCCTTTCCAAAATATTTTTACAATGCCCGAACTTATATTATACTTAAGATTAAAAATAATACAAACATTAAGACTTCAGTGTTTGTTTTTTTGCCCTTTTTTCAGGGAAAAAAATAAAATAAACGTATTCATTTTTTTTTACGTTTGGAGAGTAGGTTAATGTTTAAAAAAGCACACAACAAATTTCTAAGTATTGTACGCAGTGAGCTCCCCTAAAACAACCTGGTTTAGCACTTATATTATTTTACTGGGTGAGTACCATAATCGGAATAGTACCTAAATATGGAACACCCATTATAAAAGCGTTTTTCCGATCGCGATCAATTTATTTACGATTCTAATCAATAAAAATGATTGCTTTAGATACAAGTTCCAAATAATATGATTCTGTGGTAAGTATTTCAAATACTGTAATCATTCCAAGTTCTTCATGTTCAAATGTCAATACATGGCATGCGGGGGAATGACTTCATGCTTGCCACAATCACAGCATACTGGTACAGCCTGTTTTTGTTTTACTTAAATCGTCAAATTTTACTGAAAGAATTGACAAAATCCAAGCTGGAAATAAAATAAATTATTAATTTACCAAAACCAAACTTGTAGCAATAATTTTGAACGAATACATAAAAATAAATAATTAATTAATACTGTTCCAAATTTAGGTACTCTGACAACAAAAATGGCCGTCCTAGACTGTACGGTTAATAACATACTTTTCATGCAGATTGGTAGTATCTTGAAAAAATGCCATATATATCAATCAATTTGTCTTGAACCCTAGAATGCTAATGGAAATTTTTGTAGTCGTGGTGCAAGTCTAAATAAAAATATTTCAGAAATAGTGCCGAACGTGTTCCGATTTAGGTACTCACCCAGTATGCTCTTTATTATTTCCTCTGATCGAGATACATATATATTAACGAATTAACATAATAAATGCATGTGTTAACAATATAAACGAAAAGAAATATGTCATGATAAATGCATGTGAAATATACTAATGATATGATCAGATATACATTTGCAAGCAGAAATATAACACACAATGGCAAACTGTGCATTGCAAAAGAATATGTTTATATCAAAAGAAACGGAGAGGAAAAAATGCATATGCGAACAAGCATAAATGTTACATAATCAGGGTAAAGATTTGTGCAATCAACGACTCGAAACAGGTTTTCAAACATTACTACAATGAACGGAGGTTAAAAAGGACCATGTACGATATCTACATGTACTTATTATAATTGTAACATTGTACCGGCATTATCATACAGCAAACAATTAACATGTATTACATAATTATGCAATCAGTCACTTACATTGACCTGGGACTGACAAACGAAATCAACGAACATAATGTTGTAAGAAAAGTTTTCTGAAAACGTATTTTTAAAATTATTTTTAATATCAGACGATAAATTGCATGAAAATAGAACATGCTTTACGACATTATTGTTGTGGGCTCGCCTCTCGTGCGATGCCCGTCGGTCAGCGGCGCTTCCCGACGCTTCTGCCGCGCTCTCCGACGCTTGATAGCTATATTATAATTACTCAGGATGGCTATCGTTTTCCAAGTTTCACCATACTCAGCTATTTGGCCCAAATAGCTTATACTCGGCACCATTTAATGATTACATAGTCCCGGGGATGAGAAATGGTACCAAATCCATATAAAGTTCTAACGTTTATTGTCAGGAATTTCTTCTTAACATAAGAAATGGCACAATAATCTTCTGCCAACGTAAAATAACAAGTACAAGGTTCTGAGTATTCGTGAAAATTCCTAACATCTATGAAATTTCAGCAAACTGCGTAAATAAATGCTGATTTAATCGTTACGTTATTTATTTTTAATCTCTTATACTTAAGTTTGATCAAAATGTGCTTAAATGTGCTTAAATTAATTTGTTTTCTATACTTTCTGTACAATTTTTGCGTAACCCCCCTGCCCCGAAAAAGACCAAATTCCTACTCCCCTCTGATGAAAAAATCCGCTCTTTAAATACTCCAGAGCAGACGACGGCATCGACTCGCGATCGACTTACGATCGACTTCTAGATCGACACCAAAAATGTGCATCGACAACAGCTGATCGATCGAAGAATTTGCGATCGATCGCATAAAGATGAATCGACTCGGTCAAAAAAAAAATCGTTGAATGATAAATGATGGCGGCTAAATAATTCTGCTGATAGCTAAATCTACATCGCATTTTTCTCAGCAATCAAACGACTTTTAGAAAAGCTATACAGAAACCTTAAAATTACAATACAGTGCTATGTTTATCGTAGAGTTTAACAACAAAAGTTATATCCCTTGGAAAGAAATTAGCCATGCAAACCATGACTTGCTAGGGACAAAAACAATGTTAGACGGATTTACATTTACCAGGTTTGTGAGTTAAAACCTGAACAAAACGTGAAATCATTTAGCAGAAATATAAGACTTGTGCATTTTTACGTTACGCAATCAACAATCATCGTGAAATTCTCTTACAAACGCATATTTTACTTTTTAAATGTGAGAACTTGCAGTGAACATTTAGTTGCACAGATTGTGACTGCAGTATACAGTACAGTATCATGCAATTGTTAGACAATTAATATATGGATGCCAAATATGAAAATTGTGATGATTGCTACAAAAATAATGAACATGACATGTACGCCATAAATTTAATATGCTACTAGGCAGTTTTCAAGCCAGTGCATTTGTAATAATTTGGGTACAGCATCACAATCTGCGAAATCACGGATACTCCCAAAGAAAATATTCATTAATCAATACGAATACAGTCATTTTAAAGGTCAGTCCATTTAATTAGCATTAACGACACTGTCCATATGTGCTGGGGCACATCATTATTTATAATAACGCCACACGCGTGACAAAACATAATTGACTTATTTTCGTATATGCTAGGTTCAATCCAAAGTTTGCTAACTTCTAGTGCCGTCTTAATTGAAAATCGTTTGCGCAGGTCTATATAATGGCCGGTTCGATTGTTGTATGTAGGAGCATTCATGAAGCGATCAAAAGTTGCGTCACTTTGAACTCTTAGTTTCCCATTGTCTAATTTCATTTTATACACCAACCTTTTTATGTTTCGACATTGACTTTTTAGGAAACATTCATGTTTGTACCAGGGTATATATTTAATAATAAAATAAGCTAACTTGTATTTTGACAAAATTCTCATAATGTCTGGAACAAATCCTTTTTGAATACACTTATCAGTCCTGCAAGAAAATAAAGCTAGTCTTTTATTGCAAACCAGAAGGTGATGTGATGTAAAATTTAATCTGAAAAAAAAACACCACCGAATACAAAATTAATTTCTTGTTGCCATGCGGATGTGGAACGGCTGGTGTTCCCGTCTAAATATCTATATCGATGTGTAAATCAGTACAAAGACTTTTCCACAGTTTCTTTAAAATAATAATAAGAAGAATATTTCAGCTGATCCATGTGCAATTGATATAATAACTGTATCCTGATTAGGCACAAGTGTGAGGGATGGCCGCATCCAAGGGATTAGTAAGACTAATTTTGATGCAAAGCATCAAAGACGTCGCGAATGATTTTGAAACATGACTTAAGGGAAGCAGGTGCATTTAATCTGGATACCAAGTTTGAGGTACCTGGATATAAGCATTCTTCAGTTATTGAACAAAATCATATTTTCAGCTTAAGGTCACCACGACCTTGACCTTTGATCAGCAACCTCCTCCACGGGACGCATCGGCAAACTATGAAAGCATGACAAGGAGTACAGAGTTGAGCAACTAATAAAACATAACAAGCAATAACAACCCAGTAAATATCTCTATGTTGTTATGAGTACGCCAGTCCTGTTTATTTTGGATCCGACTTATATTTGGCGGTTTATAAACACAGGATATTGACCATTTGGCTTTGTTAACAATCAATTCAAATGCCATACATTCAAGGTCTTTGGATTCCAGCTCCGTCCGACGCCTTCGCAGGGACATCAGATCTAACAAAACAGGCTCTACCTCCATGGACATTCCCGTCTCTTCGCTCTAGTTTGTAACCCTCAGCAAGGTATTCTTAAGGTTACCACGACATTGACCCTAACGGTCCATATGTCGACCATATCTCCGGGAGTGGTCCCACACTATATCGATATGAAATGTTCACTGCGACGACTTAAGGGGGCGGGGGCGGGGTTGACCGACCCGCCACTAGATCGCAATGTATATTTATAATGAAAAGTTAAACTCCAATGTAAGAAAAAGTATAAGAATTAAATCATTGATAATTTAATGGACTTTTACTGACCTACGATTTACACACATGTATGTATACATATCTATACATCTCTTTTTGAGTAAATATCACTTTAAATCAATTCGATTTACCTTCATTTTTATCACAACTAAATATAGAAGATACAAGATACAATTATTTTTATTTAAAGTCGGGTATAGAATAACAAGAAATTATTAGCTCAAAGAGCTATTTTCAGACATGAATAACAAACACACATAATATATTAAAACATAACATTGAGCTGATGACCTGGAAGTAAAAGCATATACATATAGTTTAAAATAGGTACAACTATTGGAACAAGTTTTTTTTTAAAAAGCGCACTAATGTCGATATCTCAATACATCAGCAAGGAAATTTGTCGAAATCCCTAGGGTCGGGCATGTGCATGTGTGTATTGTGTCTGTACAAATGCCTACTTGCTTTAGTTTTCTGTGCTCAATGTTGCTATGCTTGTTTGTAGTTTTTAACCATCTGCTTGTTTGTAGTATTCAACCATCTGCTACTAACTTTGTTATTGTCATTGCCAGTATATGTACTTAGTTGCCATTGTTTGTATGTCTGATTAGTTACTGTCCTTTGTACTCCTTGTAATGCTTTCATAGTTTGCCAATGTGTCCCTGTGAGGAGTTTGCTGATCAATTTTCCCCAAATCTGATTGGGGGGATATAGCTATCATACCATTTATTAAAGCATACAATTTTTGTGTTCTTTTTTTAAGGTTCTTATTATCCTTTTTATAGCAGTTTTTAGGCAGATTCTGCCCAGATCAGCAACTTCAACACAGTTTTTATCCTTGTGTGACTTGTATGCGCTCATATTGTTTAAATCAAATTGAAATGTTTATTGTTAAAAGTTCTGTGATAGATGCCATTCTGGTGCAATACTGATATTATGAAGTTCTGTGATAGATGCCAATCTGGTGCAATACTGATAAATTATGAAGCTATCTGTGATAGATGCCAATCTGGTGCAATACTGATATTATGAAGCTATCTGTGATAGATCCAATCTGGTGCAATACTGATATTATGAAGCTATCTGTGATAGACGCCAATCTAGTGCAATACTGATATTATGAAGTTCTGTGATAGATGCCAATCTGGTGCAATACTGATATTATGAAGCTATCAGTGGTAGATGCCAATCTGGTGCAATACTGATATTATGAAGCTATCTGTGATAGATGCCAATCTGGTGCAATACTGATATTATGAAGCTATCTCTGATAGATCCAATCTGGTGCAATACTGATATTATGAAGCTATCTGTGATAGACGCCAATCTGGTGCAATACTGATATTATGAAGCTATCTGTGATAGATGCCATTCTGGTGCAATACTGATATTATGAAGTTCTGTGATACAGTCAAACCTGGTTGAACGGTCACCATTTGTATTCAACCTTCTTCAATAATATTGAAACAGATGTTATTGATTGTGGTGTGAGATGGTGGTTAAGATACATACTCCATCTCTGAATAAAGCTAAAGTGGCGGAAATGTCAAACCTGGATTAAGTGGCCACCTGTCTTAAGCAGCCACTTTGATCATTTCCCAAGGGTGGCCACTTAATACAGGTTTGACTGTAGATGCCAATCTGGTGCAATACTGATAAATTATGAAGCTATCTGTGATATATGCCATTCTGGTACATGCACAAAGAAACATTTGGCGATTAATTTTCCCATATGTGACCTTTAAAACCATACATATAGAAAAAATCTGAATCCCCAACTACTGACTGGTTTGCAGTTGAACATTCGCGAATAATCGACTGGAAATGGACGAATATCCGACTGGCGAATATACGAATAAAAGTAAATTAAAACAGTGTTTGTCGCAAAGATACATATGTGTACATGCATAAAGAAACATTTGGAGTTTGATTTTCCCATATGTCCCATATGTGACCATTAAAACCGTATATATATTCACATAATCTGAATCCCCAACTACTGACTGGTTAGTATAGTTAAATATTCGCGAATAATCAACTGGAAATGGTCGAATATCCGACTGGCGAATATACGAATAAAAGTGAATTAAAACAGTGTTTATCGAATCCCCAACTGGCAACTAGCAGGTAGTTGAATATTCGAATCCCAAACTGGCAACTGGTAAGTAGTTGATTATTTGAATCCCCAACTACCAACTACTTTCCAACTTTACCGTCATAATGACTTTTAGCTTTTATACACTTGTTATACCATTTTCTTGACAGGTATAAATTGAGTAATACCTTTTTTGATAGCATCTGTGAATCTAAGCCAGATCTCCTCAACTGATAGACTGTCTGAACCTTGTAGGATGTCAGACTTGGTAGTGTTCATAAATTGTTTGAAGTCATCCCAGTTTGCTTTTCGATAAAGGGGTACAATTCTTGGCTTTTGTTTGAGTATGTTTGGACGGGCATTAACAATGGTTGAAATGATGTCATGGTCACTTATTCCAGGTATGATATTTACTTTGTCTACAAATGTAAGGTTGGTTGTTAGAAAAAGATCCAGGATGTTATCATTTCTAGTGTTTTCACTGACCATCTGTGTCATGTTTTGATCATTTATGATGTCAAGGAATTTGTCATAAACAGTTGTGGTACTGAAACCTGGTTTTAGGTGTGGCATATGTTCTGAATCCCAGGTAAGCTTTGGAAAGTTAAAATCTCCAAGAATAAGTTTTGTACCCTTTAATTTGTTGACAAGGTCCAGTGACTTTTCAAGTTCAAGAAGGCTCTGAAGGTCAGACTCATGTGGCCTATAGTAGGATAAAATATATATGGGTTTACAACCCTTTATTTCAAGTTTAACCCACACAATTTCCCCCCCCCCCGCCTTTACCTTTCAATATATCGTTTCTCAAGGCAGTATAACCTAAGGACGGAGGAAAAAAAACTCACTTGTATAATGGTCCTTTTTAGCCAGGACTCAGTGCCTGCAACTAGTGTAATAGTTCCGGCTTTTCCGAAAATAAGTCCCGGTCCCGGCAAATTTAACTACGCCCCAAAACTGTTGTTTGCTACCGGAAACAGCATGTGTAAATAGCAAAAGTAAATAAACAGAATAATGTCAGCTTCTCTAGTCAAGAAAAGTTTGTCACTTTTTGACGATGATCTAAAGACAACAGGGAATGAAAGTAAAATGATATTTCTGTTTCCATCTTATGACATTGATACAGTATGTTTTGTCTTCAGAAATTTACTTTTACTTTGTATTCGTTCGATTTATAAAGTTTATTATATTATAATGCTTTATTGTGTACTGTATATATTTTTTATTTAATTATTCATTTATATACATGTATTTATCAGTTAATATATTTTGTCCTAGTGTTGCAATTTTACAATTTGCATTTGAAGTGATCTGTTTGAGTATTTCAATAACCCTAGTGTACCAAATCTAATATGTAGCTACTGTAACCGAACCTCAACGAGTGGTAGTAAGCCACACGGGCGGTTACAAGAACCCTCAGGTTCAACACAGGGCAAAGGCAGGGATGTTGGGTGTGAAAAACAACTGAGATGTTTGCATTTTTTATACAATCTATTCAAAAATTTAAGTTCATTAATTAAATTCAAATGGAAATAATACTGTAAAACCAAAATAACTATGAAACTAATAAATGCCTTAGATACACCTAGCTGCTCAGGCAAGCCACGGTAATGCAACTTTCGGCTTAAGTTTAAAACAACTCTGTAGAGTGTCAAAAATTGACAAACAGTATAAAAAGATAAACTCCAAGTAATTTATTTCTAACTATCAAAAATAGAGAACTTTCACATCTCAGGCACAATAATCAAGTTTTAAATTGAAAAACCTATATGGAAAATGTGAGTGGCCCACAGGGAAACCACGCACTACCTTGACAGAGTTCAAGAATGTAAAAATGGTGAAGATACCGTCAGAGGACAGATAACTTACTGAAACTAATTCAGTCGGTCTTTAAGTAGAAAGAAAAACCAATCCAAGTATGGTTTATAAAATATGAATATTAATACAAGTAGCACAGATTAATTTGGTTATAAAAACAACCAAAAGACAAAGCTAATCAACTTTATAACAAGCTAGGTTGCTAATTATAAAACATTTTAATGATATAATTTATTCCAAACAAGCTACTTAAAGAAATCTATTTCATATTTAATTTCAAAATAAACACATTTCCCAATGAATCATTTACGAACAAACTGAAACTAACAAGATTTGCATATATACAGTTATTAATTGACAGCAGACAGTAAACTTTGAATATAAAATCATCTTCTTTAGCACAGGAAAATGTAGTTACATGTACACAACAGTCTACACTATAGACTTCCGTCATAGTCAGTTGGTAGAACCCATTACATTACAATAATGAGCGATCAGGGATACTTCTTTTTATCATTTTTGATATTTCTTATGTATCCCTGTAACGCTACAACTCACTACCATTTAAAACCCGGCGAAAGAATATATAGTAATATTATGCATCGATGTTGAATAATAATGACAAAAACTTTCAAATATACCCAACAGTGATCTAAACTTGATTGAATTTGTCATTACTGGGTAGAGTCGTTATTTTCACATAAATATACTCTGGGTCAGCAATACAATCAACACATGTAAGTGTTTATTGATATTGGAACATGTTTTTTTGCATAATGACATAAATAAATATGTGTTTAATAGAACGCAATAATATTTTCGTAGAAATTTGAATTTATAACCTTCACGTATCTGCCATAGTAAAAATAAATCGTCAAAAGACTCGTTGACTGCCATTTAGGTGGACTAATCTAATATGGTATATATTATTAGTTCAATAAATTGTTTGTGGACAGCAAATCCTTCACATTTAGGGATAAAAAGAATTCTGTTTTGAGCCTGTTATTTTTTTGACTATAGAAATTGTAATATTTTATCAAACTTATTGATTTATATTGAATGCCCATTATTGCCGGCTAGCCCTTACCCTAACACGGTTCTCTCATGCTGACAGGAAACTTTGAAGAAAATATGGCAATATTAAAGAGTGCATTCTCAAAAAATCATCATGATATTAATTAAGAAACAACCGGCTTAACTTTAATCAAAATAATTCCACACTTTCAAACATAAATAAAATATATGATGCTTGGTATTTTGTATGGTAATACTTTATAAAGGTCATACATGTTTATAATTAATCATATTATAGGACTTGGGGTCTTTTAGTTAATCCATATTTAACCCCTTACAGCTAGGGAATAGATCTTTAACAGACAACATGTTTTGACAGTTACAGTATTGTTATTGTTCAATGGTTTGTTTGTTTTGCACAATTAAAATAGTGGTCACAGATATATGCATGCCAAAAATGTCGCAGATAAGGCATGGTAAATTCAATAATCAGTTTGATTATATAATTTTCAAACCTATTACTGATACAATGACGATGATGATGATGATGATGATGATGATGATGACGACGACGACGACGATGATGATGATGATGCAGCAGGAGGACTAACACTGTGTTGGTGTAGTTCAATATTGTGATAATAATGTATCATTAACTGTTCTTGATTGATAAATGAAAATGTTCCATCACAAATTATATTCTCCTTTGCAGAAAAGAAAAAATCAGGAAAAAACAAAAGTTTGATGGCACAGATTGGCAGTCGAAAGAAAGGTGTCAGAAAACAACTGAAAAAGCTGCAGCAAGGGCAGCTGGCAAAATCTAGAGATAAAGTGAAGCACACCAAGAGGTCAATACATGGTCAGTTTTTTTTTACTTCTTTCAAGTAGTTTGAGTTGAAATATAGCAACTTATTATCATACATAAAAAATATTTTCATTTGATACCTTTTGTCCCATTATATTGATAATAATACATGTTTAATTAACTGGGTACAGTTTAAGAGCGAGCGATTTTACAATTGTTATTCTTTAAGCCTTAGCCTAGTTTAACCTTGACCCATTTATCAAACCCCACCCTAACCAAACTCTAACCCTCAAAGAAGAATATAAATTTTGTAGAGTTATATTCAATTACATAATGTATAAGGAGTAAAAATGCTTATTTAGCTGATGGACTTACTGCACACTCAAGCTGATAGGTGATGAAATAAGATAAACAATACATGTATAAGGACTACATTTCAGGCGACTCAGTGCCGCGTGAGCCGGTGGACTACACAGAGGAGAGTGTGAAGGCACTGTGTAGACTCACAAAGATAAATGCAACTAGTAAACACATCTCTGAAACAGTGAGTAACCAATACAAGCAAACATTTCATAGTAAAGATTTGAGATGTTAAAGAGACGATGGTCTATACCTTATACCTAGAACTTCAGCTGGTTTGACACTCCATCCATGCTTGTAGCCTTAAATAATTTGTTGATTCAACAAAAGCTTATTTGAAACTGTTTTGTGCGTACTTGATTTTAAGTACATGTACACGCGATTTTGATGGGTCTAGAGTTAGTGTTACTGATCTGCAGGTCTTATTTGTCCATATCCTGTATCACATTCATGAACTGTTGTTTTTGTTGTTGTTAATGGGGCTGTACTCTGTATGATAAAATAGTGGAAAAAAAGAAAATTGTCAAAAACTGACATAAACTTGGCATCGATGTGTACAATGCATTGAAACTTACTAACTGAAGTACCACATAGTTAACAATTTATTTAAGTTTAGTAGTTTTTTCGTATTTTTCCATTAAAAAATATTACTGGGTATGTCTACCAGGTAGAATTTATTCCTTATGCGTGATTGGCTAGTCGGTGTTATCACGTGATATTACCGAGGTAGGTATATAGCGTAATTATGTCTTCCATTTAGAGTAAGCCGTTGTAGCCCAGTGGATACGACGCTGGACTGCTATTTTGGCGACACGGGTTCGAACCCGTCTCCGACACATTTTTTTTTTTTACATTTTTTTTTTACAATTATGATATTAAAGCGTAACACATTCTATTAGATAATTGTCCTTAGATTCGTTACAGAAAAAAATATTTTTTGGTGCCAATCTGGTGTACAGTCCCTTTAATGTTAAATGTAAATCAGACATGTGAAAAGATATTGACATGAAATTTGGTTGGCATGTTGACAATGGCAAATGGAGATTTGATGCATGTAGTACGCTGACTAGATTCTTTTGAAGGGTGATGTTCCTTAATGCACCCCCATTGTAGGGCGGCAGGCATTTAGACAGGTGATTTGGTGATTCCCAACAGGTTGGATTTTTACAATCTTAAGAGTCCGCCACCTACATGTAGTTTTTTCATGGGAAGAGATTTTTTTCTGAAGATTTCAATGCCTGGAACATGATGAGAACCCAGGAATTTTGACAACAAAGTTTGCGGTTTGTCCATACAGATGTGTGTGTCTGCCACCCTCAAACACCAATGGGTGCATTATCAACTGAAAACAAATAACATCAGAAAGAATGGTTGTCTGCAAGTTTTCTTATGTTTGAAAGATAAAAACTGTTCAATGTAACAGTAGTGTGTTCCTTATATTTTCAGGTTTTCCAGCATACTCAAAAGAAAACTGTACCTGCTAAAAAGTCCGAGATGAATGGAGAATCCTCAGCATTTACCAACAATGACTTTGAAGATTTTGCAAAAGAATATGATTTTAGCAAAATTAAATGAACTATGCAGCAGAAGATAGCTAATTTATAAGTTGAATCCCAGAACAATATATCTAACATATTAATGTGTATATTGGTTTTGGGACTAAATGTGTACATGTAGTTTGTAGTATTTAAGTTTCAAGCTAGTACTATATTTGGAGTGTTTACACATTATAAATAAGTAATATGATCACTTAAAAAAATAAAACTGTTAAAGTGTTCCCTTTGTACTCTTAAAAATGTATTAATATATTGCGAAATATTATGAAAATGTGGCAGTAGCGTTACTATTTTTGGTCTTGTAATGGCCTTAATTCAATATCAGAGATAATCTACTGTCAACTTAAAGTGCACAATTATAATGTGCCACAACAGAAATTAATTAAACAAGAGATGTTTGTCAAACATTATCCCCCCCCCCCCCCCCCCTGAGCGCCATGTTGTCAGGATTATATGGAAAATTGAATGAAATATGCATGGACCAAAATGACAGCTGATTTGTCACTGACATTGAATGCCTTTGGGGCAGTTTTAAGATTATAACCATTCAAAGTGTGAGGATAGAGTGAGTGATGACTATGACCTTTGACCTCAAAATCCATAGGACTCATCAGCTGGTCACCAAAAATCTAAATGTCAAGTTTGAGGGCTATGGGTGCAGGCATTGACAAGTTATCTCACAGACAAGCTTTTTTCGTTCAAGGTCACTGTGACCTTGACCTTTGACCCAATGACCTAAAATCATAAGGGTCATCTACAGGTCAGACGCAACTCCAAGTCAAGTTTGAGGGCCATGGGTGCAGACATTGTCGAGTTATCACTGGAAAAAAAATTGCATTCAAGGTCACTGTGAACTTGACCTATGACCCGATAAATCCTAAAATCAATAAGGGTCATCTACTGGTCAGGCCCAACTTCCATGTCAAGTTTGATGATCATAGGTTCAGGCATTGTTGAGATATCACTGCGAGATTTGTTAACTTTTTTGTGTAAAAGGTTACTGTGACCTTGACCTTGGCCTGGTGACCCTCAAAGTCCAGAGGAGTTATCTACTGGTCAGTCCCAACCTTCAAGTCAAGTTTGAGGGCCATGGGTGCAGGCATTGTCGAGTCATCACTCGGACAACCTTTTACCATTTAAGGTCACCTTGACCTTTGGCCCGATGACCCCCAAAAACAATAGGGGTCATCTACTGGCCAGGCCCAACCTCCAAGTCAAGTATGAGGGCCATGGGTGCAGGCATTGTCGAGTTATCACTCGGACAACCTTTTACCATTCAAGGTCACTGTGAACTTGACCTTTGGCCCGATGATCCCCAAAAACAATAGGGGTCATCTACTGGCCAGGCCCGACTTCCATATCAAGTTTGATGACCATAGGTCTAGGCATTGTCGAGTTATAACTCTGACAAACTTTAAAATTCTTTTACAATTAAAGGTCACTGTGACCTTGACCTTTGACCCGATGAGCCCTAATATCAATAGGGGTCATCTACTGGTCAGGCCCAATCTTCATGTCAAGTTTGATGACCATACGTCCAGGAATTGTTGAGTTATCACTCGGACAAGCTTTGGTCTACCGACGGACCGACCGACCGACCTACCGCCCGACATGTGCATATACCCCTCTTCTTCGAAGGGGGTCATGATTAAATGGATATTCTCTTCACTAACCAAAGCATGTCTTAAAAGGATGTACCAGGAACGATTCTTCAAAGCCCACCACCTGATAATGATAAAGGTAGCTTGATAAGCTTGTCATTGTAATCATCGCAAACGTCGGAGTTAATCATGCATGCTTTTGATACTAATGATTAAAATGGCAAGTTTTTTCATTGAGGAGTGCGATCAGATGAACATGTCAACAAGACTTGGTAGTGCTTCTTCTACATGGTGAATAATTCAGCTGTCAGTGACTCAAGCCAAAACACCCGGTGCATTATTTCGTAAATTTTAAATGTTATCATATAAAATCACATGAATTTATGCAGTAATGTAATGCCTTGGCTTTGTTAGAGAATTATTATAATATTTCCGTCACAGTGTAATGGACCTTGACTTAAGTCAGTATAATAATAACTTGTCAATCACAGAATGATGATCCTTGCCCTATATAGAATTGTTATAATCTCTCAGTCACAGAGTTATGGGTCTTGACTTATTTAGAATTGTTATAATCTCTCAGTCACAGGGTTATGGGTCTTGACTTATTTAGAATTGTTATAATCTCTCAGTCACTGAGTAATGGGTCTTGACTTATTTAGAATTATAAATATCTCTCAGTCACTGAGTTATGGGTCTTGATTTATTTAGAATTGTTATAATCCCTCCGTCACAGAGTTATGGGTCTTGACTTAGTTAGAACTATTATAATCTCTCCGCCACTGAGTAACGGCCCTGGACTTAGAAATAATATAACTCTCCGTCACAGAGTTATGGGCCTTGACAGTAAGAATAATTACAAACGCTCTGTCAGAGAATGAAAGGCATTGACTTATGTCGACTTAATATAATATCTCCTTCTCAGAGTTATGGGTCTTGACTTAGTAAGAATTATTAAAATCTCTACGTCAGAGAGTCAAAGGCCTTGACTTAGGTAAAACTATTATAATCCCTCCCGTCACTGAGTTATGGGCCTCGACTTGGTTAGAATTATTATAACATCTCCGTCAAATAGGTATTGCCTTTGACTTAGATAGAACCATTGTAATCTCACATATTTGTGTATACACTTAACAACTTTTCCAATTGGTCAGTGTTTAAATTTCAATATATTTAAAGATGAATAAAGACAATCAAAGCGAATTCAATGATGAAGTTGGCATACCGTTTCTATAGCCTACTTCATAATTTTAAGGCGTATTTCCATCGAATATAATGAGTTATAACCCCTTCTGTACATAACAGAATTTTCATTCATTTCATGAACATTATCCTCCTATAATAATATTTATTTTTATTACATGCACGTACAAAATAGCCGTTCATTGTCAAAAACTCATTTAAGCTTTACAAAATACGTAGTTGTATGAACAAACAAGAGCTGTCGTAGGACAGCGCGCTCGACTATACGCCGCTTTGTCTTAGAAATGAATTCAATAATGATGTAATATATGCCTGTCAAAAGCAAAAAAGTCAAATTAAAAAGTAAACAAGAAACGCCGCAATGCGACAAAACAGGTTTTCAATGATTGACAGAAGAACTCCCAGCTTTTGTTGTGAGATTCAGTTTTAACTTGTTTTTTTTTTACATTGACACTAGGGGCCCCAAACGAAATCCCTTGGAAGTCCTCCATAAATTCTTCCTACATAAAAAGTTTGGTCACAATAAAATAATGTCATCCTTAACAAAAAACTAATAAGTACCAAACAATTACCTATCTTAGTAGCAGTGACCGTAACCCTTGACCCAGACGCTTCTGTGTCGACTATCGTATGTTGAATAACGGAACGCGCAAAGATGCCTACATGTTGCCTAGATTTGACGATACTGTTGATGTACTGTCAGGGGCCCGATTCTTTTCCAAACTTGACCTTCTTTCAGCTTATCATTGGCAGGTCGAAATTGAAGAGCCGGACAAAAAGAAGACTGCTTTCTCCGTAGCGAAACCTTGGTCACTGTGCATTTAATCGTATGTCATATGGTCTCACTAACGCCCCAGCATGCTTCCTGTGTCTCGCTGAACGTTGCATGGGTGACCTACATCTAAAAGATTGTCTCGTGTTCATATATGACATCTTGGTGTTTTCTAGAACCTTTGACGAACATGATGATGAGTCAGTTTTTAAGCGCCTGGAATATCATGGTCTTAAGCTCAACCGTCAAAGTGTGACAAGGGTCGAATACCTAGGTCACGTGATATCTGGCGATGGCATATCAACCGATTCCACCAAGACACTAGCGGTCTTGGATTGGCCTGTCCCCACCAATGTGAGTGATTTACGGTCCTTTCTAGGCTTTGCCGGCTATCACCGGCGCTTTGTGCCTGGCTACTCTAAGATTGTCAAGTATCTTAACAAGTTGCTGGAGGGCCATTGCTCGGAAAAGAAGTCGCGCAAGTCTAGAAAGAAGGCTAAATCTCCTGCATCGTGGGATTGGGGACAGGACCAGCAGTCTGCATTTGACTCGGTTAAGAGGCACCTTACCGAGCTCCCATATAAGGTATTGCTGACTATTCATTGCCATCTACAGTTCACAAAGATGCACCAGGTTCAGGCACTGGTGCAGTGTTATTGCAGGAGCAGGACGGTGTTAAACGGGTTCTCGCCTACACCAGTCGGTCGGGGACTTCCACCGAGTGAGCGGTATTACCCCGCTCACAAACATGAATTTCTCGCACTGAAGTGGGCCATCACCGACAAATTCCATGATTATCTCTATGGTAATATTTTTTTGGTGTTTACTATCAATAAATCGTTGGCAGGCATAGATACTTACCAGTGCCAAATTAGATGCAACACAAAATAGGTGGGTGGCAGCCTTAGCTAATTATAACTTTACCATTAAGTACAAGACGTGTTGAACTAACAATGATGCCGATGGTCTGAGCAGACTTATATTACCGGACGCTGTTAAGGCCGTTTGCCTTGCGGTTACGGTAGATGTGCCGTATGTATTTGTTTTAGCCGGTGACCTCACTTCTCAACCTCCGAATGAGCAGTCCGAGCACCCATTACCATGCAGGCTGTGGCATGGCATACCGAGCAGCGTCAAGATGCAGCCATTGCACATCTCATTAACCCACTGAGTGCCAATTCTCGCCCGCGGGAGGAGAACATGGAACCACCGGTAATACGGCGCCTCCTTAAGGAGTGGAACAGACTACACATAGACGGGGAAGTCTTGTACCGGGACGCCACGTAGGACGGTGAGCCTGTAAAGCAGTCTGTTGTCACGGAAAAGAACCGACCTACAGCGTTTAATGGCGTACATAAGTAAGTAGGACATCCTGGTAAGGACAAGACATTCTGGTTTGCTAGAGATTTTATTGGCCAAGAATGGAGGCAGATATTGAGAAGTGGGTCACAGGCTGTATTAGTTGTATATGTCGTAAAACACCAACCCAACCAGTGGCTGAACTTCTGACCATTAGTACCTCTAGACATTTGCAGTTAGTTTGAATGGATTTTCTAAAAGCAGATCTCGGCAAGGGTGGTTACGAAGACATTCTTGTAATAACGGATCACTTAACCCGTTTTGCAAAAGCTGTACCTTGCAAGAAAATAACAGCTCATGCCACATCAAAAGCTCTGTATGATAATTTTATTGTACATTTCTCCTTTCCAAAACAGCTTCATAGCGATCAGGAGATAAACTTCGACTGCAAAATGATTAAGTCCCTATGTGAACTGGCCAGTGTTAAGAAAACCCGTACGACGCCGTACCACCCATGCGGGAACGGAATTGTGGACCTTATTGAAGATGCTTGGTAAGTTAACAGATGAACAGAAGATGGACTGGCCGACATATATCGGACTTTTGATACAAGCGTACAAAGCCACGAGGCATGAATCGACGGGATTTTTCCCACACTATTTGATGTTTGGCTGGCATCCCATTTTGTCCGTCGATCCCCTTTTTGGAACAGACATTACAGCGATCCAAGAGGGCGGTCAACCCGGCAACGTTAACAAGAAAAATTACGACTCGAGAGGTAAACAGAACCGTCTAGATGTTGGTGACGTAATCCTTGTACAGAAGGTTGGCTTGAGGGCTAGGAACAAGCTGGCTGATAAGTGGGAAAGGGACTCTTATGTCATTGTTAACATAATCGATCCAGATATTCCTATCTATCAAGTGTAGCTAGAGACTCGGAAGGGACCCTTTTTCTCCCACAGGAGGACGTTACTCATCTTCCGTCGCCTGCCAAACCGTCGAATACACAGCGTAGGCCGCGAACACGAGCTTTTCCTCGCGACGAGAAAAGGAAACACACTCAGAAGGAAATCTGTGAGGAATCATTTTATTGAAAGATGTAGTGATGGATGTAAAAGTAATTTTGGAAGACAAACCTGACAAACAAACGAACAGTTGTGTTTAAAAACATGTTAATGTTGCTAAATCAATTGGGAACACTGATATAGAAATAAACAAACGCCATAGTATATAACAGATTGAAAGTGTTTTTTATAGAAAACTCAGAATTGTATTTAAAACATCTTGATATTGATTTTATCTATACACATACTAGTATAGAGAAAATGAACAGTAAGAAGGCATCAGGTCATGACGGTATATCTGTAAAAATGCTTAAACTTACTGCCCCTGTCATTTGTCATCCTCTATTATTAATCAATATCAGTATTGATCAATCTTCCGTTCCAGAAAACATGAAACTTGCACAAGTTGCTCCCATCCATAAAAAGAAAAGTACTCTTGAAAAAGGGCAATTAAAGACCTTTTAGCCGTCTTCCTGTTATGTCAAAAGTGTTTGAAAGGGCCATCTACACACAGGAATTATTTTCAACCCTTATCTTTGTGCTTTTAGACCAAATTAAGGTTGTAATACTATTCTGTTGCTGATCACTGAAGACTGGAAACAGTCTTTAGATGAAAATAAATACCTTCCTGCTGTGCTGATGGACCTTTCGAAGGCCCTTGACTGCCTTCCCCATGACCTCTTATTATCATAACTCAAGCATTACAATATGTCAGATAACTCTGTTTCATTTATTGAAAGTTGTCTGTCAGGAAGATAACAATGTGTCAAGTTGGGTTCATGCTGAAACTCTTTCAGGGATATAGTCAAGGGAATTCCCCAGGGTTCAACACCTGGTCCTTTTAATTCAATGTTTTAATTAATGATATATTTCACTTTGTCTCTAATTCTAGTCTCTAGAACTATGCAGATGGCAATACATAGTATTATGCAAGTAATCACCTGAAAGACCTTGTTCATGTCCTTAATCAGATACTAGTAGTCTCACACTGATTAAGTGGATTTCAGACAATCTTATGCAGGCGAACCCGAAGAAATTTCCCTCGGAAGGAAAACACATGGATTAGATTTGCACTTTAGTTTCAATGATGTTATTGTTAATTGTGATAATGAAGTTGTATTTCTTGGGGTCACCTTCGCCTTTCTTCTAAATTTTAAAAGTCATGTGGCTAAAATCTGTAAGAAGGCCTCAAGACAGCTTAATGCTATTAAAAGAATTGGTAGCAACCTTACTAAACTTGGCAGACTGACGATGTATCACTCTTTCATACTCTCGAATTTTAATTATTGTCTCTTAACATGGCACTTCTCTGGTAAGATCAATACACCTCAGATTGAGAAAATCCAGTACAGAGCCCTTCGTTTTATTTATATTGATTATACAAGCTCCTACGAAACCCTACTTGATAAAAAACCGGCTTACCATCACTTGAAGTTCGGAAAATGAGAACTGCTGCTATTAAAGTTTTTAAGATTTTGAATAAACAGGGACCTATATATCTACATGATATTGTTAATATTAAACATTCTCCCTATGATTTTAGATATACAAATATGACTGGACTGCCAAAAGTCTATTGTACAAGGTATGATTTGAACTCCTTTAAGTATTCAGCAGCCAGACTATAAAACTCTTCCAAATCACATCAGACAAATATTAACGCTGTCCCAATTCAAATCAATGATAAGTCTATGGGATGGTTCAACATGTTCTTGTCCATCTTGTAAAACATAGTCTTGATGCTGAATCCTATGTTGGCTTACTGCTTTTGCTGTAAATGTTAGTGAACATATGCATGCTTATACTTTTAATATGCATAACTATGATATGAGCTTATTCATTAATGCTTTTTAACATTGCTTTCATTTACTTGTATGTATAAATTTATGGAATTGCTTTTAATTAGACTGCTTTAATTTATTCCTGTCATTAGCTCCATTTCGCCTTTTTGCATGTATATTTATTTTTTAAATGTTTCAAAGATCTCATGGGAATGTTAAATAATCCATGTTTAATAATGTCGTAACATAACGTATCACCTTTTTTTAAATGTATTTTAGAAATCAAGTTATATAAAATATTCATTTAATCTCATATTTATTTTTTTGACGTTTGACTTTTGACTTCCAAGGCGGTACCTAACAATTTTTGATAAACATACCAATTAGTTTTATATATATATATATATATATATATATATATATATATATATATATATATATATATATATATAGTATTTATGCACTGTGCTGTTTGTAGAGTTTTGTGCTGTTCTATGTTTCTTGTTTGTGATTTTGTGTTCTATGTCTTTGGCGTTTGCCCATTGCCACTAAACCGGGTTTATGTTTAAACTGTTTTCTACTGAGCATGTTTCTGTACCTTTTTGCATAAATTTTGTTATCTAAAATGTATTACTTGTCATTGTAATGTATGTTAATAGTAGGTATCAAAAATTCTGCAGAGCTTGTGTTATATTGTTAATGTTCCGACTAATAAATACAATTTACTTGACTCGAATCCCATGAAAGGTCTCCATAAGCTCTTCCTATATACCGAGTTTGGGCAACATATGGTAACGCTACTGAAAGACATTCGATACCATATCCTATTATGGAAGAAATAATACTTTGTGAAACCCTAGTTAAAATATAAAAATGTGAATGTCAAACAACTCCATCAAGGGTCAAAATGTGCATTTCGGTTATTATGGAGTAATGTAACTTAATGGTCGTCAATAACTGTGTGAATTATTAAGACAATTGAATAAAGGGTATAGAAGTTGTTAAGAAAAATCTTAACTTGCCTTAAAATCTTAACCTAGCTGACACAATGTTCCCTCAAGCTTAAACCTAAGTTCTTAATTAAGTCAATCAGAGGCCATAATGTCACCTCATTGTGTGATGGTATGGTTGCATATAACTGCCGTCAGATAACCTGTTAACGTTCGCGAATGGTTTCGTGTTTATTTTTTAATTTTCGCGATAATTATTTAGCTATCTAGTTAATATTCGCGATACTTTTTTGGTAGGATAAATATCATAAGACTAAAAATTGGCTTGAGAGTGCCCTCAGCCCTTAAGTTATACTTAAAACATTTATCTGTTTAAACGTTAAGGAAGCTAATGAATTTGTCCTTGCATTTGCATTGATTAATATGCGGGTTTGTTAAAATCTCAAAAGACTAAAGATATTTCGAGTAGCAAGTATTATATTAAATATGACTTTAAAGTTATAAAAATGAATTCAAAACGTTTATATATTTAGTAGTTTAAAGAGATGTTCAGCTCCCGTCCACTTATTGGTGTAGAATTTTATTCAAGTTCTGTAATGCTCAAAGTGACTTCTGGCTCTGTGGTTTACTGTTACCAAATCTCTTCTATCTATTTAAAAAGGCGTTATCATGAAATCTCAGCAAAAAATGCACAGGAATTGTTAATGCAAACAGTAAGTAATGCTAGTTTTATTTCAGAAAAATGTTACGTGACCAATTAGAAAAGTTGTTCGGTGTATCACCAAAATTATTTTAGTTTAATTGTTAGTCAATACAAGAGTCATAAAAGTTTACAGGATGTGAAGTTGTGCACCTGGGGGGTTGTGCTAACTAAACCAACTAAAGCAAACTTGTATGCCTTTACCTAATAGCTAAAAGTATTATCAAGATGAAGATGTGTGAATTGTATGCGTTTGTCTGAATGGGTATTTTAGGTTAGCGCATTCGCTTCTGGGTTTCATGATGAACATTTTACTAAAGCATGAACTATTGCTGAATTATTCTGAAATCATATTTTCATGACTTTTATTCAAAATCTCACTCAAATACCTGTTGTACAAAATCAATAATAAAGTGAATTATGAGATAAAAATACACAAATCATTGGCGCATCTACATGAAACATTGAACGTACTGGCCTCTTATACTCTTCTGGAAATTGACCAAACTGAAATATGCAATTCAATGTTATTCAATCATTTTTCTCTCGTCTATATCCATAAAATATATGTCATAAATGGTTATAAAAGCTGTTATGGTCTAAGTTTTATCTGTCATCTAAATTTGTATGTATATGAAACAAATACCCTGCATATGTTTAAAATGGTGTTATACCTTATTTTATAAAGGCGTCTATTGCGTGAATTCATGATCAGTATCACATGTCATGAATCTATTAAATGAATACACTCATCATTCCCTTTACCCTTCGTGTCGCAATGAAAAAAACATAATTCATTTTTGGTGTCCCTTTGTATTAAGAAAATTAATACTGAAAACCTGTGCAAAACGTGTGTGCTTGTTGGTGGGGACTAATGTTCCAAAATTAAGTAATCCAGATGTATTCATCGTCGGTTTCACCGAAGCTTTCTTCCGTTAAGATTACTCAGTGTAGCAGAGCGTACTTCAGAACATGTTCGTATGTGACGAAATCCATTGTTCTTCTTATATTAAATATATTTTGGACTATGTCCAAGGTAGTATTTCCATACCCAAGGTAGAATTTCCCTACTCAAGATTATATTTCCCTACCAAAAGTAGAATTTTCCTACCCAAATTTCCCTTCCCAAGGTAATATTGCCCTACCAAAGGTAGAATTTCCCTACCCAAGGTAGAAGTTCCCTACCGAACGTAGATTTTCCCTACCCAAGGTAGAATTTATTTTTTTTCTTCCCAAGGTAATATATCCCTACCCAAGGTAGAATTTCGCTACCCAAGGTAATATTTCCCTACTCAAGGTAGAATTTCCCTACCCAAAGTACTATTTTCCTACCCAAGGTAAAATGTCCCTACCCAAGGCAGTATTTCCCTACCCAAGGTAGAATTTTCCTTCCCAAGGTAGAGTTTCCCTACCCAAAGTACTATTTCCCTACCCAAGGTAGAATTTCCCTTCCCAAAGTACTATTTCCCTTCCCAAGGTAGAATTTCCCTACCCTTGGTAGAATTTCCCAACCCAAGGTAGAATTTCCCTACCCAATGTAGAATTAAATTTCCCTTCCCAAGGTAGAATTTCCCTACCGAAGGTAATATTTCCCTTCCCAAGGTAGAATTTCCATACCCAAGGTAATATTTCCGTATGTCTTTGAGGACTTAAAGTACAAAATTAAAAAATTGCACCTCTACGACGGTATTAATCTGTTTCGCTAAATCAATGTTTTATTAAATAAACTATTTTGTCTGAGTGAAAAATATTGAACGAAGGGCGAACAAAACACCGTATAGTAGCGGTAGAGCCTTGAAAATCTGAAACAGAATAGATACACTGTTTTTGATAAACATTGTTTTTATTTTGCTTTTCAAAGATTAAAAAAGAACATCTTATGAATCGCAGTCACATGTTATACTAGCTTTCATATTGCTTCACGGTTTAAACTATGTGTATAGCACTGTCTGATTTTAAGTCGTACTGATATATATCTGGGCTGGTTTTCAATATAAATCTTTTATTGATATAAGAACGATATAGCTAACCGGATTGCTTGTTATTAATAACTTAATAACTGACCAAAAGAGCGAATGTAGTCATGAGTTATGACCATAATATTTACTTTAGTTAAATATTGAATACCACCCCTGTACATGTTAACAATTGAGGGCAGAATTTTAATCGAATACTACTTTATCACCTTGTGGGTTTTAGACTGTTTCGGATATGATAAACATGATACTAATTCAATAGAACAATGGAAACTTGTGATCAATAAACCTCCTTTTTTACTTTATTACTCTCAACATATTATACATATTTGATAGTTTATTAAAGTCTCATCAATACGACATATATACATCACCTATTAAATATACATTAAAATATGCATTGCCACTCAGTATATGAGTTATAAGAGACTATGGCGCACAAAAAAACCCATAAAACTATACATTACTTATTTAACATCTAAAATCGATACATACAAAAGTAAAAAACTAGAAACCAATGGTAATCTTGTTTTAAAACTTAGTTAAATCAAACAAAATAAAATACTGAAAACATGAACGCGCACAAGCGTGCATACTTACGAAATGGGTGTAGAAATCGAATATCATCCCGGTCAGACCGTAGATGAAGTGATTAGCACTCATTTCTAGCTTAACGTAAAATAACACAATCATTTAAGTTTTAAAAACAACAACAACATTACTTACACAAATAAAACATCCTATAATATCGTTGCAACTTTTGGCACTAAGTCTTGACAACATGTTATTTGCTAAAATAAAAGACAACTTATCTATATCGGACATACTTTGAAATACTGGATTAAATGTGTTCGCCTTTTCTAACAATGGCATTCGTATATTATTATACAACTTACAATAGAATAACACATGAATTTCTGATTCAACAGAATTGCAAAAAGGGCAAAGACGATCATTTAGGGCAAGATTTTCATATCGGCATGTTTCCACTCGAATAGGGGCTACCCCGCATCTAAATTTACTTAACGCTGCCCTATGTTTTGGCGGCATAATCAATTTACAATAATTTTCAACAGAATAGTTAATTTTATACTTGCAATAGTTACTTAACTTATTTCCACCCCTTCCACGTATACCTTTTGGTCTATTAATAGAATCGTGCCACTCATTGACATACGCTGACATCATTTTATCATATATTTGGCTAACAACGGTGGATGTTGGTACATGGTCATTCAAATTAGTATATATATCCAAGTCAAGGCTTACCATTTTCTCATTTACATAATAAAACCAAGATGTGTATGTATAACATGCCTTGCCGTTTGCTCAAAGAGCTATTCGTTTATTGATACGAGACACAGGTGTATTACACAACCTAGACCAATGTCCGACTATAGATTTCCACTGACGGATAATCGGTGGTACCCAGGCCATTTCGCCTGAAACAGCAGCATTAGGGGTATATTTCCCAAAGCCGAGAAAGAAACGCATGGCTCTATTATGCACGGCGTTGATGCATGAAAACGATTTTACACCTCAGATAGATGCACCGTAACTTATAATCGGCCAAACAATAGAATCATATACATGTGAGTAGATGGTAGACATCATATTATAACAATATATTATCTCACACATTATCCTTTGAAGAACGTATTATTGACATCATTTGTATGTATAGCTATGTATAGGTAAATATTTCCTTCTTTCATTTGCAAAGTGGGTGCATTTCAAAATGTAGTGAAATTTATCGCCAGTGTCATTTAAGTTACATATAAAGTATTTTTTCGGTCACTTCTTTGAATTCCATGCCAGCGACCCGTCTCAACGGGCAAACAATTATTGCAAAGTATGAAATTTATGAGCGGCTGGATAAACATTTCTGGAATTGAACTACAAAAATCTTCAAACTTATTATCCGTTTTGTAAATCCTATAATTGCAACATTTTGGAGATTCATTAACAGTACTATTCCGAGACTGCTTGTATTGATCATTGAGTGAATTTTCAACAAGGTTTAACAAAGATTTCTTTGTACCGTCAAAGTACTGGTTTTGTCATATAAAACTAAGTCAACATTCATAAAACAATATGATTATTACATTTTTTCAATTGTGCTAAGGTCTCCAAATCCCCACACTTCACAGTCATATTACAAAACTGGTGCAACAGTATTATCAAACAATTTCAATTGGCAATCAGTTGGTAAATCTAAATTTCTTATTTTAACATACAGACTACATAAAGCTTTTCTTGCTTGATCAACAACATGTTTTTTGGCATTTGCAAATTCTTTTTTCTTTGAAAAAAAACACCAAAGTATTTAAATATTTCTATAACTATTTTGACCTAACACAGAACTATTTCTATCCCTTCTAGTTCTGTTACCAAATACTGATATCTTTGTTTTATCTACATACATATCTACCTTTCACATGTTGCTATAGTTAACAAAGTTTTCCATTGATAATACAAAATTGCTTTCATTCTTTGCAAAGAAAACTAGTATATTGCACATCTCAGCAAAAAAAAATGCACTTAGATTTACATTATACTTGAAATTACCGGGCGAATAACGTTAAGCTTAGTAGTCTTGCATGCAATTTAAAGCTGCACTTTCACAGATTGACAGTTTGACAAAAAAAAAATTCTCAAAATCAGCTGATTTTGGTATCAGTTCCTTCAATTCAGTCATACAATATAATTCACAATAGAATATACCTTATTTTTTTAAAACCGTTAGTGACGCTTTTAGCCATAAAACATCAATTTTCGAACGTAGATATGAAAAACTGCAATCTGATACAATGTCAGATGTCTTTTATTGCTAACTCTTAGATCTTGACGCAAACACTGGCTCATTCCAAGACAAAAAAACTCTCACATATTGGCCGTTTTGTCAACTTCAACTTGACAAAACGGCCAATATGTGAGAGTGTAGTCCATTTCGTTGTTTTTCTCTAATATCATGTTAATCATGGAAAATAACTTTACATGTTTAATTCTAAACATTTCAAACTGTTTTAGACGTATAATAGTGCTTTACTTCTGTTTGTTAAATCCAAGTTTTCATTTCGCAATGAACGATCAATAGTGTATACATGTCAAATAACAAATGTTGATCTACTCATAGATATTTTCAACATTTACTTCATATATCTGCTTAGTTCTGACATTGCCAAATATAAACAATTATTGGTCTTACATCAATTATATGACATGCATTGTGTGGCCCTAAGATAATCATCAAAAGACATAATAATAGTCATATTCTACTTGTTTTGGAATGGTGAATATAAAGGCTTGAACAGTTGTAGAGTAATGTGCTTTATTATACAGTTGAGATCATTCGAAAATGTATCTAAAATTCTTTGTACTAGCATGTATTTCATCACATAGTGTATTGGATGTTTATGCTGGAGATTGTTCTACCCGGTGTGAATGGTTAGAATGGAAAAGTTGGACAACATGTTCACAGACATGCGGTACTACGGAAAAGAAAAGCACATCACGTTCACTATGCTGTCCGAGCGATTTAACAGACTTAGAATTGTGTGTTGACTATTGTAGCCTTGACATTGCCGACCATTATGACGAGGCAGACTGTGGAAGGGAGTGTTATAACGGTGGGACATTGTCTTCCGCCGGATGTGTATGTACAAGCAGATTCTACGGCATGTGTTGTGAAGACCGTGAGTTTTCTATTGTATTATACAAGCGTTATACTTACGTTTAATTATGTCCAATCGACGTATTGTCCATTGCCATTTCATAATTTTAAAAAGGTAGTATGTCAAATCGAAAATAGATATACTACCATGTCCATTGAACATAATACCATGTCAATTCGATAAGTTCACGTATCAATCAGACAAGCCGACATGGTAATCTAATATTATATAAATATCATATGGCAGCATGTGTGACATGCTATTATGTCTGAGCGACATGCTATTTTATTATACCTCACTTTTGTCTACAATGGTAGAATCCCATTACCCGAAAAATATTGGCTTTAATGTCCAATTTGCGTCGGAAAGCGATTGAACTAAAAACGAAAAGGCTAACACACTAAGGAAAAGTGTTTTTATAATAAGATCTTTTTTAGATCTATTGCTTTCCGACGCAAATAGGACATAAGTTGTTTGGAGTTTTTTTAAGGAATGAATTGCGGGGTTGATGTCATTATCGGGGTATGAACGCAATTGGGTTGGTCAATGTGTGTGGAGTCCGAAGGACTCCACGCGTACTTTGACCAACCCAATTGCGTTCATATCCCCGATAATGACATCAAACCCGCAATTCATTCCTTATATTTACACCAATAGTTCATTATTTCATTCAAGAATTGTTAAAAAAATACTTCATTTCATTTAAGAAAACCTTTCAGTAATCCGTTCTTACCCATTCTGTAAATAGAACGACCCTACTATAACCGGAAACATTTTTTTCAAATGACGTCACAATAACGCGGAAAAAGATCAACCACTTGAAATCACTTTAAAACGTAAAATTGAAACACATCTGGTATCAATATATTTAAAATATAATAAACTAACACTTTTAAAAATGTTGATCTATATTTTACGGGACCTGCAGACACAATACAACCAATAACAAGATCAATAGCTTTCATGTATATTGTTATGCAATGAATTACGATCCGAACATATCCGAAGATGTTGCGTTCATCGATTGATGAGCGCAATTGCCGAAAGACAGTTCACTTAAGGAATGGAAGTTGAGGTGTAAATATTAAATCTTGAATTACGTTTACAAGACAGTTTAAATTCTGGTTTAAACTTAGATTGTGTTACTGTTTGCCAATGATATGGCCATCTAACTGAGATTTAGCATCCATTGGAGCTGCTTTATACATAATGGTATACTATATAATATTGAATAGAAAACACAATACATTATATACAGTATATATAATATATTAATATATTAAGTTATGTGTGTGATATGGTGTTATACTAAATCAAAAAGAAAATAAACGAGTTCACCTTAAGTTTTGCACTGTATATATCTGATTTAGTAGATACCCTTTCATTACGAAAAAGTAATGACACTAATAGTATATTGTTAAGAGTTGTACAGTAACAAGCACATTGTCAATGATATTTTAACTGGGTTACTTATGTTAGAAAACTCCCATTAAAATGAATATAGTCTTGCCTTTGTATGTGATGATGTACTAAGTGTAGAAACATTTGTTCACGAATTTAAATAATAGTTATGATACATTTAAGTAGAAATGACACGGACCATTAAGTAATAGCTCTTTTCTAGCACAAGATTGTTAAAAATGCCTTCCAGTTTGAAGATTATTTTAATATGTTACAAAGGAAATAGCGATTTTATAATAGTAATAGTTCTGTTACATAACTGTGTTATAATTATATACAATCTGTTCACAATTCGGCTGTTGTAATTACATATTAAAACTTAACAATGAAATTAAAAAACCTGTTTTGCACTTACCACATACATACTTGTCTTACTTGAAGTGAATGAATATGTGTTTGGACAATTTACTTCTGTATCAGTATCATTTAATGTCTGTTCTATTGAGAACTATCTAAAAACTTCACCTTACAAATTGATAACGTTTATGATTAAATTTCGAACCAGAAACCATCGTCTTCCTATTGAGACAGGAAGCTGGATTGGACTTGATATGTCATCAAGGAAGTGTCATTTGTGTCAAGTAAACAGTAGCATTGGAGACGAATATCACTATCAACTTGAATGTAAAGCTTTAAACAATAGCAGCAAGCGATTTATTGATAAAAAATACTATGTCAATCCGAATGTCATCAAATTTGAATCTCTAATGTGTATGTGTAACACTCAAATGTCGAAATATAAAAAGTTGTGTAAATTTGTGAAGGAAATAGTAAAACGGTTCTAAATGTTAATATATTTGTACTGTACAATAACACATGTATCCTATATTCTATAACTCTCGACATATTCATACAAAGCATTGTATAACATATGTCTCTCCCGTTTTATTTGCTTTGTACCTTTGTATATGGAATGTTTTCTTTTTACAACAGCCTCGTTGTTATTATGTATTTCTTTTTCACATGCTCATGCTGTCATGCTACATGAACTGAATTGTTTGAAATAAAAACTTGAAAACTTGAAACTTCATAAACCTTACAAGCGTTAGGTGTTAGAACATAATTAATTCTTTCCAGTTAGATTTAAACGGTACTATAGAACTTAAGAAGCTCATAAAAGGCACGAAACAAATCTGCCGATCTCAAAGTAAATCTGAACAGTTGAAAGTTGCTATTTTGCCAGTTTCTATTTTCCTATTGCTATTTTTTACCAGTTTTTCATCAAAACGGAAACTTGAAAGGATACTACATGTATATATAATATGCTGTTTGACTTTATTTCTGTGGAACAATGGGTTGTTCAAGGTTGTCCTTTCTGAAAGGTATAACTTTTTTGAATAGTGTCAATATTTACCATGAAGTAATTAGTCTTAGTGATATATTTATTCTTTTAGCAGACTGGATAGTAATTTATATAATATATGTTTGCTTTGTATATAGACGTACGTCTGAGAAAGCTATTACAAGAAGTTGATTAATTACATCAGCAATATGTAAAAAGGGATATTACCATCCATATAATTTCTTCTGCGTTCAAACGTGTCTAAGTACATAACGAACTCTATTCGTGTTTCGGCCTCAAATGTTATTCTTTAATGTCTTCATAACCCAGCTGTTCAAGAAAATATTATACTAGCTGTGATTGGTCACTATGGGAAAGCTGGTCACCATGTTCTCAAACGTGTGGAACAACTGTACGACGGTCAAGGAGGTCTTAAACACTGTAACTAAGACGGTGGTGCATATTTTGAATTGACCGATTTAGAAAGGGAGTGTTTCTATGGAGGATCTTTTGTTTCTCACAACAACGGTTAATCCTGTACAAAGAGGTTCTATGGAAGGTGTTGAACACATCGTTAGTAAAATGACAATCTTATAACATTAAATGCCCGTTTCCTAAAAATCTTAAAATGAACGAAGTCTCGTTTTTAGACGTGTAACACAACTCATCCGGTGGATTTTTCTTATCCAGAACCAGGACGTGGACAAGGCACCGTCGTGTCGCAGCGGCATGGAGAAATACAATAGACGGATAACAAATGTGCATGTATTTTCTTACCAAATATAGTTTCTAGTTCTTATTTTCTACACAGGTCTTGACATTTGTGAGGCCATCCCGACTGACGTGGTTTTCATTCTAGACTCCTCGCTCAGCCAGACACAGACCGAGTTCCAGAAGCAGCTCGACTTCGTCGGCAAGTTCGTGGACAATGTCGACGTCGGTCCGACCGCCTTCGTCCTCAGCATCATCACATACTCCAGCACCGCTGTTGTTGAGATCGAATTTGACGACAGTAATTCAAAACAATCGATTAAGGTAATATGATGCACTAGCCATAAGTACTTGCATTCACATGAAACAAGTTATGTTCATAATGACATGGTAAAATGTTTTGGATTGAGTGTAACTGACTCATTCCTATCAATCATAGTGACTATTTCTCAACTATGGTTAATGTTCATTCAAAAACGTCGACGGGACGTCAACACTAGATTGTTTCATTGTTCCGACCCATATGCTTCTCAAATATTCAAAAGGCGTAACAAAAGTATGTAACGACCCTATTTCATTTTGGCAGAAATCTGAAACAAACAATAATAATAATGGTTTCGCTTAACAAACAGGATCAGTTGATGGGCGTACAGTTCCGACCGGGGGTCACAAACACAAACAAGGGTCTAGACCTTGCTCGCAGCCTCCTTTCTGTCCGCATGGAGAGGCGTCCAGGGATGTACACCAAAAAAATCGCGTTTGTCCTCACCGACGGTTTGTCGAATGACCGTACAAAGACAGAAGCCTCAGCAAAGTTGCTTAAAGGGGAAGCTCATGTGGTCGCAATAGGTATGGTGCCTTTGCAAGATAATTAACAATACAACAAACAGCATTTGAGGCGCAAACACTTTACGCATTTATCTTAAACAGGAACCAGATTTAGGAGTCCTTAATCATGTTCGAAAACTAGTATCCTTTTAACTATGAATTAGGCAATAAACTTAAGTGACTTTTTTATTAACATGTCCTACATACTGAATAAAATTTCCCTTCAGGCGTGGGTCCCGAGGTGTCTCACACGGAGCTTGTCGCGATTGCCTCCCCTGCGGACGATTACAGCCTGTCATACGTGTACACAGTCGAGAGCTTTGACGCTCTATACACAGTGCTTGAACGCCTTATTGACGTTAGTTGCGAGAAATGTCAGCCGAAGTCTCTTACAGACATTTTCCTCTTGGTTGATGATTTGCCTGATTCAAGAATGACCGTTACCGAGTGGCAAATAGCAGTGAATGGACTAGCAACAATAGTCGACGGTCTACAAGCGTTCAATGATGAAAATGGACAAAGAGTTGGAATAGCACAATTCCCCGACACGAATGACCCAATAAAGCAACTTTCTTTATCGAATACACTTAGAAAAGACGATATTTTACACTTCCTCCAAGTGATGGCGCCTAGCGAGGATACGTGTCGTGGAACGAAAGATGACTGCGTCTTAAAATCAAATATAACAAGTATTATACAGGATGTTATTGACAACCAATTCACTTCAAGTTTTGGTGGACGAGACGATGCCAGGAAAGTTTTACTTGTCGTCTCTTCAGGCAGATTCAGCAATATTACCGAAGTAGCTGAACAAATGCTTAATATCCGTCTACACACTGATGTAGATATCTTTGATATTGGTCCCGGAGGTGACGTTGATATGAGAGGTCTTAAGTCGTTGGTGAGCGAGCCAAGCCGGGTGTTTGTTGTAAAGGAGGACAGTGACATGGCCAGTCTGGATGGTCTTCGGGCAAAGTTCTCGTATATAGCGTGCGGTTGACAAGAATGCATTGGCACGATGAGATATTTGGCAACGTGGAATTAAGCAAAGATCTTATGAAAAGTTTCTTTAATAATGTCCGATAAGATGGTTCCTCATTCCCTTTTCTTTTCCGAACCTTTCTTTCTATTATTCATCACGTAATATAATGTAAAACATAAGGTAGCAACGCTTTTATAGTTATCCATACCTTGATGACGAACGTTATATTGTGGAAAACGAAATATACATTTGCCGCTGATAAAAACGACGACCAAATACGTCAGTGATAATCTTATAACGGCATCTGTAAACACTTTTTTTGACTTAATGCTTACGTTCCTTCAGTTTTAGGAGTTATCGTCTCATTTAATATAACTGTTGTTATTCTGTGACATGGTTATGAATCATTACTATGTTGAACTGTTGAAGGATGTGGTCGGAAGTGTGAAATATAATTGCTTTGTCATGTTTAAATTTGCTGTACATGAATAATGATGTGACGTGGCCGGCAATCTACATGTACATGAAATCAATCTTCTGGTGAAAAGGTACTCTATAATATTGGTGTGATTTTATTGTCTTAAATCTGCTTTGGTTTCTAACATATTGTTCAACATTTTTTCTTTAATTAAACAGTTACAATATTTACAACGATAATATGAATACAAACTACAGCAAATGGGTCAGCAACAAGTTCTGTACAGAATTATAACCATCTTCCCCATGAGCATACAATTCATTGAATGATCATGTTCGATGCATAAATACATAGGCGAACAGGGTAAAACAAATGCGAATTTAAATAAAAAGTATTGTAAATAAAGAAACAATAAGAAAAGTAGAGAGACGGTATCTCACTCGCTACAACAAAGTTGACACACAATGGAAACGGACTTCCTATGCCAATCTTAGCTCTTAAACCACAATTTTTATGATTAATTAACGATTCCTGAAGCTCAACTGCAGTCCTCTTGTTTCGGTTATTTTTGTTCTGAGATCTTTATAGAAAGTATTAATTTCTTTCGAGACCAGTCGTATGCCCGATAAATGTTCATACATGATCAATGATAACATATATATAATGTTGAATTATTTTGTTACTGAAAACATGTTTATTTGTTTGAATTTACAAAGTCTGCCCGCGACCAATTTGCTTAAATATGACTTTCCGGTTTTAAGTGTTTATTTGAAATGCAATAAAATGACATGAGATAGAAGTGTCATCAAATTCCAGTCACATCGAGATGTTATCAGTTGACGAATCAAAAGATTGTGATACTTTAGCTATTTACGAAGATCCATCCCGGTATTTCAACGTGCCTTGATGCACGGTATGCAACTTTCCTGGGTTTAAACCAGAGGTTTTCCAAAATTTCAAGTACTTCCCTCTTAATGCCGTACCAGGACGGTACACTGATAAATAGGCGATATTATGAAAGGACGCTTTTCTGATGACCTGTATCACGTCGAGTTCAATGTGTAAACACGTATCCGTCGAATACATGTTTACTCGACGAACGAGACGTGATGCAGGTCACCAGAAAAGTGTTTTATCGTAATATTCCATTTATTATATACCTGCCTATTTAATTATTCCTTTTTATTTTTCGGTTTCAATTTGATTTTATCGCCATCTGTCAAATGCGCGTACGAATTTGAATGTGTTACGAAGTTTTGTGTATTGAAGGGAGGCTACTACAGCCAAACGAAGTCAGAAGTTACAGAATTTACTTTATTGAGCAAAATAAGAACAACATATGTCTAAGCAAAATTAACAATTTGCTTATGAAAACAATTATTTAATGTTACAGCACAAAGAAACACACACAAAAAACGGCACTTATTTTACGAGTATACCCTAATCGTCATTTCCTGTAGACGTAATGCGGCCATTTTTAACAAAGTAAATATTCGTGGGATTTTTTGACGAACATGATATGCAGAATTGAGGGAAGTTCGTGATTCAGTTGCTATTTCTATCGATGACGCGAATTCGCTTTTTTCTTTGTATTGGCGAGCTGCTCATATTTATGATAATAAACATGGATAATGCAACAATTGATGAACTTGGAAATGGCAAACAACGTAGTTCAGTCTGAACTAAAGTAGCTGTCTAGATAGATTGGAAGTGTTCTCTGCTTTGTGCTTATCCTCAAAGTTCTTTAAAGAACATGTGAACCATGTTCCTGAAAAGTTACATGCTTCTGGAGCGTGAGTCAAGTTAGATGATTTATTTAAAAGTTGACAGGTTCTACCAGGTTTTTTATCACCCTATTTTTAGCAAGGCGAAAGTAGTTCCGAGAATACACACGATACTCGCATGATACGGAATCAGAAAACGACAGTATCATGATACGGAAATTTCAATACGGCGTGCTGTATTTTCACTGTTGAATATTGAAAGGGAATTTGATAGGCATAAAATAAAAGCATGTCCCGCCGTATCGTTTTTATATCGCACCTACCCGTGGTAACATTTACTTGAGAAATTAATAGTTTAACGTCTTTAAACATACTCTTAAGTTTGTGTTTAGATTTTACTTTGTTAGCACCAATGATCATTTAATTCATACATTTTGAAATATGACAAGTGGCCAACAATACAGAATGTTCAAGCAAACTTATTTGGAGTAATATCGTTATGTTATTTCTTAAGCTTCGTTCTGACACATCATTTGACCCAATGTGATAACGGAATATAATTGTCTCAAGAAATCAGCTATGTTTTGCAAATGTCCCATCCAAAAGGTTTGTAATGAAATGGGAACTACAGGGACAATTGACAGCCAAACCTTAATGACACCTTGTTTAATGACACAATCATCAAATAGACAATCAACACGAGTCATATTAGACAAGACATACAGTTCACAGAGATATCAACGTATCCACAACTATCAATAAATGATTGGTTATTCCTTAGAATTGTTAATGAAACATTGCAGATAACTTGACATCTCACATTTTTCTGATGTGCATAGATAAAATGTCAGGTTACAATTAACAGATAGTTTGGCCTTGTTCGGCCGACTAGTAAAAATACCTGCGATCCGGAAGTTTGTATAGCTTCTTCAGTGCTCATATTCATTCCGTTTTCTTTTAAAAAATATATGTAACCTTCCCATTCCTCATAATGTTGATCGGCTGAAGCCATTTGTTTAATTGTGGCCTCAGAGTATTCTTGATTCTTCCATTGTGTTGAACGTCCAAGAAGACTACAGACAACAGATGGACGTAGGATTGATGACGTATTTATAACTTGTAGCCCCCGATTCAAACAGCCATCTGACATTTAACTCTGACGCGCTGCATGAAAACAAATGATTGAATGTATTTAGCATGACTATTAACAGTGTTTAATTTCTCTCTCTCTCTCTCTCTCTCTCTCTCTCTCTCTCTCTCTCTCTCTCAACAATAACAAGTATAAGTATTAGTTTTCATGACACTTTAGTAAAAAGACAGATTTCAAACCTGCCGCAAATCGACGAAATTTGAAAAAAACAAACCGAAACGAATTTAGATCGATCAATCAGGGTTTATTTAAGAAACTTCAGGTTGTGTCATACCAAACAAAGGAAATATATAATTGCATGCCAATTACCTTGTCATTTTATTTGTATGGGGAATATCACGAACAACCTTACGGAGAATACCGTTTTGTTGGAACGAAGAGGACATTCAAGGATATTCGCTATGATTCTCGAGGCCTTCATATTTCTCCAACTGTTAAGTATTTCCAAAACGTGTACTTTGTGTAACTGGGAAGAATGGAGCGAGTGGTCATCGTGCTCACAAACTTGCGGAACAAACGCCACAAAAAAAGGTTACGACCTCTATGTTGCCTGCAAGATGATACCGGGGCCTATAACATAACTCAATGTGTAGAAACATGTAACCAAGATCTGGATGGATTTTATGACTTCAATGATTGTGGAAGAAAGTGTTTTCATGGCGGAAGTTTTGTCACAGATGTTGGGAACGGTAGTTGTGTCTGTGGTGAGAGGTATTACGGGACGTGCTGTGAAAACCGTGAGTATGTTTTCCTAAAATCAGTTCCATTCTTTAAATATCCCTTTAACATGGCGTCCGTTGTAAAGAAATCATGTGTAAATCAAATTGTCTATTGACTTTTAATGAACTTATATTGGTAAAGCTCCGGTCACACCAACACAGCGATGTGACCTAATGGCGATTGTAATCATTTGCGACTGGCTTGCGGCCGATTAAACAGTGAAAACATTTTCACCGAAAAGCCAGCGATAGGTTTTGGAACTGGTCAGTGATTGAACGGTTACGCATTGAAACTGTCTTCCGCAGATCCAGCGATAGACTTGAAACAGCTTGAGACCGATCGGTGATATTAAAAGTAAGGTTCTGAAAAGGCGCGCATCTCTTTTTTTTTTTGGCAATTATTTATAAGTTTTGGGACATATGTCATCCAAGATCTATCAATAGAGAGGGTGTTGCATTTAGTTTGCAGTGTTAGTTTAAACGGTATTTATTTCGAATTTACATACATGTATATAAAAAAAACGAGTAAAAACGTATGTAAATTATTTTCCTAATAGTTATTTCGTTAAAAAAACTTATGATATTCAAATCTGATCAAGATGCTTAAGATAAGATATATTTGCTAGTATACTGTCATTACTAACACATGTAGCTATATAATGGGTTTAGCATCTCCTGCATGACACACTGCACACACAGAAATATGTTCTTTTTCTGTTCAAAAAGTAAACGATCGTCACCGAAAAGTAAGATATGAATGGTTGGTGCACAAGGAAGATCATTGAAACATCGCTGTCTCTGGATGGAGTTTAAAGGGCATATCATGAAAAAATGGGAAGCATTTTCAATAGCGGTGCATGTAAAGGAGAATTAATTATATTTTTTTTCTGGTCATGGTTAAGCTAACTATACCCAAGTCTTAGACGGCAATGCATGATTTGGTTGCGGCGCAAACCGACATTCTAAAGTGGAAATTGTTTTGACGAGTGTGTTTGTAGTTTGTATTTAAAAGATTGGAATGTTTCCGATTGTCTTGTTGCTATTGGTTTGCAGTTTTGTTTCTTTGCATTACGTGTTTGCTCTCTATGTCCTCGTTTTCTGATTATAGTCGTTCAACCCGTCGTATATAGTTTAAATACAAGTGACAATAAGATTATATTAAAAGTTAAGATTCATGTTCTTCAAACTGATTAAATGACGCTATGCCAATTATTGCATTTTTCAACGAATATCTGTTTAGTTTGTGTTTAGATTGGACTTTGTTTACGCCAATGATCGTTTGATCCATACATTTTGAAACGTGACAAGTTAGTTTATAAAGTGAATTCAAACCAGCCATAGTAAAAATCTACATTTCAAACTACCGTAGCCTTCGATTTGTATTTCTGATTTTGAGGTTTAATCACTTGCCATTTCGCAGGGAACCTTAATTCATATGTATGCTCAGTTGCTCTGGGATATGCATAGGTACGCCACTGACTGCTATATGTTTTACTTGTTCATCCTAAAATGTCATTATGATGATAGGCTCTTCAAATATATTAAAGAATTTAGATACACCATAATAATCAATATACAGCACCCATATAGAACACGTCGAAAATCAAAAGGTTCTAGGCATTCACATTGATCAGAATTTAAATTGGAAGTACCAATTGAATTATGTTTGCAATAAACTCGAGCCAAAACGTACAATGCTATCGAAGATAAATACATATATATCAAAGTATATGAAAAGGCTACATTTCAATTCCTACATATTGTCAACAATGGTTTACTGTTGTGTTCTATGGAGCAAATGCAAAAAAATCCCACATTTTTAAAATATCAATCCTGCTGAAACGTTGAGCAAAAATAATTCTTCGAAAACCTATTCGCACATCGTCCGCGTCCTTGTTTCGAAAGTTGGAAAAATTGAAGATTATTATTATTATTATTATTATTATTATTATTATTATTTCACAAAATAATTTCTCTAACACGGTTATCTGGTAATACTAGCTGTATTTTCTCTCACTGACCTTGGTACCGGTTCCATTCCCTAGCAGACATCTGTTGAACTAATCAAATCTGGTCCTGCTGACTTTGGCTGGTAAAACCCCTAACCAATGTAACAGATGTGTATTTCTTTCGTGAGTCATAGTATTTTCATTATCATTATACATTACGAGATAAATAATATCTATAACATGGCATTTGAAGGATGCAGTACTGTCTCGAATCAGTTATGCTTACTCCTGATTGTTCACACACGCACATTTCATGTGTTTTCATTATAATAACATACTAATGGTCGGCAGAAATTACCCCCTTACCAGGGTATAATAAGAGCATTTAAGAGAAAACTGTAGAAATAGACTTTAGAATGAAGAAGATTCCTTGAAAATGTCGACATTGTTGCCAACTTTTCTCAATGTGTCCACGAAGTTTATTTTAATTGAAAATATGTGCAAATAAAACAAAATAAGCCAAAATGAGAGTATATTAATTTTATACACAGTTACGGCGAGACCCAGTGACGTGACTTGTGTAAGATTTTTGAATAATTGCACACACCACAATGTATATATCGCGGGCTTAGCGCAAAACGGTTGTAACTGACTTTTTTTCCAAAAGTGATATTTTCATATTTTTTAACCTTTTTTACAAGCCTCCATAATATCCCAAAAAATTAGCTCTGTAATCTAAGGATAAATGTATATAAAGCCATAATTGTCAAAAGGTTGTATCTGAAAATGGCAATTTATTTTTGTGCAAGACGGTTGTAACTGCACTTACAACTGTTTTGCACAGAAAACTTTGAATCAATAAACCATTGGGATGGGATGTAACTCCAATGTCATGATGACATCATGATTATTTAACATTGTTTTTGAGGAGAGACAGTCATATTGATGAAAAATGATTTGTTTTTAAAATAAACTCCCAATAAAATGAAAAAATGCATGTTTAAACATCACAATTACGAACAATATCTCATGTTTTATTCCCTTAGTCCTATTTATTCATTTATATTAATAATGTGTATGATATATTGTTCGATAAGATTAAAAAGTCATATATTTAGGAAAAACAATTGAACAATTTGATAGTATCTTTAGGCTCTTGCTTTTAAGTAAAAAATATGAGTAGGAAAGTAAATTTAAGTTTAAAATTAAATATCCCTTTTTAGAATTTAGTTTTCTGTGTAAAGTTCGGACATGATTTTAAAACAGGAAAAGAATGTGTGTGTTTTACAAGAATATTGTTTCTCTTAGTAGTTTTTATTTCTAAATATTAATTATTTATTTATATTTCGTGGGCTTTTTATGGTAAAATAGGTTTGCATGTAAAATTTTTATATTTTGGCAATATTGACAAGTTTTGTGCACAGAATCATAACTTTTATACACTAATGAAAAACAAAGGCAATTTATCTAATTATTAAGGTACATCATTATTGGTGAAAACACAAATTAATTCCCCTACCAATTCTAGAAGAATGTTATATACTTTAACTGAATATTTCGTATCCTATAACACGCTTATTTCCAGCGGAAAACTTTATCGAATGGAAGCTATTTTGCAACCGATTTTTTTGCATTTCTTGACACTCTCCGAGTCAAAAATAAATTCCTTCTTTCTTTTTGTTCATGTGATATTCATGAGCTTTCGCTTGATTGAATGATCTTCAATAGCAAAAAAGTAGATCTATTGAAGTCATTTCGACATTCGTGAGTTCTGAAGTTTGAGTTCGTGCTGATGTGAACTAAATCTTATGGATGAAATTCTGATGTTCATGAGCAATATAGTTTCAAGCCATTCTGATGTTCATGAGCTATATAGTTTCAAGCCATTCTGATGTTCATGAGCTATATAGATTCAAGTCATTCTGATGTTCATGAGCTATATAGTTTCAAGCCATTCTGATGTTCATGAGCTATATAGTTTCAAGCCATTGTGGTGTTTATGACTAGCGAAGATCTAGTGAAGTCATTTTGATATTCAAGAACTCTGGTGTTTGAAGTCATGCTGATGATTTTGACTAGGAAGAAGTAGATCTATTGATCATTTGGATATTCATGAACTCTATAGTCGAGTTTATGCTGGTGTTTATAAATTTCGAGAAGTACCTATGTCAAGTAATTCTGATATTCATGAGCTATACAGTTTGAAGTCATGCTGGTGTGTTTATGACTGGCAAAGAAGTAACTCAATTTAAGTCATTTTGGTATTCATAAGCCATGTCAGTTAAGCCATGCTGGTGAACTGACTGGGTAGGCAGTATGAATAGTTGTAAAATAGTAGGTAGTTGGTGTCATCATTGTAATGGTTGTCATGCTGGTAACTACTGGTCAATACTACAAGTAACTACTGGATAAAAAATGGATAGAAATCAGATAAGATGGAAATCATTCTAATATTCATAATCTAAGTTAATGGAAATCATGCTTGGGTTAATGATTTTTTTCGAGTGGATGGAAGTTATTCTGAAATTCATGAGCCAATTAGATGGAAAACATGCTGGGGTTAATGATTTGTTTAAGAGTAGATGGAAAGTATTCTGATATTCATAAGCCAAGTAGATGGAAATCATGCTGGGGTTAATTATTTGAGAAGATTGAAGACATTCTGATATTCATGAGCCAAGTAGATGGAAATTATGCTGGGGTTAATGATTTGTTTCGAGAAGATGGAAGACATTTTGATATTCATGAGTCAGGTAGAATGAAATTGTGCTAGGGTTAATGATTTGTTTAAGAGTAGTTGGAAGTTATTCTGATATTCATGAGCCAAGTAGATGAAATCATGCTAAGGTTAATAATTTGTTTCGAGTAGATGTAAATCATACTGGGGTTAATAACTTAATTAGAGGAGATGAAAGGCATTCTGATAATCATGAGCCAAGATGATGGAAATTGTGCTGGGGTTAATGATTTGTTTAGAGTACCAGATGGAAGTAATTCTGATATTCATGAGCTAACATGGAAATTGTGCTGGGGTTGATGATTGGTTTAAAAGTAGATGGAAAGTATTCTGATATTCATAAGTCAAGCAGATGGAAATCATCCTGGGGTAATAATTTATTTCGAGTAGATGGAAGTAATTCTGATATTCATGAGCCATTTAGATGGAAATCATACTGGGGTTAATAGATTTGTTTAATGTAGATTGAAGTCATTCTTATTATCATGAGCCAAGTAGATGGAAATCATGCTGGTGTTAATGATGTTTAGTGTAGATGGAAAGTATTCTGATATTCATGAGCCAAGTAGATGGAAATCATGCTGGTGTTAATGATGTTTAGTGTAGATGGAAAGTATTCTGATATTCATGAGCCAATAAGATGGAAATCATGCTGGTGTTAATGATGTTTAGTGTAGATGGAAAGTATTCTGATATTCATGAGCCAAGTAGATGGAAATCATGCTGGTGTTAATGATGTTTGGTGTAGATGGAAAGTATTCTGATATTCATGAGCCAAGAAGATGGAAATCATGCTGGTGTTAATGATGTTTAGTGTAGATGGAAAGTATTCTGATATTCATGAGCCAAGTAGATGGAAATCATGCTGGTGTTAATGATGTTTAGTGTAGATTGAAAGTATTCTGATATTCATGAGCCAAGTAGATGGAAATCATGCTGGTGTTAATGATGTTTAGTGTAGATGGAAAGTATTCTGATATTCATGAGCCAAGTAGATGGAAATCATGCTGGTGTTAATGATGTTTAGTGTAGATGGAAAGTATTCTGATATTCATGAGCCAAGTAGATGGAAATCATGCTGGTGTTAATGATGTTTAGTGTAGATGGAAAGTATTCTGATATTCATGAGCCAAGTAGATGGAAATCATGCTGGTGTTAATGATGTTTGGTGTAGATGGAAAGTATTCTGATATTCATGAGCCAAGTAGATGGAAATCATGCTGGTGTTAATGATGTTTAGTGTAGATGGAAAGTATTCTGATTATCATGAGCCAAGTAGATGGAAATCATGCTGCTGTTAATAATGTTTAGTGTAGATGGAAAGTATTCTGATTATCATGAGCCAAGTAGATGGAAATCATGCTGGTGTTAATGATGTTTAGTGTAGATGGAAAGTATTCTGATATTCATGAGCCAAGTAGATGGAAATCATGCTGGTGTTAATGATGTTTAGTGTAGATGGAAAGTATTCTGATATTCATGAGCCAATTAGATGGAAATCATGCTAGGGTTAAGGATTTGTTAAGAGTAGATGGAAAGTTTCTGATATTCATGGGGGAAGGAGATGGAATTTGTGCTGAGTAAAGCAGTACTGGAAGATGGAAGTCTGATATGTATGAGCTTTGGAAATATCTTACCCCTTAAATGATTTCATCGGGATATGATGTTTTGGTACTGGATTTGGTCATTGTCAATTTTAAAATAGCTTTCATTTATTATCTATGGTTTTGCTAAATGATTATTTTAAATTTCAAGTTCTTGTATATTTTGTACACATTGATGGTCATTTTAAGAGCTGATATGTCATTAGTATGCTATGATGACTTGTAAAAATGTTTCTGATATCATTTTAACTTAAAAACTAGAAATAAGAAATATACATGCATATCTTAATTAGTTAATGAAATTGCTATTCTCTTCACAATTGTATTAACAAAATGCTGTTATTCATCATTAACAGTTTGAATTAAGCTGATTATTAACTTAAAATATGATGTTGAAGATAACTGCAGTATATATTGTTGTTGTTTAAATAAATTAATTATTTAATTGTCTTTCATATATAATAATTTAATTGTTTTTCATATATAATAAATGTGATATTAAACTAAAATTTTACCCAAACCCCTGTTTGTGCTAAGTATATTAACAAAAATATTCATAGAATATAAGATGTTTTATACACAACTAAATTTTAAAAAAAAAGTGGAAAATATCATAGCTATTATCCTCAGTTGATGTATTTAAGTATAATTTACATTGCAAGTAATAAATGGTGCTTTAAAGTCAAATATCTTAAAGCTATCAAAGAAATTTTAATAAAAAAGATTCAGTTACAACCCTTTTGCGCAAAATGTATTTAGAAATATCTTCAATTTTTCAGGCAAAACAGTTGTAACAGACTGTTACAACCCTTTTGCGCAAAAATAAATTTAGAAAATTCCTCAATTTTTTGTGCAAAACGGTTGTAACTGACTGTTTTACAAATATCTCTTTTAGAAATTGAATGCAAAGTGTTATTATGATTTATTCATGAAAAGTACACAAAATTAAAACTATATTAAAAAAAAACAAAGTGAAAATGATAGGAACTAGGAAAATAAATCAGTTTTTATGCTCTCCTGAACAATTTTCAAAATGTCAGTTACAACCGTTTTGCGCTAAGCCCGCGAGATGCAGCTTTTTGTGTGACTTTTTATGTTTAACGGTACCTTGGATACTTTCCATGCAAACATTGGGTCACAAAATAGATATTGACTCTTTCTAACCTTCCATGAATATCGATGAAATTTAATTGTTTTCTATTCAGGCAGTGTCCATTTGTCTGTAAAATCTTCGCAATCAGTTAGGAATCAGGCGTTTGTTTACAGTATGTCTGATCCGCCATCTTTGTTTTGGATAAGTCAGTTATCCATACTACCAGAGGTCTGTTAAATTTTGTCCAAAGGTATCCGAATCACGCGCTTGTTAGCATAACTTATAGCCAGTATGTATGAAACTTGTTAATACTTTGGTCTGGTTAAAAATAGTCGACATATTTATTGATTGGTCAATATTAATATAATAATGGCATTTGACCATTTAATATGCTTGCATGTGTAAACTGATTAAAATATAACCTGCCTTCAGACTTATACAACATGACCAAACCAGGCATATAACTTCCATGTCAACTGTTGGGCAGATATTAAATCGGTACATTCTACTTCACTATCAATGGTTGGCAGAATTTTGATCGAGTAACATTTTATCACACTTTGAGTTTTAGACCATTTTAGATTTGACAAAGAATGAGACTAATTTAAGAGAACAATGGAACCCAATGGCAAGAGAATTTACTACTGTATAGCACGGTGCAGCGAACACCTACCCACAACGCCTTGTACTTTAGTTTTAATTGCACTACTTAATATTTAACGACAACTGTATATACATATATAAACATTTATAAGTATATTTTTGCAGTTAATGAACATAAACATTCAAATGTTGAAAGTTTCTTTCGAAATACTGATAACTTGCGTTATTTTAAACTGTATAAAGTACATGTTGCTGTAGATTTGCATTAATGGCTTACCATTTTCATGCATTTAAGATAATTTCATTTCGGTGTTCTTTACTCTAATATGACAAGTAGTATGGCAAAACGTTAACATGTTTGATTTTAAAACATATCAAACTGTTTTCAGTGGAAGTACATAGTGCCTTTAATACTTCTACATTCTGTATTTGTTAAATCTAAGCTTTCCGTTGATTTTACTAAACGATCAATATTAGTGTATATATATCCTATATCAAATGTTTTATTACTCAAAGGAATGTTTCATATCTACTTCCTGAAATATAGTTTCTGACATTGCCAAATATTTGTCATATATAAATCATGTGGCATGCATTCTCCGACCAAAAGACAAATAACCATAAAATACTTATATTGGAGATCTTGATGAGAAAGACTTAAACACTTACAGTGAATTATGCTTACATTTTGGTGAATGCGTAAAATGTATCTGCGATTCTTTGTACTAGCATGTATTTCATCACATAGTTTATTAGATGTTTGTGCTCAAGGGTGTTTCGCCCGGTGTGAATGGTCAGAATGGGAAAGTTGGACAACATGTTCACAGACATGCGGTTCTACGGAAAAGAAAAACACATCACGTGGACTATGCTGTCCGAGCGATTTAACAGACTTAGAATCATGTGTTGAATATTGTAACCTTGACATTGCCGACCATTATGACGAGGCGGACTGTGGAAGGGAGTGTTATAACGACGGGACACTGTCTTCCGCCGGATGTGTCTGTACAAACAGATTTTACGGCATGTGTTGTGACAAACGTGAGTGTATCATTATATTTCTGCCCTGAGCCGTGCAATTTTTGTCGTGTTTAGCGATCTTTTCACACAGCTTGTTGAATTGCAAACGGTTTCGATTCAGTTTTTTTTATTTGCCAGAATTTCGGTCGCATTTTCAATGCAACGACACATACTTTTTCACAAATGCGAAAATAAAATTGCCAACTTCATGGTTTTTTTTGGGTTTTTTGTTATTGTTTAAGTTATATTTGTATTTTTCTTTCGGGGGGTGGGGGCGGTGGGAGGGGGTATTAAAAACAGAATCCACAATCTCTTTTTGTATTGATGAGTTGGTGTGTTCGTAGAGAAACAAACTTTATCCCATTCTGTTATCTTTTCTGTTTATATTTTAAAACGTTCTGCATTTTTAGCAAACTTGGAATTCCCAATTTTAGTCAAGTTACGCATTTTCTTAATCAAAAAGACCCCGGCTCTATTCCTAAAACAGTTGGGAAGAAAACACTGAAGTTAATGCCCTTCAATTTTTAAAAACCACGTATTATATGGCGCAGTCACACACTGCAGTAACATATGCTGACGTATGACAATTTTCACCAACACGATGGTGTAAGTGCACATCAGTTAGTGGGGCACGCTTGAATAAGCTGGCAATTAATTAAGTTGTTTTTCGCAGAGGCCTACAGACTTTAGTGCCGAAAATAGGAATTAGGTACTATCTGATCAACTTTTTGACACGACATGTTAAAGCTGCACTCTCACAGATTTACTATTTCGTCAACTTTTTTTTTTTTTGTCTTGGAACGAGCCAATTTTTGCGAAAATCCATGGAAACCATATATATAAGACTGCCGACAAAAATTAGATCGCAGATCTTTATATTTAAGGTCATAAATTGATGTTTTATGCATTTTTCTTAAACCGTTAGTAACGGTTTAAGTTAGTAACGGTTTAAGCCATAAAACATAAATTTTCGAACTGAAATATGCAAATCTGCGATCTGATCTTTTGTCAACAGTCTTATACCACTGGTTTGCAAATATTTACGCAAAAAATTGCCCTTTCCAAGACAAAAAATAAAAAAAGTTGTAAAAATGGTAAATCTGTGAGAGTGCAGCTTTAAAATATTCAATGCGCCGGGGTTACAAAATGGGAGGTATGGTGTTCTGTGGTTAAAATAGTGCGGATTAAAAGACCACTATTTAAATACGATTAAAATTGACTGATTCCCGTAATTTGACCTAAATCCAATCCAAGGGTATGGCTTACATTGATTAGCTTCCTTTATCTAAAGCTTCCATATATCAACATATTATTCTTAACTCAAGTATTGTCTTCGAATAATCTAATTTATTAACAATGGCATTGACCTTTTTTCTATTAAAGTAACAGCGACCTTGACCGTGATCATATCGATCACAAAGCCCAATGTACAGAATCGCCTATACCAAGTTTCCGCACTATACGTTATTCATAATTCAATTTTTGAGTGAAAATACCAAATTATTTAAGTATGCGATGTTACAGTTACACGTGTGAATTATTGTAGATTTGCTTGTTTTTTAATGTCGCAATCTTTGACAAAAATTCACCTTGACAGAATTTTGTAGAACGATGCAACGCTGAAAGTTTAGCCAAGGACTGCATCATTAACTTAAAAGCAAGTTTAAAAACATTTCACGCCCGAAGAAGCCGAACTAGCATAGTCCTTTATAGCCTAAGAAATATTTTAATATCTTTTCTGGCAAAAATGTTATTTAGAAATTAAATCACTTGCTTGTTTGTTTACATCGGTTGTGAGTTCGTGTACTACATGTTTTGGTAGTTCGTGTAATACATGTTTTAGGAGTTCGTGTACTACATGTTTTGGTAGTTCGTGTAATACATGTTTTAGGAGTTCGTGTACTACATGTTTTGGTAGTTCGTGTAATACATGTTTTAGGCGTTCGTGTACTACATGTTTTGGTAGTTCGTGTAATACATGTTTTAGGAGTTCGTGTACTACATGTTTTGGTAGTTCGTGTACTACATGTTTTGGTAGTTCGTGTACTACATGTTTTGGTAGTTCGTGTAATACATGTTTTAGGAGTTCGTGTATTACATGAATAAGAAGTAGTTCGTGAACAGCATTTTTTGGGGGAATTCGTGTATAACATGTTTTGGGAATTTGTGTACTACATGTTTTAAGAGTTCGTGTACTACATGTTTTGGGAATTCGTGTGCTTAATGTTTGGGAATTCGTGTACTACACGTATTGGGAGTTTGTGTACGACATGAATAAGGAGTAGTTTGTGTACAACATGTTTTGGAATGCCTGTACTACATTATTTGAACATTCGTGTACTACATAATTTGAACATTCGTGTACTACATGTTTTGAACATTCGTATACTATATGTTTTAAACATTCGTGTACTACATGTTTTGAACATTCGTGTACTACATAATTTGAACATTCGTGTACTACATGTTTTGAACATTCGTGTACTACATGTTTTGAACATTCGTATACTGCATGTTTTGGGAGTTCGTGTATTTCATGTTAGGAGTTCGTGTACTAAATATATTGGTAGTGCGTGTCCTACATCTATTGGGAGCTTGTGTTCTACATATATTGAGAAACTTACAACTTAACCTCGAACTTTGTTGGCTTATGCTACATGTTTGACATTTTTCATTTGGAATGCGAAAAATCGAGCAGCTTACTGCGTTAACTTTAACCTAAATAATATTATAGCTGCTTTGTTTTGTACGTATGTAATAGTACTTTTATATTGGGCCTACCTTGCCATAGATTCTCTATTCGTTAACGTTTAAGATGAAAAATTAAATAACTAGTTTCGAATTATTAGACAAATGATTTTAATTAATGTTTGAACTTAAAAATCAACCATTGATTAAAATCAAATCAAGAAATGATTGTTTTTTCTTCTACCTAACGACTGAATGAATATATCGCGGCACACTAGACCCTAGTTAGCTCAAATTGAACGCTAATACACTTATACCAGCACATTAACACAAGCCTATCAACACACGAGACCTTTATGTCCGACCTAGCTGACTATTCAATTTCTACAATACGCGCAATTATCCAGCGATCCAAACCGGAAAATATGATATAAGCTTTGAAGGTCACCATGGAAAAGCTGGTGACCGTATTCTTAAACGTGTGGAACAACTGCACGAAGGCATAGGTCAAGGAGGTTGTTCTGTCAAGAATATGTAATAGAGGAGAAAATATGTATAGAACACTATCACAAAGACTTTGGTGAACTTTTTGAAATGACAGATTGTTGAGGTTTTTGTTTCTATGGAGGATCTTTTGTTTCTCATGAAAAGAGCAGTTTCTGTACAAACAGATTCTATGGCAGGTGTTGTAAACATCGTGAGTAAAACGACAATCTTATAACATGAAATACCTGATTTCGGAATGCTACCATCCTTAAAAGTTTAAACTGAGCGAAGTCCCTTTTTGGACATGTAACACAGCTCATCCAGTGGGGTTTCCTTATGCAAAACCGAAGGACGTCGTAGACGCACCCTGTCGTGTAGCAGCGGCATTGGGATATTCAATTGACGGATAAGAAATTATTTTTTTCTTATAACAAAGCATTTCTAGTTTCCTATTTTCTCCACAGGGCTTGACATTTGTGAGGCCATCCCGACGGACGTCGTTTTCATTCTAGACTCCTCCCTTAGCCAGACGCAGACCGAGTTCCAGAAGCAGCTCGACTTCGTCGGCAAGTTCGTGGACAATGTCGACGTCGGTCCGACCGCCTTCGTCCTCAGCATCATCACATACTCCAGCACTGCTGTTGTTGAAATCGAATTTGACGACAGTAATTCAAAACAATCGATTAAGGTAATATGATGGACTTGTCGTTAGTATTTGCATTGACATACAACAATCGAAGCCATGTTCAAAATGACAAGGTGAACTGTTCTGGATTGAGTGTAACTGAGACAATGCTATTAATCATAGTGACTATTACCCAGCTTAGATTAATGTCTTTACCATAACGAAATCCCCACCAAACATAACGTCAACACTATATCGTTTCAAAACACAAATAGTTTCATAATGTCAATTACTCAGACACAGCTTAATTCAAACCGTACACCTCGGCCATTTACCATCAAAAACAACCTCGAATGTATGTCAGTGCATTGGTACAAGTAGTTCGTAAAAATGTTTATAATACTTTTAATAAAATGTAAGGTTTTAACGGGTGGAATTTGTTTTACTAAGTTTAAATTGAATCTCAGTGAAGTGTCTTTTTGCATAGATAATTCAGAATCCTAAGAGTGGATTAAAATTACTAGGTGATTTACGTACAGCGTTTTCGATCGGAAATGGCCGATTGAGCTTAACTAAAAAAAAAAATCCGGCCTATCGGCCATATTTATTTTTCATTGAAATCTGAAACAAACAATTAATGTTTCGCCTAACAAACAGGAGCAGTTGTTGGGCATACAGTTCCGACCTGGAGCCACGTACACAAACAAGGGTCTGGAGCTTGCTCGCAGCCTGCTTTCCGTCCGCATGGAGAGGCGACCAGGAATGTACACTAAAAAAATCGCGTTTGTCCTCACCGACGGTTTGTCTAATGATCGTACAAAGACAGAAGTCTCAGCAAAGCTGCTTAAAGGGGAAGCTCATGTGGTGGCAATAGGTATTGTGCCTTTGCAAGATAATTTACTTAAGGAATGAATTGCGGGGTTGATGTCATTATCGGGGTATGGACGCAATTGGGCTGGTCAAAGTGTGTGGAGTCCGCAATTGGGCTGGTGAAAGTGTGTGGAGTCCGAAGGACTCCACGCGTACTTTGACCAGCCCAATTGCGTTCATATCCCCGATAATGACATCAACCCCGCAATTCATTACTTATATTTACACCAACTGTTCCTTTTTTCATTCAAGATTTGTTAAAAAAATACATCATTTCATTTAAGAAAACCATTCATTAATCCTTTCTTACCCATTCTGTAAATAGAACGACCCGACTGTAACCGGAAACATTTTTTTAAATGACGTCACAATAACGCGGGAAAAGATCAACCACTTGAAATTACTTTTAAACGTAAAATTTAAACACTTATGACTACAAAACATTTAAAATATAATAAATTAACACTTTCTAAAATGTTGACTTATATTTTACGGGACCAGCTGACACAATACAAACAATAACAAGATCAATAGTTTTCATGTATATTGTTATGCGATGAATTGCGATCCGAACATATCCGAAGATGTTGCGTTCATCGATTGATGAACGCAATTGCCGAAAGGCAGTTCATTTAAGAAATGGAAGTTGAGGTGTAAATATAATAAAACAAACATCTTTTTTGAGGCGCAAACATTTCACTCTTTTATTTTGTTTCTTAAAAACAGGAACCAGATTCAGGAGTCCTTTTTATTTTATATTCTCTAGTAAATTCTTGAATTACGTCCGAAATGTAGTACACGTTAAACGATAAATTAGGCAACATACTTAAGAGAGATTATTTTATTGACTTTTTTGTCTGATTAATATCTTTCTTCAGGCGTGGGTCCCGAGGTGTCTCACAGGGAGCTGAATGCGATTGCCTCCCCTGCAGACGATTACAGCCTGTCATACGTGTACACAGTCGAGAGCTTTGACGCTCTTCACACGGTACTTGAACGCCTTATTGACGTTAGTTGCGAGAAATGTCAGCCGAAGTCTCTTACAGACATTTTCCTCTTGGTTGATGATTTGCCTGATTCAAGAATGACCGTTACCGAGTGGCAAATAGCAGTGAATGGGCTAGCAACAATAGTCGACGGTCTACAAGCGTTCAATGATGAAAATGGACAAAGAGTTGGAATAGCACAATTCCCCGACACGAATGACCCAATAAAGCAACTTTCTTTATCGAATACACTTAGAAAAGACGATATTTTACACTTCCTCCAAGTGATGGCGCATAGCGAGGATACGTGCCGTGGAACGAAAGATGACTGCGTCTTAAAATCAAATATAACATCTATAATACAGAATGTTATTGACAACCAATTCACTTCAAGTTTTGGTGGACGAGACGATGCCAGGAAGGTTTTACTTGTCGTCTCTTCAGGCAGATTCAGCAATATAACCGAAGTAGCTGAACAAATGCGCAATATCCGTCTACACACTGATGTAGATATCTTTGATATTGGTCCCGGAGGTGACGTTGATATGAGAGGTCTTAAGTCGTTGGTGAGCGAGCCAAGCCGGGTGTTTGTTGTGAAGGAGGACAGTGACATGGCAAGTCTGGATGGTCTTCAAGCAAAGTTCTCGTATATAGCGTGCGGTTGACAAGAATGCATTGGCACGATGAGATATTTGGCAACGTGGAATTAAGCAATGGCCATATGAATTGAATATATATAATTGCCTATAAGTCGGTTCCTTATTCCCTTTTCTTTTCCGATCCTTCAATTTTTACTATTCATCATGTAATGTTATGTAGTTACAAGTGTTAACAAAAAGCATACTACTGCTTGAGAAAATATGTGTACAAGGCTTATGATTATAGACTCATTAATATAATAGAACACTACAGAAAGTTACATATTATTTAACGATTTGTCATACCAGACAAAGATTATATATAATTACAACCAATTACTTTGTCTTTTATGGAACGCCGCGGTGGTCTTAAGATTTCATTTCCGCCTTATCATGTTAAAAAGACATTATGTTTTTGTTGAAAAAATACCAATTATGTCTAGTGTCTTATCGATATCATATCAGAATAACCATTTTGACTTGTCTGATTGATCAACTAGCGTCAGAAATCGGCCTATAAAATGAGAGCTTTGAATTATGTTACCCTTCTCACATTATGGTTACATGGGTTACATGCAAATATTCCAAGCATATTGAGTACATTTAAAAGAAAATCAAAGTTCATCCTCAAAAAGAGTTTTCAGGTCGACATGTGATCAGAGATAATACGGTTACAATAGTTACAATGAGTTACAGCAAAGTTTGAAAAAGACACTTGTTCATACTTTATGAAAACTTTGCTGTAACTCATTGTTACTATTGTAACCGCATAACTGTGATCAGATTTCGACCTGAAAACTCGATTTTTGAGGATGAACATGAGGTTAAAAATTGTCGATGTAACCGTTGTAACCGGTTGTAATCGCGTAACCCGATATTTGACATAGATAAAAACACTATTTTTAAACTTTTGAAAATCATTGCTGTAATTGAAAGTAACTATTGTAACCGTATAACTCTGATTAGATGTCGACCTAAATACTCGTAATGTAACCGCGTAACCCGATATTTAACATAGAAAAACACTTTTTCAAACTTTTCAAAAACTTTCCTGTAGCTCATTGTAACTATCGTAACTCTGATCAGACGTCGACCTAAATACTCGAATTTTGAGGTTGAACTTTGAAAATTGTCCATGTAACCGATGCAACGCCGTTGTAACACAATTTTCAGCATACACGCTTTACAATAAACCAGTGGAACCATTGTAACTATGGGCTTACAGGCATTACAATATTCAAAGCTTTCATTTTAAGGGCCAATTTTGTTGCCTATCTCTCAATTAGACAAGTCCGCGTATACATTTTACATATAATTGTATGTAAATATAATGGTAACGAATAGCATTTATACAAAATGGTACATAGCCTACTGGACACTGGCATAAAGCATGAACCGGGTCCTGGTGTTTGAAGCAAACATACACTGTGTATTTAATTTGCTTTATTGATGCAAACACCTTAGACCTTACACACAAGAAGTAATGATCAATCTGGAAATATAATTATATTCACAAAAATCTGAATGATTAGGCTACTGGTACATATACATGTCATGTCAGATGAAATTATGTCTCTAGAGTTGCGCATAACGTACATCATTATGATGACTTGGTTGCTTGGCGATCATTCGGACTTTCAAATTCGGACTTTCAAATGACAGCAGTCGATTGACAAATTGCATTTGGTACCATGTTAAATATACTCAACAAAACGGAAAAAGAATTGGAATGTCACCGTATAATAATCTGTCGATGAGACTCACATATGGCTTTCATTATTAAATCAGTTGAATCGAACTGGCGTGCTTTATAATATTCAAACAATGCGCGTTTAGCCCAATAACAGAACTACCGAAATGAGTGATCAAAATGGGAGACGTTGAAATGTGTACGGAACAACTCTGTTTGTATATTTTATAAAAAAAAACTCATTCACCTCCTCCCCCCCCCCCCCCCCCCCCCAAGTTCATGCGAGTAACAAAGATTTATGACGTTAGCCGCGCTATGATATTTTATAACATGCTCTTTTATATCAATTGAATAGACTCGTATTTCCATTCAATACACAGGGTCAAGGTGCACACCACGCCCCCACCCCCTCCAGCATTTATTAGTAAAATATGATGGGGTAACTGTAATTTGTGATAACTGACTTTTTTTTTAATAATATATGATAAAAAAAGGGGGCGTGGTGTGTCAAAACAACACATCCTGCCCCTGTGATTCAATGCATATTATCATTCAAAGCAGGATCAAGAATAATGTTTATGTGAAGGGAAAATACTGTGTAAGAGTAATTCCTGTTTATTGAAATGATTGCTTCCCGTCTACAGTATGAAAACGAATATAGTAAGTTCGCATTATGGATCTTGATATAAATTTACCAAAATAATAACACATATCATTAATATTAATTATTAAATGTAAATACATCCTAATAGATAGTCTTGTTTCATATGATATATGACACTAAACAGTATACAATAATGAGTACAGTAAAAAAATGCGAGTTTTCAAACTTCCACGGAACATCGATGGTCAAGCTCCACAAGCATTATGGCCCTTCGTTAGTTATCTATGCATGTTGTGGATTGGAAAGGGGTATTTATGGGTCCAACTTCTTGTACACATTTTAAGTGAGGTTTATTTAAGGCCGTTATTTGTAATTATTAGTGCCCAGAATTGGTTATTTATTCACAATAATTGTATACTAGTAGTAAAAAGTAATAGCATAGCTCAAACATCTGCTTTATCAAAGGCATACTTCATAGAAGGTTAGCTTCAAACGTCCACCGGTAACCAGCCATTATTTCCATTGCACTGACTATTGGCATTCTCTTGATATCAAGTCATTATTAACGCAATGTTTTGGTTTTATAGGTAACAACAATTGTTTACCTTAAGCTCCTGAAACACTGTATATCTATCAAGTTTTGGCTACGAGTTGTTGCGAGATTCAACTCGCCTAAACTCTTCAGGAGTCGTGTTGGACTCGAACCCTTGTCGTTACATATCGAAGACATGTCTTTTCATAAAAAAACATTCAGCAAGCAGTGGTGAAAACTTTAAACGGTTTAAAATTGTCGTACGAGTTTTCATCTCGTACACATATCGAATAAATGTGGTAGGGGTGTCGAACAAACTCGAACACTTGTGGTAGACATGTATTCACTTGTCGCCGCTTCTCGTCGCATCAATCTACGAGTTCATCAGCGACTCAGGAGGTCATTATTACGATCTCTGCTCGAGATTCGTTTGAGTTATTGTGAGTTTGTACGTACCCCTTCGACATGTCGAGACTGTTGCCATTTCCGGCGAGTTCATATACATGAGTGATCATGTCAATAAAAAGCACTGCATCATTTCTCCTGAAGATTTCAACCAGTAAAATCACTGTTTTACAAGAGATAAACCATTGTTAGACTAGTCATGCCATAACTAGTCATGCTTAGTCATAATCTATGGCCTTACCCAATATCTTCTGCGGGCTCTTCTTTTTCTGTTTTGCCTGTACTGTAAAAGCTGAGCAATCGCAAGATCAGCAGATGTGCAGCACCATCTGTAATTATATCCAGTTCGCCATGTGTCGTCCTTTCTCGTACACTGTCGTAGCTCACTCTTAATAACTCGTCATGATATCGTGCACATATCGGCAGAACTCGTAGAAATCTCTGTGGTTGTCGAAAGAGTGTCGTGCACAGATCGTACCGGTGTTGCTTAAACTCGAGCTTAACAGAAGAATCTCGTACTACTCTTGAACTCACATGGAAGAGAACTCGAGCAGGTCTCGAACTGATGTACCTAGCATCAGAATCCGCGCTCATCTTGTGGCATTTTTGGCAAGTTATAATTCACCAGCACTCGTGGTAACTCGCGGATCCAAGTCGTGACAGTGTGACAGGGTCTTTAAGGACATTCTTTCATAGTTTATAGTTGTATATATCATTCATATTTTTCAACCAATGGCAGAGGTCAAATATGCTAGTTTTCATATTATTTATCTCTAAAGATATTAATCTATACCCATTTCACACTGCCATACCTTCCCTCGAATATGCCACGATATGTGTCGACACCTCTCGATTTATTTCGCCAAAAGAAAGAACAACCTGCAATACTTATTAAAAAAAATTACGGAAATAGCTCTTAGTCAGTATACATAGTGCCAATTTGACCCCATATTGGCAACCATAAAGGCCATTTAAAGCCAAAAAAAACAAGTGCAGCTTTAAGACAGTATTCACAGTGCCAATATGCACCAACATTGGCAACCATAAAGGCTTTTTAAAGCCAAATAAACATAGTTCAGCTCTTAATTAGTATGCATAGTGCCCATATGACCCAATATTGGCAACCATAAAGGCCATTTAGATGCAAACAAACCCATGTGCAGCTCTAAGTAAGTGCACACAGTGCCCATATGACCCAATATTGGCAACCATAAAGGCCCTTTAGAGGCAAACAAACCCATGTGCAGCTCTAAGTAAGTATAAACAGTGCCCATTTGACTCCATTTTGTCAACCGTAAAGGCCTTTTAGAGATTTGTGTTTTGTTCTGAATCTTATAGTATATAATATAATTTGTTTTGTTTTTATACATTTCCACATCTTTAAGTAACAAAATTCCGATAATCGTTCACTTGTCAACTGCTTCATCTTCATGCAACTGTATTTATATGCTGGATACACATAACATTTTTAAAACGTTAAGAGAGCAAAGCTAGTCCGTTAGTGTATTTTATTTCGAAATTTATCTTTTGATCTTTGTAATGACCTTGGCCTTGTAAATATAAAATGTAACAAACTTGAATATAAACAGTGTTTAGAGTAAATATATAAATATATATATATAGGTGTTTTGGACTTAATATTTACTGTATTTTATTAGTTCTCATATCATTCTCATGTTGATTATCCTTCGAACCTTTTTTCAACCAAATAATTTGTGTATGTTTTTACTTCGCTAGCTGACTCGGCACACCATATGGGGTCTGCCTTTCGTCATTGCATTTAACGTTACATGTGCAACATAAGACGACCTCACGTCTTTAGTGGGAATTACTTTCAATTGGTCGCCGTAAAATCCGACGTCACTTTGTTACAGTCGTGACTCCCAGCTTTTGACGTTCAACATAGTACAAACGGCAACGGGCGATACTGTATACAGTCGTGACTCCCAGCTTTTGACGTTCAACATAGTACAAACGGCAACGGGCGATACTGTATACGGTCGTTGTATAGTAAGTTGCGAGATTTAGACGACTTCGGACTTTCTTGACGGCGAGAATTTGAAACAGTTAAAATTTCTGGGACGTCGCTCCCAGTGAACATCTGGTGTCAAAACACTAAAATAAAGCATGTTTAGATATTTCTTTGAGGTAATACGCAATGTTTCCTCACTTCATTCGTCGAGAAATACCGTGATTGTTATCACGGCATTGGAAACGGGCTTAGGGAAACATGCCTTTGTCGTTGACTTCATCTTGATGCTGATGATGACAACGATGATGATGATGATAAGGTGGTGGTGGTGGTGGTGGTGGTGGTGAAGGATGTTGTTGATGATGAACATTGTTTTTATTGCGTTGATGAGATGACCCGTCGCAACAAAAACACGGTCAAACACTTCGAACTTCAATATCTCTTCGACGTGAGATTCAACGCTTTCTCCCTTCCTTCGTTGTGACATCATTTACTTGTTTATGGCATGGTAAAACGAAGGGAATTATTTCAACGACTCAATCACTGATTTGAACAATTTGATTTAATGGCAACATCGACAAAACAACAATACTATTTTGTTATCCAAACAATTAATTTTGATATTAAGTTTAAACAATGTACATTTACCACTGACAACATAATTGATAACTAGTAATTACCGACGTTAACGCAATCAATTAATATAGTATAAATATTAAGTACTTATTACACAAGATGGTTCACTTATAAATGCAATCCAAAAAGAACAACATTGGAATATCTTAAACGAATTTGATCAGCAGCCATTTTTTTTCTTATTAGACCATATAAGTATTTAAAATTTCGTAAAGTCCAAAATTTGGTATGGCTGCGAATAAAAAATAAAATAATATACGTTAACATGTAAATTTTAAGTTAGCGGTTTTGTTTTTAAATGTTTTAGCTGGTGACTTAAGACATCACACCATCTCTATTGAATACTTGATTAACCATCTATATCCATTTTCAATAGAAGTAGCCCATTTTATGTCTATAACAAGAATATGTACAAGTTTGCGTTTATGTAAGACCATACTAAATTGATTCTGTGTTTAGCCTCAGCAACCTTGTAGCCTCAGGAGTTTGTCTTTTACAAGGGAAAAATAACTTTTTCAATTGTCCTCTTTGGAACTGTCTTGATTTTGTTATTAAGACCATGCGATAAAAATAGAAACAATTACATATGGTCTGATTATATAAACAATACTGGCCATCCTCCCCAATATACAAATATGTATAAAACGTTACAGTGGCATTTAAAAAAAAAGAATACTGAGGATTCTTGATCATTTGAAACAAATCTTATCCATGTAAGTGATTACTTGAAACATAGATACTTAAATAATATTAAAAGAAAGTTAAAGTTCAACTTTCCGTGTATGCTTCACACTGTAATTTCTTTCAGTCGTATAATATAATATTTGGTTTGTAGCCATCTTACAAAGAAGTAAATTAATCTTGTCCAGAGAAAACTAAGTCACGTGGTATTTAAATTGGAGGTAGCTTGCGTCAAAGTACCAGCGGTCGCTGCTATCAAATCTTGGAACTGACTAACAAATGTAACAATGTAGCAAATATCGATGGCCGCTTGGCTGTCCGGCCGCCCCCAATCGCCCGTGCTATCAGCGAGGAGACACGGATGTTTCCTTCTCTCACACTTCACAACACTAATTGGCAATTAGTATCCTATCTCAAACTACGTCGATAAACGTCATTTCTATATGAAGAAACGCGCTGTGTAAATCCACCCGTATTATAAATAATGGTTGTTCAAACAACATCGGCCACTCAACAGGAACAGGAACATTTGGTTATTATCGGATATTGAATTCTAATCCAGCGGCATTTCAGCAGCTGGCCTTTTTTGCTCAGTGGACAGTGCCACCGGAAGAGCGTTCTTGTCTCTGAAGCCGAGGGACGGCACATCATCCCCGGGGGCATGGAGCACGATCGCCCGTTATAACAGTGGCCCTCCTTTATCCACTGGGGCCAAAAACGAATACCTAAATCTTTCCATGCATACACCACAGGACAATGTGTATAATTCCATATATACTTTTTCACAGCACGTTTCGTCCGTCTGTTCATGTTTAATCCATCGATTCTAATATGACTACCATACCTAATAGGAGTGCCTATGTCTTTGATAAAATCAGGTCGGTGTTCCTTCGGCCTTCCTCGCCGTCTGTTCATATCAACAGTTCCGTTGGGTTGGAATGCCGCCACGACCGGCCGCCCAATGCCCATAAACTCCGGATCAAAGTCTTCTCCCAGCAGCCGTCGGAGTTTCCGGTGGTTTAGCTCCGACTCGGGTGGATCAAACACTGCACTTGGGTTTTCAATGAGGTCAATAACAGGTAATTTATCCGAAGGTGCAGGCCGTGATGTTCCGAGACGGCTGATAACTGTGACGTCACTTGTGACGTCATAATCCGACTCCTTGAGAAGATCGAGGAATGCGCGGGTAGTGCCCTGCACGTGTACAAGGGACAAACACACGAAAAGGAACAGGCGTCCTGTGGCCATCACATCATCAATTATGCTGAAAGAAAGAAACTAAGTGTTAATATGAATATATGTATGTAGTATGTGCGTAATATTTGCATTGTTAAGAACATTGTACAATAAACGAAATGGTAGTAATATCATTAATGATGATATGCCATAATGATAACGTATGACTTGTTTATTAATTATTTATTTTTCTACGTTCTAACAGAATAACCAATTGCTTGCGATATTTACATAATGATGTATATAAAAAAAAAACACGCTCAAACAATTAACAGCAATTTTAAGTTGCGGAACAAGGAGTCTACTGAACAGGTACCTTGTTTATAATGCACTTCAAACGTTATAGGCAATACTCATTTCAATGTTCATTACATACAGAGGTTCAATTTAAGTAACCCATTTTGTCTGAAATAGAACCCCAGCAATCTAAAATGTTACCGAATTGAAACTTGAGCCGTATTAATTTAATGCAATAAAAAAAACTTCATGTAAAGGCAATTATAGATAAAGACTCCGGAACAGTTTTAGTAGACATACAAATGGAGAGAAAAATGAAATGTCAAAAACGAAATTTAAGTTCGATTGGTACAGCAACAATGTGCCTAATTAATGAAAATATCAGATGTTTTAAAAATTAATTAGGAAATTAATAGGGTATCTAAATTATTCACTATGCGCGGCGTCTAGAATATGTCTCATACTTCATGCTCAGCTTAAACATTCTAAAGTATTTAAATTAAACAATTTTGGGTAGTTATGTAACTACACTCACAATTCTATAGAGCACATCTTTAGTACTCGCAGTAAAAGAATAATATAAATATGCGACTGCTTTATTGAAGACATTTTACATGTAATTATACACGCCCAAGCATAGCCAGCTAGCGAAAATGTACTGACTGACTTTAATCAATGGTTTAGATAAAAATCATGTATAATCTCAACATCATATATGATTTAATAAATTATTATTACTTCATTATTTATTTATTTTTATTTCATCTATTCATTTACTATTTGTTTGTCTATAATATTTATTTATTTATTTATTTATTTATTTATTTATTTATTTATTTATTTATTTATTTATTTATTTATTTATTTATCTTTTTATTGAATTTATTTATCTTTTTATTTAATTTATTTATTATATGTATTTATGTACATATTAATGTATTTATTATTTAATTTGTTTATTACTTTTTCATCCATAATTTATCTATTGATAAATATGCTTGATTTACTTGATTCATTGTTTGATTATTTTATTTAATATTTATCTATATGTTTAGGTATTTATAATTTGATTTCTTTCTTTATTCATTTATTTTTATTATTATTATTATTTTTATTATTATTATTATTATTATTATTATTATTATTATTATTATTATTATTATTATTATCATTAATGTTGTTGTTGTTGTTATTATTATTTTTTATTATTATTATTATTATTATTATTATTATTATTATTATTATTATTTTTATTATTATTATTATTATTATTATTATTTTTATTATTATTATTATTATTATTATTATTATTATTATTATTATTATTATGTTTTGATATATCAATTTTCTCCGTTTTTTGACACATTGTATATTGAATGGCATATCATGATGTTGATGTTGCTGCATACATATCATGATCATCATCACCATCAATAACAAAATACATATTGTTTTTTTAAGAAATTGTGCAAAATGAATTGCAAAGAGTGTTTTTAAAATGATTTTGCTTTTCAATGAAACTTAAAATGAATCAATGTATGCATATTTCTAACTCTTTAAAGAAAGCAACTATATAACAAACTTCAAACTCTTTAATGACACTTGAAAGTATAAAGAAGTTCCTAAATGATGTATTTAATATTCATTGAAGGACTCCTCCACCAAGGGACAAAATGGAAACGTTAATACCAGGTTTATGTATACAAGAATTGAATGGCGGAAAGCCTCTTGACTATATTTGAGAAACTCCATTTATGATAAAGTAGTCCCCGAGTGCTGCTCAAGAAATTGGTTTGTTTGCCCAAACTTCCGTCCAAGTGGACACATGCATGGTGGAACAATCCAAATGTTGGTTTTCTTTCAGACTTTAGAGCCACGTTACTGGCATTCTAATCAAAGAAAAGTGTGACAGAGAATGGAATTGAAGTAAAAAGGAGGCGATTCTCACAAGTAGATGTAAAATTAAACTAATTGAACTTAAAATCAAATAAAAGACAGTTCGTGACATGCATTTACATTTCAGATTTAGCGTCGCAATGATATCGGAAAGAGAAAATGAAATGGACTATTTTTCATACACTTGAATTCTGTTTTTCACCTGATGATACTATGATTAAAGAATCTTTAAAATGTTATTTTAAGTATGCAAGCATCACTGAATTTCTAAATACCAAAACTCTTCAAATTATCCACACCATACATGAGTTTTCGGAGTCATGAGAGATTACTCTTCTTTTGTCGAAATCCCGTTTATAAACTGGCAATATAAATTAGTTTTCAAATATTCTTTTTTTTAACATGGCCATACGAATTCTTAGAAATCGTTTTAAGAAATTACATGTCTATCACTTATATGCTACGGCTCACCGGAAGGGGGATCGTGTTGACAATGGCTGTAATAGAAAACATATCTCGACATTTGAGCGGCGAGCTGCCAGCGTCTGATGGATTGGAAGGCGCCTCTCAATAGACGTTTGACAGGGGAAGCGTTCTATGAGCGACAGTTAACTTATTTACTTCCAGTAAGTGTCAGCTCGCGTCAGACTGAGTCATGGCGTGCGTTTGGATAGCATTGAACACTTAAAAAGAAATACATCTTACTATAGATGTTTTTATAATGGCATTCGTGTTCTTGATTGTCGTTATATATACATTTCTACGTCTGAACACTTTGTATGATATTCGGCCACATGGGTCTATGATTTTCTGGTAAATAAATGTTCTGTTCTGTTCTGTTCTTTAAAAACTGATACACAGAATATGAAGTCCATAAAGGTTTCATCGGAATTGCAACACCTTAATCGGCATTGAAAAAGTACGGCTACAGTGTGAGACAAACATAGAAAACCCGAGATGAGATATGGTAGGTATATGATGTATAAGAAATATACAATCCCACATTAATGCAGCTCACGCATTGGACAGTGGATAATAAGCGCCTGAGTAAAAGGTCACGCAGAACAAGACCTTTTTGCATAAGCGGATCCAGGGCAGGGAAATTATTCCCCAAAATCCCAAGGGGGGGGGGCGGTAGTGGGTGCAATCTTCACTACTCCCTCCCCCACCCCCAGGAAAGCCCACCCCCACTACCCGAGACGCCCGTACATAGAGATAGAATATTATACATGACCGCTTTAACTGAAAATTTAATCCGCACTAAATATCAACTCAGTGATACCTTAAATGAACAAACTATATCTTTGAGTATAAATGGATCTAGGTCGAGCGAGCTGGGGGCGAATCACGCAATATGGTGGCGGGTCAACGGATAATGCGGATCGGATGTCCTATCAGCTCGTCCGTCCGAATAGACTGGTTTCAAACATAGATGTTTAAAACTGAATGACTGCATGAAAAGTCCGACGATCATGATTAAACGTCGTAACAAATGGTTGCTTAATTTCAACACAATTACAGAACAAAACTTGTATGCATGGACCAGCAGATTACATATCCAAAAGATTTAAACATTATGAATTTAACATAATTACATTATACAAAATAAAATGTAGGTTGTAGATGAATATAACTATTTTGTAAATAAATACAAATGCCCAGAGACACAGACGTGGTGATGAACTAACTGTCATAGACTTGTGACTCGCCAGAAAAGCTATGTTTATGAGATACTTGGACGTTTTACTACAATACATCTATGTTAAGACTAAAAAACTTATATACACTTATACATGCTTGATCTTTTATCCTTATATGAACTGAGGTATTTCCGTCTGATGGCATTCTAACGATGGCAAAAATATACACTGTAAAGTTATATTCATCTTCTAAACTAGGAGAACCACACACTATACAATTACTTCCTGAATACTACAAAAACCGTTTCCATTCATTTTTTAATACGTCGTCCATTAGCTGGGATGCATATTTTTTTTTTATAATAACATGAATACTCCTTTTACAGTCATGCACAAGCAAATGGCTAAATGGTCGCTAAGGTTGTGGGTTCGAATACCGCTGTACAAGAATGCAGACGTTTTATTATTTCTCTTTCAATGTCCAGTGACATATGGAAATTCGTGAACATAGAAACATACAGCTTTAATCACATACATTAATACATACACATACATAAATTGTGCTCGTGTAGTGTTGAATCCGACACGTTAAATTTCATTGTTGTACGGCATTCTTCCACAAGTTCAATAACTGAACGTGTACATTTGCTATGTGAATGTCCCGAGGCCAGTCTTGTCGTCAGCCTCTGTAACATGGGATATTTTCTGCTCCATTACCCTTACATATTTCAAATAATTACGACGTATTTTATTTCCCACAGGCCAATAATTAGGTATAAAACCATTAACCTCCTTGAAAAGGCATCCCCGGTTTCTTTTCATGATATAATTACACCATAACCTATCATATCATTTGGGAAAAAGAGTCAGTTCCTCGGTATGCCATACATCCATCTAAAACTATAGTCTTGTCGCCGTTTTATATCGTATATAAATATCGCACTCGATTCGTATGTAATAAAACCTCGAAATAACCTATCCACCCGTATATGTATAGTTGCTTGAACACGCGATAAGACTTTATTTCATCTATTCTTTTCAAGTCATCTAAAATTCCGATCAAAATGCAAAATGGGGAATAAAAAGTATACAAAACGGCTACTATTCAGATTCATTGTTTACAAACCAAAGATGGTATTATTCACTTTCTACCTGAGTTTCAATTTAGAGATGTTATTTTTTGTTGCTTGTCGACGCCAGAGGTATTGCCTATTTAACATATCTGCCAAATTAACACGGTATTATATCACTAAAATGAGACACATAGCGACCCCCAGTGAAAAGAAGGTACACCATTAAATATTAATTACCAGAGGAATTATTCATGTTCCTTCCTACAAAATTACATAGCGGAGACTAGCGTTGAAGGCTCCGAACAGCAATAATTTATTCCGTTCATTTTCTGTTCTATTTTCTATTTTACCGACCAATCCTCTTAAAAAAATACACACTAAAACAACGACAACAAAATAAATAAATATAAACATATAAATAAAAAATTAAAAATCTTATTGGGGGGGGGGGGGGGGGGGGGGAGAGAATTATCTATGTTCAATCAAAATCGCAAGCCTGACGTCAAAAGCGAATAATTTCCTTCAATGTGTGAAATATGAGTCCATGGGCAAAAATACCGTTAAATTAAACTGGGAATAAAAATTAAACTCAAACAGCATATCGCTACAGTCTATTAAGGAAATTTCAATGATGGAGAGCGTTTACCAGGCTTTTTGTTGTACAAATTGATGGCAATTTAGCGTTTAGATTTCTATCTTCCATCTTAATTTACTGAGATAATTATCCGAATACATTTTGATTAAGATCTTATGAATAGGTAGAGTAGACATTTGGTCACCTACTGTCAAACTATTCCCACAATTAAACACACACGCAGCATCCACAGGCGGGAGGAATGTACGATCAACTATTCCGACAGTTTTTTTTACAAACAAGTTTTGTAGTAAACTACGATTTCATTGATTGATATCATGCAATATTATTAAAGCTAAGGATGTTGAACACGAACAAGTCGTACATACATCGGTGCTTTATTAAGATGGCAAATCCGTACGCGAACGGTGGTGTTACAGAGGCGAGCCTGGGAACGCCGAAAAAGGGAAGCTCTGACATTTTTCCAATTAACGGATTTAAAATATTAGTAAATTTGAACACATAATTATGGCTCATCCTCCTGACACATTTAGTATGTGAATACTCGCGTCTGGTATGAATGCATCTATTTGTGTAACAATAGCTGAAACACGACATTGGTATACATGTACCAAATTAATCAAAGCACGAAAAAATGGTAGTTATTGTGTGTGTTGGTTTTAAATAGTCAAAGACCAGTGAGTCTCCTATAAAGAAGTACCACAAATGTCGCAACACAGCCATGTAAAATGAGTAATCATTCTCTTTCGAGTTGATTGCGACTGCTATGGCTTTTGTCTTTCCGGGAGAAACAATTTCCATGTGATTATTCTTGACGGAACAATCCGAAAATTACTGTTAGAGGAGTTGAATTGAAAAAGGGAAACCAAAGAACACATGCACGCATTTTAAATCCAAGCTAACACGTTAAAATCATGGCCACTCGAGTCTTTAAGTCCGTCAGTGAGGTTATTCAGACACGCAGCGTGTAACTCACGCCATTCACAGTGTTTTCAAAGAGTTTTAAAGAGATTTACACCGATACTGATAGAAATGTGTCGTATGAAGTAAAGACGACCTTGACTTGATTTGCCCTTTCACGTTATGACATATTTCCCCCTACGTGATTCTGGAATAACCGTTGTATAAATGCATGATTTTTGAATGAATAAAAAACATAACAGGCTATTTTTTCTTCCTGAAAGACCCTTTGATTTCGTCATTTCTGAGTACCAAAGTCAATAAACTCGACCTCCACCATCTTTGTTAGCGTACTTCCACAGAGATTGTTAACGTACTTGATTTGTGTATGTTTCTAGTGTAATGTTGTTGCAAATTTTTCTTTCAAAAATATTAAAAAAGTAACCTATATCCTCCTGTTCCCAGCTAACAGTATGCATATCTGAAGGTTAACATTTACACAATTGAAGTATAGCTAAAATATTATCTAAAAAGAAATAGTTATGTTGGGGCAAAAATGTGATACCGAACGTTTTATCTACTTTTAATGCATTTTTATTTTCATTTCAAAATTCATCGGAAATCAAGTACTTTAAACAAAAAATACTTTGATAACCCTCATGTACACACTGTGGTTGAAAGAAGTGTACACTGTACACAATATACTACTCATCATTACAGTGCAGTGTCTATTATGCGACCATGGGTGTTTAAAAACACATTCGTTATTTTCAGTGTAGGCAACAATATTCTTTATATAAAATAGGTGACATATTCCTATAATAGCAACCCATTTAAATCTGGAGTGTTGACATTTTTAAGTAACGATGACCTTGACCTTGATTGCAAGTATTGAACTCACTACCTATGACCTTGACATTGATTGCAAGTATTGGCCTCACTACCTATGACCTTGACCTTGATTGCAAGTATTGGCCTCACACCCTATGACCTTAATCTTGATTGCAAGTATTGGCCTCACTACCTATGACCTTGACATTGATTGCAAGTATTGGCCTCACTACCTATGACCTTGACCTTAATTGCAAGTATTGGCCTCACTACCTATGACCTTAATCTTGATTGCAAGTATTGGCCTCACTACCTATGACATTGACCTTGATTGCAAGTATTGGCCTCACTACCTATGACCTTAATCTTGATTGCAAGTATTGGCCTCACTACCTATGACCTTGACCTTGATTGCAAGTATTGGCCTCACTACCTATGACCTTAATCTTGATTGCAAGTATTGGCCTCACTACCTATGACCTTAATCTTGATTGCAAGTATTGGCCTCACTACCTATGACCTTAATCTTGATTGCAAGTATTGGCCTCACTACCTATGACCTTGACTGCAAGTATTGGCCTCACTACCTATGACCTTAATCTTGATTGCAAGTATTGGCCTCACTACCTATGACCTTAATCTTGATTGCAAGTATTGGCTCACTACCTATGACCTTGACCTTGATTGCAAGTATTGGCCTCACTACCTATGACCTTGACATTGATTGCAAGTATTGGCCTCACTACCTATGACCTTAATCTTGATTGCAAGTATTGGCTCACTACCTATGACCTTGACCTTGATTGCAAGTATTGGCCTCATTACCTATGACCTTGACCTTGATTGCAAGTACCGGCCTCACTACCACTAAGGAGGTTCATGACCTCTGCCTTATTTCAATTTCTGTAACGTTGACATTGACATAGTATTTATTCTGTATGGGCTCAATTAATTATATACACACTTTTTATACGATTACAATTCAAAACAGTTATTTAATCCGAACTTTCGGACGAACTGGTGGTATAAAATTACACTGATATTTACGACTGGGTAAAGCTTTCACCCACGTAATTCTTCGAGGAGGTTTGTTAGAACTCAGAATTTCAGACATTTTACTGACAGAGACGAAACAAGAACATTTTTCTATTTTTAACATCAGACAATTAAATATAATTTCGACGATAGATACATACGCCTAAGCCCCAACATAACCGAGTCTGCAAGACAGCAATGTTTACGGAAAACCCATGAATTGTTGCAAGATGTTAATGCATATCTTTCAGTCATACGTAATTTCAATATTTCAACAAAAAAATCAACAAAATTTCGTAAGTCGGCTCATTTTCAATAATTCAATTAAGTATACGGTTATTCATAAATATTTGTCTGGGCCTAATAAACATTTACATTCATAACAGACATTTTCAAATTAGAAGTTGGGTTTCGGTATCAATGTTCACACAGGGAAATGCTAAATGTAACTTATAAGTTTAACAGTGAAATTAATTTGCACGCTCAGTGTTCATAACCACGTGCAGTTTCCCTATTTGTTTTAAATGCGACATTTATTAGTTAACCAAAAAATATGAATGACCTTAACAATGCTTGTTTTCGTATCCTACTATTTGCAAAACGTATACAGGTATATATTTACACCTCAACTTCCGTTCCTTAAATGAACTGCCTTTCGGCAATTGCGTTCATCAATCGATGAACGCAACATCTTCGGATATGTTCGGATCGTAATTCATTGCATAACAATATACACGAAAACTATTGATCTTGTTATTGGTTGTATTGTGTCTGCAGGTCCCGTAAAATATAGATCAACATTTTTAAAAGTGTAAGTTTATTATATTATAAATATATTCGTACCAGAATTGTTTTAATTTTACGTTTTAAAGTGATTTCAAGTGGTTGATCTTTTTCCGCGTTATTGTGACGTCATTTGAAAAAAATGTTTCCGGTTATAGTCGGGTCGTTCTTTTTACAGAATGGGTAAGAACGGATTACTGAAAGGTTTTCATAAATGAAATGAAGTATTTTTTTAACAATTCTTGAATGAAATAATGAACTATTGGTGTAAATATAAGGAATGAATTGCGGAGTTGATGTCATTATCGGGGATATGAACGCAATTGGGTTGGTCAAAGTACGCGTGGAGTCTTTCGGACTCCACACACATTGACCAACCCAATTGCGTTCATACCGCGATAATGACATCAACCCCGCAATTCATTCCTTAAATATTACCCTGTTCGTATTCCAATCTTTTAAGAGGAACAAGTCAAGTCTCATAATATAATATTCACACTGTGGTATAACAAACATCGGATTAAAGCTGATATGTTTCTATATTTAGAAAAATCATGTTATGGGCCCCTATTCTCCAACGTCTTAGGTCGGTGTTTGAGACCAAGGCTCAGAAAAGCAAAATCTTAATTTTGTTGTAATTTGCTATTATAGACGCAAAGATGCTAAAATTGTTGTACCTGTTACAAATAATCTGTTTTACAATGAAACAAACAATTTCCATTGTTCAGAACTTTGTTTAAGTTAACACTGTGATTAACGGCATCTTTGCTTACTTTTAAATGTGAACGATTTCATGATGTGCTCATAAATATTCAAATTTTAGCTTGAAATGCAGCTAAAACACTTGTCTAAAATATTGTTTGAAATACAGCAGATCACAGGCGTATTTAAACTTCTAGCCCCAATTTCTCGAAACTTCTTAAGTCCCTTATAACAGGATTAAGCTAAACTCACTATTTTTGTTGTTCTATAATATGCGTTATATTTACTTCTTTAAGAGTTTTTTTTAAATTATATAAGAAAAATCTGTATGCTAATTAGAGGAAACCATTTTTCATTTATCAACATCCATTATTAGTATGTATTTTGGCTAATTGAAATAAGCGACTTAAGCCTTTTAAGCTTAAGAAGTTTCGAGAATTTGGGGCCAGGGTACTAAACTTCCAGGGTAATGACGATTTGAGAGTTAACAACGGTGACGTTAACAACGTTGTTAACATTTACAATGTTCTGAACATAAGTCCATTGTTTGTAAAAATTGATATATTTTAGATACGTTGAAACCATTTAGAATTCAGTTTTCTGACCCTGAGTCTCAAACTCAGCATAAGGACGTTTGTGAATGCGGGCCCTTTCTCCTTTATCAAAATAAATACATTTATTAAAAAGTAACACCAACTAAATAGAAAATATAGTTTCTGTATATATTTTACTAAAAAATAGGCTAAGCTTTGATCATAAAACGGTTGATGTTAATATAAACGATTTTAGACACAAGAACGTTTGTATACAGCGAATTCGAGACAGAACAATTGAATAGACATAAACGCGAATATTTAGAAAAAGAGAAACGATGGGATAAAAGTTTTCAAAAATATACAGGAAACAAGATAGGTATATAAGTAATACGGTTACATTACATCAAGTAATGTCGTCAGTTTTCTGTCACCTTTGTGGGATGAACATGAATATGAATGCAGTATGAAAACAATATGGAGCCTGCTTTTGAGGTCTTATTTATTTAATAATGTAATGAGGATACCTTTCAGATTGCGTGCTTGAATGTTAACTAAACAGAAAATGAAATTTGAGTTTAACCTATATTTTTTGTTCGTTTGTTAATTTTCATAACGAATCACCTCAGTGAATTCATCACCTTGTTCAAAATGTTAGAAATACAAGTTTTATATACATATATATGATATATATATTCGGCTTTAGTATTATATTAATAAGAAATACTCTAATTACATAAATATTGTAAAGATTTGACTTTAATATCTTTGAAAAATGTTCCGTAGGATAAGTTAAGTAGAGAGAAAAGAGGCTGTAATTGATTGTCAATTGCGCATGACAGTGTAAGTTAACCATACGTGTCTGTTGCAACCTCGAATGGCTATAAACGTGATTGTTGTTTGAGGGTTTTCTTTAGTATTGTGATGCAGTGTGTTGGGCTGACACGGACCATATGTTTTATAATTGTATCTCAACTTTAACTACTGCCAATTTAACTCCTTTCAAATTGATTTAAATGTACTTAAGAATAAATGAACCCAATTTACCCCTGTCTATTATCGCTTAAAACCCTTATGCTTCAAAAGAAATTTTTAGAAATGATGTTCAACAGTCGTCGAACGCTGGTCGTTATTTCATTCTATTTTGTTGGCGATTATTTCGTAACATATTTACAACTTTCTCAAGTGCTCACTCTTTTTGTTCTGTTCAATTGAATAAGATTGAAAAAGAATATTGCAAGCACTTAGACCTCAGATCTGTGTTAAAATGATTTATAATAACTGTTGAAAAGTGTTCGCTCAAGAGTTTTATACTCACTTTAAAGCAATAAGAATTCCTGGTTTGGAAGTTAGCATTCCAGCGTTGAATAATGTGACCCATTCATGCTACTTCTGACGGCCCATCGAAGCTCGTAAATTTCCTTGCAGACTTTTTTCATTCTTTTTAATTGAAATATCCACTTAAAATCCTAAAGAAGCACGCAAAGTAGTTGCCCAATTTTTCTAAACCCTTCCTCTACAAAACACTGGTGATTTTTGCAATGGACTGGCTCTTTTCGTAGGTTACCTGACGATTTTTAATAACGATTAAAAGTGACAATAGAACTAAAACGATCTAAAACTATAATTTCAACCTTCAATTGTTTTTCCCATGCCTTACTGCGACGTTATTACACAAAAGTTTCCCGGTATATTAGTCATTCGCCAGTGTGACACAGACGAACGGTGACGTCGATTTCTCACGGACGCTAGGAGACCGCTCCCGGAGGGACGCCAAAAGCCTCACCAATTTCAAATCTCTCACACAATCTCGCCGAGATGCGTTTAATTCATATCTACCTCAATTGTTCAGCAAATCCCAAAGGTCTCCGACATTCATTGATCATAAATGAGGCGAACAATCGCAGATATCCGCGCGATGAAGCCTTTTCAGGGATTGATCCCTCAAACTGTCCTCCTTGGCTGTCCCACTCAATATTATAAACCCGATTGATTGTTATTTCACCACTGACAAGATCCTAGGAATTAATTTTAAGATAACAAACAGTTGCGTCTGTCAATGTTATTTAGTTAAAAGTATTTCGAAAATGTTGCCTGTATTGTTATTGTCTGTTAATATAGTGTGCGAGCGGGTCGGACGTGTCGTCGACAATTGTTTTTGTGAATGATATTCCGTCGAGGATTAATCACTGTGCAAATATAATACGGTGTTTCTTTTTCACATCTTTATTCGCCATTAAAGCACCAACAAATCACGATTGTTTCCACTAAGTCTGTCAAAACCCCGTCAATTAACACTTTTAACACCTTATCAAGTGCTTCGGTAAACGCAGAGGCGATAAATGTAGAAACGGGTAAAATCCAACAACTCTGTTTATAAAGCCTCCGTGGCGCTCAAGTACCCCTGATAGATTTTCAATTCGCTTCCGATTAGTTTTCATCAGTCGTAAGGTAGTGCGGATCCGGCTTAGCGCTTCGTTGAGGATGTAACAATTTTAACATCCACTGCATTTCCTCTTTTAATTGTTAATGCACTACCCCTTTTGTCATTGTAGAAGGTTTGTGTTTTCTCTCACCATAGACCCATTTAGCACGATATCGGCGTCAATTAGCGGCGGTTTTATGACAGAAATGTGATCTTCAGACATTTAAAAGTTAAACTATTGTATCTTGATACAAGAATAAGTGCGAGCGAGTCTTTTATGGTTTCGTTTTAATATTTCGCTCGTATTTAAGAGAACTGAACACCTCACGGAACGTGTCAGCCTACTTCTAAACTGCTCGAGACGACCGCTTCACGGGGTGAAAGACAAAACTTTTGGCGCCTGAAGATAAAGATATATAAGTAATAAAGGCGCCACAGATCGAAACATTCAGATTGTGTGCCATCAAGTACGAGTATTAAATATGATTGTCCTCATTCCTTTAAATATTGACCAGAGAAAATAAAACACATGTATTCGATATGATATTCATTGAGTTCATGTTTCAATTACAGGCTCATTACTTGCATTTAAATGTTTCACAAATGGTTACTACTGATTATTTATGAGAAGGCGAGGAGTTCGAAGCTGTATCAAGGTAACGATACGTATGTCACCTGAATGCAGGTTTAGTCGAAGCAGAAAGGGCCATTAACCGCTTATCTTATATTCATACATGTAAATCTCGAGCAATTGTTCGAAGCCGAATCAGCAGTTGCATGATAACAACAGGGGCAACATATTTTTCCAGTCCCATGTTTGTGCCTCCGCGGCGGGGGTAATGACAAGGTCCGCTGCGTTTCCCCGGGACCGGGATCCCGATACACTGTAATCTACCCTCCGATGACAATAGCGCGGCGCCAAGGAGCAGCCAGCGCCTACTGCCCCTCTAGTTTATTGCCGGGTAAGAATGGGGGCGGGTGAGAGGGAGCCGACACGCCGATCTGTGGCGCAACATTAAAGGTTAGAGGCTGTGTAGAATCCTCCCCTCCCATTGTTACCAGGGTAACTCTATATGGCTGGGAGACTGAGACTGAGAGTACTTGATACGGGGCTCATGAAAGCGGAGCCCAGACTCGATGGCTGGCTGAAGGTTCGGTTGGAGACGGGCAGCTCTATCCACCAGCCTCCCAGCATCATTAATTCACAATATACCGTTGTTTAACCAGCATGACAGGGCCAGTCATTAACTTCTTGCACGAAAACTTCTTTTCACCAGGAGTATTTAAGTAGAAACATGTGAAATGACTCGATCGGATTTTTTGCGAAAGAATTAAAATGCTACTCAACCGATATTTAAGTGGATCCTATTTCTCTTGGACGATTTGCACCTCTCTTTGATATTGCGACCGGTGATATAAATTACATCGCAAGATAAGTTTGCATTGTCCATTGTTAATGCCAAAATGAACGGAAAGGAATGGAGACTTATGGATTAGAAGGTCTTCGACAAGTTTAAGATTTAAGGCATCTTTCACACTTTCCTGAACATTTTCAAGCGCTATAATCCCTTTCGCATCCAATATGGCACGTCCAGGGGCGATTCATAATTCAATAATTTCAAACAAATTAATGTAATAAATATTTCATCAAGCTCCCGAGGTGTGTGGAAAGAGACAAGGTGTCAAGAAGTCATGTTTTATCTATTTTCCAACAATGCAGCGCTTTGTTAATTAGCAAAGACCCGGTTTTGATAAACGGCACACTTTCAACCAGTGAAATCATATATGTGAAGTATCAACAGGTACATCAAAGTGTACTAGTATTTATTACATGGGTGTATGCCACCTAGTGAATACCGTGTTCTGTGTTCAGTCATTAGTTCTATTAACTACTAAACGAGGTTTTTTCTTAAGATATTGCACACTGACGAACAACCTGCATATTTAACAAGTGCATGGCAAAACTCTCACTTACACACAAAACACTCGGAGAAAGAAACCGTGTCTGACCACGTTCAATTCAGCCGTCTGGGTCATGTAGGAAGCAGCTTATGGAATTCTCGAGACACTAGACATCGTTTCATAACATATTGTATACAAAGCGACGTGGACAAACACTCTAAAGTTCATATTTCAACCAATATCCAAGCCTATAACACGCGGTAAATGTTCATTGAAACAAACATACATGCACATGACATGCTACATTTTATAATGCATATAGTATACATATACATTACCTCAAAATAAGCTTGAAATTCAAATTTAATCTATAATCTATTAATTCTATTAATTTTAATTATTAATGAATCAAACAAACACATTTTTAAACATTTATGTTTTATTTCTTCTTTATTAATAAACATTTATAAAATATTATCATAATATAGAGTACAAGATATTAACCAAATGAGTAGATGATGTCAATCTAATTAAGAATCGAAATTCAGTCAAACACAAACTTCAGACTTAGGGAAGAAACTGCAAGATGAGTGCTATGAAGGAGTATTTAAATTCATGTGTAGGACTAATATAGTGTCATAGCATCATACAACTCCATGCACACACCACTTGTGAAGAGACCAGATATCACCATGAATAGTAATATCAAAATACATGAATCCTTTACATTTAAAAAAAAACATGTTCAATTTTAGTGAAAGATCATAAATTATTTCACAGAATGGTTACAGAAAGCAATGCACCACTCGTGAACATATCATTTCTGTGATCGCAAGTGACAGAAAATTTTAAACTGAAATTCAACAAATGTTCTGATTCTTTAAGCTAAAATGTTAAATACATAGTGTTAATTGGAAAATCACGTGAGAAACTTAATGTGACGTCATTTAAACCTGACATAGTGAACATAGTTACTATAATTAAGCCACATAAGAAACAAGTGATTTATGAGTAGTGAAAATATGAAAATTGATCATTCACAGCAGGAAATATAACAGTTATGAAAAAAACAGTAATGACGAATACCCATACACACTGATTGGACATAGGAATGGCTAACTTTTTTCATTTGGCTGTATGTTTTAATAAAAGTATTAAATATTCTGTCAAACATTGGTGGATTGAAACAAAAGTCAGTTATCGTATGGACACCGTCCCTTTTGTAAATTCTAAGTTGAAAAGTGGACATTACTCCACAAAAAATAGTGTTTGCAGCTTAAGCTTTATTTAATGGTGTTTAACATGTTAACTTGTATTCAATCCATTGAACCTGTCAGTTATCTTCTTGACATCATTTATTTTGCAGATTCTTAGTTTAAAGGGGCAGTAAGTCCTCCAAAAAATAGTAACCAAAGTCGACCTTTATTTTATGGTGTTTATCATGTGCACAAAAACATATTCAGTTCTGTGAACCATTTCAGAACTCTTTCAACCCTTTTATGAGTTATCATTCGGACAAACCCAAAAGACAACAGACTGACTGACCAAATGATCACTCCTATATAATCCCCTAAACTTTGTTTTGTTTGGGGTATAATAACATGATATTTCACTGAAAACATTAATATTTCAATAGGCAATCTTTATTTCTTTTGATTTAACCTTTGATAATCTACATGAACACATTTGTTTTACATGTACTAATTTATACTAACAAGTTGCTTAAGTACAAACTACAAAGAACAGCATATGGTACAACATATATGGTTATATACATAACACCAATCACTTTTGAAAGGTAAGTTCTTTTTCTTTCAATGTATTTGTGTAATTTCATTTCAATATTTGAGCTACAGTTATGCTATACATGTACCTGCATTCTTCATCAACAAATTAAGCAATTTTTGGCAACATATACTGGTATCTTTAGCATCTGGTATGATGCAAGAATCCGTACATATCCATGGAAAGATCAGTTTCCCTGAGACTTAATTTCGGTGTTAATTTTGTCATATATCTGTTAATGAAAGTACATTTAGTGTCTTTAGAAATATGAATGTAGAGAACTTATATTGCATGAAGTGTATATTTCTTACATAGACACAACCACAAGAGCAAAAATGCTGTTTTGATCACTAGAAGGTTTTCTTTAAACTAAAATCACCCTTGGAGTAACAATATCCAAGTTCCCAACAGGGAATTATAGGGACAGTCTAAAGCTTAATCTTAAGCTAGGAAGGCCTTCCGTGCACACGTTCAGATCAACAGTGGTCAGTTGGCCCTACACTACCCATAACAAGCATTTTTAGTGAAAAGATATCCCCCGCCAACGATGGCTTGTTTGTGCTTGATGGCTTGTTTGTGCTTGAAGGTTAAAAAAAATCTCAGAAAGAATAAGATAAGCACATTGGTTTTACTGAGAAACGGCTGCAAACAATGATTTTTTAATAAATCAAGGGCAATAAATCTAAGGAAAATTGACCAATCCAAAAGAAAAATAGACAGGCATCATCACAGTATGTTGGTTCTTATTTATTCCAAGTGTCATGAAATTCTACCAGCTAGTTGCATAGAAAAGGCTGCAAACATGGATCTTTTGATAAATCAAGGGCAAATAACTCATATAGAAATTACACAATCCAAAATATAAATAAACAGGCATCATCACAGTATGTTGGTTCATATTTATTTCAAGTTTCAAGAATTTCTACCAACTAGTTACTGAGAAATGGCTGTAAATGAGAGTTTTTCAAAAAATCAAGGGCAATAACTCCTAGTACAATTGACCAATCCAAAAAAAATGAACAGGCATCATCCCAGTATAGTAATTCATATCTATTTTTAGTTTCATGAAATTCTGCCAGCTAGTGACTGAGAAATGGCTGTGAATGTGCATTTTTCAAAAAATCAAGGGCACTAACTCCAAGGACAATTGACCAATCAAATTTTTTTTTGGACAGGCATCATTCCAGTATAGTGGTTCATATTTATTTTAAGTTTCATGAAATTATACCGGCTAGTTACTGAGAAAACGCAGGTGACGGACGGACAGACGGAAGGAAGGACAGACGGAAGGAAAGACAGACGGAATGACGGATGGACAACGCCATTTCAATATCCCCCTCCCTATTTCATAGGCTGGGGATATTAAGGTAAGGGAGATATCAGACCACTGTGGATATTCGGCCATGGGTCAGCGTACATGTATGTTGAGGGGTAGGGAGATATCAGACCACTGTGGATATTCGGCCATGGGTCAGCGTACATGTGTGTCGAGGGGTAGGGAGATATCTGACCACTGTAGACATTCGGCCATGGTTCAGCTTACATGTATGGCGAGGGGTAGGGAGATATCAGACCACTGTGGATATTCGGCTATGGGTCAGCGTACATGTGTGTCGAGGGGTAGGGAGATATCTGACCACTGTTGATATTCGGCCATGGTTCAGCGTACATGTATGGCGAGGGGTAGGGAGATATCAGACCACTGTGGATATTCGGCCATGGGTCAGCGTACATGTATGTTGAGGGGTAGGGAGATATCAGACCACTGTGGATATTCGGCCATGGGTCAGCGTACATGTATGTTGAGGGGTAGGGAGATATCAGACCACTGTGGATATTCGGCCATGGGTCAGCGTACATGTGTGTCGAGGGGTAGGGAGATATCTGACCACTGTAGACATTCGGCCATGGTTCAGCGTACATGTATGGCGAGGGGTAGGGAGATATCAGACCACTGTGGATATTCGGCCATGGGTCAGCGTACATGTGTGTCGAGGCGTAGGGAGATATCTGACCACTGTGGATATTCGGCCATGGTTCAGCGTACATGTATGGCGAGGGGTAGGGAGATATCAGACCACTGTGGATATTCGGCCATGGGTCAGCGTACATGTATGTCGAGGGGTAGGGAGATATCAGACCACTGTGGATATTCGACCATGGGTCAGCCTACATGTATGTCGAGGGGTAGGGAGATATCAGCCAACTGTGGATATTCGACCATGGGTCAGCCTACATGTATGTTGAGGGGTAGGGAGATATCAGACCACTGTGGATATTCGACCATGGGTCAGCCTACATGTATGTCGAGGGGTAGGGAGATATCAGCCAACTGTGGATATTCGACCATGGGTCAGCCTACATGTATGTCGAGGGGTAGGGAGATATCAGCCAACTGTGGATATTCGACCATGGGTCAGCCTACATGTATGTCGAGGGGTAGGGAGATATCTGACCACTGTGGATATGCGACCATGGGTCGGGGTACATGTATGGCGAGGGGTAGGGAGATATCAGCCAACTGTGGATATTCGACCATGGGTCAGCCTACATGTATGTCGAGGGGTAGGGAGATATCAGACCACTGTGGATATTCGACCATGGGTCAGCCTACATGTATGTCGAGGGGTAGGGAGATATCAGACCACTGTGGATATTCGACCATGGGTCAGCGTACATGTATGTCGAGGGGTAGGGAGATATCAGTCAACTGTGGATATTCGACCATGGGTCAGCCTACATGTATGTCGAGGGGTAGGGAAATATCAGACCACTGTGGATATTCGACCATGGGTCAGCATACATGTATGGCGAGGGATAGGGAGATATCAGACCACTGTGGATATTCGACCATGGGTCAGCCTACATGTATGGCGAGGGGTAGGGAGATATCAGACCACTGTAGATATTCTACCATGGGTCAGCGTACATGTATGTCGAGGGGTAGGGAGATATCAGCCAACTGTGGATATTCGACCATGGGTCAGCCTACATGTGTGTCGAGGGGTAGGGAGATATCAGCCAACTGTGGATATTCGACCATGGGTCAGCCTATATGTATGGCGAGGGGTAGGGAGATATCAGACCACTGTTGATATTCGACCATGGGTCAGCCTTCATGTATGGCGAGGGGTAGGGAGATATCAGACCACTGTGGATATTCGACCATGGGTCAGCTTACATGTATGTCGAGGGGTAGGGAGATATCAGACCACTGTGGATATTCGACCATGGGTCAGCATACATGTATGTCGAGGGGTAGGGAGATATCTGACCACTGTGGATATTCGACCATGGGTCAGCGTACATGTATGGCAAGGGGTAGGGAGATATCTGACCACTGTAGATATTCGACCATGGGTCAGCCTACATGTATGTCGAGGGGTAGGGAGATATCAGACCACTGTGGATATTCGACCATGGGTCAGCTTACATGTATGGCAAGGGGTAGGGAGATATCAGACCACTGTGGATATCCGACCATGGGTCAGCGTACATGTATGGCGAGGGGTAGGGAGATATCAGCCAACTGTGGATATTCGACCATGGGTCAGCCTACATGTATGTCGAGGGGTAGGGAGATATCTGACCACTGTAGATATTCGACCATGGGTCAGCCTACATGTATGTCGAGGGGTAGGGAGATATCAGACACAGTGTAGGAGCAGATGGAGCCGGAGTCGACCACAGCACACTGCAAGGGTACATCATCATCCAGGTATGTGCTGATGTCTTTGGTTACACGCAGACTTGGAGGGCAATCATTTGGCCTGAAATTAAGGGCAATTAAACAGAATATAGAGATTACACTCCATTCACATGCAAAGTGATAATGATTTTAATGCAGTAATGTACTATTGTGCTAGTTCCAGCAACAGCATTGAGGTAAGGACATTCGATTAAAATGGTAATTTCAAAATTCTATTTAGTCTTGTTAGATTATAAATTGTTAAATCAAAATCAATTTTGACACCATAGTTTACTAAATCAGTCATTTAAGATATTCATAGAGATTATTCAGTATTTGCTCTTTTTGCATGCAGTTGGAAGATTTACCTCCCTCGAGTCCCTGATGGGGGGGCCATTACCTGCAGTCCCTGATGGGGGCCATTACCTGCAGATAAGGATCCTGAAGTCGGGGATGCCAGGCATGCTCTTAGAGTAGCTAGTCTTGGGCAGGTACACATCAAACTCTGGCATGACCATTTTTCTATCAGGATCTCTGGAAATATAACCACTTTCCATAAAATTATCAATTAGCATAACAATAAAAAAGCACTGTGCATTGTCTCTGGCAACATGTGTGTCACTTCATGTAAACACCTTGAACAGCTTTGGCCATTGAAGGTTAAAATTTGAACACATGGCAGTTGATAACACCAAGGCTATCACAATACTTCCACTTTTACTATAAAAACAGTCCAGCTTATAACAACAATTTATTATTTCACAATTGAACGGCCCAATCTCCAGTCTTTTCCCAGGAATCATCTCACAGATTGGTTATAAAATGCTTTTTTATAGAAATCAACATTATAAACTTTAAAATCAATATATTTAAGTGTTTTCATTCAGAGAAATGACAATATTGACCAAATACACAAATAATCCAGCAATCTGTACAGCACTGATCGGGAAAGTTCCAAGAAACCTGTTTTAAATTTATTGCAAGTACCTGCAGCACTCCCTTATGATAGTATTGGTAATATGTCATATTTTCAGCTGCACTTGCCAATCCATAATTCTGCTTTATCCCAAATAGTGTTTATTAAGTGATCAGAAACAAAGACAAGATTTGACCATTTATAGACATTTCCGGCATGGTACTTGACAATGTTTCAGTACTGATTGCAATACCGGTACTTGCATTCAGTCGTGGGAAACATTAACAAACAGTTTCTATCAGCCATTCCATGAAAGAGTACATTCACTTTGTAGATGCATTTACCTCAGAAGTAGCTTTTCTTCTTTGACTATTTGAAGTTGTTCCAAAACTGCCACTGAAACATTCAACAGTTGTTATGTAAATAAAGTGATATCTACCAAAACAATTGATTATTCTATAGGCCAAATCAATGAAAATCTCAACCTATACTTCAATTATTTTGAAATTTCCCATACAATTCATCAGAAAAAAAGCAAACAATATTTAGAAAAAAATAATCTGACCATGTATCAGAATTTGAAATTACACATATGCGAAATTATTTCTTGCTTACCATTTTGCAAAATGTTTATTTGATACCAATTACAGTTTATGGAGTTTATAAACATGCAATAACAATTCCAATTTGTTTAAAGAATCTGAAGGGTCTAAACCTACATGTAGAGGTTGCCTGGTCTGGTTTAACAAGAGGCTGTAGGTCCCCATCAACCAACTCTTGAAAATCCTTTACTCTATTCTGCCTCCAACTCCCGTTAAAAAAGTTTTTGTACTCTGACCAAGTCTTAAAGTGATGCTTCCATTTGAAATCCAGGGACATAACATCTGGCCGTGAAAACTGCAGTTTCCTGATTTGTTGTTGGTCTTCTTCCATATCCTTCCTTTTCCTTTTCTTCTTGTTGATACAGTCAGCCCTGTTGAACACATATTCCTCACGCTCAACATCAACCTGACCAGGGGTGAACAACACATCAGGTTTCTTCACAGTAATCTTCTCTGAGGTACAACCAAAGTCTGGCAGGTAAATCTTCCTGAAATCCCACACTGACTGATGATACTTGAGGTCCGTATTTGAGAATGTTGGTGGTTTCATCCACTGTAAACTTATATCTAGCTTTTCAGTTTTGTCACGCTGCATTTCATTTCGCTCTTGACTTCCATTCACACAATCTGACCCTGTCTCTATAATATCACTAGTGTTCTGTGTACCTGCAGAATCAGTCTCTGTTTCAATTGGAAGTGTAGAACCTGTATCCATAGCAACTTTGTCAGAAGCTGTATCCAAAGTATATCCTCTTTCCTCACCCTTGTCCTTATTTCTGGAGACTTTATTGTTCATTTCATCCCTTGTCTTCACTTTCTTCGTCTTTTTTCTGTTCTGTTGCTGTCGTGGCTTGTCAATTCCAATCTGCCTTTCATACTTTGTTGAAATCCTGAAAAATAGATTAAAGTGTAAGATACTCATGAAGAAAGAGAGAGTGTTCTTAAAGGTTTAAACACTTATCCATAGTAGATTGTGTACAGTTATTAAGACAAAGCCATCAGAAGTACACATAAATCATACATATGTTCAACAAATCGAAACAAGCATTCTGCTAATGGATGCAAACACTTGTCTGTTATTCCCAGTTTATCCCAGTCCATTAAGGGGCATCACCACTCAACCAGTCTTAAGGCCTAAGCAGTGGGCATTGCCATGCTTAATCATCTATATTGTGTATTGCTATTGGTAACATGTGATTTTAGTTTCATATGAATATTTTAAATACTTATTTGAGTTATGGAAAATTTTCAAGATTCTTGCATGATGTCAAAGTGCCAATGACACCACATCTAAGACAATACCTCAACATTTCATGTTCGAAAATCAAAGTTGCTGTAAAAACAACAACAGAGAACTCAATCCAAATCAACTCTTGACATTTTTTAACCAAGGATAAGTGATGAAATGCTTATTATATGCTCTGTTTTTTGGTAGGTTGTGTAGGTTTCTGTTTCTTTAACACTTAAAGACAACCCTAATCACTGACCTGCCTTGATGTCGAAGTACAACATAACCAATCCTCCTCAGATGAGTATACACCTGGTAGAACTCCATGGTTACTGTGTTGCCAAGCAACAGTTGCCATGCCTCCTGCATGCTCAATGGTAACCCTTCATGTAACACTTGTAGGACATTCTGAAACACAGTGGAAGACAATTTGAAATAAACAGAAGCCCTGTTCTGCACATAACAGAAACTTATATCAAAACATTGTGCCTTCAAAAAACTGCATGCAATAAATATGTAACACTACATTGACAGCAAAAGTATTGAAATAAAAGTATTTGGAAAGAGAATGGTATTTAAATCTAACATTTTTAAATAACAAATATTTGCACATTTGTTAAGTAAACTTTAAACCACAAAGATATGAAAAAGAGTAATGTACAGTATTCCATATAATAATGCCATTTCAATTACAAAAAAAGTACAATGCACATGAGCAATATGTTAATAAAAAGCCTTTGATACCGTTTCAATAAGAAATAGTGCCTCTTCAGGGTGTAACCACTTTCTGGCCGTGTTTGTGAAGCCCATCACCTGCCAGAAATTTCGCTGCAACAAACAATTATTATCAAGGCTGAAATTCATCAACAATAAATTGATGTTTGTACCTTTAGAATACACGTCATGTAAAAAAATATTATAAAAAATACCTAGATAGATATTTGACACCTCAATTTAATTTCAAACAGTGTTTAGATGACTTTCTTTATGATGAAATTTAAACAATACCATTTCTTTCCTAAGTTCCACCAGATTCAAGTCTGCATTCCATTCTCCCACTGCAAGGTCTTGTCTGTAATATATATCAAACAGTAAATGTTTAAAATTTGCAGTGCATATATGCAAAAAAACCCAGTAAATTTGATACAATCATACCAATTAATTTTGACTCGCTTGCTTTTCTGAGAACAAAAAATGGTTACAGTATTGTCATAGCCTTGGTGTTGTCAAGAGCTCGGCAAACGCATATATTATGCTGATGTTGTTGTTTTTTATTCTATCATGGGGGAATAACTTGAAAATTATTAAAGCTAGTCCAATTTCAACCTCTAAGACTGTTACATCATTTAATAATGAGTGGGTTTAAATTGAATTGATGCTCAAAGGACTTTAAACCTTCTAAATTAAGACATAAATGGAAAATAATAATTTACTACAAATAATTGAGTTGCTGTGCCTACTTCTTATGCACCCTTGGCTCTTGCAAAACTCTCTCCCTTTCTTCATGGAATTTCTCAATCTGTTTGTTCTGTATCCAAGATCCATCTGGGTTGAAGTCCTTTGTGCCCCCTTTCTCTGGCACAGTCTTCTCAAGGCCTTGTTTGTACTTGAAAAGCTCATCAGCACTAGGAAAGAATCTCAAGAATAATGCACTTACAAAATGATTAAGGTATGGATTGCGGAAGGCAAATATAAACATCAGGTCCAGGTTCACTTGTGTAAATTTTGACACTGAACATTGTATTCATTTACACATTTACTTCATTTTGCAGAACCATTGTTAATAACTTTCATACCTTTGAATTTTCTTGCAATCAATTATCTCCATAACTATCCAACCAAGCAATTTTAGCTTTGAAAATTCTCAAAAAAGAAAAAAAATCGAAGTCATTTATATTCAATAAAATTTATTGTGAAGCCCAATACGTCATAAAATTACAGGACATGCTAAACCAATTTGTGATTTGTAAATCTGAGAAAATAATCAAACTTTTACAATAATGAGTTACATAAATGTACAAACTAAGTGAAACTTTAGCCTTTTCTGGTGATTTTAGACAGACAGGTTTTAAAGTAAACATTTTCCTTTATTAATAGGATTTAGACAAATCAAGAGTCAAATAGAGTCAATACAAATGCCCATCTGTTCTTTTTCAGTTTAAAAGGGTCATTAATCAACAATTAGTATAGGCAGAATAATTGGCCTTGTTATACGTTTATATTGTCTCTATGACAACATGAATATCAAGTGGCTTTTGAATATATTGATTTTTTGATTTATACAAAATATGCATATGCCAAGGCTTTCACAATTTTGTTTATAGCTTATGTTTCCAAAATACAGACGAGCTGAAAACTTAAGTTTGACTAAATCCCTGGTAATGCCTACTGCACTTCTCCACCCCTAAACATTGATGGGATGCTTAACTAATGGTGGACTGTAACCATGTTATCAAAGCCTCTACATTATCCTGATTAAAATATTTACGTTTTTTTCGATAATGTGTTCATGGAATACTCAAGTACATGATATTTACTATTCATTTAATGAAGGATTTTATTACCTCAACATATCACAAAATGTTATGTCTAACGTTTATTATTAAAAGCAATAAAGCGGAACTGAAATGTGTTGAAATTATTTAGGTTTTTGTGGCAGATTTCACAAACGAAAAAAATGTTGCAAGTCTATGCTTCTGCGCATGCGTTATTTACCTGGACAATCATGGCCGACGAAAATTCCATTGTGTATCGACTTGTCCAGTTTTAGATTGCTTTTTACAACACTGAACTCAAACGAACCAATTCTAAGCAGAAACAATTTAACTGAGATCTATGGACCGTAAGTGCATCTGAGAATCAGTCACTTGACGCCTGTCATTTGATTAAGAGGGTCTAAATAATTTGTTGACATTACAAGAAATTGTTATTTTTTCGACTTTGGATTTATAGTCGGTTGTTAAGAATGTTTGTATTTATAAGCTTAAACGTTTTACTCTCTGTCTATTTCACCTCTCTGTTCCCGAACATGAAAGTATGTTTTCATTCCCTTAATGTCCCAATCACTTCAATCAATCATTGTTGGTTGGGTATACTTTTTAAAACAAAACTTGACAACCGTTTTAATAATACTATAGGCTTTCTACTCATACAAGAATACACATGAAGCAAGTGAGAGAAACAGAATAACATAGAACCAATGATATGAGAAAAAGAACGAAGGTCATTCATGAGTTAAAAATTGGGCTTGCAGAATGCTAGTCCAAATAATTGTACTTTGACAGATTTTTTTTACAATTTTTGACAGGGCAAATCCTTCACGTACAATTTTTTTTGTACCAAAAGTGGGTAGTTATTCCGAACATGATTCTGGGTTAACGCATATTGTATCCGTAAAATATCATAAAAACAATTTTATATTAGTTCCGTACACAAAAAATAAATATCCAACAAATAATTATGAGTTTGATGGGGTTTTCTTCATTTCATTCTGTCAAAACAACAATATACACATGGAGGGCACCTGCAAGGCTGCAGTTCACAGTTTTACAACAATCGGAACACTTTGACCATGGCCAAGTTGTTACGATTGTATTTACGAGGTCTCTTGAAGCTTGTCGGAGGTGGCCCAGTTATTACGATCGGGTTGAGCTGTTCCGCTTGGCATAATTGTTGTCTGTGTCAGTCAAGTTTCGTTTTATTGAAAAGGTATATCATGTGTTTTAATGCATTTAATGCTTGTTTTGTGCAAAATAGCTTTGCACTTACATGGTAAAATATGAATATAAACCTTTATTATCCATTTCAAACATAAATTACTAAATACAATTTCAATATTTTTCTATTTTGTGAGTAAGCACAATTCAAGCGCTGTCACTATTATTTTCATCATCTTATATTCTTTCTTTACACACATTAATTCTGTGTCACAAACTAAACTAAACTAAACATTGTTGTTTTTTAAGGTCATGGTAGAAAGCAGTCTGTGGGCAGAGAATCTGAAGAAATGCCATGGGTAAGTTATCAGTATTTTAAATTATGTTTAAATATGATATTAAATATAACATATATATATATTGTTAAGGAAAGATCCATACACAAAATTATAAAAAAAACTGCTGGTTTGTTTGTTCATGTATTTCTTTCCATAAATTATAGGCTATCATGACTTTGTGTTTGGTTGTCATAGCTTGTAACTACATAATGTATATTTAATAACAAAGTGTGAATGCCTATATACTATAAAGACCATAAGCGGTAATAATCACACAATGTTTTTACATAAATGTCTTATGATGCTGATCTACCATCTGAATTAAGGTCCAGGCTGCCAAAGAGGAGATAATGCCAGGTTATGAAGAATACCTAGTACTACTGCAGGAGAGAAATAGGTATTTGTATAGTTGCATATTATAGTTTCTTTCATCATATATGTATGTAGGGAGAGAAAGAAAGAGACATTGTATTTTATGAATTAGTTTAAGTGATTTTATGAATCTTCATTTGTTTTCAGAAAGTCAACAAAATTTTACCAATTTCCATTAAATTGGAAAATCATGAAATTACTTTATTAATTTAAATAAATATTTTTTGTCACTGTCAGATTGTTTAAAATATTTTGCCATGAATCAATACATAATTTTATATACTATCACAATTTATATCCTTCTGAAGACTTCTAAAGCGTCTTCGCAAAAAGGATAAAGGTCAGATAGAACAGGAACGAAAAGAGCAGGGATTCTCCCTGTACGTGAATGGGCCACATAAGAATGCTCGGCCTTCAGGCAAGTCCCCAGGAAAACAGCCCACCATCCCAACACAGCCTCAACCAAAGACCGCCCGCAAACCAAAAACTGCTGGAGGTATAAAATATTTGTTGTTATTATGGAGTAAACATGTTGTTGTGGCCTGGAGTGTTATTATTATTATTATTATCAGTATTAAGGTTTTTAGATATTCTTTATTTTGATATGGCAAAAACCTTTTTTTTTTAATTTTATTTTGTAAATGTACTTCTTTTACTTCAGAGAGTCGTAATCCAAACATTTTGGACAACCAAGCTTTAGCTGAACTTGCAAAGGAGGAAATGGAGAGACAGCGCAAGATTGCGCGTGCAAAGACAGCTCCAAATGTACGGGAAAAACGCAAGAACTGGAATGTGGAATCCTCTCTCGAAATAAAAACTACAAGGGGTGGCACTAAAATTAAGGCTCCTGGTATGGTGAAGACAAAACTAATTTTGAATATAATTTGTATGCAAGAAGAATGTCAACACACAGACTATATGCTGTAAAGTGATATTTTATTTTCTGTATAACTGCATTACCTTAAGTCTGTACTCTTAATTCACAAGTCTAAGAATAATGATTAACATTTGTAGTTACTGTACAGGGCTTCCGCTAAAGGAAGTTTTGAAGTATATTACTCCCTAGAAATGGACTAAAACTTCCAAAATCGATTCCTTGGAAGTACAAAAACTTTGAGGAAAAATCCAAAGAAGAAGGCTTGGAAGTTCAAAATATCAAAACCTGGTTTCAATGTTACTTTTAAGGTCACATTTTCAATCAGTCTTAAAGTAAAAAGAATTATCATAATATAAACTTGTGGAGTTGACAAGTTATAGTTGCAAATGATTTGATTTATAAGTTGAAAGCAAGGGAACAAAGTATTTGAGGGAGTTAAGATACATTTCATTGAAAAACTTCCATTCTTGATGGTAAGGAAGTTTAGACTTCCAATTTCAAATTCTTTATGGAATTCTTGTGCAGCAGTAGTAATTTGTTGTACTGAAGACAAAGGCATGAAGGACAGGGCTTTTTCTGCCCATTTTGGGAAAAAGACCCTGGACATTTTGGGAAATTTTGCGTCGTGAAAATGCCGAAATTGGGAAATTTTACAGTTCAAAGAAAAAGTGTCTAGTCTCCTGCGAATTAGGAAATGATTTATTATTAGTTTATTTACCCTTTAAAAGACCCAAAATGGCTGAAATATCAATCCTTGGGGTGTAAATATCTATTGCAATAAATCATGACAGATAATAATTCATACTGATCTCTGAATGTGATGAAAATCAATGATTTCTGAAATCAATTATCAAAAAAACTTGACATCACATGATTTATTAGGATGTTGCAAATGAAACAATACAGATAAAAAGACTTTCTAAAAAAATAAAAATAAAAAAAATAAAAAAATATTTTATATTTGGATTTTTTTTTTTATTGGGATTTTTTTCTGAATATTGGAAAAAATACCTTATATTTTGCTGTGGGAATGGGTCCGATAGTCGGACCCGTGGGTACTATAGAAAAAGCCCTGAAGGATATAGTATATTTTGGACATCAAGTAATCTAATTATTTTTATTATTGGTTTTCGAATACCACAGATAAAACACTCCCACTTTCGCCATGAATATGAACTTGTATGTATATTTGTCAGTATTGTTGGATTTGATTAACTCTTTTATTGCATAATTTTGCTTGATTGATAGCCTGTGTCTTTTCCAGATCTGTTAACAGGGAAGTATGCTGATGACTTTGAGTCTGGAGAGGAGTCAGATGAGGTTCGCAGTAGTGGCAGTGAGAACACAGAGGTGGCTGTACGCAGACAGCAGCACAGAAAACCACTGGTGGGTACTCACAAATATGTAAGTGAAGAAATGGAAATATTATTTTTGGGTGTAAGCATATATCTCATTTTGTCATGGTTTGCCCTTCATATCCTTCAATGATGGAAAAAAATTAGTTATAATTTGTTTTAAGAAAGAATAATGCATGGGGCATGTATTCTGTAAGATATCAATTTGTCATCCCATTAAGTAACTGTTGATTTAAGACAATATTTAATAAATCAATTAGATTTTTTTTATTGATAACCCTTTCGGTTTCCTTAGTAAGTGTAAATAAGTGATGCTTTGTACTATTCAAGTTACTTAACATCTTATATTCATTATTAATGAAGCTTTTGGATCTCCAAAAGGAATGTAGAACAACTGTGTGTGTTTCATGTTTCAGCGTAAGCCACCACCCCCGCGGGAAAGTGACTTGTTTAACAGCAGTGACAGTGTGTGTAGTGAAGATGAGGAAGTTCAGGTATTTATTTAGACTGTGGACTTGAAATGTGTTGTTGTGGTATTCATCACTTATTGATATATCTAGTTAGTTCTACAGAAGTATTTTACCACAACAAAAGGATAGATATGATGAAATAAGTCAGATTTTATTAGTCTTGAAAATACTAATTTTAAGACATATTTACAGGGTATCCCATTATCCAAGCCATTGTAGAGTCTAGAAGTTATGCTAGATCCTATAATTGTATAATTACATGTATATAACTTATATTTATCTCCCTTTCATGCAATATAACTTTCATGACATTGTAGTTATACCTTGTAATTATATATATACATATGTATTTGAAACAAAGAAGAACAGTTGGTGTTTTTTGCCCTTCCATGTTTTCAGATGTCGAGGAACATGTCAGCAGTGTTGGAGGGAGATTCTGAAGATGAGATGGAAATAGACGCCTCCAACGGGGACTACTCTCGAGGGAGGAACCAGGGGAGATCCCCGGAGCCCGACTCAGACAGCGAGGAGGAAGAAGAAGGGCATGGGGAAAAACTGATGCTTAGTATGAGGGAGCTTAGGGTAGGCAATTTCATAGATATTCCGATGGATATTTTGTTTAATTACAGTGTGAGATCAAATTTCATTTCATAGAGTGATCACAAAAAGCAATGTTATCACAAGTGGCGCAGATACTCGTGAAAATGTTATTTTCTGTCATCATGGGCATCATTGGTGTTAACTGAAAAACCATATGTGTGAGAAACTTTTATTAAGCACCACAGGAATCAAAATCTATAAAGCAGTGATTCTTTTCCTTAATATAGTGATGATATTAATATCCCAGCTACAGCTAGCTCTCGTTGTAGGGCACAAGGCCTGTGCTTCCTGATACCATTACTTGTTTATTTAATTTAATGAAATGTGAAATGTATCTGTTAGCTCTTATTGAATGTGCACATGTATGGATGTCTGAATAATTGTTTTATTTCTTCTTTTTTAGACACTGCGGCAAAGTCTTGTTAAAAATGCAACGATACGACAAAGTATGGCCAGAGACAACAGTTATGTAAGAACTGTATTTGTTTGTTAAAAAGCAGAAACTTAATGGTTAAAATAGAACAAATTGATGACATCTTTCTGGGTGGTTGAGGAATTTAAAATTCAGGAAAATCGACTTCAAAATTCATTTAAAATGGTGCTTAGTTAACCGCTCAAAAGTTATTATATACCCTTTACTTATGAAGTAGATAAACATTCCTGATTTCCTCTCTATTCAGAACACAGATGACTATGTCCCAGAGTCGCCAATCCCAGAAGTGGAAGAAGACGTTCCCACAGACGAGAGTGAGAATTTCGAGGAAAGTCCACGCAGAAACATCAACCTTAAACAACCCAATGACACAATTGTCCTGGAGTTTGGGGGAGGACCTCCTCCCAGCAAAAGTAGGCTCTGTTTAATTTTGTTTGGTCACTGTCCAACGTCTTTATATAGGATCTGTCATGAATCCTCATATTATACATACTTCAAGTTCAAATATCGAAGGCATTTTAATATTACAGAGAATAGACTGAGTTAATACTTCCTAATTGATAGGATTTATGATTTTCAAAATTTCACTTGAATTTTGTGATACAGTAAAACTGCGATCACTCGAGGACGCCAGGGTCTGAGCTGAAACCTCGAGGGAACCGATGTTTTGAATGACCCAAGTTTCAATTTTCCAGTCTGATATGAAATATCTTTCAGTGTATTTTAAGTTTAAAGTCGTCAAACCGACTGTTTACTACGACACCGATTATGTGTTGCTTTGTGAAAATCGCTCATATGTTCAAAGACTGTCGTATACTAAATGTAAAAGAAAAACAAAGCAATAATAAATGAATAAACAGCAACATTTAAATATGACAGTACATATTATGGCATTGGGCAGATTTAAGTTTCGCAAAATCAAGAATTGTCTGTCTTGCGAAACTGTTCAAACTGTTTTTCACACCTAATGAAATTTTCTTTCAACAGTCATCGCATTTTTACAACTTGCAAACACTTTAACTACTAGCAATTGTTTGGTTATTTTGGAACACACGTTCGGAAAAAAGTGTGAAATTATGACCTCGAGGGAGCCATAAGGTTTTGTGCATGATTTGTGTATTTGGGACCGGCTATTATGCTCGATTCCTCAACTTCAATGGTTTCAATGCAGCGTCAATATATTTTATATGAAAAGAGAAGGGAAAATGTTTGGGGGCAAGCTCGGACCTCGAGAGACCGCCGGTTCTCGAACCACTGCCTGTTCAAATGACCGCAGTTTTACTGAAAATGAAATAAACTATTTTATCAGGCAAATGATTTATTTAAATAAATGTATATCATTATGTTTGTGATTAAATTTTTAAAAGGTTTATACCAGTCCTACATAGACTGTATGTTTAAAGGTAATGAGTCTTGATGTATGAGACTCTTTGTTGTAGAGGTGGAGCGAAACCTGAGTGCTGCCCGACGTCGAGACTTGGACAATGGGGAGTACAGTTCAAGACCGGGATCAGGAAGGAGTAAACCTGGCTATGAGACTAAACCAGCTAACAGGCCACACTCAACTAAAACACTGGTTGCAGGTACACATGAAGAATTTGCTTTCCTTATAGTAAAATCACTTTGCATCCCAAACTGGTCATTAAAAGGAGTGTAGCTTGTGATACAGACATACATACATGTGTGACATCAATTGAGACATACACACATGTGTGACATCAGTTGAGACATACACGCATGTGTGACATCAGTTGAGACATACACACACATGTGTGACATCAGTTGAGACATACACACATGTGTGACATCAGTCGAGACACAGTTGGGACATACACGCATGTGTGACATCAGTTGGGACATACACACAATTGTGACATCAGTTGGGACATACACACATGTGTGACATCAGTTGGGACATACACACATGTGTGACATCAGTTGGGACATACACATATGTGTGACATCAGTTGGGACATACACACATGTGTGACATCAGTTGGGACATACACACATTCGTGACATCAGTTGAGACATACACACATGTGTGACATCAGTTGAGACATACACACGTGTGTGACATCAGTTGAGACATACACACATGTGTGACATCAGTCGAGACACAGTTGGGACATACACACACGTGTGACATCAGTTGAGACATACACACACGTGTGACATCAGTTGGGACATACACACATGTGTGACATCAGTTGAGACATACACACATGTGTGACATCAGTCGAGACACAGTTGGGACATACACACATGTGTGACATCAGTTGAGACATACACACATGTGTGACATCAGTTGAGACACAGTTGGGACATACACACATGTGTGACATCAGTTGAGACATACACACATGTGTGACATCAGTTGAGACATACACACATTTGTGACATCAGTTGGAACATACACACATGTGTGACATCAGTTGAGACATACACACATGTGTGACATCAGTTGAGACATACACACATGTGTGACATCAGTCGAGACACAGTTGGGACATACACACATGTGTGACATCAGTTGAGACATACACACATGTGTGAAATCAGTTGAGACACAGTTAGGACATACACACATGTGTGACATCAGTTGAGACATACACACACGTGTGACATCAGTTGGGACATACACACATGTGTGACATCAGTTGAGACATACACACATGTGTGACATCAGTTGGAACATACACACATGTGTGACATCAGTTGAGACATACACACATGTGTGACATCAGTTGAGACATACACACATGTGTGACATCAGTCGAGACACAGTTGGGACATACACACATGTGTGACATCAGTTGAGACATACACACACGTGTGACATCAGTTGGGACATACACACATGTGTGACTTCAGTTGAGACATACACACATTTGTGACATCAGTTGGGACATACACACATTTGTGACATCAGTTGGGACATACACACATTTGTGACATCAGTTGGGACATACACACATGTGTGACATCAGTTGAGACTTTTTGCACCTTTCTTAAATAGTTTTGGGCTTTTCTTTTCTTTGATGTGGTAGGGAAGTCATGTGTCTTATCAAAGATATTATACTTTTTAACCTCCAGACAACAAAAAGTCATCACGCCCCCTGTCAGCCAACCGTCGAACCCCAGTCACCAATAGCACAGATCCGGACGGTGAGGCCTCCGCTGTCATGGCTGCTCTTAGGGCAGAGAATGAAAAGGCTTCAAAGCTTAAACAGGTACATTAGACCTAGATCAAATTAGAAAATAAATTATGACAGTTATGTTTGAAAATAACATTGCTTTACATCTCAACAAAATTCAGGGAGACTTTATGAATGTACTGCTTCTTTATGAAAAAAGAGCTGTGCTCTGTTTCTTAACAAAAGTAATATCAAAATATTGTTATTTCTTAACAAACATGCAGACATACTGTTGAGAAATGTTGACTATTTTATTTCTTTGGGTAACACTGTCAGTGTATTTCAGACACCAAAACAGAAGCCCAGTCCAAGGCCAGCGAAAAACAACAGCTCAAGGCCCATAGTGGACCGGTCAGAGCCACCACCCCGTGCACCACGGAGGTCTGAGAGCCCACGGGCGAGTGTAGGCTCCAGTGCCACTGATCCACTAGTTCCTATGGACAAGATTGGACAGATCATGGAGAGGGTCCTCAGGATGAGTCCAACGTATGGTGCCTTAACAACTATCTCTCATCCAACTTGAACTGATTAATTGCATATTGTATTCTAGGTTTAGTTCTAAACAATATTGAGTTTTAAGGTCAAGGCTTTCTCTCATTCCAAGAGAAAAGAATTTTATGATTAGTTCTATCTTTATCTTTTTTATCTAGTTTTATATCTTAATCTGTTTTTCAAAGAAAAGGCAAGGAAGATATACAGAAGAGTTTATGCGATGCTTTTGTGTCAGGAATCAAGATCAAAGAGGCATGAATTTAGAATTAAATGTTTATCGAAATTACTTATGCATAACCATATATGGCTTGATGTTTATTGGAAAATAATGTTTTGTCTTTGTTTGCAGACACCAGAGGCGACTGGTGAACATGTTGGGTAAGCTGGAGAAGACTGTGGTAGCTGACAGTCAAGACAAACCTGCACTCAAATCCCGCAATAAACAGCCCTCCATGGATGGCCCACTGCGGGCGGTCCATTCCTCCAGCAACAAGGTTGGTGGGCTTATTAAGTGCAGTAAGCAAAGGAATGGTAAACAAGACTAGTCATTTTTAGCTCGACTATTTGAAGGATAAGGAGAGCTATACTACTCACTCTAGTGTTGGCGTCACAGCTTGGTTAAGGTTTTGCATGTAAGCGCCTTTAAGTCATTATCTCAGTAAAAACATCATTTTTTGCATTGAAACTTTGGAACTATCTAGCCTACTAAATTAATGAAGTTAGATAACACTTATTTGAATATAATGCAAAAAATGGGCCTTTATTATTTGACTTAGAAATTCTGGTTAAGGTTTTGTATGTAAGCAGACATAGGTTAATATCTCAGCAACTACTTGAGGTATTGCATTGCAGGGTTCCCACTGGTGATCACCATTGTGGCCATTTGCGACAAAATCGCAAAAGTGGCGACAACTTTTCAAATTTGGCGAATTTATGGAGACAACAATTTTTTTTTGAAAATATTTTCTTAAAATGACAAAAGCAGTGCCCATGCGGCCTGCATGATTATCGATTTTGTCACTGTCATAAATCAAGCGCATCTACTGGTGCGAAAACAAATCTGACAATTAGGGCAAGCAGTCACGGCTCAGTCAACACCTCGCTAATTATTGTGGAATTTTATTGTTTCACGGATTAACAATGACATCCTTTAAATTTTATGTCTCTTATTAACAAACACTTTTTAAGATTTAGCTCAACAGCTTTGTGCAGTTGTTGCGTAATTAACGTGTTAGTTTTAAAATGCAAATCATAGAATTTTAGGTTGTCGGAAAGACATGTGATATGCAAATTTCGTAATGACGTTTACGCGCTAAAAATATATTTGCTTTCGGATTTGTCGCAATTTGTAATTGCTATGTATGCATCATTTTAGGGTGTTAAATAGTGTCAAAAAGATAAACAGAAGTCATTGGGTATGCTTACAAATAAATAGAACTACATCCCATTTGATAAGGCTTCCAATAAGTTGGCTGGAGTAAAGAGTAGACACTATTTTATTAGGACAATATGGCCTTAATTTGACAATGTATATTTCTTAGAGTTTCCTTTAATTTTAAATTTATCTCATAATTTCATAATCATATTCTTTAATTCTATGACACTATTGTATGCAGGTATTAGACTGAAATCAATATATTGATGTATATCATTTATATGTCACATTTTTTTGCAATATTTTCATTATCTTTTTTTATTTATATACTTGTCCATATATTTTTTCAATAGAATAACAATTTGCTCATCTTGTGCTTCATTTACAACAATATTATATTATGTTCTGCCAACAATGTGCTAATTAAATGCAATTTAAGGCTCTTAAAATGCTTAAACCCCATGAGCTTCAGGTGGCTTCGCCCCCTCTGAACCCCCGCAGGGCGCTGCCCTGCAACCGTAAGGGGGCCTTTCGCAGCCCCCATCCAACCTACTGAATTAACCAAGTTAGATTACTCTAGTTTGCATTTAATGCAAAATAATTGCCCTTTATTATTTGACTTAGAAATTCTGGTTAAGGTTTTGCATGTATAACACTTTTTTGAATAAAATGCAAATGATGGGCCTTTATTATTTGACTTAGAAAGTTAGATAACTATATTTTGCATTAAATTCAAGTCTGTATTTCATTAAAGGCTGAACATTTTTTAATTTAACCCAAATCTTCGCAGGCATCATTCTAATCTAATTTTACAGTGATCCATGCATGTTCTGCCAAAACTTTTTAATCCTTACACTGAAAAGTGGCGGAATAGTCATAAGCGCTGTCTCTGTGACAGCTCTTGTTCCTTTTCCGGTATCAGAGTTATAATAAAAAACTTTGGAAATGATTTTGGAAAATTGAACAAAAAAAATAGACACATTAATAAAGAACAGAACAGAATAGAACAGACATTTCAATCAAAATAGAAAGAACATGTTTTAACACAGGATTTGGCTTTTTTGAACACTTGACAAGTGTTTGTTATGAGTTGATCCTAGCTGGAAAATTCCATCTGGCCAGACTTCACACTATTTCTTAGTTAATCTACTGTATGGTTTATGAAAATAACATTATTGCATTTCAATAAAGAGCAAATAAATCTATACTTAAACAAGACTTTTAATAATTTAAGGAACAAATTGTTGCTTAGATGAACTATTTCACTTCCACATTGATCTAAAGTGTCTACGTGTCTGACCTCAATTAAACAATATTGCACAAGCTTTGTGGTAAAATGTCAAAAAAATGTGTTTCCTAAGCAAATTATCTTACAATTGGATAATTTAAGGTTAACAGAATAAAGACCAATCATGTGTTTCGATTCTTGATATAAAAAAAACTCCAGCCTTGATGATTGCCTGTAACTCGGCAAGCCTAATTTACAGGTCAGATTTTGTTTAGATACTATATTTTGGTACATACCCTGACTACCGTAAATGACTGGGTATTAGACGCACTTTTTTCCCTCAGATTTTGATGCAAAAAAATGCCTGCGTATAATACCCAGTAACAATTTTTTGAACTTTTTTCTGAGGTCAATTTCAAGCCGAGAGTTTGTTTAGATTTATGTAGAAAGGGATGTTACTCGCGTCATATTGATCGAGTATATACGGGTTAAAACGGCAGTTGAAGATCGGGATACGGTATATCGTAAGACGTTTATAATTTCAACAAAAATATTTTTCAATTAAAGTTACCGTAATTCACCTAAGAGTTCTGACACTCTAAATATTTGGACACCCATAATTATTTCCCAAAATAATTTATTTTGCGTACCTAATTTTCGGACACCCAAGGACATCAATCATAACTATCATAGTTACCGAGTTTCACAGACGAAGATTATTGATTTTTATCTTTACAATGCCTGGCTAGATTACCTAACCATATACACCACTGTGACAATTTAATTAGTTACTACCCATCCTAAACGATTTATTGCCTGTTGAAAAGGAAGTGTGATATATTTATTTGAGGATTAAACAAACAACAAGGGCAATCAAGGGATTAAGAAAACATCGACATGGCATGTTTGTAAAACGATCTGCCAATAAGCTTTCAAACTTGTACCACACTTATAGACTATATGAAGCAATAATCGTACAGTTATACATTAATCCTGCATAGCAATGTCCATGCTCTCCACGAGATCCTCGTGGGTATAACTGTAAGTTATGTGACGTCACACAGTGTGACTCTGATCTGAAGCCGATAGAATGTGTTTATTCAGTTCAGTGCATGTATAAAATGGTGTTTTAATTAACTTGATGAAGGATTTACACTTATAGGCGTAATAAATAAGTTTATGACCATTGATTACTACGGATAAATTAATAAGTGGTAAAAAGAAAACATGAAGAAAAAAGGCAGGTTAAACAAACATGTAAATAAGATGTAAGAATGATAATTTTCTATGTATTCGGAGAGCGAAAAAAAAAAAAATATGGTGTCCAAACTCTTGTGAATTACGGTATTCAATATTATTTTGAATAATAAATTGAATTAAACAATAATCAAACTTACATATAAAAAAGCAAAGTTGGGCACTGTCAAAATATTTTTTGCATAACATAACTTTTCATTCTCGACAGTATGGTTGTATGGTTTTAAAGATAACCATCGCCATTTTCACGAAAAAAATTTTTTTGTCACTGTCAACAAACATTGTGGCTGAAAGTGCCGGACGATTTTGACATTTTTTCTATGCGTCTTTTAACCAAAAACATAGATTAAAAGTTTTTTTCTCGGATTTTTCACAGATTTTTTTCCCTGCGTCTAATACCCCCTATCGTCTTATAACCAGTCATTTACGGTAACTCGCAATGGTTTGCCTTGAATACAACATTTTTACATTTTCTGCCATACAGCATTCTTATGAAAAGAATCTAAACATTTCATAATATCAATACATATCTCATACAATCATATGTTTTCTTTTAAGTACTTTTTCACTAATGACTTCATCATGAATATTGAATTAACAGTCACACTTTATATAAATTTTACATCTATTTTTTGTGATGAAATTACTAGACTCAATCATCATATCTTAAATCCCAAAACTGTTGCTCCTATTTTATTTCCAATCTCTTGAGCTTACTGGGTATCTTTGGTTTTCAGTCCTCCTTCATGTCCGGCTGTTCTGTGGCCAGTGATGAGAACACTTTACCCGTTCACATTGAGGTGAAATCTAACTGGGGCCATGCTATGAGGCTGGGTCTCACAGAGATCCAGGTGTATGACCAGCATGGAAACCTTGTGCATGTCTCGGGGGACGACGTCAGTGTGCATGGGGCAGAGGAGTGCCGGGGAACAGTCGATGTCCTCTTCAACGGAAAATTTAAGGTGAAAATGAACTAATATATTTTATCCCCTGTACTCATAAAAGCATCTTCAGTCAAATCCAACGTTATAAGATAATGTTCAGCAGCCATTTGTATTGAACGTGTTGTCCACCGGTTATCTCTTAGCGGATTTGCACTTTTAGTTGATTTTATTAGTTCAAAGTAATTTTAAATCTTTTTAAAAACTTTGATGGAAACAAATAATTAAAAAGTTTTCTACAATTGACTTCATTAATTTTTAGAAATGACTTTTATGTAAAATATATCCAAAATGTCATTTCTGTTTTAATGTTTAGAAAGGTTTTAGAAAGATGAGAAGCTGTACATTGAGTTTTAAAACAAAGAATGTCTGTTCTTTTTGTCTTTTGTTCAAATTATGATAAGGTGTACCTGCTGCTGTAGGTATGTTGTATCAGATCACAATTATTGCATTTTGCAGAGCAACAAGGAGCGCAACATGTGGAGTTGTCGTTACCATGCCCGCAGGCCTGTGGAGTTCATCATGAATGTGCGAAATCCCAGGCCTGGGGAGAGATTCAATATCTCACAAATCAAGATATGGAACTTCAATACAAGCATCAAGGTAAGAGTGTGCTTTATGATACTAGTTATGATATTGTTTGTTGATACATAATTACCGTCAAACCTAAACAGAATGCTGTCAAAATAGTTACATTGTTGACACTACATTTTCTACATGTGTTTTATTATCTTTTCATATTAAAATTTTTTATGAGTCTAATAGCACAATCTGTATGATTCAAGTAAAATTAAATTGAAACACATTTGAACTATTGCAAGTACATTTTACTGAGAATGAGTTTTAACATTTAAGTTTTAACTGGTTTGTGAGTAGTTCCTCACTGGTAAAAAATTTCATGGAATGACCAGCATGTGAAACATAATGTGAGCAGAGTTACGGATAAGATGTCCAATGTAATTGAGTGTTAATCCACACTTTTGAAATACATTGGCTTTCCCACATTATCAATGAACATTTCAAGTTTCTGTTACCCCATCATGTTGATTTCAATGGAGTATCAACCATGAACAATTGTCTGTTTTTGGTGTGATAAGAACAATAACAGGTTCAAACTTAATAATGCAAAATGTCTAGTATTCTAGTTAACATTCCAAAATAAAGCTGTATAATATTTAGTTGCTTTCGACTCACCATAATTGATGTTGATGGTTTGATAAATTGTAGATCCTGCTACGGCAATAACAATGAACTACAGCACTGTGTCTGATATTTATTTGTCTAAGTCAACTAATCTTAGACTTAAATTGAGCTTTTACTTCTTTTTTGTCCTCTATTCCTAGTCCTTTATGCGGGAAAGCATGCATAAAAAGATGTGTTTTTCTGCACATTTTTATAAACCTTTTATAGTCAAAAGCCGAGGTCATAGTTTATTCCTGGATTACTTTCCGAAAATGGTCAGCCAATCACGGAAACGATGGTCTATCTTTAACTGAGGTTAAAAAAGTTTACCATATTGATTTCACTGAATTAGACCAATTGAGTTTTCAATTTTTCTTTTCACTTCATTATGCCTCCATTTTAATTTATTTGTGCATTCTGCTTTTTCTTATGCGATTTGTTACTTGCTGGTTTTAAAAATAATTGCTCTTTCAAAGGTTTTAATTGTGTGTTTACCCAAAAAGGCACCTTATCTGTAATTCTGGTAGCAATGTATTTTCTATTTCAGGAGCTGGACATTGGAATCAAGGATGTGCGAGTATTTGTTGGAAGCGATCTTGTCTATTGTGGAGCCGTGGAGAAAGGCTGTGGGAACCAGGTGTTCGACTATGGCCACGTGATTGCCATCCCGGACAACACATGTGACTCTAACCCGCAGGTGCCTGTGGAGAAACCAGACTCTCCAGAAGTACCGGTCAATGCAGGGAAAAGGCCGGTCAAGTCTGCAGAAAAACCTGCGAGATCCCCAGACGTCCCAGTAAAATCTGTAAGAAATGAGTCTGTTAAAACTCCAAAGAAAATTGAAAATCATACTACTCCTGTACGGACAAGTGCTGATAAAAGACAAAAGAGACGTGAAGCGAATGAGCTTAAATCTAAACAAAACGTGCAAGCATCTCAGAGTAGAGACAGTGTTGTGCAGAGTTCTTCAAGTAAAGAGTCCTTAGTGCAGATCTCAAAGAGCAGAGACAGTGTTGAATCATCAATCAGTAAAAGTCAACGTCGACCACCCCTGTCACCGAGAGGTGAAAGGTCACCATCACCAGCTCCTAGGTTCCCCGCTGCTAAGTCACCTCGTGAGGTTACATCAGTAAACCACAGGACAATATCCCCACGGCGCAGCCAGGATCGAAAAAAGACATTCCGTAGTATCAGTATGTCCTCCCAGTCTTCAGCGGAATCTGGCGGAGAGTCCCAGCCAAATTCGAGGCCAGCATCAGGGGTCATGACACCCACAGAACGGCAGGTGCGCAGTGAAACCAGGACCATTTATCACTCAGATAGTGAAACTGAGGACAGCTCAAGTAAGTGCATCATTATGAAAACAAATCTTCTTAAAAAAATCTTGGTGTATATATCGTGTAACGTTATTTAGACTGCTAGTTACTTTTTCAAGATAAGTTTAAGTGATGAAATGTGTAGTACTTGTACATGTAGTACCGTATTATATCATGTATAGGACGCTAGCATAGATAGGATGCAGGCAAAAAAATAGTTGAGAAAACGGGTAAAAACCCTTAATATATAAAATTGGACGCGGCGGAAAAAAGGTCAAAATCGGAGCCGAAAAATTGAGGTTGGTAAAGTATTTATAACATATATTCAAGTAAAAAAAAAAATGTATATAAGGCATATTTCGATAACTGTCTTGTGTATTTCGATAATTATCGTCGTATTTCGGTAATTTAGCATTTCGGTAATTTAGTGTACACAACAATGATATAAGTCTTGACATTTTGAGAACATTCACGCATATTATAATTATCCTTGCCAGCGGAAGGAGCAGTACAGATACTTACTATTACTGCGTTCTTCCCCGGTCCGATATTTTCGACCTGAAATGGACTTGGAAAAAACAGATGAAATTCTAATAGCATAGAAAGGACGCAGGCAATTTTTAAGACGAGAATTGGGAGTAAAAAAGTGTGTCCTATGCATGATATAATACGGTAGGTGTTTGATACTACATGCTTATTTGGAACTGATAGGATTTTAGCCTCAGTATGTTTTGACATTGTGTTAAAATTATCATTATCAAATCATAAGGTAAGGAGTATTCCTGTTTCTGATGATTTACTTTGCCACACTGTTTTAGCCAATTGTCACATTAGTGTTAATTACCTCTAAATGATTGATTGTCTTAGTTCTTTCAATTTCCATGGGTCAGAAGTTCTTGTTTTTACTTCTTATCCCTCAATCTGTCGGCTTTTTAGGACATAAGTTTTTTAGAGGTATTGAGTTTTGAGAAATCTGATAATGTTTTATGCGAATGACAGTTGAGTAAAACAGTTCATTAATTCATCAGAGCCTTTGAGGTTGTTCTTTTATAGTTATATGCAGATCTGAACTCTTTTAAGAGTTCTTTAAATAGAATACATTGTGTCTTATTGCAGTTTAAGAAGATCTATAGTTACAGGCTTGAAATATTCTTTTGAAGTTTTCCATATCCTAGGGTTTAAAACTTTTTTGTTGGAAAAAGTAAACAATATGCATTATGAACTGCAGATATTTCAGTACGAAAGTGTTTGTGAGTGCACCAGTTTAGCATTTATCAAAAGTCAATGAAACGCTGTGGGAATCTGTGCACCACAGATGTTCAAAATCCAGCTCAGATAATAAATTATTGTTGATTTATGTATTTTTTGTGCAAGAACTAAGACGTCCTTAAAACTTAGTGTCTTACACTACTGCTAGCCTCATTTGTGATACAAATAAGGGATCTAGTATTTTTCTGTGACCTTCCGGAATACATGTGTATAATCACAATCAAGTCAACATAAAACAAAATGTAATGGAAAACCAATTTCATAGTCAAACAGACTAATGGCAGAAATTAACTTTGTAGCAATAAATATGTATATGTATAAGAGGACTTGTCTCATTAATAACTTTTTAATTTAGGTTACTGAGATCCAATCAAAGTAATTCATATATGAAAATGCTTAAAGCTATAAAGAAGTTTTTTTCATGAAAGTGGTTCTTTGTCAGCAGTGGTCTTCTTTAGGATTATGCTCAAAAGACATTCCAATGGAAGTGAATATTGCTGAAGAATAAATTGAGTTTTTAAACATCCATTGGGACTGACTTATCTCAGAAAATTGCACCAAACATTACCTATCATGTTTGACGCATTTGGTAGGCATTTGAATAATGTGTGTTACTTTTAATTAAAAAGAATCTGATGCTCATTTATTGGTGAGTTTCAGACTTGGGGAGTTTGAGAGATCTATCTGCTTTAAGAGCCAAATCTATCAGTTGAATGTAACCTAAAACAAGAATAACTGATAATTATATTCTTATATTTGATCCTGTTACAATAATGCCCTGCCTATATGGACCATCTAAGACGATCTTTGATGAATAGCTTTAGTGTAGTGTTTTGCCAGAAGATAATACAGGGTGGATATTTTAGTCATAAATAAACATTAGATGTCAACGATTTCTATGCTGCTTTCAATAGCATTGTTAAACTGTATTGAAACTTGTGCTCTATGTGCTGTCAGAATAAATCTCTGTAGTCTTCAATACTAAAGCCTAAAATAAAAATGTTTGATTCCAGTTACCTGAACTTATTGCCCCCAATTATTTTTTTTGTCTTTAAAAATATTTTTCATCATTCTTAAAAATGCAGTGTTTTGGGCTTTAAACATTACCAGTGATGCTTACACTGATTGTATAGATGTTCTAAAGCATTTTGCTCATAGATTTTAGTACAGAAAAATTAAGAAACAATTTGCCTACAAAAAAAATGATTTTGAGACAGACCTATCCTATTTATTTTGGGAATGAAACCAGAGAGTAGGAAATTGTACTCTTTTAATTTGATTTCTTCTTACACTTTGTGCTAAAAGTTAAGAATAATCAGATATAGATAATCTTATTGGTTATTATGTCTCTCCGTTGGATCCAATGAGATTAAATGCCAGCTCTTTGTGAGATTAGAAATGCAATAAAATCATCATTAACTGCACATGTAAGAGCATCAGATTATTTAATTTAAACTCATTCATGGAAATGAATACTTCCTTTTCACACCTTAAATTTCTTTTGCTAAATGCAGTCATAGATTTCTGAAAGATCTGCAGTAGAAATCTTTGCCAGTTAAGAGTACATTTTGGACATCTTTCCATTTCTCTTTATGCTGTAAATTAGCTGTGTTCTCACAAATAGAAAGGAATTTGCTGTTCTCTCATTCATAAGTTTCAATGATGATGTTTTTTTTCTTTATCAATAAATGAGTATTAACATTACATAAAGGTTTAAATAAAGAATGCTTTTTATGGGCTTCTGCGAAATGAAATCATTTCACAAAGAAAAGATTTGCTTTTGTGATTCCATAGACATGTTTTATTTATGAATGCACTTGTCAAAAAATGAATATTTAATATAACAACCCCCTCAGCTGTTCAATGCGCTCATACATGCTTGATTAATTTTGAACAGTGTAGAATTTCACTAAGTTTTGTTTTCGGTAGTAATGAGTATTTGAGGAGCAAATAAGGTTGTTGTTAATGTAATCCTGCAGATAAGATATACATTCGCAAACATGTTTATGGATATGGATTCTATGCTAATAGGTTAAAATTGTACAAATAAATCCTTAAATGCCATAAAATGGAAAATATAAGGAAAAGTGAGAGACCATCGGAACTAGAGGTTTATCTCTTCAAAATATAAATTGGAATTAAGTGTCTGGTGTGAATTTAAAAGGAATTTTGTGTCGGGAGATAAGAACCTTCAATTATGAAACCACTTCATCCTCTTATATTGGTAATAATGCAAACTGTGCATTGATTAAAATTGATGAAGATTGTTCAAAATGGCAAGGGACATTTTTAAGTTTTAACATCTTATTATTGATAAAATTTATAGTAACCAAGAGAAGGAAATACAAGATATTTGGTTCTTGAAATGCTGAGAAACGTAAGTGATCATATGAAATTCTGTGAACTACTACTAGCTGAAGCTGAACATAACAAAATTAAACAATTTAAGCTACAGGGACAAGCCTAGTAGCTAAAAATCTAACAAAGTTCCTGTTCAAAGCCACCATGAACACAGTGGGAGAATTTTCAACCAGCTTAGGGTCTTCCTTTGCCCAGCTGTCTGAGACAACAGGCTACACTCCCAACCCTGGGGCCTGGGCCAAAATGCAGCTGCAGCAGGACAAACAGCAGAGACAAGCAGAGAAAAAACAAAGCAAAACACGGAAGCGGAAACTATGGAGGCAGTCAGGACCGCCAGCGGTTGTGGCCAGCAACCCTGCTCTTGCAATGTATCAAATCTCAGAAGGGGATGAAGAGGAGGAGGCTAGACTGGCTTCACTTAGCAGGGAAAATAGTCGGCTGAGGAAGAAAGACAGTGGACCAGTCAAGGTGGTATTGTCCAGAGAGAATAGTCGGCTGAGGAGGGATAGTGGTGTGAAAATGGTAGCTGAAGAAACTGAAGAAATGGCAGAGGTGTTGGATGATGGTGAACCGTCAGTGCCCAATATTGTCATTTCTGAGGATGGTGAACCTACACAAGAGGAATATTGTAATAGTGAACCAAAGACAGATACAAATCATCTTGATACCTTAAAACTTCCAACTTTTAAACCAAACACTGCAAGAATGTTTCCTGTTCAAGATAGTTTTACATACTTTCCTCCAAAGCATAAAAAGCATAAAGCAATAGAAAAAACAAATGACAAGACAACATTAATAGACTTCCCTAAGTATACCCATATAAGAGTACCAAAGCACTCTCTGATTGTTACTCATGTTTCCCAAGAGTCTTTTGATTCTCCATTGTCACTACCAAGAATTCTGCAACCAAAAAAGCTGGGTCAACAACGCAAGCCTGTAAAGTTTTCATTATCTCAAAGTGTTCAAATCATGAAATCTAAGTCAAGAAAAAAGTGGCAGTTTGGATCTCTTGAAGAGCCCTTGAATTTTTTTATTGTTCCACAATCTGCAAGTTCTTCAGCTACAAGAAACACCGATGAGTCTAAATTCAGCAACACTACGTCCAGCAAAAGCATCAGCAGGCCAACTCAGTCTCTCGAAGACATCAGGAAACAGGCATTGAAAGGTTTAAACTGCTATGAAAATGTCTTGAAAGAAACAAAGGTATACAACTCAGAACATTTAACAGAAAATAAGGGAGATAATTCTATTAATGAAATGAACACAAAGGGGGACAATGAGCATAGTAAGAGTAATACAAGGCAGCATGATGGTTCATATGGGATCAGGGAGGGAAACTTGGTGACCTCGAGATTCCCTGTCCTCAAACAAGGTGGAACGCAAGCTGAAGATGGAGCTGGTTTGGGTGATACATTGAAGAGAAAGAAATGGGTGTTACCTCACTTCTGGCCTAAACAACAGCCCCATGCTGGTGGGTATACAATGCATGTATTTGCATTTAACTTTTGCAGATGATTTTGGTCACTTAAAGATATTTAGGTATGGGCTTGTGAATCTGAGTGATTTTTTTTTTTTAATTGTCCTAGTTCTGTTTTCTGGTTCTTTTTATAGTGGATGGGTGAGTGATTTGTTTTACCTACATGCAAGGTAACCTTGCCTTCAAAAACTCTTTTTCTTTGTGCTTGCGAAGAAAGTTTGATGTAATTATGATAAAAAAGGTGTTAGATAAATCAAGAAATGAAGAAAAAAAACACACAAAACAAAAGCCAAAATAATACATAACAATCCTGGTCTTGGATCATGCCAAAATAAAGGTTTTATCATTGAACCATTGGTACTGTTATTTGTTAACCTTATTTGATAATGGTTAAATGGAGGGAATTCTTCCTGTATTATATATAGTGGCAGTAGTCTTTGATCTCTATTAGCAGATAATTTGATCACGACATTCTGTTATTATACCCTTTTAGCATACCTTTATTCCTTACAGAGATCAATAGAATCATTATAGCACATGACCTGCTTGATTTATCCCTGTTTTTATGTCAGTAACATAGTTCAGCTTAAGGATATGTATGTTTATACTCTGTCAAACACTTAAGATTAGAAGCACTGTTGCATGGAACTTTTGAATTTAAAAATGAGACATGCTTTCATCTTGTTTTATGTGGATTTATAACTTTCTTTTGCGAGCATTTTGTTTGGAATATATTAAATTTACTATTGGTTGCAGATGTATATTCAGATAATTTAATTATCATAGTAAATGAATTAAACTTGACCATTGTGTCTTAATGGCTGAGACTGTGACATCTGCAGAGTAGGGCAGTGATGAATTATTTACCAGGTATTTGTGGTCCGTATTTGTGTGTCTATTGATTGTAATGATGGAGATCAACATGTCCCATGCCACCCTTTGTCCTGCCTGAAAATCTCTTAATACAACAGTCCAAGTATGAGACTGTGTGTAAGTTGTGATGGCACACATGTATGGGAGAAGTGCTTATTTTTAACTGCATTGATTTTCCTTAATAGTTTGTGTTTATGAAAGAATTATGTGTCTTTCTTTTCAAATTTATATTTATTCAAAAGCGAAGGAGTCTCAGTTTGATATTCTTGAGAGTGGAATATTGAAAACATTGATAAGTTCCTTTTATTGTTTGAATAGCTTTATTCATTGAATTTGAATTGAATTGAAACTGGATGTTTTAGCTAAAAGGAAAAGTTAAAACATGGATAAGAAGCCAATTAAAGGTATGCAGAATGATTTTATTCTCATGTTGTATTACATACTTTTTTGCTTACCGGGTAATGAACTAGTGTGCAGGGGTTATATTGTTTAAGGTTCTTGAACATCTTCATTCATCATGGATAGAAATATCACCCAAGAATTAACAGGAAAGATGCTATTTCCAACCTGTGAATCCATCTTTCCACCTGTATGAATCATATTCTTTCAATATTTTAAGTCATGTCAAGTCATGTCCGGTGAAACACTTTTGTTGCTTTTGACTTCCTTGATTTAGTTTGAGTTCTTGTGGTCACATACTTAAGTTGTTGGTGTACATATTGATAACAGGTAGGGGGTTATGGGAGGGTGCTATATACACTATGTCTTTTTTTGGTACTAAGCACCCTTCTGCCCTCATGGAAACCAGCATGAGCCCCCTCCTGCCTTTATAGAATTAACAGCTTAAGAATTTCAATTATTTCTTTTGATTTGATTCAAACTTATAATATGATATAAATACATACAAAATTGACATATAGCAGTTGACACCTAAAATTACAGATTTACAGCAATTCCTAAACTTTTTTGCACAAAATGCACAATACTTTAAGATCACCACAGCCCGATATAATGTGCCCTTTTTACCCTGAGAACCCTGTCCCCTTTATGAAGCACCCTGTCCTTTTTAAAACCAGGCTTAATAAAACCAGGCTTAAACCCTCATTACTCAAATATTTTTTTTTTTTAAGAACCACAGCATTATATAATTATTCACATATCTGTCAATCTTCTACTTCCAGATGGACCGATCAAGAGCAGTCAGCCTCCAGGGAAAATGCGTGGCACGAAGACCCCGAGGAAGTCAAAGCGTATGGGAGCGAGGCTAGGTGGGCACAGCTCTGCTGAGGTGGACAGCTCCAGATCTGTATCAGACAGGTAGGGAGTGTAGCATCTATCGATTTGCAGCAGTATGAAAAAGGAAAGTTGAATTACAGTTGAAACCTGTTGGCTCGATATCCCTTGGCTTGATTTCCTCATTGGCTCATACTGGATGTAAAGGACTGATTTTGATTAACTCTATTTGTAAGCATTACTGCTTTGTTTTCACGTATCATGTTATCAGTTTTGGCCTGTCCCTGAGATATCAAGGAAACAGGTTTCGACTGTACATAATATACTGAAGTAACTAAAAAGTATAGAATTCAGCATATCCTCAGCAACTGGTCCTGTTTGCTTAATTATATGGCCATTTACTAACTCTTTTTGGATTGTTTTCTTACAGAATCAGGTGAGATAATGTTATGTTTAAATTGATTTCCTGAATATTGACTGTTACTTCCCAACTGTTCCAGTGTGGAGTCCCGACCTCCCATCCCCCATAGGAAATCAGAGGAGAAAAATTCCCGAAAGTCCATGGTGGAGAAAGCACTGGAGAGACCTGCTGCCCCAGCAATCTCTGTGGCGACAGAGCCAGTTGTCATGGATACAGGCAAGCGGGAGTCAGAGGGAGAACTTGATGACACCTTAAAAGGTCTGCATTGCTCACTTAAATAAGTGGAGTTGAGAGATACACATATTTATATGTTGATAAATTGTTCAATATTATTTCATTGTTCAATCTTTTTTGGTCTTTTTTAATTTTTCTGAAACTTTTCGAGAAATTTGCATACACATGTATTGTGACCTAAACTTAAAGTTCATGAGTTGTATTGTCAATGGTAAAACCCTTTTTGTTTAAAATATTTGAAATTACTTGCGGTTAATGCTTCCCGTGTAGTTTTGTCGATAAGGATTTCTGAATATTTATCGGGATTGTTAGGTCAGCAAAGTTGGCAGTTCAATTTTGCAGCAAACCATGCAGTTTCCTTATGAGGAAATATGTATTACCGTATTTGCGTACATTTCCAGCAGGCAGCACAACAATATCGAGCTCAGTGTCGGTGGCCTCCAGTCAGGATGACATGCCCATGCTCCAGAAACTCAAGGACATGAACAAGAAGTGAGGCACTTTATCTGGCAAAATCAAATTTGGGGCCATTCTTTAGAAAAGTGGCTTGTGCACATTGGCGCATACCAGACTTTTCTTTGTGCATCAGTTGGTTAGGATTTAGTTCTTTTAAGAGTGAATACTGATGTAGATAGAGAACATATATGTCAAAGTCCAGAGATCTTCAAAATTTCAATTTCAAAAATAAAAATGTGTTTAATTCAATTGTTTCAGAACATTTTAAGGGTGTTGGTTGGGTTTTCAATTAATTTTACATATTCATTGTTGATAGTAAAGTTAGGAAGATACATTAGATAAGCTACCAAACTTCCTCCTACACTGCATTAGCTATATTTATTCCTAGTTATACAGAAAAAGAAACGGGAGTTGGGTAGAACAGTAAAGCTTTATTTTATAGAAGTAAAAGTAATTTCTCTGAATGGATATTTGTAGGGAGCAGACATCATCTCGTAAAAAAGACGTTCCAAGATGGCTGAAGCAAGAGGATATTGCAAGTTAGTGTGATGAATTTTCACCTCTTTCCAAATCCTAGTTGTTAATTCTGGACATAATTAATTTCCTGAAATGATAAAAATGGTAAAAGAAATTGTGTATGTTGTAAAATTAATTACTTTTGTTTGTTTGAAATGGGTACATATGCTTGTTTCAACCAAGAATGATTCCTAGTCAATCTTTAAAAAATCTGTTGTAAACTTGATCTTGAACTTAAGTATGTACCTCAAAATTCAGAGTCCTTTGAGAGCCCAACAGAGAGTGTTGAGATGAGAGCCAAGAAGCCTGCAGAAGTGAGAACCCAGAGGCCTGGGCCCCCACCCACCCAGAAGGAAATCAACATGCTCATTGACGAGGAGATGTCCCAGTTCCCGGAAAACAAGTACGGGATTTGAATTTATAAAATCTTCGTGGCCTGTTTCAAATTTATTTCCACCTCTCTTATGATGGGTTGCTTAGTTGATAATTTATTGTGTTGTCAATGTAGAACTGATGGTAGTTTGTTACAAATTAAATACATTTATTCCCAGGGAGTGTATTAAGAGAAAGTGGGGATATAATTATATAATTTAGGTTGACTGATTAGACACATGTTTTTGTTTATTTTCATTGTCATGTTCATTTAGTTCCATCTGTGTGTGTTTGTAGGAAAGGTGCTGTACAACCAGAGCCAGCAGGAGACAAACCAGGTATTTCAAGATATTTCATATCCAAGGCCATTGAAATAACTAGAAATGTTGAGTTTAAATTGACACAAAACTCTCTGGTAGGTTTGTTGTGTCGCCTGTGAGGTATGGCAAACACATCAGGATTACTTTGTTGTGTGATGTTGTCAGCGCCGTTGTCACACTTTCGTTTTCGATCAATAACTTTTATATGACTCCATTGGTATGCACATCAGACATTGTCTGTAGATGACCTCTATTGATTTTTGTGTTGGAATGTTGAAAGTCCAATTCAAAGTGACCATTAATAAAAAGTTTATGTATGCTCCCGACAGGTGACACACATGATTTGTGGAAGTTTTGTTTCAATATCCTATGTAAAACGAAAAGGATTTAGTTTTTAATATTAAAAATGATGGGGTTTAAGAAGGGTTTAACAACAAGAACCTTTGGAGTTCTTTTTGTTTGTCTTTAAATCCTATTCCTTCTGAAAGTCCAAAACTGTAAAACTAGGGATGCAAACGAATATTCGAATATTTGATCAAAAGTTTGGTATTCAAATGTCAAAATCGTTAGTTGAACATTTGATTTTGTTGTTGAATAAATATAAAAATAAACCATTTTCCTACAACTCTGTTGTTGTGTTTAAAGTTCGTTTATCTTGTTTTTACAACGATTGGCCTATACTACCAGAGGTGTGAATGTGATGACAATACCCCAAAACACGTCATATGTCATTTAGGGACATATCGTCGGGTACTATAAAAGTCCCCGTAATTTTACAAAAAATGGCTATAAGACAAGTGACAAAAAATCTATTATTTTCGGTAAACTTAAGTGCCTTTGCCAATTAAAGAATAAACTAGTTCCCGTGTTGGTTTTGTTTTTCTATAGTTTTATTTAAAATATAAAAGCATATAAATTAAAAGACTTGTTTTGTTCATAATGTTTTACTTTTTGTCTTTCTGAAATGAGGAATCTCAGAGGCTCATTTGGTGAAATTCAGGGTCCGCCGTGCGTAGTGTTTACGACAAAGTAGGGCTTAAATGCCCGGCTATTACTTTAGAGAATATTATAATAGTTTACTGCAACTTTTAAAAGATGTATTTTGGTAATCAAATATTCCTTCGAAAGAATTACCGAATATCAATTTTGCCATTCGTTTGCATCCCTAATAAAAACAAATAGTCTTATAACTGATAAAACTGATATTAAGCATTGACCATGTTTTATGCTATGTACTTAGATGGGAGTACAACCCCAATGCAGCGTATAGAGAAGAACCGCTCCAAGTGGCGCGAGGGGCCAGGCCTGAACCTAGAAGAGTCCTGGGGCTCGCTCTCACAGTTCAACAAGTGTCAACGGGGACGCCTCTCACTAGACATGGATGGTAGGGGATTCATATTAGTACAAAGAATTCTGTAGAATACTGGCTGATCAGACATAATATACATTTAAATTTCCTGGCCATTTTCTGATGAAAGAAATGTACTGATTTTGAAAACATATATGAGCCTAATAATGTTGTTGGGTAAATGCCAGAATGTAACAAGCAACATTAAATATGGAAGGCTCTGGTACAAAAATTAGAATTATGTAAAATATCTTATCTCATCATGATAGTATAACATGTCAGATAAATTTGCTGTGCTGTTGTTTCTTCATGTTGCCGTACATTTTCACCTACAGACGATGTTCTGGATGAGTACATCAACAAGGCTGCCAAGCTAGCGGGGCTGCCCTCAGAACCGGCCATTCCGGAGGAGGCTTCCCAAACACCATTAACACAGATGGTGGTGGACTCGTGAGTAACAGTTGCTGGCTGTACAATGTTTGAACTTTAGCATTTGTGTAAAAGAAAAGGCCAAATTTCACTGATTTTTTTTTCTCTTCCAAATTGGTTTGAAACTATTGGCAACTTACCTGTGTATGTTTGAAAAAATTAGTTTATTGACAATTTTATCACCTGTCTAGTTGATGTTGTTTAATGGCCCTGGTTAATGCTGTATTTCTTTTTCTAAAACATTCTACTTGCAAGCATTGTATGCTTAATAGAAGTCCCAAGATTGTCTCAAATAACGCTATATTTTCAGTGATGATGAGGACTTTGTGATTCCTGAGTTACCGTATGGGCGTGAGTTGGTGATCAACATTCGCTCCACGTGGGGGGACAAGCACTATGTCGGATTCACTGGCATTGAAGTGTTCTCAGCCACAGGAGAACAGGCTAATATTATCAAGGTATACCACATTCACTTTAAGCTGTCAGATCTGTTTAAAAAATAAAGTTTGGATATTGTGAAAGCCTTGGTGTCATTGTTGGCGTTTTGTGCAGAAACTTTTACATTGGCCATAACTCTAAAAGCATTCAAGATATTTATCCGAAACTTGGTACACATGTTGCCAGCAACAATACAAACACTAACTTACTGTGGCTCATAACTCTAGCTTGAATAATTGTTGAGTTATGCCTCTTGTTTGAATGAAAAAAAAAAACAGACACAGGATGGAAAAATATTCACATGGGATGAATAACAGAAACACTCACATATATAGTTATTTTGGTCTTTGAAATAACTGATGTGGGAAAATAATTTGAGTTTCCATTTAAAAAGTTTTGAAAACAAGTCTTTGCTGAACTGTCATTCTCAAGTTCTCAACAAACAATTGCTTTTAAGCATTTATTATCATTATAACCTTAATTCATTTGTCAGGTATTCGCGGACCCGAGTGACATTAATATGTTGCCAGAGTATAACAAGGACCCGCGCGTGGTTGGGAACCTTATAGACGGGACAAACCGTACGCGTGACGACATCCACATGTGGCTTGCGCCCTTCACACAGGGCCAGGATCACTGGGTCTACTGTACACTGGACAAACCATGCAAGATTGCCCTTATACGCATATGGGTAAGTGACTTATAGTGTCAGATGAATGAATAAATGTTGTAGGTAAATAGCATGATATTAAATGATATAATACATGTATGAAAGATCTGTATTTAAAAAGCAGATTTATAAAAATAGTATTGTAATGATTTTAAAGCTTTTAAGGCATGCTCTTATACACATATAGACCACTTGACATAACTTGGCTTTTCTAATCTATTACTCTAGCAGGTGTAACAAAATGGAAAATTAATACACAAAAATACTGCTTTAACTTCACAGAATTACAACAAATCAAGAATCCACTCTTACCGAGGTGTCAAAGATGTGATAATGGCACTTGACTCAACTGTGATATTCCGGGGGGAGATTGCGAGGGCATGTGGAGGGATTGAGGGGGGAACGGAGGCATTCGGAGATGTAAGATCCGGTCTACAGTGATGTGTACAATTGTTGCTGATTTTATAGAAACAACCTCTTGATGTGATATTAATTAATTAATCTGCTAAGCAGACATTTTTCTGATGTATTATTCCCCAAAACCAAGGGCTTCTTAAAGTCTTCGAAACAATTTAGATGTTTTAAACAAATTTTACAGGTTTTGCTCTTTTTCTGACAGTTTTGCTTGGTACATTTCTTTCTTTTTAATCATCAAACATTCACATGTTCATTTTCCCTGTCCTAAAGACGATACTGTTCACAACTGACGAGAGTATCCTTGATTTGGTCTCACAACATGATGCGGCTTACGAGGGTGAGATGCTGGATGATGACGAACCATTTGATGTCGAGAGACCTTCAACTGCTGATGCTGGCGATGAGAAGGTACAGAGAAATGGAACTGTTGATAATACATGTATTTAAAGTGTTAAAAATACAACCATTTAATTGAGGAATGCTTATAATAAGTTGTGAACTTTGGTTGGCTGCTTCTTCTTGTTTTTGTATACGTTTTTGTGTAACCTGCAAAGCATGGAAGACATGAAGGGTTGGCTTTGTATGGTGGTGTTATGTCATCCTTTTCATCAGTGTCCAACTTTCATTTCCTTTGTGTGGGTGTGAAGTTGTCAAACTTGGTATGCATATTGGTCATGGTCAGTAAATGACCCTTTTGGGAGTTGTAAGGTCAAGGTCATCATGACCTTTACTTTGAAATCTTTCAGCACTCAACAGATGACACATAGGAATTGCGGAACTGTAGATTATTTAAAATCAAATCAATTTCTTTGAAATCAGTCGCAAAGACTAGTTCCATTAAAGATATTAGTTTCATGGCATTGAGCTTATGTTGTTAATGTAAATTGTGGTCAAATCAAGGTCATTCTGTTTATAAAAATATCTTTATTTCAAAATGTTACCTAAATGTTGTTTTTACTTTCTCTTCTTCATCCGTGTCTTAACATCTTGTAGGGTCGACCATTGACACGGGCAGTTGGGAACATCAAACAGATGGAGAGAGAGCTCACCGTGTTTGAGTATGAGGGCAACATGATGGCATATAGGGGGCACAGTGAGTAGAGACATACAAATATTAATAGGATTTGAATAGCCTTTAATTACAGTTTCTAATTGGCTATGAATTGTTAATGACTGGTTTCACTATAATGATGGCATGAGTGAGAGTATATTAAATAGAACATAGCCAAGGATTCAGTACATTTTGCCTGTAAGTATTTGAGATGTATTTTCATTATCAGGCTAGGTTGTACTTGGTAATTAATGTATATACAGTAAAACTGCGGTCGTACGAACAAGCGGTCATTCGAGAACCGGCGGTCCCTTGAGGTCGGAACCTGGTCCAGACATTTTTCCTTCTATTTTCATATAAAATATACCTAGGCTGCATCGAAACCTAAATATGTCATCTACATGAAAGAAAGGACCTATAAGGGGGTTATATTCTCCAAATAAAAACTGAAAGTGATTCAACTTCTTCATTGGTCAAGAAATATAACCAATTAATATTTTGCCTTGTTGAAAAGAAGTCAGTAATCACAGGAATTAGATTAAAAGTATTCCAAACACTCCAAGTCCGCCATTGTTCAAAATAAGTATGTTATTGCCTGTATTAGATTACAAGTGTTCAAACAATGCGTTGGTCAAGGGAGATAACTGACTTATGGTCCTCATGTCATCCAGGTATAGAGCTGAACTTCACAGCGACGTGGGGTGACATGCACTATGTGGGCCTCACAGGGGTTGAAGTGGTGGGGAAGGATGGAGAGGCTTTGCCTATTACCATGGAGATGCTTACTGCCAATCCGCCTGACCTGCACCACCTCCCAGGACACGAGCTGGATGACCGGACTCTTGACAAGTGAGCAGTCATAGATTATTGTATACAAGAAATTTCTTCATGAATGCATTATTTTTATTATATACACTTTCAACCGAAGTGTTGGGTGTTTTGCAGAAATGAGGTTTACAGAATTTAGTAAGACCACCCTGCACGAGTGTTGAGATAAACCTATCTTACATGAGCAGATATGGTAGATGTTTTTTCTCCGACCTCAGTTAAGCAAAATATAATAAAAATGTATTATTTTTTTCTTTTGTCTTTGCCAACAAGGATTTCCAGCACGGCCAAATATTTATATCTACTTATCTGGGGTGCAAAAAAAATCTATATTTATAAAAGCATGTGAACAGTGATAATATATATTAATATTGGAATTTAACATGGATATCCAGCTTTCTTAATCTATAATTAATTTTTTCAACAGGGTGATAGATGGTACAAATGTTACAACATCTGACGAGCACATGTGGCTGGTGCCGTTTGTGGAAGGGGAGAACCATACACTGACCATAGACTTTGACCAGAAGGTGCTGGTGGCTGGATTAAGGGTGTGGAACTACAACAAGAGCAAGGAGGATACTTACAGGGGGGTATGTAGAAGGGCAGTTGTGTGGCTATTTACCGTATATGGGATTGGGGCTTACACTGACCTTAGACTTTGACCAGAAGGTGCTGGTGGCTGGTTTAAGGGTGTGGAACTACAACAAGAGCAAGGAGGATACTTACAGGGGGTATGTAGCAGGGGAGTGGTGGGGCTATTTAGGTGGGAGTGGGGCACACACTAACCTAAGACTTCGGTCAGAAGGTGTTGGCCTGACTACAGGTGTGGAAGTGGATCAACTGTAGGTATGGAACTACAACAAGGGCATGAAAGATACCTTAAGATGGTATATAGAAGGCAAGACATTAGGTGGATGTGTGTATTAGAGACAGGGATGTAAGCTTGCAGAATCAGAATACAAAATGATTATATATTTTACTTTTGTGTGTAATTCATTTTTCGTTTTAAAAATTTATTAATAGTTACTTTGGCCGATATTTATCTCCTAACATTTTCTTAAGTACAATGTATCTCACTAATCAAATGATATGATCGCTTCATGATATCCGAAATACTTCATTTTTATTATTATGATTTATAATACATACTTTTGACTTTGTGTAAAAAAACACTTAATTTTTTTTTTTATTTGACTGCAAAAATCTTTGAGGTATTTGACTCAAGTTAAGAAATTACTTAAGATGTTTTATGAATACTACCCCTGTTTCTGATATAATATTTTAGTTTTGTTTCTTTACCAACTCAGAAAAAAGGCAAGCATTCGCATGAGCCCATAGTGCTGTTGTTATGTTTCTGCCATCTAATGTAGGAAGTACATTTTGTTGATTTTTTTGTGTAATGGAAAGTGCTAGTGTGTGTTAAAATGTGATCAGGTGTAAGACTTAACACATTGTTGACACGTGTACATCTTCAGGTTCGTATTGTCCATGTGGCTATAGATGGGAAGCCGGTCTCACCCCCTGAGGGTTTCCTGGTGAGGAAGGGCCCAGGCAACTGCCACTTTGACTTTGCCCAGGAGCTTTCCTTCTCACCCCAATCTTGGAACACTGGTGGCATGCTGTCCGCTCTTGGGTATGTGAAATATCTTTATTGTTTGAATTTGTCAGAGATGCTCATTATGATGTGCAGCACAATATGAAATATTGAGTCATGAGAAAATTGTTTGAGTTTCCAATCTTTTAGTAAGATTCTCTACCGTTAGAGTTTTCTTGACAAGTACATTTTTAACTTGTCATGTTACTTTAAAGATATATGTGTACTACCATTGTATACAATTTATAGACTGATATATCCAAAATCTTTTAAAATGAGGGGTTGAGTGTTCTACATTATTCTAGATTGTTGTCTGTGTGGTTTGATAAATGTGTTGACTACAACTGTTGCCCATTTCAGCCCCAGTCCCAGCAATGCCGATGATGACTATGAAGTTGTACAGATGCCTTGTGGGTGTATCCTTCTATGGGCTTCTTATTTCAGTACCAGTCTACCTAACTTCCTTATATTCATTATAAGTCAACCCTCTCACTCTTTCAGAACAGTTTGTAAAATCATTTTTAAGACTTCTTTCATAGCAGTTGTTGGGTCTGTTTTGTACATATACAAAAACGTTTCTCTATGAAGGGATACAAGTTAAGGATATGAATTTGAATGTAAACCTTCCCATTGATATTTCTGTTACCATCCTTGACCACTGTCCAGTCATCTACCAGCTTCAGTTGTTCAGTACATGGGGAGATGCCTACTATGTAGGTCTCAATGGCATAGAGCTGTATGATGGATCACTGAAGATGATCAACCTCACAGAAAACAGTCAGTACCTGGCTTCCCTGTTAAACAGACTTCGATATTTTTTTAAGAAAATAACAAACATGTAACTTTGATGTGTTTCAAATGTTACATGTACATGTATGTAATTAATTTATGTAAGCTGGTATCCGGGTCAAGGACAGTTTGTTACCCAAACTAATAAGCCCAGGAGATTTGTATGACTTTGTTGCAAGGGGGTTCCTGCTTGAATGTGTGGAAACTGTATATTTAAACATGACACACATGGCAGTAAGAAGGTTTTAATTATAAGTACCATAGCAAACGATTGCCAAGGTTCATTTGTTGAGAGCAAATTTACTTGTGTGTAACATTCTAACTGTATGTCACTTGCCCATTTTCAGACATCTCAGCGTTCCCGGGCAGTGTGAACATGTTGGAGAAGATGCAGAATGATGTACGCACCCCGGAGAAACTCATTGACGGGGTGAACGACACCACCGATGGCGGGCACATGTGGCTGGCTCCCATACTGCCCAACATTGTATGTTCATCTAATCTAAGTTGAAGTTTTAGTGATCCGTTTTAGTAGGTTTTAAGTATATTTGTGCAAATAAGTTTATATTTTGGCAAATATTTTCCAATTTTTAGCTCGACTATTCGAAAAATAGGTGGGCTATACTACTCGCCCCAGCGTCGGCGTCCGGTTTAAGTTTTAGGGCAAGTTGGGATTTTCACTTATAAGTCCAATACCCTTCATTCAATTGACTTAATACTTCACACATTTGTTCAGGGCCATCACATGATGAGGTTAGATAACTCCATATTATTCTTTACACAGATTATGGCCCCATGATTGACTATGGAACTTAGGTTAAAGTTTTAGGGCAAGTTGGAATATTTATTAATAACTTCTATATCCTTTGTTCAATTGACTTAATACTTCACACAGTTGTTCAGGACCATCACAAAATGAGGTTACATAACTCCATATTATCCTAAATACAAGTAATGGCCCCTGATTGACTTAGGTTAAAGTTTTAGGGCAGGTTAAAGTTTTAGGGCAAGTTGGGATTTTCACCTAAAACTCCAATACCATTCATTCAATTGACTTAATACTTCACACAGATGTTCAGAGCCATCACATAATGAGGTTAGATAACTCCATATTATCTTTTATACAAATTATGGCCACTGATTGACTATGTAACTTAGGTTAAAGTTTTAGGGCAGGTTGGGATATTGTTTAATAACTTCTATACCCTTCATTCAATTGACTTAATACTTCACACCATTGATCAGGACCATCACCCAATGAGGTTACATAACTCCATATCCTTAATACAAGTTATGGCCCCTGATTGACTTAAGTTAAAGTTTTAGGCAAGTAAAAGTTAAGGGCAAGTTGGGATTTTAATAAAAAAAACTTCTATTCCGTTCATTAAATGCACTTAATAAAATTCAAAATTATTTACCACTATCTTAAAACAAGAAACATAACTCCGTTTTAAGCCTAAATACAAATTATGGCCCTTGATTTTTTTATTGATTTTTTTAGTATATTCTTAACCACATTTTCATAATGGGAAATCAAGTTATTTGAATGACTTGTGTCATTGTTTGGGCGGGCTGGTGGGAGGGCAGCATCAAAGTCACCTTATGTATCAAATAATTTTAGTTAGGTTTGACATAAAGAGACCAAACTTGGTATTATTACATCGTTATTGTTTTCTAAGTCAAAGCGGCCTAGTCTAGCGCGCTGTCTTACGACGGCTCTTGTTTATGATCTTAAGTCTTGCTATGCAAATATTAAATGATCTCGTGTGATTGTAAAATAGGGTTTCTTAGATATTTACCTTCTGATAAATTGGTGTTATGGAAATAACTGTGCATAACTGGGGAATGTTTGTTATAATGAGCTGATCAGTTATTTTACTTCCTATTTCAGTTAAACAGAGTGTATGTTATATTTGACCAACCTACTACTATATCCATGATCAAGATTTGGAACTACAGCAAAACTGCGTCCAGAGGTGCTAAAGACTTTGCTGTGAGTACTAAACTGGCATTTGTTGAGAACATTTTTAGGCTCATCTGTCTCTTAAAGCAAAATGGTTATGATTTTGTGACTGCCAGAGTTGTGAAAGCCTTTGTGTTGTTGTTGTCAGTGTTGGTGTTGTCAATGTTGGTGTTGTTGTTGTCAGTGTTGGTGTTGTTGTCAGTGTTGGTGTTGTCAATGTTGGTGTTGTTGTTGTCAGTGTTGGTGTTGTCAATGTTGGTGTTGTTGTTGTCATTGTTGTTGTTGTCAGTGTTGGTGTTGTGGTTGTTGTCAGTGTTGTTATTGTTGTTGTCAGTGTTGGTGTTATTGTTGTCAGTGTTGTTGTTGTTGGTGGTGTTATTGTTGTTGTTGTCAGTGTTGTTGTTGTTGTTGTTGTAAGTGTTGTTGTTGTCAGTGTTGGGGTTATTATTGTCAGTGTTGGTGTTGTTGTTGTCAGTGTTGTTGTTGTTGTTGTTGACAGTGTTGGAGTTATTGTTGTCAGTGTTGTTGTTGTTGTTGTTGTCAGTGTTGTTGTTGTTGTCAGTGTTGTTGTTGTTGTCAGTGTTGGTGTTATTATTGTCAGTCTTGGTGTTGTTGTCAGTGTTGTTGTTGTTGTTGTCTGTGTTGTTGTTGTTGTTGTCAGTGTTGGTGTTGTTGTTGTCAGTGTTGGTGTTATTGTTGTCAGTGTTGTTGTTGTCAGTGTTGGTGTTGTTGTTGTTGTCAGTGTTGTTGTTGTCTGTATTGGTGTTGTTGTCAGTGTTAGTGTTATTGTTGTCAGTGTTGTTGTTGTCCGTGTTGGTGTTGTTGTTGTCAGTGTTGGTGTTGGTGCGCCAAATTTTTAACCTGGGCAATAACAAAACAAATCCATGATAGTCACATGAAACATAATAAGCATGTTACCAGCAGCAGTACTGGCATGTTTAGGACTCTTTACTCAGGCTTTAATCTTTCTTAAGTTATGCTAATTTTTGACAAAAATTGGGCATTGGTATCAACTTGTGTTCTTCTTGCTCCTTTCATTAAGTTCTTTAGGAATCGATGAAAACCACATAAACTGTTCTAAAAAGATAGGTTTAGACCAGGTCTATATTGGTTCTAAATTTACGGCATTCTTTTCACCAATATAAGTATGTTTGATTTACAACACTGACAGTATAATAGTATATATATTTGTAAGCCTCCGGAAGAGTTTCAGTCTTGTTAGGTTGTGTTACTTAGTGCATGACGTCAACCTGGTAAGAGCAACCCATCGCTTTTTAACTTATTCAGGTAAAGAACAACAGACGCATTTGACCCCATTTAACATCCCTTCAAAAAAAAAAGACAGTCATTTTAGTTATGGTGTATCAGATTGTGAAATCTAGGTTTACAGTAAAGAAAAAAATACTTGACACCAGTTTACACAGAAACTTTTACAAGACATAAGAAGCTTACAAGATCATGCAGGCAAAATACAGTTATTATGCCCCCCTTCCAAGAAGAGGAGTATATTGCTTTGCACATGTCGGTCGGTCCGTCCGTCGGTCCATACGTCGGTAGACCAAAGCTTGTCCGAGTGTTAACTCAACAATTCGTGGACGTATGGTCATCAAACTTGACATGAGGGTTGGGCCTGACCAGTAGATGACCCCTATTGTTTTGGGGGTCATCAGGCCAAAGTTCAAGGTCACAGTAACCTTTAATTGGTAAAATAATTTTAAAGCTTGTCCGATTGATAACTCGACAATGCCTAGACCTTTGGTAATCAAACTTGCCTTGGAGGTTGGGTCTGACCAGTAGATGACCCCTATTGATTTAAGGGCTCATTAGGTCAAAGGGCAAATTCATAGTAACCTTTAATGATTAAAGAATTTTAAAGCTTGTCTGAGTGATAACTCAACAATGCCTAGACCTATGGTCATCAAACTTCATATGGAAGTTGGGCCTGACCAGTAGATGACCCCTATTGTTTTGGGGGGTCATCGGGCCAAAGGTCAAGGTCACAGTAACCTTTAATTGGTAAAATAATTTTAAAGCTTGTCTGATTGATAACTCGACAATGCCTAGACCTATGGTAATCAAACTTGACTTGGAGGTTGGGTCTGACCAGTAGATGAACCCTATTGTTTTTGGGGGTCTTCGGGCCAAAGGTCAAGGTCACAGTGACCTTTAATGGTAAAAGGTTGTCCGAGTGATAACACAATAATGCCTGCACCCATGGCCCTCAAACTTGACTTGAAGGTTTGGCCTGACCAGTAGATGACCCCTATTGATTTTAGGGCTCATTGGGTCAAAGGTCAAGGTCCCATGACTTTGAATGATCAAACGTTGTCCGAGTGATAACTCAACAATGCCTGCACCCATGGCCCTAATACTTGAGTTTGGGTTGCATCTGACCTGTAGATGTCCCTTATGATTTTAGGGGTCAAAGGTCAAGGTCACAGACCTTGAATGAAAAAAGCTTGTCTGTGATAACTTGAGTGTAGCCATGCCCCTCAAACTTGACATTTAGGTTTTTGGTGACCAGCTGATGACTCCAGACCTATGGATTTTGAGGTCATAGAGTCAAAGGTCATTGTCATAACACAGTCTGTCCTCACACTTTGAATGGTCATATTCTTTAAACTGCCTCAACGGCATCCAATGTCAGTGACAAATCAGCTGTCATTTCGGTCCATGCATATTTCATTCAATTGTCCATATAATTCTGACAACATGGCACTTAGGGGGTGGGGGGGGGGGGGCATAATGTTTGACAAACATCTCTTGTTTAATTAGAAATTAATGCACCAGACAGTTTTGTCTGTCATGCTTGGTAGTAAGGAAATTAAAAATCTTCAGGAATTGCCGAGTGTGTGACGTGTATTGAGTAAATGAAGACATGAGGTCTGCCACACTAAGGATTCCATTATTGTTGCTATGGTGATATTGTCTCTCTCTCTCTCTCTCCAGTTACTTGTAGATGACTTACTGGTGTACAACGGGACTCTACAGGGGGTGCCCACAGGTGCCAGGGGTATCCTACCCACCTGTGACGCCCCCCAGCCCTACCACACCATCCTCTTTACCAACAACAAGGACATCCTCCGTAAGGAGAAACACACAGTCATCAAGTAAGTTGCAGGGCCATGAGTCTTACATTTCTCATTTTGGTTCTTGACTTTAGTAAACATGTTAAATTTTTATGTTAAACATGTACAGTGAAACTGCGTTCTCTCAAACAAGCGGTCGTTCGAGAACCGGCGTTCCCTCGAGGTCGGAGCTTGGTCCCAAACTTTTTTCCTTCTATTTTCATATAAAATATACCCACGCTGCATCGAAACCTAATTATGTCGAGCAGTCGAGCAATATCCTCGGTCCCAAGTACACAAATCGTGCACAAAACCTTATGGCTCCCTCGAGGACATAATTTCACACTTTTTCCTGAACGCGTGTTCCAAAATAAACAAATAATTGCTAGGATGTTAAAATTTTCGCAAGTTGTAAAAATTGCAATGACAGTTGAAAGGCAATTTGGTAAGGTGTGACAAACCGTTTTTCACTGTTAACGCATGACCGATATAAGTTGATATGGGCATTTGAGGTGATAATTATGAGAAGCTAATGACGAGAAGTTAATGCTTTAGATATTGTCAGAAGGTTCTTTGAATCCACTGCCGATGCTGACCGTGATCTTCAGAAGCTCTGTACGCTGTCACATCACATTATGATTGAACAGTTTCGCGAAACCGACAAGATGCGCCAATCAACAATCCTTGATTTTGCGAATCTTAAATCTGACTAATGCCACAATATGTACTGTCATTCGAATGTTGCTTGTTAGGAAAATTGTTAAAATAAACATTTCTTTTTATTCATTTATTGTTTTTTTCTTTTGCGTTTTACATTCAGTTTACGTCAACCTTTGAACATATAAGCGATTTCCACAACGCAACACATAATCGGTGTCTTAGTAAACAGTCTGTTTGACGACTTCAAACTTAAAATACACTGAAAGATATTTCATATCAAACTGGAAAATTGAAAATCGGGTCGTTCGAAACATCGGTTCCCTCGAGGTTTTGGCTCGGTCCCTGGCGACCTAGAGCGATCGCAGTTTTACTGTACAAGGATTAGTAAGATTGCTATTTTTATGCTAAGGATGGATTAAGATTACCGGTAGTTAAATTGCTATAGTGCAGTGATCAGCATTTCTGTGTTAACCGACCTTCTGTGTTCAGTGCTCTCATTGACACACACTTACATACACATGTACTTGTTTTATCTCCAGTCAACAGACAGATGAGCAGGATGTTCAGATGACAAACGAGAAGAAGATTGTCAGCCACTACACTGACCCAAAGAAGGCCCAGTCAGGAAAACCTGTTGACCAGAGTATGTTTATTGTGATAAGTCTTATAGTCTTAAGGTTGTAGTACGCTCTTCAGGTATGAAAACAATTTAGAAAATGTTGAATAATGAAAACCATTCTTCTCTGTGGTTATAACAATTAAAACAAAATGGACAGTTGTTAAAAATAAGGGGCCACAAAAAACATAAGATCAGATTTTCAGTTAGATATTATGTCCAGCTACAACTTAAATAAATGTTTTTACGAGCTTTCTCTCAACTCATTAATCAAAGTATTATTTTGGAAACGTGATCACACAACACGATTGTTGAAAAGAAGGCCCACATGGGTATAGCCAAAATAGTGTTCAGAACTCTTTTTGTTGCTGTTTCAGAAATGCGTCCCAAAACCAGCGTGATTCACTCCAAGAAAAGATGATGAATGTTTGTTTGTAGAGAGCAACCAGTCTCCTTTCACTGAGACTTTGAAATGATTACTGTTGCCAAATGTTCTGGCTGAATTTAATTTAAGTGTCATAAATGATTTGTGAAGTATTAATTTCTGCATTTGACTATAGCCTCACTGAGAAAAACTACTGTGTAGTCATTCTCCCTGCTTGATTCATCAACGCTTTTGGGCTTTGTTTCTGAGAAAATGCATGATTTTGCCAACAAACATTGTGTACCATTCAATCCTGTATGATTTGAAAACTAAATGAACTCTGTGTACATGCAGGAAACTACATTTGTTGTTGTGATAGTCACAACACAGTACATATATAATTATATACTTTGTTAGTAATAATTGTTACCTTTATTATTGGTTATGTAATATAATGCCTTGTCCACAAGTGCTCCAATGTGCTGCCACGTGCTGCATCTGTTGCCACGTGCTGCCATATAACATATCATTCCATATCTCCGTCCATTTTCACAGCTCTTTCAGAAAACAGAACTTTGTTTGAAATAGCATAGCTCTATTATAGTTTTTGTGTCCAATGCTCATATTTATTATACGGATGTAAATGTACAGTGCTTACAGAATATTCTGGCAGCCTTTTTATTAAAAGCGTTATGTATATCTGATTTGAAAATGTATGTATTAACTATTAAGCTAGTTTTGTCTTGTACATAAGGTGTCTCAGTTTTTTTGTTATTTATATTTATTCTTTATGCTTATGTGTATAGTAGATTGTTACGTACATAATTATAATTAATAACTTTATAAGCCTCCATTCTTGGGGTGTAAAATCAAAAAAATAAAATGTTGAAAACATTTGTAGTCTTTTTTTTAATATATAGATAAAGACTGCTCATATATGAATACAGATCAGTTTTATATTTACATTTTCCTTTGGTTCAGCAGAACAATAACATGGGAAACTACATGGACCACAGCCTGAAATTTGACCATGATCATTTTAAAAGGCACTAGGATCATGGTCAGTATTAAAAATGATACAAGAATGTCAGATCTTGTCAGTTAAATAAGGCATAGAGATGGTTTTATTCACACAGAGGGAATACTTAAATAGTGTCTTGAAAGGGTGTACCCATCTGCACTATAACAATACACCAGCATCATGACCCATAACTCGAGCAAAATCACTTGTCAAGTTATTCACTGATGTCAAATTTGTACCTATTGCAGAATCTTTTATTTCCCTAAAGGAACCAACCATCATTAGTTGGACTGAGGCAAAGTTGAGCATGGCAAAACCCCCAAAAAATGAGTTAGTCAATGTTTACACAGATGTTAAATAATCTAGTTCTACAGAAAATGATGTGTAGGCCCAACCCGGAGCTAATTGGTTGCCAAAAAATTGTGGTGTTTGAATTCAAAGCTATTTTATCTTTGTCAAAGACTAATAATAACCTTGAATGTATAAGGTTGAGAGGACACATGATCTATATTAAGTTACATGTAACAATAAAAGAAACTTTATTTAACAAGCAGTACATACAATGTGGGGGGCTTATTATGAGTAGTGACAACATGTACATGTATAGCATACTACTGGGAAGGGAATTGATTTTTTATAAGATTACCCAAATTTTACAGGTTTTCCAAGTACACAAGTAGTATAATCGATTATAAAGGCAACATAAAATTTCATGCTGACTAAAATATGGCTGAATCTGGCGAAAATATTCCTGAACAGCAAAAACTGTATTGTAAGGTTCGAGGCTAATTACTGGGTAAAAGCGGATTAAAAATTAAAACAGACCTAGACAATGTGTATAGGGAGTAGCTCTTCCATAATGCACTGTTGCTAGAAGGGTATCCTTTTTGTTCAAGGAAGGAAGAAATATTGTTAAATATAAAAGCCCTAGACTGGGAAATTTCAGCTGGCTCTGACAAAGATATTGATACTGTCAAATCCATAAAAGAGCAAGATCCGTCTTACAGTGGAAGAGATAGGAAACATATCGGGGATAAATTTGTCAGCAGTGTATATGATTTTAAAGGAACAATAAAAAATGCAAAAGGTTTGCGCACATTAGATACATACTGCACTTGTTGACCCCAGAAAAGAAGCTGGCACGTGTTGAATGGGCATCCGCATTGGTCTTTAAATTCAAAGATAAGGACCCTTGGTCATTAAGAGAGATTGTCAAGGGTAATGAAACATAGCTCATGCAGCCTCATAAAATAATGTGGGTGGATAAAAAAAGATTATCCTAGAAGCACAGCAGGATTGTCATGCAGCAGGACTGTCATGCTGGGCATGTAAGCGACAGGAAAGTAGCTCGAGTCCCAGTACCGGAGCACAGCTCAAAAAGTGTTTGGATGCCAAGGAAAAATACTTTGAGGGACCTATATAATTAATATTTCTGCCAAGATACTAGCTAAAACCATAACGCGATATTGTCACTACTTCTAAAAACATTCCTTGTACCACTACATGCATTATTAGAATACATTGTAAAGTTTCAACATCTTCATATGTAAAGACATTTATAAACATTATTTCAACTAGCTTTCATTTTACATTTTCACTTTTCATGTTAAATGTTGTGAAAATTCACGCTGTTTACTTCCAGAAGTTCCAGTACTAATAATACTGTATCCCTAAAATACTTGATTTCAGTCACAATCTGATACGTGCTTTTTCAACATCACGCAGTTATTTGCATTAAAATTATCTCGCCAATGTCTACATAATAGTTATTATCAGTATTGCCTTTATATCATTATATTTCACCAAATCATTTAACAAATTGTCTCTTACTTAACTATTCCGTTGGATTGCCTATCACGAAGAAGCTCAGTAAATAACAAAAGGAATTTTAGTTTTAATCTTCATTTATTATGGACAAGTCACTGTGTGAGTGTGTTGGGTATATGAAAATATGAACAATATACGAAATAATGAAAAGCACAATGTCCATGAATTTAATAAGAAGTAAGAACACATGTTTTAAAGGATTTTGATAAATCTAAATGCGTGAAAATATCACAAGATGTAGAGGTTAAAACTATAAACTTTCTGTTTGTCTTCCTTGTGATTCATTTCTATTGCTGCACCAATACATATCGCCATAGTTTGATTACCACATTCCTGACAGTAGCACCACATACCATATAATGACCACAACACATCTCTTATCACTCTGTCTGGGCTTCCGGAATTTTAGTGTTGGAGGTTGTAGTTCGTAAACTCTTCAAAAATGGCAAAATACCTGAAAACAAACAACAAATAATGACACTGAGCATTCATGTCACTGTAGCTGTCGTACGAGATATGGTATAATGGCAACTGTAATAAAAAGGTTCTTGAGAATTTACATTGGTATTTTATGAATTTAATGTGTGGTCTGTTTGTGGTGTTTGTACAGCTATGTCTCAGTGTTCAATGGATTTATATTTGGATTATTTTGGCTACTGGGCTACTTCTGACCCTATGTGACCTAGTTTCAAACCAATCCAAGATTTAATGGGGCTAATATTCTGATAAAGTTTCATGAAGATTAGAGCAGATATATTGCCTCTGTTAGTTCCCAAGATTTTTTTTACAATTTAACCTAATGATCTAGTTTTCATACACCATACCATAAAAGAAATAAGAAGTGGCGTGTTGTTGCGCGTGACTCATCTTACATGGTGGTGTAAGACGTTGTTTTCCAGCACTGGTCACATGACCAGAAACAATCGTCCGGTATTTTGACCCTATGTGACCCTCTTTTAAAGGCGACCAAGATAACATTAAGGGGAACATACTGACCACAGTTTGAACAACGTAGGACCAACCAAAACCAATATTTGGTTCTGGACATGATTGATCAAAAATTTGACCTAGTGACCTAATTTCTGACTTCATGTGACCAAGTTTCAAACTAGTCAATGTTCGGTCATGGAAAACATTCTGATAAATTTTAATTTATATTGGACCAAATAAATTGCCTCTAGTATGTTGTTCCAGAGCTTTTTTTTTATCAGATTTGAGCTCATGACTTAGTTTTTGACATCATGAGACATTTCATCAAGGGTGACATTCTGTCTAAGTTCGAACCAAATCTGACCAATCGTTAGTTTGGTTCCAGTCAAAATAATAAGATTTGACCTAGTGACCTGGTGACATAATTTTTGATCACATGTGAACCAATTTTAATTTGTCCAAGAGTCCATATGATGGAAATATTCTGTTTGATGAATATTGGACCAAATATAATGCCTCGTGTGTGTTCCAAAGACTTTTTTTAAGGTTTACATTGTGACCTTACTTTTGACCCCGTGTAACCCACTTTGACAAGCCGTTGAGGCGTGATCAAGGGGAACATTCTGACCAAGTTTAAATATCATCTGACCATTTTTATACCAAGATATGGTTCCGGACGATGAAACAATGTAACAGACAAATGGACTGATGCAAGGACGGAATGGCAGTTAGACAAGTTTACAAGTTTAGTTAACATCACTCATGTCATAAATACATGACAAAAAAACCAGTACATATACAATATAACATAATGAGGCATTACAATAAAGTGGACATAATAATACAGATTTCCTAAATGGACAATACGAAAACAATATCCCCTCCAAAAACATTCAGTTCTGCGGGGGATAAAAAGAACAATGAAAATTTGAGCAAAAAGAACAATGTCTGAAACAATCGCAGACAGAACATTCTTGCATACTCGACGATTGTTTCCGGTCATGTGACCAGTGCTGGAAAAAAACGTCTTACACCACCATGTAAGATGAGTCACGCGCAACAACGCGCCACTTCTTATTTCTTTTATGGTATGGTGTATGAAAAGTATATTATGCATTTCAATAAAGCGCAATCAAATAAATAAGTATGCAACACTTTTAATTAAAATTGAGAATAAATAATCGTAAAAACGTGATTTTTAGAGGAACTATTTGATGTCAACAGTGATTTAAAATTACTGCGCTTTATGAGGTAAACTAGAAGCGCCGCAATGCGACGAAACCAGGTTTTTGTTATGGGCAATCAGAAATTATAGCCAATTAATTTGTTGTATGACTTTATCTTTACTTTTATCAAAAAGAGACGTAACTGAAAATTACTCTAATTAAGTTTCTTATGTGTAAAGAGACGTAACTGAAAATTACTCTAATTAAGTATCTTATGTGTTTAGTTTCCCAAGCTAGCTCTTTACATAAGCTACCCACACACCAAGTTTAATCAATATCTATCAATGCTATTAGAAGTTATTTGGCAAAAAACATTTTTCTATTTCAAGTAACAGTGACATTGACCGTAGCCCCTCCCCACTCAAAAGCAATCCCAAGCTAGCTCTTCACATGCTACCTACACACCAAGTTTCATCAATATCTGTCAATCCTAACTAAAGTTATTGGGCGGAGATTATTTTTCTATTTTTAGTAATAGTGACCTTGACCTTAGCCCCTCCCCACTCAAAAGCAATTCCAAGCTAGCTCTTCACATAAGCTACCTACACACTAAGTTTCATCAATATCTATCAATGCTAACTTATATTATTGGGCAGAAACCATTTTTCTATTTTTAGTAACAGGCGACCTTGACCTTAGCCCCACCCCCCTCAAAAGAAATCCCAAGCTAGCTCTGTACATAAGCTACCTACACACCAAGTTTCATCAATATCTGTCAATGCTAACTAAACTAATTGGGCAGAAACCATTTTTCTATTTAAAGTAACAGTGACCTTGACCATTTTTCTATTTTAAGTAATAGTGACTTTGACCTTAGCCCCTCCCCACTCAAAAGCAATCCCAAGTTAGCTCTTCACATAAGCAACTTACACACCAAGTTTCGTCAATATCTATCAATGCTATCTAAAGTTATGGGCAGAAATCATTTTCTATTTTTAGAAACAGTGACCTTGACCTTAGCCCCACCCCCCTCAAAAGCAATCCCAAGCTATCTCTTCCCATAAGCTACCTACACACCAAGTTTTATCAATCTATCAATGCTAACTAAAGTTATTGAACAGAAACCAATGTTTGACGCCCGCCCGCCCGTCTGCCCGCCCAACGACAACCTCATTCTAATAACCCGGTTTTCGTTGAAAACCTGGTTAACAACGTCGCAAGCGCTTTTTGGTACAAACTTGCGTTTTCTACGTCAATTTTTCCAAAAATTTATAATTTCAGATATGCAAGAAAAAATATCAATAATGTTTTTTTAAGGTCTGGATTGAAAAATCCGACCCGCTGGTACGCTTCGTGCCCTCGGGTCGGAATTTTCTATCCTTCCGGAAACATATGATAGATACTGATAATGTCCGAAAGGCGCAGAGGACAAAACAATGTCTGAAAGTTAAGTAGACAGAACAATGTCCGAAAGGTGAGTAGACAGAACAATGTCTGAAACTTAAGTAGACAGATCAATCTCTGAAAGGTAAGTAGACAGAACAATCTCTGGAAGGTGATTGGACAGAACAATGTCTGAAAGGTAAGTGGACAGAACAATGTTTGATAGGTAAGTGGACAGAACAATGTCTGAAAGGTAAGTGGACAGAACAATGTTTGATAGGTAAGTGGACAGAACAATGTCTGATAGGTAAGTGGACAGAACAATGTCTGAAAGGTAAGTGGACAGGACAATGTTTGTTAGGTAAGTGGACAGAACAATGTCTGATAGGTAAGTGGACAGAACAATGTCTGAAAGGTAAGTGGACAGAACAATGTTTGATAGGTAATTGGACAGAACAATGTCTGATAGGTAAGTGGACAGGACAATGACTGAAAGGTGAGTGGACAGAACAATGTCTGAAAGGTAAGTGGACAGAACAATGTTTGATGGGTGAGTAGACAGAACAATGTCTAAAAGATAAGTGGACAGAACAATGTCTAAAAGGTGGGAAGACAGAACAATGTTTGATAGGTAAGTGGACAGAACAATGTTTAAAAGGTGGGAAGACAGAATAATGACTGATAGGTAAGTGGACAGAACAATGTCTGAAAGGTAAGTGGACAGAACAATGTCTAAAAGGTGGGAAGACAGAACAATGTTTGATAGATAAGTGGACAGAACAATGTCTAAAAGGTGGGAAGACAGAATAATGACTGATAGGTAAGTGGACAGAACAATGTCTGAAAGGTAAGTGGACAGAACAATGTTTGATGGGTGAGTAGACAGAACAATGTCTTAAAGATAAGTGGACAGAACAATGTCTGAAAGGTAGGAAGACAGAACAATGACTGATAGGTAAGTGGACAGAACAATGTCTGATAGGTAAGTGGACAGAACAATGTTTGTTAGGTAAGTGGACAGAGCAAGGTTTGATAGGTAAGTGGACAGAACAATGTCTGATAGGTAAGTGGACAGAACAATGTCTGAAAGGTAAGTGGACGGGACAATGTTTGATAGGTAAGTGGACAGAACAATGTCTGAAAGGTAAGTGGACAGAACAATGTCTGAAAGGTAAGTGGACAGAACAATGTCTGATAGGTAAGTGGACAGGACAATGTCTGATAGGTAAGTGGACAGAACAATGTCTGAAAGGTAAGTGGACAGGACAATGTTTGATCGATAAGTGGACAGAACAATGTCTGAAAGGTGAGTGGACAGAACAATATCTGAAAGGTAAGTGGACAGAACAATGTTTGATGGGTGAGTAGACAGAACAATGTCTAAAAAGTGGGAAGACAGAACAATGTCTGATAGGTTAAGTGGACAGAACAATGTCTGATAGGTAAGTGGACAGAACAATATTTGTTAGGTAAGTGGACAGAGCAATGTTTGATAGGTAAGTGGACAGAAGAATGTCTGAAAGGTGGGAAGACAGACCAATGTCTGATAGGTAAGTGGACAGAATAATGTTTGATAGGTAAGTTGACAAGACAATGTCTAAAAGGTGGGAAGACAGAACAATGTCTGATAGGTGGGAAGACAGAACAATGTCTGATAGGTAAGTGGACAGAACAATGTTTGATAGGTAAGTTGACAGGACAATGTCTGAAAGGTGGGAAGACAGAACAATGTCTGATAGGTAAGTGGACAGAACAATGTTTGATAGGTAAGTTGACAAGACAATGTCTAAAAGGTGGGAAGACAGAACAATGTCTGATAGGTAAGTGGACAGAACAATGTCTGATAGGTAAGTGGACAGAACAATGTTTGTTAGGTAAGTGGACAGAGCAATGTTTGATAGGTAAGTGGACAGAACAATGTTTGATAGGTAAGTGGACAAAACAATGTTTGATAGGTAAGTGGACAGAACAATGTCTGATAGGTAAGTGGACAGAACAATGTCTGATAGGTAAATGGACAGGACAATGTTTGATAGGTAAGTGGACAGAACAATGTCTGATAGGTAAGTGGACAGAACAATGCTTGATAGGTAAGTGGACAGAACAACGTCTGATAGGTAAGTGGACAGAACAATGTTTGATAGGTAAGCGGAAAGTACAATGATTGATAGGTAAGTGGACAAAACAATGTTTGATAGGTAAGTGGACAGAACAATGTCTGATAGGTAAATGGACAGGACAATGTTTGATAGGTAAGTGGGCAGGACAATGTTTGATAGGTAAGTGGACAGAACAATGTCTGATAGGTAAGTGGACAGAACAATGCTTGATAGGTAAGTGGACAGAACAATGTCTGATAGGTAAGTGGACAGAACAATGTTTGATAGGTAAGCGGAAAGTACAATGATTGATAGGTAAGTGGACAGAACAATGTTTGATAGGTAAGTGGACAGAACAATGTTTGATAGGTAAGTGGACAGAACAATGTCTGAAAGGTGGGAAGACAGAGCAATGTCTGAAAGGTAGGAAGACAGAATAATGACTGATAGGTAAGTGGACAGAACAATGTTTGATAGGTAAGTGGAAAGAACAATGATTGATAGGTAAGTGGACAGAACAATGTTTGATAGGTAAGTGGACAGAACATTGTCTGAAAGGTGGGAAGACAGACCAATGTCTGAAAGGTAAGTGGACAGAACAATGTCTGAAAGGTGGGAAGACAGAACAATGTCTGAAAGGTGGGAATACAGAACAATGTCTGAAAGGTAAGTGGACAGAACAATGTCTGAAAGGTGGGAATACAGAACAATGTCTGAAAGGTGGGAATACAGAACAATGTCTGAAAGGTGGGAATACAGAACAATGTCTGAAAGGTAAGTGGACAGAACAATTTCTGAAAGGTGGGAATACAGAACAATGTCTGAAAGGTAAGTAGACAGAACAATGTCTGAAAGGTGGGAATACAGAACAATGTCTGAAAGGTAAGTGGACAGAACAATCTCTGAAAGGTGGGAATACAGAACAATGTCTGAAAGGTAAGTGGACAGAACACTATCTGAAAGGTGGAAATACAGAACAATGTCTGAAACGTAAGTGGATAGAACAATGTCTGAAAGGTGGGAATACAGAACAATGTCTGAAAGGTAAGTGGACAGAACAATGTCTGAAAGGTAAGCAGACATAACAATGTCTGAAAGGTGGGAAGACAGAACTATGTCTGAAATGTAAGTAGAAAGAACAATGTCTGAAAGGTACGTGGTCAGAACAATGTCTGAAAGGTGGGAAGACAGAACAATGTCTGAAAGGTAAGTAGACATAACAATGTCTGAAAGGTAAGTAGACATAACAATGTCTGAAAGGTAAGTTGACAGAACAATCTCTGAAAGGTGGGAAGACAGAACAATGTCTGAAAGGTAAGTAGACAGAACAATGTCTGAAAGGTAAATTGACAGAACAATGTCTGAAAGGTGGGAAGACAGAACAATGTCTGAAAGGAGACCAAATAGAACAAGGTTTGAACACACTTATAAGCATTAAATAACACTTACTGGATCCCCCTGTCCCTCGGGTGGCGAGAGCCTCATACTCCTTGTTCCTTGACTTCCGGTTAGCCATAACCACTATGTACCTGAACATACATGGACAAGACATAAGTCATTAACCAGCACCAGAGAGAAACAAGCATGAGACATTTTTGAAGTCAAGATACTACAATTGATATGGCACACGATAATGAATTTATTATGAAATATGACAATTACAAAATTACAGTTTTTAATTTAAGACTAAATTTAGTATGTGTTAATTATAAATGAAATGACTGCTACTAATGTAGATCTAAGAAGGAAATTTCAAAAATAATGTATTTAAGGAGCACATAGATGTACAACATTTTAAAAGAATTATGCGTATACTTGGTAACAATCTGTACATGGTAGCTGCGGAAGTCTATCACCGCCTGGAGAGCCTGGTTGTAGGCAGACGTCAGGGCCTCATTCTCACTAGACTCAACTACAACACAGAACATGGCTTAGTAGGACATATGTCCTGGTTGTAGGCAGACGTCAGAGCCTCATTCTCACTGGACTCCACTACAACACAGAACAAGCCTTAGTAGGAAATATGTCCTGGTTGTAGGCAGACGGCAGTGCCTCATTCTCACTGGACTCCACTACAACACAGAACATGGCTTAGTAGGACATATGTCCTGGTTGTAGGCAGATGTCAGAGCCTCTTTCTCACTGGACTCAACTACAACACAGAACATGGCTTAGTGGGGCATATGTCCTGGTTGTTGGCAGACATCAGGGCCTCATTCTCACTGGACTCAACTACAACACAGAACATGGCTTAGTAGGACATATGTCCTGGTTGTAGGCAGATGTCAGAGCCTCATTCTCACTGGACTCCACTACAACACAGAACATGGCTTAGTAGGACATATGTCCTGGTTGTAGGCAGATGTCAGAGCCTCATTCTCACTGGACTCCACTACAACACAGAACATGGCTTAGAAGGACATATGTCCTGGTTGTAGGCAGACATCAGGGCCTCATTCTCGCTAGACTCAACTACAACACAGAACATGGCTTAGTAGGACATATGTCCTGGTTGTAGGCAGACATCAGAGCCTCATTCTCACTGGACTCCACTACAACACAGAACATGGCTTAGTAGGACATATGTCCTGGTTGTAGGCAGAAATCAGAGCCTCATTCTCACTAGACTCAACTACAACACAGAACATGGCTTAGTAGGACGTATGTCCTGGTTGTAGGCAGACGTTAGAGCCTCATTTCTTTTTTATACTAGTGGTTCGGACAAAAAATGCAAGCAGACAAAATAAATGAAACAATTGAATTTTAATCATTACATTCTGTAGCACCCATCTAAAGAAAAGTTTTTGCAAATAACATACATTTATACATCCAACCTTTTAGAGACACCTTTCATTATCATGAATGGCTACAAAAATAGAAATGTTTAAAATATTTTCACCACTAATACTAGCTTAAAATCTTTATTTTTGAAATAAATAACAAAAATTGGCACAATAATTTTATGCTTGTTTTTTGTCATTCCAATTAATGGGATAATGTTTATTATTGGAGTAATGAACAGCTGGAATATACTGTCATCAATAGTGTGTTATGTTCTGCATGTATATCTTACAAAGTGATAAATTTATTTCAGTACTGTGACAATACACTGCTTAGCCAGCAAACCAGGTTGTTGGAACCAGTTATTTTTAACCTTTTTTGTTAATTCACCACCTACTATGTGTGAAAGACTTGTTGTCATAAAAAATAATTAGTATCTCTAATTTAGGCAAAAAATTCACATTTATTACATCTACCAAATAATAAAAAGTGTTTTATTTGTGTCATTGAAAGAGATGATGTAAAAAAATATGTATGACAGTATTGTTAATTTGTAATTGTTGTGTGCTTTTGGCTTAACTGAAAAAAAAACAAAACAAGTAGCCTCATACAATAAGAAAAATTCACATTAATTACATCTACCAAATAATAAAAAGTGTTTTATTTGTGTCATTGAAAGAGATGATGTAAAAAAAAACTATGCATGACAGTATTGTTAATTTGTAATTGTTGTGTGCTTTTGGCTTAACTGAAAAAAAATCAAACAAGTAGCCTCATACAATAAGATAAAATACCAGAGCTCTGGCCATCAAGCCTATCTATCAAAATGTTTAAAAGATTGCTTCAAATCTACATTAAAATGAAGAAAATAATTATTTCCAGCTCTCATACAAAAAATTTAGATACTGTAACCTTAAAAAATTGCATTAAAAAATTTAAAATTCAGTCACAGATCAATTTATCATGTTACCTAAGGATTTCACTTTGGAATGTTCCTCTATTGTCTCAATGAACTGTCGGTGGAGGGTTGGCATGTACCGCCTCATGTTCTGCAGGAACTCACCAATCTCTGAAAACATACTGGAAAATGGTACACCAGTCACTGGTTGAAATTTGACATTTGAAATCCTAGTTGTATCAACTTAGAGAACTGAAAAAGCCGAAATGCATGTGTGAACTGGGATTACCATAAGCTTTTTTCTACTGCAGGATACTGGAAAAAATCAAATGACAAATAAAGTTGTTCAACATTGGTGATAAAGTTGTTGTGGGTTTTGAGTCCTGTACAGCTGAAGGCATTTTTATCAATCTTTATTTATAGAATTGTATTTCTAATAATGTTCAAAACATAGCTGCTAATAGCCTTAAATTTAAACAGAGAGGAATATCCTTTACATTTCATAATGAAATCCATCTCCCTATAGCCAACATAGTGAAATCAATCGTCCTTTAGTCAACATAGTGAAATCAATCTCCCTATAGTCAACATAGTGAAATCAATCTCCCTATAGTCAACATAGTGAAATCAATCTTCCTATAGCCAACATAGTGAAATCCATCTCCCTTTGGTCAATATAGTGAAATCAATCTCCCTATAGTCAACATAGTGAAATCAATCTTCCTTTAGTCAATATAGTGAAATCAATCTCCCTATAGTCAACATAGTGAAATCAATCTCCCTATAGTCAACATAGTGAAATCAATCTTCCTATAGCCAACATAGTAAAATCAATTGTCCTTTAGTCAACATAGTGAAATCAATCTCCCTATAGTCAACATAGTGAAATCAATCGTCCTTTAGTCAACATAGTGAAATCAATCTTCCTATAGCCAACATAGTAAAATCAATCGTCCTTTAGTCAACATAGTGAAATCAATCTCCCTATAGTCAACATAGTGAAATCAATCGTCCTTTAGTCAACATAGTGAAATCAATCTCCCTATAGTCAACATAGTGAAATCAATCTTCCTATAGCCAACATAGTAAAATCAATTGTCCTTTAGTCAATATAGTGAATCAATCTCCCTATAGTCAACATAGTGAAATCAATCTCCCTATAGTCAACATAGTGAAATCAATCTTCCTTTAGTCAATATAGTGAATCAATCTCCCTATAGTCAACATAGTGAAATCAATCTCCCTATAGTCAACATAGTAAAATCAATCTCCCTATAGTCAACATAGTGAAGTCAATCTCCCTATGGCCAACAAAGTAAAATCAATCTCCCAATAGCCAACATAGTGAAATCCATCTCCCTATAGCCAACATAGTGAAATCCATCTCCCTATAGCCAACAAAGTAAAATCAATCTCCCTATAGTCAACATAGTAAAATCAATCTCCCTATAGTCAACATAGTGAAATCCATCTCCCAATAGCCAACATAGTGAAATCCATCTCCCTATAGCCAACATAGTGAAATCAATCTCCCTATAGCCAACATAGTGAAATCAATCTCCCTATAACCAACATAGTGAAATCAATCTCCCTATAGTCAACATAGTGAAATCAATCTTCCTACAGCCAACATAGTGAAATCAATCTCCCTATAGTCAACATAGTTAAATCATTCTTCCTATAGCCAACATAGTAAAATCAATTGTCCTTTAGTCAATATAGTGAATCAATCTCCCTATAGTCAACATAGTGAAATCAATCTCCCTATAGTCAACATAGTGAAATCAATCGTCCTTTAGTCAACATAGTGAAATCAATCTCCCTATAGTCAACATAGTGAAATCAATCTCCCTATAGTCAACATAGTAAAATCAACCTCCCTATAGTCAACATAGTGAAGTCAATCTCCCTATGGCCAACAAAGTAAAATCAATCTCCCAATAGCCAACATAGTGAAATCCATCTCCCTATAGCCAACATAGTGAAATCCATCTCCCTATAGCCAACAAAGTAAAATCAATCTCCCTATAGTCAACATAGTAAAATCAATCTCCCTATAGTCAACATAGTGAAATCCATCTCCCAATAGCCAACATAGTGAAATCCATCTCCCTATAGCCAACATAGTGAAATCAATCTCCCTATAGCCAACATAGTGAAATCAATCTCCCTATAACCAACATAGTGAAATCAATCTCCCTATAGTCAACATAGTGAAATCAATCTTCCTACAGCCAACATAGTGAAATCAATCTCCCTTTGGTCAAAATAGTGAAATCGAATTCCCTATAACCAACATAGTGAAATCAATCTACATACAGTCAACATAGTGAAATCAATCTCCCTATAGTCAACATAGTGAAATCCATCTTCCTACAGCCAACATAGTGAAATCAATCTCCCTATAACCAACATAGTGAAATCAATCTCCCTATAGCCAACATAGTGAAATCCATCTTCCTATAGTCAACATAGTGAAATCAATCTCACTATAGCCAACATAGTGAAATCCATCTCCCTATAGCTAACATAGTTAAATCCATCTCCCTATAGCCAACATAGTGAAATCCATCTCCCTATAGCCAACATAGTGAAATCCATCTCCCTATAGCCAACATAGTTAAATCCATCTCCCTATAGCCAACATAGTGAAATCAATCTCCCTATAGTCAACATAGTGAAATCAATCTCCCTATAGCCAACATAGTTAAATCCATCTCCCTATAGCCAACATAGTGAAATCCATCTCCCTATAGCCAACATAGTTAAATCCATCTCCCTATAGCCAACATAGTGAAATCAATCTCCCTATAGCCAACATAGTTAAATCCATCTCCCTATAGTCAACATAGTGAAATCAATCTACATACAGTCAACATAGTGAAATCAATCTCCCTATAGCCAACATAGTGAAATCAATCTACATACAGTCAACATAGTGAAATCAATCTCCCTATAGTCAACATAGTGAAATCCATCTTCCTACAGCCAACATAGTGAAATCAATCTCCCTATAACCAACATAGTGAAATCAATCTCCCTATAGCCAACATAGTGAAATCCATCTTCCTATAGTCAACATAGTGAAATCAATCTCACTATAGCCAACATAGTGAAATCCATCTCCCTATAGCTAACATAGTTAAATCCATCTCCCTATAGCCAACATAGTGAAATCCATCTCCCTATAGCCAACATAGTGAAATCCATCTCCCTATAGCCAACATAGTTAAATCCATCTCCCTATAGCCAACATAGTGAAATCAATCTCCCTATAGTCAACATAGTGAAATCAATCTCCCTATAGCCAACATAGTTAAATCCATCTCCCTATAGCCAACATAGTGAAATCAATCTTCCTACAGCCAACATAGTGAAATCCATCTCCCTATAGTCAACATAGTGAAATCCATCTCCCTATAACCAACATAGTGAAATCAATCTCCCTATAGTCAACATAGTGAAATCAATCTTCCTACAGCCAACATAGTGAAATCAATCTCCCTTTGGTCAAAATAGTGAAATCGAATTCCCTATAGCCAACATAGTGAAATCAATCTACATACAGTCAAAATAGTGAAATCAAATTCCCTATAGCCAACATAGTGAAATCAATCTACATACAGTCAAAATAGTGAAATCAATCTCCCTATAGCCAACATAGTGAAATCAATCTACATACAGTCAAAATAGTGAAATCAATCTCCCTATAGCCAACATAGTGAAATCAATCTACATACAGTCAACATAGTGAAACCAATCTCCCTATAGCCAACATAGTGAAATCAATCTACATACAGTCAAAATAGTGAAATCACTCTACATACAGCCAACATAGTGAAACCAATCTCCCTATAGCCAACATAGTGAAATCAATCTACATACAGTCAACATAGTGAAATCACTCTACATACAGTCAACATAGTGAAACCAATCTCCCTATAGCCAACATAGTGAAATCAATCTACATACAGTCAACATAGTGAAATCACTCTACATACAGTCAACATAGTGAAACCAATCTCACTATAGCCAACATAGTGAAATCAATCTACATACAGTCAACATAGTGAAATCACTCTACATACAGCCAACATAGTGAAACCAATCTCACTATAGCCAACATAGTGAAATCAATCTACATACAGTCAACATAGTGAAATCAACCTACATACAGCCAACATAGTGAAATCACTCTACATACAGCCAACATAGTGAAACCAATCTCACTATAGCCAACATAGTGAAATCAATCTACATACAGTCAACATAGTGAAATCAACCTACATACAGCCAACATAGTGAAATCACTCTACATACAGCCAACATAGTGAAACCAATCTCACTATAGCCAACATAGTGAAATCAATCTACATACAGTCAACATAGTGAAATCAACCTACATACAGCCAACATAGTGAAATCAATCTACATACAGCCAACATAGTGAAATCAGTCTACATACAGTCAACATAGTGAAACCAATCTACATACAGTCAACTAAGTGAAATCAATCTCCCTTTGGTCAAAATAGTGAAATCAAATTCCCTCAGCCGAAATTAAAGTAAAGTTCTTCATTCAAGATATATGAGATTTACAAATGTTGTCAAATTAGCTAGTGATTAATAATATTAAAGCTATAGATGATAGAATTTAAAAAAAAACATTTATTACTTATCATCATTAACACAATAGACCAAGAATATTCTCTAAATGTTGTGAGTGCTTTCATACCTGGCTCATGCTGGACTCCAAGGACAGCATCTATACACTGTAGGGTGGAGCTCTGGGCTGCACTACCCCCAGTCATCTGTTAACAACAGTACACAGAATACCCTTTTCATCACAGGACTTTAAAAAGTTATTTTATACTGTAAGGTAAACTTAAAACTGTAGCGTTCACTTGTTACTGTGTATTCTAATACTGGTTAAGGTAGTTCTTCATGACCAGAAATAAATTAAAACTATGAACTATATAAATAAAATGGTTACACTTAGATGCATTAAATTGCAATGAATCAACCCAATATATGTATAGCAACTTTTTTATTTTTTTTATTTCAGTGGACCGATTAACTCATGTAAATCTACCCCAACATTATTAATTCTTTTTTACTTTTAGAAAGCAAACCAATACATATTTTCAGCATTCAAAAAAATAATGCTTGATCTACCACCCGACTGAAAAAAGCATTTGTAATCAATTTTTTTTGTTAAGATGGCCTTAAGTGCGTGAAAAACATTTTAAACATTAACAACATGCTAACCTTTACCGGCTGGTCACTGATGCCCCTGTATATAACACCATCAGGTAATGGTGAACTTGCCCCACCCCATCTGCAACAGTGCACAATTACTGTAGGAATTTGGCAAAGCAAGAATTGATAATGATTTCTAAGAGAAATTTTTCAGTTAAAGGTGCACTTTTGAAAATTAAACATCACTCATTGTGTGTTTAAGACTCAATTCAAGTGGAAAGAAGTTCTTTAGACTTTTGAAACCTCTTTCATAATGGAACAGAGAAAAACATTAATTATACATGTATACATTAAATTACTGTACACAAGATATTAGCAGTCTGATAACAAATGTTACTTACCCATTCAAAAAAGGGCGCATAATATCATAAAAGGTTTCTGCAGATAACTTTTCTGTAAAAAATGTGAAATAATTGATATTTATTGCCAAAGTTTGCAACTGGTTAAACAATTAAAAGGGGAGTATAGCCTGTGTGTTACATATGTTACATATAAGCTATGCACATGATGGACATTCAAAAGAACTCAATTTCTTTGTTCTTTGTATCTCCATATTCATAGGTCAAAAAAAGTTCCATGTATAAGTGAAAACAGGACCTATTTTTTATATAGATAATCTGCATATTTTAAAAACAAAGAAAAGGCTTTCCCATGAAAAACAAAAACTTATAACTGATAATCTTGAAAGGTCCCTTTGGTTACAAACATGCATGCTTATGTATTTCAATTATAAATTTTAAAAAAGCCTAATCAATATATTTCATCAAAGTTTAATCCGTTTAAATTACTGAAAACAGTTAAAAGCATTAAATGAACAAGTCTAGGGTAAAACAAATTCAGTTGTACTAGTATTTCACATAGAAAAATGATTATCAAAATATATTCAAGTTACACAAATGATGTTATTTGTGTACTACATTATTAATGTGCAATTTTATCAAAAGGTGCATTTTTGTATTTTCTATTTTGAGATGATTTTTTGGTAAAATATGATAAAATTAAATACAAATTATGTGCAATTAGAAGGTTCTTTCCATGAGACCAAAAGTGAAAACAGATGGCTGGCGCCCAAAAATATACTCACTAACCATGCATCTTAGCCACAGCAGTCTGCATGCGGTAAAGCATGTCTGGTAAGCTTAAGAGGTCAGAGGTCAAAGCCTCAAGGTCACCACACTGAGCATGGTACAGGGCTAACAGCAGGTCCTGCATTCAGAAAAATATCCATGATTTATGGAGTATAGGTTAAACTAGATGGCAACAGGTGACATGTCCAGCCCATCAAAAGAGCCTTTGACACAGACATATATCAACATTTGACCTCTAAGCATGACCTTTACCTTTGTGGTACAGCCCTGGGTCTTGTGAGTGGCATGCCACCTAATCATCAAGAACATTCATGCCAAGTTTCAAGAAAATCCTTTAATGATTGGTTGAGAGACGGCCTGCACAAAATACAGCCCGGATAAGAACCATTTCAACCTTTGACCTCTAAGAGTGACCTTGACCTTTGAGGATCGGACCTGAGTCGCCACCTCATCATGATGTACATTCATGTTAAGTTTCCAGGAAAAACCTTTAATGCATGGTTTAGAGGTACCCCGCACAAGATACAGCCAGGACAAAGGTTATTTCAACCTTTGACCTCTAAGGGTGTCCTTGACCTTTGAGGTACAGAACTGCGTCTGTTGTGCAACACAGCACATCATCATGGTGAACCTACAGGGCAAGGTTTTTGAAAATCCTTTAATGGATGGTCAAGATACCACCAGACAAGGTTCAGTCTGGACGGGCGCGCCTCCGCACTTTTGGACATCACACATACATGGAACCGCCATGCGAGCTTGACAATAAAGTGCAATTAAGTAATTAACAAAAGAACTCTGTTGACATACTGATTTTTTGCTTTTTGTCATTACTGAATGACCCTCAACAGGAGGAAACTATTGCATCAAAATAAACAAAAATAAATATCATTTTCATGATATAAATTGATTCACTGTATTTTTGTGGTTTATTAAGCAATAAACGTTTAAATGTGAATCATCTCAATTAAGTTCTTGAGAAAACGACCTAAACCAAGGGATCAAATATTTAACCCAAACGGGGCAACCATGAAGAATGTGGGAATTCCAAATGAAAATACTTTTGAAAATAAAATGTTTTTTAAAAGAAATATCCCCAGCTCTTATGTGAACCCACCTTGATGCCTGTTGCGAAGGCCAGCTCCACCTGTGCTGTGACAGTAACAAACCATGCAGCCTCAGAACCTCCCGGAAGATTATACAGGCTTTCAATCAGCCTGGGATAAAAAACAAGAACAAAATATTATACTTGTTATGTCAATGTCATGTTACTGTTCAAAGCAAAATTCTTATAAGGAACATCAATGTTCTTTATTGACTAATAGGGCTAAATCCAATAATTTTACATTTGTCTCTCAAAACCACCAACCTACCCTGACTGAGTGTCGTATCTGCAGTTGGCAAGAACAAGACTTGAATGGGACAGGATGGGCTGTATTCCGAGCCAGCGAGACACAGCCACCCATGGTACAGACAGGCACTTTGGTAACTCCTAGGTAATGAAGGACGTTTATTCCAAATGCATTGAGCATGTATTGTTATACAATCATGCATTATAAGCACAATATTTGAGAAAGAGATGTTTGTAAAATGTTATGCCCCCTAAGCATTGCTTTGTAAGAAACATTTGCTAGACTGCAATTTGGTGTGTTAAAAATAAATGCATTAACAATGACCATAAAAATAATATGGGTCACAAATTTCATTTGGCAAGTTCATCTGTGAGATTTATCATGCTAGGTCAAGTGGTTCTTGAGTAATTGTGAAGACAAAGTTGTCCAAACAACATTGACTGTGACCATGACCTTTGGCAACAGACATCAAACTGATGGGTCATCTACTTGTCAATGGTAACCTTTTAATGAAGTTTCACGGGCAAGGATGTCCAAACAATATCGACAAAGACCTTAAACTTCTGATACAAAGTTACAATACGGGTAATCCACTGGCCAAGTTTGACTTACCAGTTAAGTTTCATGGTCCAATGGTAAATCTGTTGTAAAGCTAGCGTGCAGAATTTTTTTAACAACATTGACAGTGATCTTTGATCAACTGACTCCAAAACAATGGGAATCAAATACTGGTAATTGGTCTGGTTATTGGTCTGAAGTAATATCGCTCATATCCCTTATACCAATAGGGTCCATCTGCTTATAAAGGGAAACCTACCATTGAAACAAGTTTTATTGTCCTAAGGTACCGGTCAACCGCTTCAGCCAACAGACCAACTGAACTATAGACATTTGGAAACCTATATGGCCCATCTTCTTTTACAGGGGTCATAAGGTCCATGTCCTGATCTAAATGAGAACTTGTATACATGATATAACACACAATATCTTGACCAAAAAGTTTGCCTCTGACACCATTATTCAATAATGAGTTTTAAAGCTTAAAGAGGTTGTATGTGCATATGTATAACTGCGGTACATGTTTATTTGTAAAATAATTCAATATCAACAGAACAGATAGTGATTTTGGCTGACCTTTGCTACCCCAATATCGCCCTCCTGCCAGATGTAGGCAGCCCCAATAAGAGAGAGTTGCACATGGGCCAGTCTGTGTTCACGATATCCACACAAACGATCTACATCCAGTAGCGGCATCTGACAAAAGAAACATGTATATCAATAGCAATACTTTCAATGTCCTTTGGGAGCTAGGGCCATTCTAAGCCCTTAGTTGAGGATTTTCAAGCAAAGGGGGATTTTTAAAGAAATATTTTTGACCAACTTAAAATTTAATGAAACAATAACAATCATGCATACTAAATGATATATTAATGCATCATTGTGTGAACTTAAAGCTCATAACAAGTTTACAAAAGTCCTTATAAAAGGACTTTGAAAGAGTATTCTGAGGGAGAATTTTACTTTCAAAAGGGTATGAAAGGTGCTTTTTAATTGATGGAAAGTGCCCAGAAATGACATCTAATGAATTCCCTGATGTTGAAAGTCAATATTCAATTATTTCTCGATTTGAATACCAGTATTCACTTTTTCTGCATACAAATACCCCTATAATAAGGAGAAAAGGGTTATCTAATATTATAACCTGAACAAACACAGGCAGGTCTTCTTTACTTTTTACCACTTATCATTTACCAATCAGTTCTTAATATCTTTAGTTCTGATTTTTTTTCTGATAAGAAAAGTTCTGTACTAACCTTGTTCACAGCTGCTCTGAGCTCCTTCTTCCCAACCAACTCTGGCATTTGTTTAGCAAGTACGTTCCAAGCTGAAAAGTAAGCCGGCAGAAATTCCTGAAATAATAACAACAAAACTCTAGTCCAGAATGCTGCATGGTGGTGTAAACTACAACTTTTTTAGTTTTACGGGTAAGCTTTTTCCAATATAGAGTTTACTTACATAGTGTAAACAATGAAGACATTAATTATAGTGTGCTACTATCTAGGCTGTAGTGATCATGTTAACTTGCTGTTGGATTTATTCTGTGATTATGAGCACCTGTAATATACATGTGCTCATAAACTGTTGTTTAATAAAAGTGATGATAGGTTTTAGTCAAGCCTTTAGTCAAGAGAAGTTTTGAAGATCTGTGTGGAGCTTTCACAAAATTGTGTACCGTGAATGATCAAGTACCAAATTCTAACTCAAGTAAAGGATAAAAAAACAAACCTAGATGGATAAGCGATGCTGTTACTATAGACAAATTAAGAAAAAAACTTCAGGCTTGCAACAGGTATTTGGCAACACAAAAAGATGTTCATTAGCAAGATTACAAACTTTTAAAAAATCAGGTTAACGAGGTAGTAAATTGAGCCAAAAAAAATATGAAAAAATATTTCCCAAAAAGTGAAATCTGAACCAAAGCAATTTTGGCATGTCAACAAATAAAACCTAAAAAGAACCAAATGAACCCTTTATCAGTTTTCTTCTGTGATTAATTTTTGAAATCAGCTGCCACACGATGTTGTTCAGGCCAAAGACGAAGAAAACTTCCAGATCGGCATGCACAGAAAAGACAATGTGATATATTAGACTAAAATTAATGTTGTTTGGAGTCAGTGTTATATATGGCCAAACAATGCGTATCACCTCACAGTGCTTCTTAAATATAACACAATTGCAACATAAATTTCTTCCATATCTTTCCTACATAAAAAAGAGGGGTTTTACTACGTAAACAAAGACAATTCTACAGATATTCTACAGGTACATGTACGTTTAAAAAAAAGCTTTCTCTTTTTTATAACAAACTGTACTATTGGCTAGGAGAGTATATTAATATATGTTTATGTGTATTCGATATTAATTCATTACTGTTTGGGAAACTGAAATTGAATTTTAGCTTCAATATACTTCGCATGGGATTTACAGTTGAGAGTTGTGGTGTACAGCTAAGCATAAAAATGCCCAAATAAAAATAAATCCTTGAATCATAAATGACAACTATTGTAATTAGCTGCATATTTATGTATGTATTTCTTTAGACCTTGCAGTCAAGGATAACCCCTGAAAGTGCAAGTACTTATTTCTAACCGGGTCCTTTGCTATAGGGACAGCATGCGGAAGAGACAGTGGTGGGATACAAGGAAGTCCGGTTGCAATACCCTAGCTCTTTTTCGAAGAGACCCCTTGGTTCTTTTCATGTGCTCGGTGTAAAGCACCGATACACAGGGTATAACTTTTCTGGTTTAAACCAGTACTGAGTACACCAATTTTCCAAGCACTACCCTTTAAATGCCGAGCGCCAGGCAAGGGAGCTATTTGAGCAAACTTTTTAAGTTCTTTTGTTATGATGCGGCCATAGCCACAATAATGTGCGTTTAGTAGCGAACTTTTTTTAACATTTGGATATTCATTTTGTTCCCTAAACACCACAAATCGACTGATCCATACCAATGTAAAATATATTTTTAAACTGTAACTCCGCTATACATAACACGCTGCTAAATTAAAACAAAAAAAGATACACATTAATTATTGTTAGCCAATACGGTTATAAAATATACAGGCTATATATAAAAGCTTTCTCTTGTTACACTTAAGTGTTTAATGAAACACAAATAATTAGTCTCAGTAAGATCGACTTCTGTCAACAAATTATCGCCATTTTGGTACCATCTAGCAGGTGCCCGTTATCTTTCCGCTCAATACACTTAGCGCTGGGATCATTCTTGGTTTGGAAAACAACAAGTGGGATATGGACGCGTAGTCGCCAAATAAAAAATCGTCAAAGACTCTGAAGCGGGTGTTTATATGGACTAGATGAGGCCACAGATCAAACCCATGACCTCCTGCATTGTAGGCGGACGCCTTAACCACTAGGCCATGGAGACAGCATAGTTTGCCCTTGGTTCATATTTTTCCCATCTGCACCATTATACATGAAACTATTGACAGATTCTTACTGGTACGCATTTTTAAGTATGTTGACCAGTGTTGAGTTAGTGGTGCCATTGAGGCCACAGTTACTTGGTATTTGGACTGCATTTTTTGGCCAGTCGAGCGATTGGTCCCTAGGGTGATCTCTTGGATTGAGAATCATAAAAAATGTGTTTTAGTACTCTACGATACACTTAATAAACATATAATCAACTTTTTGTCGTTTATTTTTACATATTAAATATTATACAATTCCATACAATCTTTATCATTCACAAGTTATGAAGGTTAGCAGATTTCGGGTTGAGACATATGTGTGGAAACGAGCTCAGATCTACAAGAATTTTTCGATAAAACAACTGTATACGTCGCATGCATGTTCAGAAGGAAGTTATCTCCAAGGTGCAATCGCTCAACAAGCACAAACTAGTAGTGTTTTCGCAATTTTCTTTGACAACTCTGCCAAGAACACTGTTTTTTTACCGACTCACAAATCTTCGCCAGTAATTTTGACCATGCACACCGGCCGGACCCGGCATGCGCTTTTCAACTTAACGCGCGAACGGGAACCGGGGTAATGTTTACCTCATGACTGGTACCCGTCCGCGTGTAGAGACAAATAGCGCATGCCGGGCTCGGATCTTGCGCATACTCGAAAGTACTGGCGAAGATCTGTGAGTCGGTATATAAACAGTATTCTTGGCAGAATTATTAAAGAAAATAGAGAACACGCGTCTAGTTTGTGCTTGTTGAGAATGTATGAAATTTCAAAATATTTAATGTATAAAAATAAACGACCAAAAGTTGATTATGTGTTTATTATGTGTATCATAGAGTACTAAAACACATTTTTTTATGATTCTCAGTCCAAGAGATCACCACAGGGACCAATCGCTCGACTGGCCAAAAAATGCAGTCCAAATACCAAGTAACTGTGATTGAGGCATCAAACAAATGACAACACTAAAATGAAGTATACTAATACTGAAAACGTCAATACTGATGTGTCAAAACTATACCAATGGCTCCTTTATCATGAAGCCATACTCTTGGCAAACGTGATATTTGTCTGGATTGATAGGAAAAATGTCCATTTTGACAGATAAGGCCGGTCACTCTTAGACTTGCTAGGGGAGATGACTGCGTAGGTAGGTCATACGGAAATGCCCGACTTTTTGCGGAAATACACGACTCATCTAAAAATCACGTGACTTACAAGGAGACTTCCGGTTATGTGAAACTATCTATTTTGTCATAACTTTTTTCATAAAAATGACTTTGTTTCGCAATTTTATGCCTACGTAGCATTACCTTCTAACAGATGTTGAGCGTCTGTCTTTGTTCTTTATATAAACCTACAATGATCTGTGATAAATTGTTACAAGAGGCAAGAAACGAGAGACAAACATGAAAAAATTGTTTTCTAAAATCGATTCTAACAGTCAGCAAAATCCTCATATAGGAAAGGTTTTTACTGTTGGGAAGTTTCAGGTGACAGTTGAAGATGTCATTGCTCAAGGTATGTCCTCTCATATTAAAATACAATAACTGCATGTCACATACTTGCAAATCAGAAAACAATATGCTAAGCGGCCAGTGGGCGGTTCCAACAAAACATTCATTCTAGTTTTAAATATTAAAAGAGACTTACTGAAGGATACGTTTATAAACATATTTGTACTGACTTGCGCAGGTCAGAGAGTATGTGACTGTGCCTAAGTAAAAGCAGTCACTTGTGTCCTTGAAATTTGTGCAAATTTCCTATTTGTGGGTGCCAATGTCAAAAGTGTTGTGGAATGGAGTATTGTAAATTCTCAGCCATTTGATTACCAGATACAGGCCCTGGTCATACAAGTACATTGGTAATGTACATGATGTGATGGTTCCACTTTGTCATTGGCTGAATGGAGTGCTTCAGTCTCCAGATCCATTTAAAACTCCTCGGTCATTTTCTGTTGAAAAAACAACCTTGAATGTATGCCTGTTCATCAGTAGAAGTAGTTTGTAAAATTGTAAATACTATCATAATTAAGTGTAGTCTTTCAACATGTATTTATATATCTAAGTTTAAATGTACAGATTTCTGACATTGTAAACCGTCCATGTACAACCAAGGTTTTTTTTGGATAGAAAATGGCCAAGGTGTTCCGAAGTTCTCCAGGTCATGTGTGTAATGAGTTTTCCTACAAATACTCTAGATTTCGAAGGTTAAATATCTACATAATTGATTTCTTTAATTTTGGTTTGATGGAATTAAGAATACTTGAACCTAAATTTTTATGAACGTGATAAGTAGTGAAGTATTCTGTTTTGTTTATCTTTTGAAGTAATACTTGTTATTGTGAGAAAATAAAGTCCCATATCATTTCTAAATTTTGAAAGTTATAACTGGAACAAAAGAAACTCTCTGTGTTGTCTGAAAGATTATATTGTGCGCTTGAAGCTTTTAGGAATATTGATGAAAATAGCCATGTGGAATCTAGTTAAAACCTATACTCGTTCACCAAGCATATTGTTGTTTGAGAACATCCAGACTTTGCAAGTTTTGATTTTAGATAAAATTAATTCATTTAGTGAGGGATATAACAAAAAGAGGAAAAATGAAAAAAAAAAATGCTTGGAGGAAAAAGCAGATACTCTGCTGTAAATACCTCCAAAAATATCAATAAGATTAAATGTGATGTTGATTTTAGAATATGTATTATTTGTGGTTTTATTTATAATTGCAATTTTTTCTTGATAAATATCCTGCTTGAATTGTCCCGGTCCCATTTCCCTATAGCTGGGACACACCCCTGTTTATAAACGTTTTATAAAATTGTCAAGAACTGAGATAATTACAATGCCATAATTCATATATTGATGTTTTCACTCAAATTTCTTCAATGTAGTTCTCTGGTTCTACAAGAATTTAGTGAGTCCTTCTCATCATTGTTACTAAACCTACACAATCATGGTAGATAGTGATCACTCCTAGCTGGGATAAATGACACTAGTGATTTCTTCTCAGGAAACAGAGCATGTGTCTGATGCCACAAGCTGTCTATTGTCTTTTTAGCTAAGTAAAATAATGCTTATAAACAACATCTAGGAACAAAACCCTCCTACTGGTTCTGACTCTTTATGATGTATCTGCATCATATTATAATGATTATTAATGATTTTCAATGTTGCAGGAGGATTTGCCGTGGTATTTCTGGTCAAGGCTGGCAATGGGAACAGATATGCACTCAAAAGAATGTTTGTCAACAATGACCATGATCTTGCAGTCTGTAAGAAAGAAATACATATATCTGTAAGTATGAATATATTACTGCAATCACTGTAGACAAAAATGTTGCTAGAAGAAGTCGTCAGGACCCAGATAAAAACTTCAGATAAGCAATATTTCGGATCAACAAAAAATAAAGTATTATTAGCCTAAGCATTTGCAAATTATTGGTGATGTAAAATATTTAGTCTTGAAGATTGCAATGTCAGTTACACGTTACCAGTATACATGTTTGTTGAATTAATGTTAAATGTTCTTATAGTTTTTAATAAAACAACATTATGATTGTGAAACAAAATGACAGCACATGTATGTATTTGTAACACAGCACAGTTTATATAAAACCTGTTTATATACATGTAGCACTAAAAACAAACTCAGTATCGTTCAGCTTATTTTTTTAAAGAATAATGTTATGTGTTGCTGCACTTTGTTGTCAGACATCTCCTGGTAAGTTTAGAATTGTGGCGCCGCATAACAACCTTCCATTTCTCATCCGATCCCGATATACTCCAGGTTTGTTACTGGGTCAATCTCTGGATTGTTTTGCAGCGGTTGAGATAGACATTTCAAATACATTTTTAAGAATGTGTAAACCAGGGATTATATATAAACTAAACCACCCAAACTTAATCGCTCATTATCTGCCATTGATTTATGTTACATACACTTGTTCAATGTCATTCTTTAACAAGCGCAAAATATACTTCATTATCACCCCAAACCGCGTGCTATCACAGAATGGTGTGAAAACTAAGAGATGACCAAGTTCGAAACAATGATTGATAAATAGGTGTGAAATACTGAATCAGAACTGTAATTTATAATCCAAAATTGAGATAATTTTGATATAGTGATTTTGGATTATGGATAAAAAAATTGATTAAAAAAAGAAGAAATCAAAGACCGAAAAATAAATAAGAAATAACGATATTTTCGGTAAATGGGGATGTGTGTAACAGTGTTTAAATTACAAAAGTAGCTGTAAATTAAAAATATAACTGTAAATACAAACATGTAGCTGTAAGTACAAACACATAGCTTTGAGTACACCCATGTAGCTGTAAGTACAAAATATAGCTTTGCGTATAAACATTTAGCTGTAAGTACAAACATACAGCTGTTAGTACAAACATGTAGCTGTAAGTACAAACATGTAGCTGTAAGTACAAACATATAGCTGTAAGTACAAACATATAGCTGTAAATACAAATATGTAGCTGTAAGTACAAACATATAGCTGTAAGTATAAACATGTAGCTGTAAGGACAAACATATAGCTGTAAGTACGTACATGTAGCTGTAAGTACAAACATGTAGCTGTTAGTACAAACATAGCTGTAAGTTCAAACATATAGCTGTTAGTACAAACATATAGCTGTTAGTACAAACATGTAGCTGGAATTACAAACATATAGCTGTTAGTACAAACATAGCTGTAAGTACAATCATATAGCTGTTAGTACAAATATATCTGTAAGTACAAACACATAGCTTTGAGTACAGAAATGTAGCTGTAAGTACACACATATTGCTTTGCATATAAACATGTAGCTGTAAGTACAAACATATAGATGTTACAAGCATAGCTATAAGTACAAACACATAGCTTATAGTACAGACATGTAGCTGTAAGTACAAACATATAGCTGTTAGTAAAAACATATAGCTGTTAGTACAAACATATAGCTGTTGATACAAACATATAGCTGTAAGTTCAAACATATAGCTGTTAGTACAAACATATTGCTGCAAGTACAAACATATAGCTGTTAGTACAAACATATTGCTACAAGTACAAACCTATAGCTTTGCATATAAACAGATGGCTGTGAGTACAAACATAAAGAAGCTTTCTGAAATTATTCAGTCACTGAATCACCAAGAGTGTTTGTCTTTTTTGTGTTTATAAAAAGAGTTCAACAATGACATTGATTGTGATGAAGTATCAGGACATCATATATTAGATTTTACGGACATTATCTCATCCATAGTAAGATTAATAACTATATTCATAGTACAGTATTAGGACTTGTAATTATATCGAACTTTTAATATTGTTATATATTTTGTTTATTTAGTATCTTTAATGGTGCTGTACATACATTTTTATTTTGAATAAAAGCTATTTCCTTCAAATATGTACAGGCTGACCAGTGTAGGAATGTTGAGTTTAATGTGTTTCAGAGAACTTTGAGTGGTCACAAGAACATCATCAAGTATGTGGAGTCGTCAGTTACTGTCACCCCCAACAAGGTGTATGAGGTGCTCATCTTGATGCAGTACTGCAGAGGTAACCACACCTGTTAAGCTTGAGAAAATTAAATTGTCATGATTACAACCGCTCCTTTAATTATTCTGACTTTACTATTAAATGGAAAAACCACACTGTGATTTTAAGAATTTGCATATGTTGCACCAAAGATGTCTCGACTCAAACATGAGCCTACTGTCTTACATGTACTAAACAAATCAAACAGGATAAATACACATGGTTAGAAACAACCTTGATAAACATGTACTATTATTACTATCATTTATAAATACCTGCTATGTAGTAATCAAAGTGTATTTGTGTTAATTACATAAATTATAATTGTTTTTGGAACAATTTTCTGTTGTATATCAGAAATGAACTTTTGTTTTTTTCCTTCACGTTTTCTTCAGGTGGTAAGGAGGTTTAGATAAAATGTACTATTTGCACTTAGTTTTCCTTGTTGCAAGCTGTGGTATTTCAAATTTGCCTATTTTAAAATGCCAAATACTGAACATACACATGCATTCAATTTTAAACCTTTGTGAACGCAAAATCGCTGTAGTATTTTAAAATGACAAATACTGTTCATACACAGTGCATTCCAGTAAACTTTGCAATTTAAAACATCTGTGAACACATCATCAAGGATGTACTCTTTTCTGGCCTGCTTTAATTTTGATTATGATAGCTAATGTATCCTTAAAGGTTCATAAGATCTGTGATTGCCATTAAGACACTTGCATAACTGTACTTAATTGATCTTACAAACATCTGTTACAAACTTAATTTCAAATGACATACAGTGTACATGTATCCCAGCATTGTAAATCTTGCTATGACTCATGCGGTAAGCCTTTCATGTTTACAAGCATATTGATGTCAGACCAGGTTTGGATCTCCTTCTCATATAACTGTTCATAAAAAAATGCAGTTCTTTATTTTGATTTAAAGATGATGAATATAAAAACAACATATGAAGGTTTGATGAAATAAACAAGGAGAACTTTCTTAGATCTTGATTACCATGAGTTATATAATAGTTTAGAATTAATAGTTAATGTAACACCAGACTGATCTAGTCTACATGTATCGTGCAGAAGCCATTGAACAGCCCTAGGGACCACATACACTACCATGTTAAGTCTTAAGTTAGTTTAAGACTCAAAAATTCAATGTCTGACTATTATGTTCATGAATAAACAACTAAGGTAATGATCATTCGTGATTAACAATTCACATTTTTGAGAGACATTATAAGTGAATACTAGCCCTGGGTTTCAGCTACCCACGAATAGTTATTTTAGGTTCTTGTAAGTCAAGAACCATATTACCTGGATTAAACCTTTTCTGTCCAGACTCCTCACTCACATTTCTACAAATTACCCCCCCCCCCCCACCATTCCCCACATGCACACACGTGTATATTCCATTTCTATTGGAAATCCCTAATTTTCAAATACAAAATATTGAGGATATAGTATGTAAATAGGTTTCCACTTGGAAAAATTCATTTAAGACAAATATATAATAGTTAAGTCAAAATTACAAAACGTCAATGGCCAAATTTATTATTTCCAATGTTTTTGCTATAATTCAAGAGAAACTAGATTATGACATTCTGCGGCCATCAATTGACATGTGAACTATAAATTATAGCATGTTTTAAGATTTCCCCTTATTTGGGTTTTTGACACACATTTCATGAAAATACATAGCAAACTAAATATAACACTAAGATTATTTTATCCGAAGATTTCACTGAAACAGGCCCCTGGTCTTTTGAATTTGCCACAGATGTAATCAATATACCATCCATTCAATTGTAAGGCCAGATGATACGTAAGCCAAGACACATAACTTGCCATTAACATGCTTATAAAATTTAATGGAAGATCAACTACTTGCTATACTAGAATTGTGGAGCATTTAAATTCATACTTGATTCATGTTGCCCAGGGAGTGTGATACAGCTGATGAATGACCGTATCGGGCAGGGCCTTGGCGAGCGCGAGGTTGTGCGCATCTTCTCAGATGTGTGTGAGGCCGTGTCCCGGCTCCACCACTGCCAGACACCCATTATACATAGGGACCTTAAGGTACGCTTGTCGTGTATAGAATCTTTTAATAAGATTTTATCTTTCTTTAATTTTACTCTTGATTGTTTAGAGTTTGCGAGTGTTTAGTGTTAACTGTTTTTTACTAGTGGATCAGAACATGTAAGAGAATTCAAAACAAAAACAAATTATTAATTTTCTTATGTTTTGTCAAATACATAAATAATTGTGTCTTTAAATAAAAACCTTGCGAAATAAGCCAAAACCACCAATATATCAAATGGACCTTTTAAAATTATAACCCACTACAGTAACTGCTATTGCTGCCTGCAACAGAATTCACACAACACATCACTTATAATGCATGAGGTTGTTGCACATCACTGATCATATTAGTGACTATCATGCACAATAATCAACACCCGTGGCATTTTGTGTTTCTGTCTGCCAGCTAGAGAATGTGCTGATATCAGACGAGGGCCACTACGTGTTGTGTGACTTCGGGAGTGCCACAGCCCGCATTCTCGACAAGGACCAGCATGACATCAAACACATAGAAGACGAAATACAAAAGTAGGAACCTATTAAAATTGTATATAATTGACCATTTTTATAAAGCTTTAAGCCTTTATGTGCATTTTATTGTTTTAATGTAAAATAGTGGTCAAATTTTGTTTACTTCAAAAAGGTAGGATTTTAGCCTGATTTTCAAAAGGACATGGTGCTAAGAATGAAAAGAGCACATTGTATTGGATAGTGATGAAGTTGTGCCCATGTTGGTCTCTATAAGAGCAGAAGACATTGTATTGGATAGTGATGAAGTTGTGCCCATGTTGGTCTCTATATTGTATTGGATAGTGATGAAGTTGTGCCCATGTTGGTCTCTATAAGAGCAGAAGACATTGTATTGGATAGTGATGAAGTTGTGCCCATGTTGGTCTCTACATTGTATTGGATAGTGATGAAGTTGTGCCCATGTTGGTCTCTATATTGTATTGGGTAGTGATGAAGTTGTGCCCATGTTGGTCTCTGTATTGTATTGGATAGTGATGAAGTTGTGCCCATGTTGGTCTCTGTATTGTATTGGGTAGTGATGAAGTTGTGCCCATGTTGGTCTCTATATTGTATTGGATAGTGATGAAGTTGTGCCCATGTTGGTCTCTATAAGAGCAGAAGACATTGTATTGGATAGTGATGAAGTTGTGCCCATGTTGGTCTCTATAAGAGCAGAAGACATTGTATTGGATAGTGATGAAGTTGTGCCCATGTTGGTCTCTATATTGTATTGGATAGTGATGAAGTTGTGCCCATGTTGGTCTCTATAAGAGCAGAAGGCATTGTATTGGATAGTGATGAAGTTGTGCCCATGTTGGTCTCTACATTGTATTGGATAGTGATGAAGTTGTGCCCATGTTGGTCTCTATATTGTATTGGATAGTGATGAAGTTGTGCCCATGTTGGTCTCTATAAGAGGAGAAGACATTGTATTGGATAGTGATGAAGTTGTGCCCATGTTGGTCTCTACATTGTATTGGATAGTGATGAAGTTGTGCCCATGTTGGTCTCTATAAGAGCAGAAGACATTGTTTTGGATAGTGATGAAGTTGTGCCCATGTAGGTCTCTATATTGTATTGGATAGTGATGAAGTTGTGCCCATGTTGGTCTCTATAAGAGGAGAAGACATTGTATTGGATAGTGATGAAGTTGTGCCCATGTTGGTCTCTATAAGAGCAGAAGACATTGTTTTGGATAGTGATGAAGTTGTGCCCATGTAGGTCTCTATATTGTATTGGATAGTGATGAAGTTGTGCCCATGTTGGTCTCTATAAGAGGAGAAGACATTGTATTGGATAGTGATGAAGTTGTGCCCATATTGGTCTCTACATTGTATTGGATAGTGGTGAAGTTGTGCCCATGTTGGTCTCTATAAGAGGAGAAGACATTGTATTGGATAGTGATGAAGTTGTGCCCATGTTGGTCTCTATAAGAGGAGAAGACATTGTATTGGATAGTGATGAAGTTGTGCCCATGTTGGTCTCTATAAGAGTAGAATAGTGCTTCCAAAAAAGGACAGGGCGCTGCATCACTTTACAACTCTTTAAACTAAAACTTTCCTTTTCTCTGTGTTTTACTTGAAACAGACCTATTCCAACAGAAATTGCTTACAGTACATAGGGATATGATAGGATATTGAAGTATTTGAAGCTTCTACAAGACATCTGTTATGAATTGTTTCTGTTCTGTCCTCGTATTAGTGGTAAAACTAGAACCTGTGGTTACAGTTGGTGTTGTGTTTCAGGTACACCACAATATCATACAGATCACCAGAGATGGTGGACCTGTACGGAGGAAAGTCTATCACCACCAAGGCTGATATATGGGTATGGAGCATGCAGCATTATTACAGTCATCTTGTCTTATCTGTCCAGCTGGCGGGTCAAAGCATTATTTAAAGGCCACAATCACCACCTCAAAAAAGAATGATTGGGAACTTTTAACTTTGGTCAATTACATTAGTCTACATGGTTATAATAAAGGTTTGTATGAACTTAAGTTGACATTTAAAACCGTTGATTCATGATCTTCATTGATCCTAAAATTATGTAATTTTTGCTCAACTTGTTGTCTGCAGGCGTTAGGATGTTTGCTGTATCGGCTGTGTTTCTTCACCCTTCCATTTGGGGAGAGTTCCCTGGCAATACAGAGTGGGAAGTTCACAATCCCAGACGACTCTCGCTTCTCCAGGAGCATACACATGCTCATTGGTACAGTAGGAGTCATGTGACCTTTCATGATCAAATTAAGCTGCCTTTATATGTACAATATGTTTCCTTTTGTCTGTATAGTACACCCAATTTCTTAAATATGTTTTTCTGTTTCATCATTTTTGGGAGTGTAATGGCAATAACATTGACCACCAAATTTTGACAAGCATGAAATTGACATTCTGCGACATGTAAAACCCAGTGGTTGTGTTTAAATTTAATGTCCTTGAAAAGTTGGTAAGAAAAATATTTTTTGACTGTTAATACTTTGCAGGGCTATACATATGGGGAGTTTTGTGTTTTTAACTCAAGGTCTTAGTTTAAGTCGCGGGAGTACCATTACAATAATTATGCCCCCCCTTTGAAGAAGAGGGGTATATTGCTTTGCACATGTCGATCGGTCGGTTGGTCAGTCGGTAGACCAAAGCTTGCCCGAGTGATAACTCAACAATTCCTGGACGTATGGTCATCAAACTTAACCTGAAGGTTGGGCCTGACCAGTAGATGACCCCTATTGATTTTAGGGCTCATTGGGTCAAAGGTCAAGGTCACAGTGACCTTTAATGGTAAAAGAATTTTAAAGCTTGTCCAAGTGATAACTCAACAATGTCTAGACGTTAAGTCATCACACTTGATATGGAAGTTGGGCCTGACCAGTAGATGACCCCTATTGCTTTTTGGGGTCATCGGGCCAAAGGTCAAGGTCACAGTGACCTTGAATCGTAAAAGGTTGTCCGAGTGATAACTTGATGATGCCTGCACCCATGGCCCTCCAACTTGACTTGGAGGTTTGGCCTGACCAGTAGATGACCCCTATTGATTTAAGGGGTCAAAGGTCAAGGTCACAGTGACCTTGAAAGGAAACTCGACAATTCTTGGAACTATGGTCATCAAACTTGACATGAAGGTTGGGCCTGACCAGTAGACATGACTTTGGGCATCATCGGGCCATGTCAAGGTCACAGTAACCTTTAATGCAAAAAAGTTAACAAATCTTCTTCCAGTGATATCACAACAATGCCTGAACCTATGATCATCAAACCTGACATGGAAGTTGGGCCTGACCAGTTGATGACCCTTATTGATTTTAGGAGTCATCGGGTCAAGTTCACAGTGACCTTGAATGCAAAAATGTTTCGAGTGATAACTCGACAATGCCTGCACCCATGGCCCTCAAACTTGACTTGGAGTTTCGTCTGACCTGTAGATGAAGCCTTATGATTTAAGGGGTCAAAGGTCAAGGTCACAGTGACCTTGAACGAAAAAAGCTTGTCTGTGTGATAACTTGTCAATACCTGCACCCATGGCCCTTAAACTTGACATTTAGGTTTTTGGTGACTGGCATGGATATTTAGGTCATAGAGTCAAAGGTCATGGTCATAACACACTCAATACACTTAGAATGGTCAGATTCTTAAAACTGCCTCAACGGCATCTCATGTCAGTGTTAAATCAGCTGTCATTTCGGTCCATGCATAATTCATTCAATTGTCCATATAATCCTGACAACATGGCTCCGGGGGGGGGGGCATTATGTTTGACAAACATCTCTTGTTTTATTACTATTATAAATTGTACAGTTATTTAAATTTAATTTTGTAAAACAAATGAAAATAATGATTCTTTGTCATTGAATAAAAGAACTTTTTTTATTCTGAGTATAGACTGAAACTTGAGCTCTGGAATATCCATCCATACAGTATTGTTTGTAAAAAACAAACTTTCAAAACTAGAAGTTTTCTTTCAACTTAATCCAAATCTTATTTGGAGCCCCCATTACAGTGTTTAAACATACAGGTAACAGTTGTTACCATTCTCCTGCAGGTTACATGTTGACAGAGGACCCAGAGAAGAGGCCAGACATTTTCCAGGTCTCTCATCTCGCCTTCCAGCTGGCACGTAAAAACTGTCCTGTACCAAACATGAATGTAAGTTACCTATGTTATTTTTAAGATGTCATCTGCGGAAAAAATATCCTGTGTAAGTATTCACATTATTGACATGCAAGAAATTTAATCAAATGCTGGAAAGACAAAACAATCTAATACTAATCTTTTTAAATTGCTTCTGACACAAAAGGTCTTGCATAAAATGAGATGTTATTTATTCCTCCGCAGCATTTTTTGTTGTTATTAAAATCACCTTCATTATGTGGAGCAGATTAATTATTGATTTTAACATCTATTATTGGTAATAGACCAATTCAGGAAATGGAACTGTAAAATGAACTGCATTAGATTTTCTTCCACATATGTCTTTCCTCCATTGTTATGCCCCCCTTCGAAGATGAGGGGTATATTGCTTTGCACAGGCATATCGGTCGGTCCGTCGGTAGACCAAAGCTTGGCCTGACCAGTAGCTGACCCCTATTGTTTTTGGGGCTCATCGGGTCAAAGATCAAGGTCACAGTGACCTTGAATGGTAAAAAGTTGTCCATGTGATAACTCAACAATGCCTGCACCCATGGCCCTCAAACTTGACTTTCAGGTTGGGCCTGACCAGTAGATGACCCCTATTGTTTTTGGGGGTCATCGGGCCAAAGGTCAAGGTCACAGTGACCTTCAATGGTAAAAGGTTGTCTGTGTGATAACTTGTCAATGCCTGCACCCATGGCCCTCAAACTTAACATTTAGATTTTTGGTGACCAGCTGATGACTCCTATGGATTTTGAGGTCATAGAGTCAAAGGTCATGGTTATAACACACTCTATCCTCAAACTTTGAATGGTCATAATCTTAAAACTGCCTCAACGGCATCCAATGTCAGTGACAAATCAGCTGTCATTTCGGTCCATGCATATTTCATTCAATTGTCCATATAATCCTGACAACATGGCGCTCAGTGGGGGCATAATGTTTGACAAACATCTCTTGTTTTTCAATAGTGTGGCTCTTTAATAAGCTTGTTTTCTGGTCCTTTTTGCTGTATCTATAAAATTCTGTTTGTAACCCCAAACCAGGGAGCTCCAATCCCAGACATGAGGTCACTGCCAGTTCCTCTGACAGAGAGCGAGGCCAGGGAGGTTAAAAACCCAGTCAGGTATGCATTTATACCGTAAATTGTTAGTCTGTACAAATATTAACTATAGTTCGGCCATAAATTAGTTTACTTTTGTTTCCAATCAATAACGGAGTACTCAAACTAGGAAGCATGTTAGCCATACCTGTAGCTATAGGGATAAATTGGTCAATGTCTTAAATGTAAGGTGTCTTTAAAAGTAACCTTTATCTAATTTTCATAATTCTACTCTAAAGTATGTGCCCTTGATTCATAAAATAAACTATAGAAGTAGCTCAAAAAGGCTTAATTCTTATTTTATTAACATATTTCATTATGTATATGGGCAATACTTTTTCCCAGTTCAATTTTCTAAACAACTAAAAGTATTCAACGATAATGTAAATTTTGAAGTATTGTGTGGCATATTTGGCACATTCAGGTCAGCATCTGTGAGCACATCAGAGGGCACCTCTACAATTATTGCCCCTCGCCAGAGACCCAAGGGGCAGAACTCTGCAAGTACAAGTGCAGGGATCGCTCCCCCTGTCCAGACCTCTATAGCCCCACGGAGGAGGCCACAAGCTGGATCAGGTATCTATACCTTTTCTATGTGTGCTTTTCAAATTTAGCAAGTGTGATAACCAAACAAACATTTCACCCAGGGAGGGCTCGCAGGCTTGGACTAATATTTTTATTTACTGTCCGTATAGAAAAAGACTTATCTTGTTCATTGTAAACTTGTTTTTGATCAACAGAACCAACCTCACAACAACAATCTATGCAGCCACAGCAACAAATACAACAACAGAAACAACAACCGGCTTCTCAACAACAACATCAGTTTATGCAACAACAACAACAGTCAACGGCCTCCATAAAGGTATTTCCTAATAAATTAGCATGTGCTTTAAACAGTTGAACAACGCTATTCTGAATACCGCTTATCCAAAACTATCGCTTTTTTAATCCCTCGCCATGGAGTGGGGAGGGGATTATAGGAATGCACTTTGTCCGTCCATTTGTCCGTACGTCTGGCTGTAACATTTCATGTCCGCGCTATAACTTACTTCTGCATTGATGGATCACCATATTACTTGGTACAAATGTTTTCCTCATTGAGACGATGTGCAGTGACCTTGACCCGGGTCAATATCTCAAAGGTCAAGGTCACACGAGACATTTAAAGGTCAGAGTATGAATGTTCATGTCAGCGCTATATCTTACTGAAGCATTAATGTATTACCATATTACTTGGTACAAATGTTGTCCTCTTTGGGACGATATGCAGTTACCTTGACCCGGGTCAATACCTAAAAGGTCAAGGTCACACGAGACATTTAAAGGTCAGAGTATGAATGTTTGTGTTCGCGCTATATCTTACTTATGCATTGATGGATTACCATATTACTAGGTACAAATGTTGTTCTTATTGAGACAATGTGCAGTGACTTCGACCCGGGTCTATACCTCAATGGTCAAGGTCACATATGACATTTAAAGGTCATAGTACACATGCTTGTGTCCGGGCTTTTTACATTTAGCACTGTAGGTATGTCAATTCTTACTGGATTTTTTGACCTTATACATTTCATGTACTTTTAGCAACAATAACTGAATTGATCCAAAAACTCGAACCAATTGCAATTTGTGATATTAATCCATCATTAAGTTTTGGGTCCATATTACGACAAAGCTAAAATGAGGATAAGATATAAATGTTAATTGAAAGTCTTAAACAAGTTGCACAGATTGATAATTAGCGCTCTCTACCAAGCATTATTATTATGTGCAACAAGCTTAATATTTAAAAAAACAATGGACACAAATGTGATAATATATTTATAACATGTGTTTTCTCTTCAAAAGCAGTAAAAGAATGTTATGAAGTCACCACCATATATATCTATCACTCTATTGAAAATACTTAAGGCTTGCTCATCGATGTTATAAATCAAGGACTCATTTTCCTTCCTATTTTTAGCCAAAATAACCTTGACATTGATCTTACCTACACTACACATAATATGAAAAACTTAAACAAACATCATTTTATAATATGTTCAATTATCCAAGAATATTTAGGTTACCTATGTTGATGTTCTATTCGCTACTTCAAAAGAAGTTGCATAGGAATTTATAGATGAACTACTTCTGAGTACATTTTTTCTAGTTATATATGTGTAAAAATTAGGGATGCAAACGAATGGCAAAAGTGATATTCGAATATTCGGTAATTCTTTCGATCGAATATTCGAACACCAAAATGAACCTTTAAGAATTGTAGTAAACTATTATTATTCACTAACGTAATAGTGGGGGCCCTGTTACCCTTCCTGGTCGTATTCGGTACACGCGACGGACCATTATTGTTCCACAAATTAGCCTCTGAATTTCCCCATTTTCAAAATATATCCCAAGAAAAAGCGATCTATCTTTGAAAAAAAAAAAAACCTGTGCGTTCATTTTTGTAAACAATGCAATATAAGATCAGGGAATTGCGTTTGTCCCGGTTAAATGACGATATGTGCCAACGTGGGACTTGCAGCCTCGTTCTGGGATTGATATTTACGAAATATATTTATAGAAAACGACACCATGACTTAACGTCGCTTTTGCCTTAGGTATTGTACAACAATACAGGACATATATCCTTAAACGTTAAACCATACAGTTAATTTTTGTACACAAGAGCGTTATATTGAAAACATGGAAACAGTTTAAAGCACATGTCCTTCATATCATCAAGGCGATTTGAGCAATATCGCCAAGCTTGATAAGCAATGAAGACAAAACATTGGTATAAAGGCCGATCTCTTAAACTCTTAATTGGCATGGTCATTTAAATGTACCCAAAATAATTGGAATGTGTTTTATGTCACTTGTCTAACAGCCAGTAAATGCAAAATTACGGGGACTGTTTATAGTTCCCGGCGATATATCCGATATGACGATAGTGTCATCAAGTTCACACCTATGGCATTAGGGGTCCATCGTTGTAAAAACAAGACAGACGAAGATGACAGTTGTAGGCAAAAAGTTTATTAATTTATTAATTCAACAAAAACATCGAATATTCGAATACCTATTTTGACATAAGAATACCAAACGTTCGATCGAATATTCGAATATTGGAATATTCGTTTGCATCCCTAGTAAAAATATAAAGAATTCTAAAAACAAAGCACAATTTTTTTTCTATCAATCTCTCAACTTGCTTCTTTTCTCCTTATACCAGCTGGCCCCTGGTGCTGGGTACCAGGCACAGGCAGGTGGAGGGGCCCAAGCGGGTGTGTATTACCAAGCCCCTGCAGGCGTCACCCCCCAGCAGTACCACTTCTACCTGCAACAGCAGCAGCAGATGCTACAGCAGCAGTATCGGCACCTCACACCACAACAACAGACTCAGCTACAGCAACAGATGGTGTATCAGCAGCAGGTGATACTTGCTAACATGTTTCGATTAGAGGGCTAGAGTTTTGTCCCCCACTTACAAATAAATTGTTAATTAAAACACAGCATTACCCCAAAATTAGCACATCTATTGTGGTTGACAGGTTGTCATGCATTTGTTTGTTTACACTCTAGAGACCACAATTTTGGACCAATGCTTCTGAAAGTTGATCAGAATGATTATCTTCTTGAAATCTCAGAAGATTTGAAACAAGATTACTATGTCATTTCTAAGAAAAACCTTGTTTACAGAGCAGAGGCTTCTTTTTTATCAGATCTTTCTCTCATCGTTACCTTGACTAGGGATGGAAATGAATGGCAAAAATGAAATACGAATTTTCGGTAATTCCTTCGATCTAATATTCACTTATTAAAATGAATCTTTTAGAAGTTGTAGTAAACTGTAATGAGCTCTAATAATAGCTGGGGCCTTTTAACCCTTTATTGTAGTATCGGTAATTGTGACAGACCCTGATTTAAGCCTCTGAAATTCCTAATTTTCAGAAAAAAAATCCAACTAAAAAGCAAAACAATTTGAACAAACAAAAACGTAATTAAAGTATATGAATTCCACTGCGTTAATATTTGTAAACAATGCTCAATTAGATAGGCGAATATTGTAAATTCCTGGTTCAATGACGTTATGCAAATATTTCAAAGCACGAGCGTTGTATAGAAACAGTTTATAGCTCATAACATGCATATATCATTCATTTCATCACTGCAATTTGAGCAATATTGGGCAGCTTAATTGACAACACATTGGTGTGAAGGTAGATTATTTAAAGTCTTAATTGGCATAGTCATTTAATTGTACTAAAAATAACTGAAATTTATTGGATGTCACTTTGTCTAATAACCTATATTGTAAAATTACGGGGCTTGTTTATAGTCCCAGAAAGTATGTCCCCAATTGATATATGACTTGTGTATATCATATTGATTTCAAGTTCACACCTCTGGCATTAGAAGCCAATCATGGTAAAAACAAGACAAACAAACTTTATACACAACTACAGTTGTAGGCAAAAGGCATTTTTTTTCCAATAAACCTCCCAAGCGTCCATGACAGGTACGCTTAGTCACACACATTTTGAACATGACCAGGGTTTCTTTTGTACTGAAAATGGGGCTAAATCCAGCCCCATTCACATTCCCAAAAAGAAACTCTTAAGGAGTCAACAAGTACAAAAAAGGTTTAAATGCAGTCTTTATCTCTTTAAATTCTTCAAATCCAGCATCTTTAAGTGACTTTTATCTGTTGTTTTTTTGTTTAAAATGTTACATGATACTTTCACAATTTTAGGCTTTGTTTTACTATTTTCACAATTTTAAGGACACAAAAACTTTGAGAAAACACTGATGAGCATAACTGTTTTACATTGTCTTAGGAAAATATACTGTATGTCATGTGAAAATGCAATAAAACTAAAGCCTGCATACTGCTTTTAAAGGTTAAAATAGGATTTTACTGCATTTTTTAAGTTATATAGTAGTAAAGTCTGTAAAGTGGACAATTTTAAATTCAGATGAGCAATTAATTCTTAACCAGTGCAAGCTCATTTTGCTAAAATGGTAATAAAATACTGTGTAGTATTTGTGTCAATAAAACACAAGTTTTTCTTAAGACATTAACATAGTGTTTTATTTGGCAACATGGAATTAAATCCTTTGCTTACTGGTGCTCACTTTCAGCAATACCTGATAATGCAGCAGCAGCTACAGCAGCAGCAGGCCGCCCAGCGGTCGCGGCCGTCAGAGTCGTCGGACGAGGATCAGTTTAACTTGTTACTTCAAGAACGGCTGCAGGTGTCCGCCCCTGTGACCACGGCGACAACTGCAGGCCCTAGTTCTGGTGCTGTGCCCACCCAGGCCGCAAACTCAAGGCACCAAGAGCAGCTGATTGTATTCAGCGACAGTGAGACAAACACCAACCAGAATAATCAGCAAACATTCCAGGAGGCTCGCCTCAAAACAATACCAAATAAACCGCCCAAACCTCCAAAACAGGTATTGTAATATTAATAACACAGCAGTAAAAATGTGCTAAGCATGTCATCTTTTGTTTGATGCCATTTGTTTGTTGTCATTAAGCTTTAAAGTGTTATGCATGACCCTCATTTGTACTAGGACTGGATGTATTAGCATTCCAGTAGTCATTGGCATCACCATGCAAAAGTTTAACCATAGTCATAGCTAAACAGATAACGAATGAAACTATGTACACAAGTTTGCAATGTCAATTTATTTATGTATAAAAAGGCTTTAATAATTATTGAGATATGTTTTTTATACTGAAAACCATCACTAACTAACAAGCATATTCTTCTCTCGGCAAATCTCTTGTTAAATATGTTTATGTATAATATTAACATTTTTCTTTTTCCATTGTAGGTTACAACCAGTCAAACTCTGATATCAATCACACCACCCACCTCCCCAAAACCAGCGCCTCGTTGTCACCGGCGCAATGTGAGTGACACATCAGGCTACCGGATGGGCGGGCGGGGCAGCGCATTCCGGGCATATGGAGGAACCGGGGGCGATTCACTCAGTGTTGTGTTTGATCACAAGTCCAAGTCAGCCACCACCAGTCCTGTCAACTCACCACCAAGGTAAGCTGCCAGGAATATACAACATCCTGGTTAATTTTTCTATGAATATGTTTACAAACTTCTCAAATTTATGTAGAATAACGTTCACTTTATGGACAGTCAGTCACCCTTTATTTTAAACAATGGAATACACAAATTCTGAAGAAAAAAAATGGCAATTCCAAAACATTTTGCTTAATTTTGATGATAATGTGTAGAATCAGATGTGTTTTTATGCCCCTGAACAGTTGGTTCTTCCATTTGTCTGCCCGTCCGTACTTGTGTCAAGCTCAACTTCTTGTGTCCTGGCTGTAACTTTCTCTTGTATGGGCAGATTTTATAATAACTTGCCACATGTGTTTGACACACCAAGCTGACATGTCATATGCACCACCTTGTCACATCCTCTAAAGACAGGTGTGACACTTACATGGAATGCTGCATATAAGGACATAGAGTATAGGTGGTTGTGTCTGGGCTTTCTCAAGAATGGACAGATTTTAAAATTACTTGCCACACATATTTGACATTCCAATTCAATGTGTCGCATGCAAGACCAGTGTCCCTACCTCTAAGGTCAAGATCACACGTTGTTTTTTTGTGGTTTTTTTCCATTCTAAATGACCTTTGCACCACACTTGCGTATCATATCAGGGGCATTTGTCAATTATAGTGACAGCTCTTGTTTTGATTTAAACTGCAATGTTACAAAACTCCATTGGTAAAGACCTGCCATAAATCAACCTTGTAAAAATACATACTTGAAAATTATGATTAATAATTGTACTATTTTAATTTACCACTTAGCTGCGGAGTTTAATGTATATTATTCATATATTTTTATTTTTTTCAAAACACAGAAATGGTAAAGCTTGATTTCAATTGATAAACTATCTTATACCTGAGTCAACATTACCAAGAGGCCTCAAAGATGCACAAAACAAGACCAAACTTTTGCACTCTACCACGATGTATGTGAAAATGGTTGGAAAAAAATCCTGTACTCATCAAAATCACTTTAAATTTAATACTTATGACATAATTTTACGACTCTTGACAAAATCTCATTCTTAGAACCTGTAAAAGTGTGTGTTTTTTCAATAATTTTGTGCTTAATGATATTGGTAAAATTAAGACAGTAAGGGCATACAGAAGGTTATTTATCACCCGTATTTATCACAAAGCCCAACCTACCTTATTCTTACCTCCAGGACACTGGCATCAATGGCGAGGACCATGTCGATGGATGAGTGGAATCCGTTTGAGGAGGATAACTTTGGTAATGAAACAGAGGACTCAATATTTGGGAAGGAGTTTGACAAGCTACGCCGGGGATCCAATAGCAGTAAGCAATTAAGCTTGGTTACCCTGGATGTTACCTGCAGGCATTTGTATAACACTATTAATTCATTGGTTTGGTCAAAGGTGAGCCAAAACGTTTATTGATTGGTCAATGTTATCCAGTAGTTACTATTAACCTTTTAAATCATTTAAATCTGCAAACTAGCTTTAATATAAACTATATATAGACTCTAAACTGTGGACAACTTTGAAGTGTTGCATACGCTTGGTTGTAGGTCTTTATGAGTAATGATTTTGATATTTGATTGATTTCATATCATCCTTTGTTACAAGTGAAGAAGTTGAACAGTGAAATGATCTGAGAGTGGTTGTACACTGAGCAGATTTTGTATGCATTTTACAGGTATATCGAACGTGAAGAGCCGTGAAGACCTGGTTATGTCTGGCTCTGACTCCTCCACTGATCCATTCCAAAATGCCCCCTTCAAGAAACATGGTGAGACAATATTACATTTACACCTTGCACTGTCTTGTCCCGTTCTGCTGTCTCCAAGACGTGTCTTGTCTGTCAAGCTGTTTTCTTCCATGAGAATCTTTCATCTACACTTTCATCTGCATGTAATGTGCATAATACATGGATGAAAAAATGTTTTAAGGACATGATGTATGTATAGTCTTGTGTTGATGTTTACTCTAAATCTTCTGATTTGTACCTTTCTTGAAGCAACTCCTTCATTCTGTGAACTCTTCTTCTGCACTGAGTCATTCATTCCTAATCTACCATCTCCCGTCATTGGCAAAGAATGTTTTTAGGTATTGTTTTAGGTATTAATTTCTTTAAGGTGTTCAAAACATTTGATATGAGATTTTAAATGTACATTATGTAGTATGATTTTAATATTGTTTATACAAAATGTATGTTTTTAAACTGTGGGCCATTGGAGGAAATATTTGTTTGCCTTTGTAAAACATGTTCAAGTGAAATGAATCAAAACCCATTTTTAGATTTTAGTTAATTTTTTACCTTACCAGATTATTATCATACAGGATAAAAATCGACAAACATTGTATTTCCCTATGGCATGCAGTAAAGTACTCCTGTGCAAAAACACACACACACATATCAAACACTCCCTAAATTCCATTTATACCACTATCATGATGAGTTGGCACTGTCCACATTTTCACAGGCAAACAAACTGAGTTTCTCCATTGGCATTGCAGGAGCCAAGGTTAGATAACACCTTGTGATGAGAGATGCTATGCATGGGTTACCTCCCCTCCTTGCCTGCGCCCACTGTACAGTTGTCTCCCCTGAGATGGCAACACTTCCTGCTCTATACAGGGTTACAGCCCCTACTCTCTACCAGAGTTACTGCCCTTGGTATTGTGTAAATATTCTGTGTATGGAGATGGTGCTGGGATGGCGTGAGACTGTTATAGAGGATCTGTGTGCTAGCATTATACATGCATCTGTTGTAAATCTGGTTTCTGATTGTTACTTGCATTTTAAATTAAGAAAAATGTGTTTGAAAGTGTGATTACTGGGTTGTCTTTATATTCTTAAATATGAACGTAATATTTATTAATTTAAGTTGTTAATTGTGAGTTCCATTAGGCTAAATTTTATTCCTAAGTTTGCTGACAATGTTAAGCATTTACAAGTTACATATATTTCCAATGAAATCGCAGTATTTAAGGACATATGATTTTCATGCACTTAAAGTATAGATTTTGTATATATATATATAGATATATGCATTGTACTCTTTTTGAATATATCGTGTTAAAAATACTTTAACTCATGTGATGTCTGGTTTGGGAATTTTAAATTTCATTATTTGTTTGGTTTTCAATCATTTTGATTATTTATGATGAAATATCATCCCCATGACTGTCATTTTAATCACATGTAACAATTGACATGTATGAATTGGCGTCATTACAGAGTTGGTGTGTGACATACACCACAGTCATGGCAAGTCTCTCGGTACTATATGGGAACAGTGGCAGCTCTGAGACGGCGTACATACAAACATAGGAATGAGTAGGGATGGGTTTTCAAATTTAAAGGGCTGCCATAGTCTAATGCCTTGGAAGAGATTTTATCCCAACTACTTGTAATTCAATGATAATGTTAAATGTTTTTAAAATGGTCTTTGAAACTAATTATATGTCTTTCTCCTCACCAGAAGATGAGATCAGTTTTGGAATAAGGATTAAATAAAAATATACTTCTAGCATTTTCCCAACGTTTGCACAATCTGCAAAAAGTATGTTTTACATCTGAGAAATCCTCTGTTGATGTGTTGATGAGTACTACACCTTGTGTTTACATTTAGTCATTATAACCATTCATACTATGATTTACAATTACATTTTTTTAAGTTCAGAATTGTTAAGGTACTTTAATTTTGTCTAATTCAGTTGTTAGAGAATCTTTTTGCAGGAAATTGTAAGACTTCTTTGTTTTAAAAGCAGCTAAGCAATCTTGAGAAAGCAAACCAGTTTGCATTAATTTTGAAAAACTTGTTTAATATTCCCATTTATATTATGATTGTAAAACCCTACAGACCGAGCATAATTTTCTTAAAGCTGAAATTCAACACTCTTTTTGATTATAGGTACAAGCACTTAACTTTACTGAAGAGTTTTACTCAATGCAGTATTGTATACTTAAGACTGTGGTTGAAAAAGCTCAGATATATAAGTCTGTATAATGGATATATGAGCCGCATCGCGCGATTTTGGGCCTTGGGACATATTTGCTTTTACATTGTTTTAAGGTATTTGAATGAAATGATATTTCAGGAATATATTCTGAAAATTTCATGATGATATCACTTAAATAACGTAAGATACGTGCTTACAAGTAAGACCATGTATTGCACATTTTGAATACTAAATTTGACGTCATTCAAATGACGTCGTAAGGAAAGCACATTATTCAAATGACGTGCAAAATTAATGTATCAATATTGCAACTAGCTTATAATTTAGATTATTTTCTTATCACAGAATCTTCAAGGACCATTAATTTAGATAAAAATAATGAATCATTTTTGTATTTTTAATACATTCGGTCATTTTAAACACAGACTATTAATCTGGTCAAAATATGTCGGGACGAAATCCATGGTTGCATGGAAACATGAGTAAACCAATGGTCATAAATTGTTGAGAAAATGATGCACCAATGACAAATTTTAAAAAGATAGAAGTTTGGAAGAAATTGATTAACATAGAAAAAATCATTATTTTTGGCATTTTTTATTAATGATTATTTCATTTGTAACCATTATGTCCGAAGGCCCAAAATCGCACTATGCAGCTCATCTATTCTCTCCTTTTTTGCATATTAAATGCTGTATCTGATCTGGGATATCTGAGCCTTACCTTGACACAGCCTTTGCCAATTTTGCCTTCTTGTATTATTCTATCTCAATATTTTTGCAGTATTTAATGTTAAGTATGAATGTTTTTCGGGTTTTTTTGGGGGGGTTTTACATTGATATTGGCGGATTGCAAAATTTAACCATGGACCTGACTCCCAACTAGTGAAGATACTCCCATGAAACATAGTACACATGTAATCCGCACTTGTCCAGAAAGGGCCATAAGTTGGGCTTTAATAATTTAATAATTGTTAAAAAAGTTAAATCCCTTGTTAAAAGGAAAAAGAAAAGAAAACAACAGGTGAGCGTTTACATCCACTTATAGTGCTCTTGTAATTTTTTACATTTTGACCATTTGTTTTTTACATTTCTTTTCTAGCCCATAAGTTTTTGTGGTTTGGCAGGGTATTATTTTACAAGGCTGTATTACATACTTGTTGGTCATATATATGTGGTTTTAAGTCAAAGGTTGTCTGTATACCCATGTATTCTAAATAAGCGCCCATTTATGTCAGATGTTTCTTTATACGTTTTATGTATAAAAATCCAGATTTGTCTTTCTGTTTTATTGACACCCACATATAGAATAATCTGTCATTTTGTATTCTTTAGAAAATGCATTAAAGCTGCATTCTCACAGATTGAACGTTTTAACAACTTTTTCATTTTATGTCTTGGAATGGGCCATTTTTTGCGAAATTCCATGGAAACCAGTTATATAAGACTGCTGACAAAAAATTAGTTCGCAGATTTTTATATTCAAGTTCAAAAATAAATGTTTTATGCATTTTTCTAAACTGTTAGTAACGGCATAAAACATAATTTTCGAACGGAAATATGAAAATCTGTGATTTGATCTTTTGTCAGCAATCTATTATCATCGGTTTGCAGATATTTACGCAAAAATTTGCACTTTTGAAGACAAAAAAAATGTAAAAATGGTAAACTGTGAGAGTGCAGCTTTAAGAATAAAGAGAAGAATTGTGACTCTCAGAATTTCTGCATTTGAATATATATATATATATATATAAACAATAACTGTTTTGTGAACATTTTACTTGTAAGAACATTAGTTTATATTAACTATTTTTTGGAAAAGTTAAGTCTTTGAATGTCTTGCATATTCCATTGTCAGTGAAAAATATATTATGTTCATTTTGTTTGAAAATCTTGTGAAATGATAAACTACTGAATAACATTTTCATGCATCACCTAAAAATTCCTACTCATCTTCTCTTCATGCTGTTAAACGCACGTCTTCATCACATGTGTGTTCATCCCATGATTCTAATTGGTCTGTAGATAACATGATGTGCATATATGTATTGTAAAATGGTAATGTCCTGTAATTTTGATCATTTTGTTTAATACAGTTTATAATTGAAATCAATTGGTTTGATTGTTTATAGTGTAACAAGCTACACACTTGTCTTAACGCTTGTTTTTATGCATTGAACTTGCCTTGTTTTCATAACATTGTAATAACTCTATGATTGATGACGGAACTATTTCCATGATAATTGCCGGCCAGTCATTGGTGGATAATTGCCGACTAGTCATTGGTGGGTAATTGCCGGCCAGTCATAGGTGGGTAATTGCCGGCCAGTCATTGGTGGGTAATTGCCGGCCATTCATTGGAGGGTAATTGCCGGCCAGTCATTGGTGGATAATTGCCGACCAGTCATTGGTGGATAATTGCCAGCCAGTCATTGGTGGGTAATTGCCGGCCAGTCATTGGCGGGTAATTGCCGGCCAGTCATTGGTGGGTAATTGCCGGCCAGTCATTGGTGGGTAATTGCCAGCCAGTCATTGGTGGGTAATTGCCGGCAAGTCATTGGTGGGTAATTGCCGGCCAGTTATTGGTGGGTAATTGCCGGCCAGTCATTGGTGGGTAATTTGCACATGGAAATCTAGCCACAGACGAAAATCATACTGGTGGGCTACTTAACATATGAGTATATTATGTAAACAATAACATTCATTAGGCCAATTGTTCAGATCTTTGGAAAGTTAACAGGGTGATAAACGACAGGGTTGGTAACTATTAAAGGAGATATGAATTATTATGTTCTCATATATTTGAATAACAACAAGTACAGCTGAAACAGTTGTCTCAAGTCATGTTAGAAATACTGTAGATCATTAGTGTGTAGGTAAAACTTCCAGAACAATACAGATCTGAAAGTTAAATTGACAGTAGTTCTGAACGATCAGCCCAATGATCCCATAATAGGCAACCATATATAGGAGCACTGTATGGTTATCAAGTATCTGTGTATGCAAGATGGGACTGCTTAAACTTCTAAATGATGCATAATTTATGGAATTTGTTGATTTCTTCCAACAGTACATTCTTTGCCAATGATTAGAGCTAGTGCAATATTTGTGATATGTACAGAATACAGTAGATTTATTAACCAAAAATGAGTTTCTTATTTATTGTTTGTTTGTTTTGCGTCAATGAAATATCGTTTTAACCTTTATATTGTAGGTATCATTGTCATGAAAAAAACTGTAATATTAGCCATAACTCTCAAATTGTTAAAAGATGTTGGCATGAAACCTGGTACAAGTGTTCACAATAGGCACATTAGTAACAAGTCTCAAAACATACGTGCTATGGCCTCTATTTAGGGTGGTCTTGTTCTCAGCTACAAATAAACCTCTCAGAAATTTTTTAGTGTATAGTAACAACACAATTTTGCTGGGTTTATCTAGAATACATAGATTTTGTTTGGATCCAAAATTCTGGGCTTATACAGTGGATCCAAAATTCTGGGCTTATACAGTGGATCCCAAATTCTGGGCTTATACAGTGGATCCCAAATTCTGGGCTTATACAGTGGATCCAAAATTCTGTGCTTATACAGTGGATCCAAAATTTTGGGCTTATACAGTGGATCCAAAATTCTGTGCTTATACAGTGGATCCAAAATTCTGGGCTTATACAGTGGATCCAAAATTCTGGGCTTATACAGTGGATCCAAAATTCTGGGCTTATGCAGTGGATCCAAAATTCTGGGCTTATACAGTGGATCCAAAATTCTGGGCTTATACAGTGGATCCCGGATCCAAAATTCTGGGCTTATACAGTTGATCCAAAATTTTGTGCTTATACAGTGGATCCAAAATTCTGGGCTTATACAGTGGATCCCAAATTCTGGGCTTTTGCAGTGGATCCAAAATTCTGGGCTTATACAGTGGATCCCAAATTCTGGGCTTATGCAGTGGATCCCAAATTCTGGGCTTTTGCAGTGGATCCAAAATTCTGGGCTTATACAGTGGATCCCAAATTCTGGGCTTATGCAGTAGATCCAAAATTCTGGGCTTATACAGTAGATCCAAAATTCTGGGCTTATATAGTAGATCCAAAATTCTGGGCTTATACAGCGGAATAACGTTTACTTGCCAAAAAAATGTGTAGAACCCAAGTGCAAAAATGAACGTAAACCAATATGGAAGTAACGTGTATTTGATATTTGAATAAATAGAAAATGGAGTTCTACGAGTTATGCTGACTAGTGGCAATGGCTGAGTGGTCGTTTATCAGACTATGGATCTATGGCAATTAACTTGTTTGCCCCCAACATCGAGACATGCTTCTTAATCACAAGAATAGTTGATTTAAAAACTGGATGTATGCTTGTAACCATAAAAAGCTCTATTGGACGTCAGTGGCTTGTTTATCAGTGCAAGGTAAAGTAAGTTTTACCATAACATTTTCTTCTTCTGTACTTCCAGATTTGGAGACAGACAGTGATTTGAGTGATGGGGATGAGGCTGACACTGGTGATACCATGGATACAGAGGCCCCGCAGCCCCGCACAGGAGACAAGTTCTCCTCCAACCCACTCTACCGGGCAGCATTTGCCATGGCAACCAAGTATAACAAACTGGTCGATACTGGCGATGATGAGTATGACCAAGGAGAGGGGAAGAAACTCATTGTAAAGGATAATGATGACAATGAAGAGAAAAACAAGAACAAAAAGTATAACAAACTGTTAAATGATGAAGACAATGAAAGAACTGCTAAACCGAAGAAATCAAAAGTTAGTAATAACCAAGTAAGTGTGAAGAAAATAAAAGATGAAAGTGCTAAAGATCATACTGACACTTTGACAGTACAAAAACCATTACCGAAGAATACTCACATAACACCATCTGGACAGGTGATCAAACCTCGTAAAAGAAGAGAGTCAAGCTCCTCACATGCAGATGAGGATGGTATTTGTGAACTGAAAGGCACTGAATTTTATTACAGAGAACTAGATGATGAGTATGGAAGCCGGCCAAGTGCTCATCTTACAAAGAAAGACCATGATGTTATCTCCATGGTTTCAACCTCCAGTCAAGAGTATGATCCCACTCCCAAACATGTGCCCATTCCTGCCCCTAGAAGGAGCGTATCCGAGCCGGAGGTTGAGAGCACCCCTCCAGAGAAACCGGACCCTATCATTGGACATGAGCATGGGGTCAGACCCCTGCTGGATGATGATGAGCTTGAGGATGCATATGGTGGTCAAGGTCCAAGCCAGAGTGGACAAAAGGCACCTGAACTAAAGGAGGAAGAGGTTGAGAACATCTCCTCCCCTTACACATCAGTACCCACCTCCCCTGACCTCAGGTCTGAGACCACTGACATATTTGGAGCTGCACCATTTAAGAAGAAAACTGTACGCAGAAAAAGGCCAAGTTCTGGTCTCCACACAGCTGTTGACACAAAGACAGAAATCACAAAACCTGCAGTAGCAGGCAAACCAATGGTTCCGCCAAAGCCACGCTTGCCATCGAAATCTTCCTCCACAAGAGATGACAGCCAAAAGCCAACCCCTGCCGCCAGAGCTAGAAACAAAAGACACAGTTCTGGAGGAGATATGAGGCAGGGACTTCTGGCCAGGAGTGATGACAGTGACAGTGGTGAGATGGTAAATGACATTTTTGGCAATGCTCCATTCATGAAAAGGTCTTCCAGTTCTACAGATGCAATTTTGCACTCAGCTTCCCCACATTGTGACTTTGTAAAAGGATCTTATCCAGATCATAGAAATGGTGTTACCAATAGTTTCAGTGCAGACAGTCTCAATTTCAGACCAGAGCATGTTCAAGACTCATTTGGAGCTGTACCATTTGATTCGATGCACTCTAAATCTTCAACATTAGTGAATAAATCTGCTGAAACCAGTGTTAATAAAAATCCTGCATTCCAAAAAATCCCTTATCAAACCGTCTGTACAGTAACTGAAGTGACCAGCTTACATAAACAATTTGTAACCAAACCAGAAATCAAGCAAATGTTCACAGATACAAAGCCTCTGGCAACCTTACCCCCTAATGTTAAACGAGAGTCCTCAAAAATGCGAGACACAAACAGTAACATCCCCTCACCAAATTACCAGAAGTTCAAAGATTTGTATGACTCGGATGACTCGGATGATGATGACGAGTTTGCTCTGACAGAGAAGATAAAACATCAGAAAGCTAAGCCTTCCCGAAGTCCCAGACCTGCAGATAGAGACATTGAAAAATCAGCTTTCTCCAACATGAGCTTCAATGATGAGTTTGAGGATGAAGAAAACGAGATTCCCGGAGCAGGAATGTCTGCCTCCATACATGAGGGTGCTCTACAGCCTGTACAGGGAGCGGCAGGCCATGGTATGGGGGTGCAAAAGTCTCACACCTCGAACTTCACCAAGGAACCTTCCCCTGTAAACCAAGACTCTGTGAAAGCAGGAGGCTATGATACATTCACTTGGCCCAGAAAACGACACAAAATCCCAATGAAACCCCATGCAACTGCTGAACCATTTACTGTTAAGAAAAAAGTGGAAAGTATATTTAAATGAGTTATACTTACAGTAGATACTTCTATCCATGTATCACTGATTAGTTTGTGTCATAATAATTAAGCATATGATGTGTTGTCATTAATAACAATATGTGTTTGTTTTTCTCCTGTTAACTTCTACTCATGTACAATGGTGTCCATTCCATGTTTGTGAAGTTGTTGGGTATTACAACTCATGATAAAAATATCTAGTACTGGATGGCTGGATCAGTAGACTGGGACAGTAGTGACAGACTCCATGGAGCTTCAGTATAAACAAGATATATGCCTATCAAATGCAGTTGATACGAGTCATTGGAAACTAGCATCATCTTGTAGCGAGTGAGCTTGTAACAATATGGTACATTGAGTTTTTAGGGAGGCCTATTCGGCAAGCATGTGTCTTTCTACTAAGTTTAGTATATTTGTTAGTATAATTTATGGTATTGATTATTATCATATTTGCACTTGTATTTGTTAAAAACAGAGCAAATCTGTTTGCATGAGCATTTTGGGGAGTAAGCTCATATAAAGTCACATAAATTGTCAAAAACGAATAAAGTGATTCAAAAATAATTTTAAATTTTCCGATGCTCATCGATTTAGAAATTGCTTTTACCAGATCTTGTCCAAGAAAGTGCAAAAATATAGATGACAGCTTTGGCGCTTTGTTTGTGCTGTATAAGAAAAAAACATGCTGGCTTGTATATCATCTCTGCTTCTGTATCATAGGCTTAAACTCTTTGAAAGCAAATGAACACTGGTTAAATAATTTGAAAGTTGATTCGTTGATCTCTGTTAAGTGAGAACGCCGTTTTACTCGAGCATTCAAATATATGTATAGCTCCTGCAATTCGGCAGTGCTGAAACATAGTTGATTTTCATGCTAATATCCTTAAATTAGTCCAAGAGTAAACAGACCCTTGAAAGAATGTCATGCGTTCAATACATTGAGTTTATATTAGCCTTATTGTTCAACAGTTAACACCTAGGCTTGTATGATACCATTCTGAGCCATGTGTCCACCAACTCTGTTACGGGATGCTTTTTTCTTAGAACTAACTCGAGATTCGAATAAAAATAAACCGTATAAAATGCATTTTTAGATGTCTACTGTGGTGATAATCTGACAAAACAGTACATTTGATTGTTATATTTGCCTAACCTGAGTGTGTTGTTTGTTTATTGACAACTGTTTATGTGATTGATTTATTTATTCTTGTATAACTTATCGTTTATGTTTGCTAGTCAAACATGGATAGAGTATGCACATTTTTGGTTCTAGATTATGGTAGTTAAAGAATAAAATCAAGTATAAGATGTATTGTTATTTTGTTGTAGTTTTAAAAGGTTCACTAATGACTAATATTCAGAAATGTATTTGATTTACATTATTAAAGCAAAGATGAAGACATCTACAAGTGTTTCGAAAGGTTGAAATTTCCCACATATCAACTAAACCATGTGACCTTTTATTGTCTATTTTCCAGTAGTATATGATTATAGTTTTTTTAATCAAAATTGACAATAAATAATCGTAAAAACGCATAAAAATAGAGGAACTATTTGATGTCAGTAGTGATTGAAATGTACTGCGCTTTATGACGTCAGTAAACAGCGTAGCATACGCTTTTTCAATCATGTTTTTTTCCGATCCGGATAAAAAAAAATCGACCCTCGAGCACGCTGCGATCGGGGAAATCGGCAAGCCTCGTTTCCGGCTTATGCGCGTTCCCTCTGTTTGGATTTCTCTATCCGTACCGGAAACACATGACAGATACTCTCATAACGGACGTCATGTGACCAGTGCTGGAAAAAAACATCCTTCATCCCCCATGTAAGATGAGTCACGCGCAACAAGGCGCCACTTCTTATTTCTTTTATTGTATGGTTAATGAAACGCATACTAAGCCTTTTCAATAAAGCGCAATTGGCTTACGCGCGTGCCCTCGGGTGGGATGTTTCTATCCGTACCGGAAACATTCATTTAAGGAATGAATTGCGGGGTTGATGTCATTATGAGGGTATGAACGCAGTTGGGTTGGTCAATGTGTGTGGAGTCCGAAGGACTCCACGCGTACTTTGACCAACCCAATTGCGTTCATATCCCCGATAATGACATCAACCCCGCAATTCATTCCTTATATTTACACCAATAGTTCATTATTTCATTCAAGAATTGTTAAAAAAATACTTCATTTCATTTAAGAAAACCTTTCAGTAATCCGTTCTTACCCATTCTGTAAATAGAACGACCCGACTATAACCGGAAACATTTTTTTCAAATGACGTCACAATAACGCGGGAAAAGATCAACCACTTGAAATCACTTTAAAACGTAAAATTAAAACAATTCTGGTACGAATATATTTAAAATATAATAAACTAACACTTTTAAAAATGTTGATCTATATTTTACGGGACCTGCAGACACAATACAACCAATAACAAGAGCAATAGCTTTCATGTATATTGTTATGCAATTAATTACGATACGAACATATCCGAAGATGTTGCGTTCATCGATTGAAAGCCGAAAGGCAGTTCATTTAAGGAATGGAAGTTGAGGTGTAAATATTGATTATTGTAATCCACGACGTCATTTCAAAAATGACCTAACGTGCGCATACAAATTGGCTTGTGTTTTCTTCTAGAATTTTATTAAAATTCTTTCAATACCAATTTTAGGCATAAAAAGGGAAAAAATGTTTCAGTGTAAGATAGTTATTTATCATTATATGCCTTCAGATAGCTTATACAGATTTAGTTATGACATAAAAAGGATTTCACTTTCTCAAACAGTGAAAATATCACATTTAAACCCCTCTCACTTTCAAAGCAAACATTAGCGCACACGAGGCTGAAATACAATTCCAACAACGTCATTAACGGAATGACGTTTTATTTGGATACAATTTGCCTCGCTGTTCTGAAAAACAACAATAACTGTCTTTTTAAATCCTATATAATAAAACTTGTTTGTTTCATTTTAAGATCGCAATATATTTCACCTCATAAACACCAAAAGTAAATGTATTTCATTCGAGCCACTCGAACGTTTGGTGCTCACTTGGTGAAATATATTATCATCTTACACTCACAAACAATTATCCTGTATGTACTACTCGGCTTCTTCATATCAATAATTTAACGTTGAACTATTATACCTGCATGTACCACATCGATGGGAACTAGTCATTTCGTGCCCTGAGAATATGACCCTCGTATACCGCGTGTATTGTTTGCTTTGTCATGTGATACGTCTCCAGGCCTGGGAATCACCGTTTTCATATATACATAACCTAGTTAGCATAGCAGGTCTTAACAAACACAAGCGGAATGTCATGAAATCTAATCAAATATTTCCTCGCGATTTTGTTCATAATGATTCCACATTTGTAAGAGCCATGACAATACATCGATCCGAGATGCCAAGATAAGCTCCGCCCCCTTAGATATTGTTACTATGCGCCCCAAGCGTAAATTCAAAATGGCGGCTCACGCGCTGCTACGATAGCATCAGAATCCGATTCTCTCGCGAAGATTTCGGACAATATATCAGTTAAATATTTACCAGATCAAGCCAAATTATCGGGAAAGGTGTAAGAAAAGGGATTAAATTACTTTCTACAAGGTTATATTCATGACATTAAAGTTTTGGAAGAGGAAATATCTGCCATGTTACCGCGAGATGCTGGCCTTCAATGAGAAAAAACGACAAGCATCATATGTTAAGTGTCGATGTGGAGAGGGATTCCATACGATATAGGTATTGCTCATGAAAACCAGGGTATGTGAATTTCCAATTGTATTTAACAAATGTTATTATACTAGTAATTTTATTCTTAAATATACATTGTGAATTATAAGCAATTTTGGATCGCCATGTCTTTTACATTTCATGCCGTAATACGGAATGCGAAAACAAATTTTAAAATATTTTCAAGTCGTCGAGTAGAGAAAGAAGTAAGATACTGTATGTTGTATTTCAATTTATTGGTTTTCATATTTCTAGTTACTGCCTCGTTTTAGACATTTAACATCTGGAAAGTCAAATGATACTTCATGGGTCAGTGTAGGATAAACACATGCCAATTTCACAGCATGATATCATGCTTTTGTTTTGATAACTTGTCAACCATCTCTGCTTTCATTTTTTTTATAGATTGAGCTGTCATTGTTCACACGTGGTTGGCTTAATCAAGTCACTTCAGGAACTCAAGTTGCACAACTTCACCCATGTTCCTGATCAACAAAGTTACACAAGTATTCCCCAACAATGGAATGTGCCAAAGGGATCAAAGATCAAGCCAGTTCCAGTGAACCAAGTCATAGTAGCACAGTCGGAAAAGGAAACCTGTCCTTTGCCAGATAGATACACAGACCAAGTTTACAAATTTTAAATCTAATTAAATAAATGAACTACAAACACACAATTCACTTTACAATGCTTTATTCCAAACATGAATAAACTAACAGTTATTCAATTATATCAAAGAAGCAGAAATAAAATCATATGATTCCTGTATAATATTTAAACAAATTTTAACTATTGCTTCTTTGAGCAGAACTATATCGACATTTACAGTTTGTTTAAATTCCCACCAGTTGCTTTAAAATCTGAATTTCACAACACTTTGATAAAAGTGCAGACTGTTATTCTTCAACTTGGACTTCTTTTTGTGACAACTGTTCTTTTAGGGAAGCATTTTGAGCGGTATAAAGTGCAAACATCCAAAGGTGACGTCCCTGAAAATAAATGCATAATAAATTTTACATTTAAGACAAGATGTTTAAAACTGACTCCTACCATTTCTCAAGAGTGTGGGAATACCTCTGTTTGAAATGCAGCACCTATTGATTTACCGAAAGAGTTCACACCGTTAAATACCACACAACCTGTGAAGACCCAAGTAAAACAGAACTGACAACAAGATCATAGGCATTGTTACAGTGTTGGTTTCACTTACATGGACATTCGGTCTGTGTTTCTACTCCTGGTACAGTGTCTGCAGGATCCTGGACCAGCTTTTCTCTGAAAGAAATTGTTGTTATGTTGATATATTTAAGTCTACAAAATAATACAGTCTCAGTTTTGCAATTTATCCTACATGGTACATGTTATTCAAGTCTTCCGTGCACTCCATAAAGATAAATAAAACTCTAACGCCCAGGCATGTGATATCTTGTATAAAATGCACACTTGCATTTTGTGTATAAATGCTGCCATAAGTTTCCTTTCCAAGTGACCGCTTTGTGGGGAGTTTTCTTGAAGATGTTATTCTCCAGCCATCAGCTGATGGTGGGTCAGGATACTCTTAAGATGGTCCATTTCCTCCATGAAAGTGCTTAAATATGCATAATAGTAAAATATAATTAGTGTGACAAGACTCCACAATGCCAGTCAGTAACATATTATACATATTATACAATAAAACAGTAGTTTAAACTTGACACATTCATAACCTGATGGAAACTGTCAACTAGCATGATCTCCATATGGAGGTCAATATTTAGGACACAAGAAAAGTAAACAAAATAAACATTTGGCATGATTTGCAGAATTCAGAATTATAATTGAAATGATTGTATTTTGATCGTTTTACGATAAAACCAAATTTTAATTTACTAACCTTCGAGCAGACATCTTCGTGCTTGTTTATCCTGTTGACATTCAGTTTCTCTTGTGGCCGTCCACAGGCTTTAATCCAGCATTTGCACTTCTCAATATCGGATTATATTAAATTATAGGTCGGAAATCGTTTAAATCGGCCTCCATTTAGTCCCTCCGGATACCTTAATCTGCATAACATATTCCCCATCCGCATCGTTTAACCATTTTCACAAATCAGTCTTAAAACTTCAATAAAATGTCCGGTTGTAAACAGTTATCGCTGCTGTGTTTGTGGGTAAAGATGGCGGACGGGACTCGGTGAATAATTTGCAGCTTTCTCATTGGTCAATAATGATTAGTTTGATTGACAGGTCGGATCGATGTATAATAAAGCAATAGTGCTCTTAAATCATGAACAGATTATTGCGGCCATCGATTAATTTCCATCCATATTATTTATATACATGTCACACATTATTAAATCGGATATTTCACAGCATTTCAAGCGGTCTTATTGTTCCTGCTGTATTATAGTTTGTCCGCTCTTTGATTTGAAAAGCGTTTAATTTATTAAGGTATGAATTTAATGTTAAAATAATGATGAAATGCCTTGTTTTGTACAGTTTCGTGTGCTTGTTCACTGTGTTAACTCCTATTAGTTCCTTTTGATTTCCGTAAAACACATGCTCCAAACAACTGAGTGCGTAATTTATATAAGTATATATATATATAATTTCGACATAAGTGTCCGCTCATTTATCACTGAACAAATCAATTAGATAATCGCTTAATCTTAATAGGTAAACTGCTAGTGTACAATGTATAACCAAGCCCAAATACACATTTCCCCTGACTGACATACATGTACATTATTCGCTCGAGCATCATCTTATTCAGATGTACGCTTTCCTCTTGGCGGGAAATATAAGAATGGCGAGTCGATAAAAGAAGCTGAACAATCAATCAGAATGACAGGTGATATTGACAGGTGATAATGACAGGTGATAATGCTAAGTACACATGTACTTGGAATGTGAAACATTTACAACACACCGAATAAAACTTGTCAATTTATTTATATAATCAAAAACAAAACACTGTTAATGTAAAATGGCAATGGATTAATAGCAATATATAATATCATGACCATGAAAATTAAAGAAAAATAAATAAGATACATGTATACAATATTTTTTTTATTTATAAAATTCTTAATTTACTGGAACGTTTATACCTACATAAAGTGTTATAGAAAATATTAAAAAGCCATTTTTACAAGTGAAACACACATCTTTTTGAACACAAACGCTGCATGTATAAATTAGTTAAAAATACCCTGAGGTACACAGCACTATGAGAAGTACACAGCACAATGAAAAACACTATAACAACCTCACGGAGTCTGGTTTCACCTCCATGCACGCACACCTGGGCGCGCCACGTCCGTGGAAATGCATGCATACACCGCCCTGTTTCTGACACAATCCGACTCCCTTGAGCGCTCGCCGCCGCCCCACAATCTCCGCACAGTTTCCGGTGGCGCCGTCCATGCGACAAACTCTACGGCGACGACCAGCTGATGTTAACGTCAGAGTAACTAAGACCAGAACCAACATGAGCGATTTTGATGAAGCCATTGCTGAGTATCTTAATTCTGTAAAATTATGTTAGTATTGAAAATATATGTGTATACTTATAAAACCAGCTTTTGATCTCTGGCATTTTCTTGGATCGAACACTTAGTTTTAGCAATATGTCAAGCACGGTACACACTCGAATGTTAACCACTGTGTAAACACCAATCTTAAATTAAAGGCATTAACAAGTCATTATTTTATTAATTTATAAGAACAAAGTATTACGTACGACACGCACAATCGGTGAGTTGTATTATTATAATGTTGAAGTTACTTTTTATCTCCACGTTTAACGATGTCTTGTTCAATGTCCATGGTGTGGACTGCGTGCCATTTATATACCTGTTTTTCGAAGACTTATATGTAATACCAGTGGGATTCCAATAGGCTGACCTACATTTCGGTTCAGCGCTAAGTGGTATTAGTCATTTATATTTCAATTGTAATGCTATATTAGATTACCTTGAAATGTGGGCGGAGGTGGGATTAGCAACATCAAACTGGAAAACCACGACTGCTTCAAATCTGTTAGTTATGACTAAACAACAGGCGATATTAACAGGCGAGGGATTTTCAATTTCGTCAGTGAATTCTGCTGAAGTTTTGTTTGTCATGTCTGACATATTTAATCATGCCACGAAATACCAGCCAATTTTTCCACTTTTCATTTCTACACGAGAGTCAATTTCAGCTACACATTAACCCCTAATTGACCGAGAATCTGACCATGTGTTTAATCATGTTATCATATCTAGGGAGTTGCTGTAGTTCGGGTCAAGATTTGGAAGACGTGAAGAAGTATCAAGTGTTAGACATAATTACAGAGTACTTAATTTAGTAAAACTTATTATTTACTTATTCTTAAACAAAAATATGTTGTTTTTAATGAGTAACATTATTTTTTTAGACATATGACAGATGTTAATGAAAATGGTATGCTTAACCAACCGTTTTATTTTGAATGAAAATGTAACCTATATTACATTATATATATAGGTCGAATAATATTTAAGAGTATGCTTTACTTAGCGTATGGATATTGATTTTAAAATGTCAGATTTATTGGGTTCGCATTTTTTAACAAAAACACACACTCTTATTATTCATTTTTAAAGCTTTGTTGTTGTTTCACTGTAAAATTATTGAGTTCGTAAGTATACGTATACACCATGGAAAATGGAAAATACAAACGAAACTTCAAAAAATACATCACATTGGCGAAACTGAATCTCCGAATGTTAAATTTACTTCAATTTTGTTCATATCATCATGAACACATTCTCAGGCGTTTAAAATGCATTTTCGTATAACTGATTGCGATTTGTTTTTGCAATGTTTCAATCTAGAAAATTGCTTAGTTTTGTTTTCATCTGGCATTGTCTTCATACCGTGACCGGTGAAAGAACATATTTTGACCCCCATAAAATCACGGCAATGGTCGCTGTCCTTGAGTGACTCCTTTTCTGTAAAATATTGACACACCCCCCACACCCCAAATAATAACATGACTCCCAACGATCGTTACTGTAAAAGGGTATTTAACCCCACCGAACAGAACCGACTATGTTGGTCATTTAATACGTGTGCTCTTAAGTCTGAGTAATACAGGTGGTAATGCTGCAGCTATTGCTGTTGATACTACCACTACTGCTTTTGCTATTGCCACTGTCAACACCACCGCCAGAACACCACCGTCACCACCACCACCACCGATGATGATGATGATGATGATGATGATGATTCCCCTAAAACTACTGCCGCTCCTGCTGAATTCTTGTTGTTGTTGTTGCCACTTCTATAACAACAGCTACTACTATTCCTTCTACTAACTATCATATAACTACTACTGATGCTGCTAATCTCGCGTTTATCAACTATATGTTGCTGTGAGTGAAGGAACTAAGCTTTTTGTATCAATGCGAAGACCCTTCATTTATCTTTTTATAATGAGCGCAGAGTACAATGAACATTGTTATCAAGGAGATTGTTCATAAACAAGGAACCGTTAAACCTAAGAAACATGCACTATAAATAGATTTTTTTCGAAAAAAGACCAACATCATTGCTCCCCTGAATTTCATGCTGGTCGTAATGGCCATTAAATGAAATGAGTTAGCTGTTACAGCAGATAACAGATAAAAATTACATGGAGAACCAAGTCGGCCCTTTAACCCTTGGCACAAAACCACTGAATGGAACATAATGCATATGCTGCTAAAATCCAGGTATATGCTGGCATACAGGGGTTTCCTTCTTAATCGAAAATTGGATAGGATTTCTTGGCATGGCATACTGAACACATGTTCCACAATTTTACAAGTATTCGATATTAGAAATACTTTCAAATATGCACTGTATATGAACAGTTCATAATATTTTTGTAATTATTATTACAAACCTTACACATTTTCTAACTAGACAACATATATTTTACATGAAATATTTATGTGGAAATAATCATCCGTTTTAGGAGACTAAACTTAAAACAACTTAGATGCAATCCTTCATTATGCAAGTTGGACAAATATGCAGTAAAACAATTTATAATAAAGCTGTCATTTCACACCAAGATAATGTCTAACTCTAAGTGATTAAAAAGAGCGACAGGAAAGATGTACACATACATAATGTATAACAATTAACAGACATTAATAACGAACTGTCTTACATCTAACATATTTAAACATATACGATATCATTTCATGCATTGTTGTTTTTCACCACGAAATGTTAACCATAGATGGTATTAAGTTTTTCATAGCAGTACTTGTACCGTTCATTTATTTGCTTATTATAGTCTTCATGTTCGACACGATTTGAACATTGAGTAAGCTATCTGTCACCTGTGGAGTTTCTTTGGCAACACATTTTAAAAAGTTATATGTCCCAGGAATATAAGCGCTTTTCAAACTTTATCAATTATGAATATTTTTAAATTTCAACTAATTGCTAAAAAAACCTGACTGAACATTATAAAATATCTTCGACATCTCGTGGATTTTTGCAGATTTTGATTTCACTCGGCTGGCGCCTCGTGAAATCCGAATCTGCAAAAAAACACACTCGAGTCGAATACAACCTCCCGTATCAAAACGCAGTACTAATAACCCTATTGTAATGGACAATACAAAAAGAAGATATTCTTCAAATTCTAGACAAGAATTACAAGTGACACAAACACGTTCTTTTTCTTTTCTGTGCTTCCCCGCTTCTTAGAAAATACAGATCTATACTTATTCGGCACTGGGCATTCTAGGTACATTGTATTTTTCTTGATTAAAATGTCTCTTAAAAGTTGTATATGTGCGAAGTGTGTTACGCCCTTGCCCACTTCAACTAATTACAGAATGTATTCCATTCCCCCCCCACCCCACTTTTCAGTATATTCAGTCTGCAAATTACTGTGAAGACTATGATTAATGACCGTTTTGTCTGGTGATATAAATTGGTTTTCTAGTTCATGTTTTTGTAGAATAGTTTTTACTTTTAATATGCAGTTTTTACACCTTTCTCCTTCAGATTTATGTTCACCCATTTGAATACACGGTGATTTATGTGTATATTATTCATCGATTTCAACCGGCAAAATGTATTGGTAACACATTTCAACAGTTTAAAATGAATAGATGTGTACGAAAGATCTCCTTTAGTGGCCAATTTGAGGGTATACTTTCCCACACCCATGAAATATCGTTGAGCTCGTAACTGCACACTGCTGGTACAGTTAATGCTCTTGTTTCCCATATTTCGGCACCATACCTGATAGTGCTCCAAACAAGGGTATCATAATGTTCGATTAAAGTTAATGTTAAAGCCACTTAAAAAGATTTGTATTTTGCAATGAGAAGGCCCAATACTCTATTAGCTGATTTGTCCACTTTTTAGCTGCTCTGCTGTAATAATAATAATAATAATAATAATAATAATAATAATAATAATAATAATAACTTTATTTAAAGAAGGTAACACATTAAGACATAGGCATCATATTATAAACAAACATAACACACGACTTATTTACAATGTGGCCTTCTGAAAGAACATACACACGCACACACACATAAATGCTTAGAATGAAAACGCAAGCATAAATTTATGTTATTTCAAAAGGGTACGCATTAAAATGTTATACGAAAACATAAAGAAACATGAATATAATACATTACTTATAAGATCAATGCCGAACAATACATCAATTTGTACCTAAAGGTTAACAAATCGTATCATTTAAATTTATTAACTGAGTAAGTAGGACAGTCACACATGTATTTAACACCTTAATCGAGATATATATAATGTAAAAACAATAGTCATGGAATTATGCGTACAATTCTTACAACGGTTTTTGCAATTGATGATGTAAAAAGAACTTCTTGCAGCAGGCTTTAAATGTATTTTCCGTGTTCGATTTACGTATTCGTTCTGGTAAAGAGTTCCAAACTGTCCCGCTGTAGCATGCAAACGAGTGTTTCTTGTATTGAGTTTTATGTCGAATGTGGGCAATGTCTTGTCGCGTAGAAGATCGTAATCCATATCTTGTATTGTTTGATAACTTTATAATGTCTCTTATATAACTCGGTGTAAGATTGTTAATAGATTTATATACCATGACAGCCGTTTGATATTTGCAACGGTATTCAAATTGAAGCCATTCTAATTGTTTAAATAATTCATGCGATGGCGTTCTAATAGGCTTAAAGAGAATAATTTTAGCAGCTCTTTTTTGAAGCATGGTTATTCGTTTCGTATGCGTTTGCTTACTTTTCCCCCAAACACTACAACAATAGTCAAACATAGGAAGTATATACGATTTATAAAACAAATGTCTCATTTGATCCGTTAAAAAGTAATTAAGTCTTTTTAAAAGAGCTATCTTTGCAGTTACTTTCTTGCAGACAAAGTCAACTTGCAGGTTCCATGACAATGATGAATCAATAACAATTCCAAGCAATTTCTTCGAAGTTACATTTTCAATAAGTACATTGTCTACGAATAATTTGAGTGCACATGCATTTCTTAACTTTGCATTTGAACCCAGCAACATGCAATTCGTTTTCAATGGATGTATTGCCATGTTGTTTATTTTGCACCACTCCGATATTATATCTAAATTTATTTGCAACGTACGTTCAATTTCCTGCGTATTTGAACTTTTTGCATATAGTGTAGTATCATCAGCATATAAGTCAATCAAGGACTTTTCTATTTCAAAGGTAATGTCATTAATATATATAAGAAAAAGAATAGGTCCAAGAATGGATCCTTGAGGAACTCCAGACCTTATACATCTTCGTGAAGATTGGAAACCCCCAAACTTTACAATTTGGTGTCTATCTTTCAAATACGAAGTTATCAGTTGAACGGTATTATCACTGAAATTGTATAATTTCAATTTATGTAAAAGTATTTGGTCTACTAGATCAAAAGCCTTTCGTAAATCAAGGAAGAGAGCACCTACATAGTTTCCATTGTCAATTCCATCAATCCAATCATCAATTATTCTTATCAACGCTGTGTGACAAGAATGATTTTCTCGAAACCCAGATTGAAATTCATGTATGATATTCGTATTTTTTAAAAATGTTTTGATTTGATCTGCCATGTGCCGTTCAAACACCTTTGACAGTGTTGGAAGGATAGAAATTGGTCTATAATTATTTGGATCATTGCGACCAGAAGATTTATATATAGGCAAAACCTTAGCCTCTTTAAATGAGTCTGGGAATATTCCTAGCCGTATGCTATTATTTATAATGGACGTTAGTGGTATAACAATACAATCACCACATTGTTTTAGGATATTAGGCCCTATTCCATATAATCCTGTAGCTTTCGCCGTATTAAGCATATCAATATACATTTTTACCTCTAATGGGGTGATGTAAGATATATCAAAGTACTGACCCTTTAGCAAACTATTTAATTTAGTACCAAGTTTTGAAAAATGTGTTTCATCGAACACTGATTTACTGATACAATCGGATATGTCAGTAAAATGCTTATTGAACACGTCTAATATTTGTGCATCGCCAACAACATTTATTCCGTTTGAATGAAGGTATTGTGGTAATATTATACTATTATTGTTTGTAGTGTCATTATTATTATCATTCAACTCTCTGAGGTTCTTCCATAACACCCTAGAATCTTTACAGTTTTTAACAGCTTTATTGTAATAATCTTTCTTGGTTTGCCGTACTAATCGAGTAACTTTATTTCTTGAAAGTCTATATTCCGACCAATGTTGACGTTTTTTCAATAGATTTCTTTCTTTTATAGCCAACCTTATTTCGTCAGTAAACCAGGTTGGTTGTGTTTCAAATTTTATTCGTTTTTCTTTCAGTGGCGCATGGTGCGACAACACCTCATTCAGTCGCTTATATAAAACTTCCATGGCTTCATTAGGGTCTTGAATTTGTTCAACCTCATTAATATTTACCTTGTTAAGATCAATGCAGAAGGAAATATCATTAAAGTTTCTGAACGACCTATATTTTAATGTATGATGTCGATGCGTGTTTTCTGAAATCTTTTGTAAACGGGCAGCTCTAGTGAAACAAACAGGAAAGTGGTCACTTATACTTAAATTTGATACGAATGCTTCACATACTCGATCCACTGAGTTCGTATATACATGATCTATAATAGAAGATGTTTTCTCTGATACTCTTGTAGGAACATCTATAAGCTGATTTAATCCGTATTTCATAATACAATCCTGCCATGCAGTAATTTTAAATGTCTTACATTCGGCATTATAAATTATATTAATGTCTCCGACGATATGATACTCTAAATTTAAGTCCTCAACATTATTTAACTGATTATTGAACATATTAATCCATTCTGACTTACTATCAGGTGGTCGATAAATGAAACACATTAGAAATGGTTTGGTATTGCAAAAAGAATCTTCAATGTGTTCAGACTCAAGTTCTTTTCTGCGAATAAATGGTATATTTTCCCTAATGTACACCAATATTCCACCGCCCTTTTTAGTTTTTCTATCTTTACGTTCAAAAATATAACCAGGAACGTTTATTATTTTGTCTGATATTCTGTCAGTCAAAAATGTTTCACTGAACCCAAAAATATCAAAAGTTTTGCGCGATGACATCAAATAAATGTACTGTAGTCTAAATGTTATGTGAGTAACAGTCCAAGGTATGTATATCCATTTCCTATTTCCAACAATAAAACAGATATAAGCATTGGAAGATTCCTAAAATGGATTATATCATATTTGTTCTCCCGACGCTAGTGGACAATTTAAAAAGCCAGTATCTGTATTGTAAATGCGTCTTCAATTTTATTTCCAAACTCGCAAAAAAGTACATTTTACTTTTATCAAATATTTCATTAAAAGGCCCTACCTAATGTTGTTACAAATCAAGACTCAGCAGTCAATTTTAAGACATATCGAATTCTAAAATAAATAGCGATTTGTTAAGTGAAACGTATTTAATTAATCAAATAAAGTTTACACATCTTTAAAATTATGAAAGCTATTATATCTGGAAGTCAAAAATATATGTTCGTTAATCGCGTTTCCGAGTCACCGCACTTTCCCTTGTATTGCTATGCATTTTTCTGTCACTCATCATCTTCTTCCATTGTATGCATTTGATCAAAGACCGACAGACAAACGGCAACTATCATAACCGCCCCCACCACCACCACGCCTTTTGACGGGAAAAAGAGAATGACGAGGGGATAGCAGTTCGTCAATTGATGCATAATGGTAATGTTTCGCATACATTATTATGCAACATTGACGGCAAAACAAGTTTAACTTTACAATTTATTTATGTAATAAAAACAAACATGTTTGTATAAATACTGAGCATATCTAATAGCAATGTGTAATAATATGTTTGGACTGGCAATGTCTTCAGCAATAGCTGAATGTATAAGTGATACAATAATCTCAACTACAAATGTAAAGAAAACAAAGAACAATGATGCTACGATCACAGACAAATAAATAATGGAATATGTACAATGTTTGACAAAACTATAGTCATACTTCCGTGTTACTGGTACATGTATTTGAGCTAATAGTTGCCATTTTCGCTAACATAAATACTTTAATTATATAATAAAAAAATGCCATTTTCGAGTATATGAGACATAAATCCTCTTGAACACAATATTCTTCAACAGTTGTTCTGAAATGTTTTACAAATGCACCTGGGCCTCCTGACCGAAGAAGTGGTCCCTGTATCTTCGACAGCACTAAAACAATCTAACAGTGTCCGGTTTCACCTCCATGCACGCACACTTTATGACGCCACGCCTTTGGAAGTGGATGCATCTGCCGCCCTGTTCTTGACACAGTCCAATTCCCTTGAGCGCTCCCCGCCGCCCCACAATATCCGCACAGTTTCCGGTGGCGCCGTCCATGCGACAAACTCTACGGCGACGACCAGCTGATGTTAACGTCAGAGTAACTAAGACCAGAACCAACATGAGCGATTTTGATGAAGCCATTGCTGAGTATCTTAATTCTGTAAAATTATGTTAGTATTGAAAAACAAGTGTTTTTAAAACCAGCTTCAGAGCTCGACGGTTTCCTTATACCGAGAATATAAGTGTTATAATTATCAATCACACAGAATAGATCGGTGTTATACATGAAAACAGCATAACATGAATTCTTTAATTAAGGTATTAACCAGTCATTATTTTATTAATTTATAAAACCATCGTACGACTTACTTTTTACACAATCGATGATTTCTATAATGTTGAAAGTTTTTTCTACTTTTTTCTCTCTGTTTCCCTCTCGTTCGAATGTCGTCTCCATGGTGTAAACAGCATGCCATTTATACTAGAGAGCGGGTTTTTCCAACATTAAGTGGGTTAACAACAAGTGTGTGAGTCATCAATAATTCTCAGGACTGAAACCGAAACTTGGTCTACAAGAACTGTCATATTTGATTCAGTTTTTTCGGCTCAATATTTAGCAAGAATAATAAAGGTTTGATAGGGAGTTGAGCAATTTTTTACGAACAACGATCTATAGATATCAGATTTTGGCTCAATAAGCATTTTACATATTTTTCGGAAAGGTACGTGGTCGTTCTACAAAATGAATATGCTTTCGTGTCAGACTTTTAGCATTCTGAAGATATACCACTGCTCCGTATGTCCATTTTACCCGTTGTATTAGTGTTTTAAGCGTTCAACTTTTATTCCACTAGGTTTTAAAAGGAGCACGATCTATCTGATGAAATATATTTGTAATTTTAGATACCATAAGGAACAACGGTTAATCTTTTTGTACACTTCGCGAATATTTAACTTTTCAGTGCTGTTTCTTATCTTTTGTAATTTTTAATACCTACTGATGGTGTGTATAGAGTGGTGCTGTGTATCCAAAATGTTGCTTTTTACCAATACCTACAGATTCTCTCCGTAGATTGGTTGTATGTAAACGGCATACATTTTTTATTAACTTCTGAACGTATGTTTTTACGATAGAAGTGTTATATAAAAGGTGGTATAATAATAATATGAATACTCGATACTAAGACAACAATGACTTGTGGCTTAGTTGCTTTGAAGTGATTGCTTCTATTTTATAATAAGATAATTTTTCATTTTTGTATTAACCAAGTAGTGGTTTATTTAACCACAAAACGTTGCTGAGCGTTTCGACACAAATATACAATTTATTTAAAATATATGTTCAAATTGTAAAAGCGTGAAAAATCCAAACATCACCAACAGAAATCCAAAGTCATAAGGTTCCTGTTTTATTAATATATAAACAACAATAATTAACAACACGGGTTACGGGGAATTCCAGATGCGTCACACGCGCGTGAAGCCAGTGTATATACAGAGGGGGAATGCCCACAGCAACTAAACCTTGGGATCTGTGATTTATAAATATAGTCTATGATCTAGTCGTATAGGCACTTTAAACACTTTCCACACTTTCACAATTGGAATATATTTTAATCTTTACATATAATTCGAACTCGAACTAGAGTTTTTAAAATTAAGCGTGATTCCTTTCACTTTGCAGACTGATTTATAACCATTTTTATCACAACGTTGTGTTTTGTACGCATAGTTTTTCGGTCCACCAGTAACAAAATTCGTAATTTTGTTTCCTGAAACCTCGTCCGTCATATCCCCGAGATAATCTCCAAGAGGTGGTTTCCACTGCCCTGGTCTGGATGAAAATATTATCGATCACAATAAAGTGCACGCCTTCCAAGATGTTGTAGATAGCTATTAAGTTTAATACGCGCCTGTGCTGTTGTATATGCAGCTATGACAACGTTTGTCCGGGAAGAAGCCTCAATAAAATCGTCATTGTATGCCCAGTCTAACTGCACAGTTTCTTCATTGACAAAACGGATGTTCTTTATTTCTTGTTGATCACTGGTCATAAAGTCAAAGAACTCGTTTGTATCTGTTACATAAGACGTCTGTGCTAGGTTTGTACGTTGGCCAAACTTGCCCCAGAAGGAGTTCAGCATCAGTTTTGCCAAGGATCGAAGACCTGGATTTTTGCATATCCTGTCATAGTCTAAGAGTATACATTCTTTGTCATAATTTTTTTGCATATATGACTGCTTGTCATCTTCTGTCTTGCACCATTCAGGCCACCCACTGGCCTCCTGTTTGACTTTTAGGAAGGTATTCACATATTCGGTGAATATACCGCCACATTTGGAGTTTTGGTCATACTGTGATATCTTAGGAAAATGCCAAACTTCATAGATTTCCATTATTTTGTAGCCCTGAGACTGGGCCAGTTTGACTTCATCTGTATTCCAAGTACCCAGAAAGGCTCTTTCATTATCAGTGTGCTGACATGGCGACTGCTGGTATTGGTCTGCGCATGATCTACATAGGCTGAAAAGCAGTTTTCCATTCGACTTCACGGGTAAAACAGGTGGATAGAGTCCACGTGGAGGTACAATTTTACACTTGACCAGACCCTCGTATTTGGTAATGTCTTTGAAATTTTCTGTGATAATTTCGGGATGTCCTAGAGGTATTTTACCAGTTTTGTTAACATACGGATACAACGATGTCACACCATAATAGTTTATTTCTTGGTCATTTGACGCTTCTTCGTACAATTTGAATCCTTTTGTTCTTCCACCGTAAAACGCATCTCGCGGCTCCAGTGGGGTCACTATATTCACAGATCTTATAAATTCTTGCAAACCAGGGGTATCCTGTATTTCCTTTTTAAAATCGCATTCCCACTTCGACACGTACGTATATCCCAGGGACTCTATATACTGTTGTCTGTCCAATGTTCTAGCATACAGATCGCCCATTGTCATATCATTCACGGGATTGATGGTGTTACTTTTAAAGCAACGGTTGCAACCGTGCCAAAAGCAACCATTCATTTCTAAAGCAACTTTCTCTCCTTCTTCAGTATCGTAGTATCCGTCAACTTTGTAAGGGCCTATTTGTTTTTCACCGACATTTCGACCATGCTGTATGTACACATCTTTTTGGTATGCAAGGTAAGCCAGCCATTTGTATGCTAAAATAGATTGTTTCTCTTCAGGCCTGTAACCGTGTGTTGGAATAATGCCAATACTTTCGTGCTCCAGAAAATTTCGTCTGAACACCAAATTACATGCCGATGCAATGGTCAAACATTTTTCAAACGGATCTATGCCAGGAACTTCATTCTTTTGTGTTATTTCCTGAAACAATTCTCGAAACTTCAGACAGCATTTCCTCAGGATGTCCACATCTGATCGGCAGTATTTTAACAGTTCATATTGAAAATCAAACGCGTCGTTTTTGTGAATGTCATACCAAGCAAGGAACTCGAATCGTTTGTCTATTTTCATACCATCTGGGTAGTAGTACTTTAGGTCTGGTAACTTTGTCAGAGTGTTGGTTTGATTTTCTTGTCGATTGAATAGATGTGGAAAATAGCCCTTTGCTAATTCTGTGATTCCAAATGCTTTAGGCATATCCGCTAATGCCATTGGAATGAAGTTTATGGAATCTATGAAGCGCATCTTGCATACAGGAACTTTAATGGACATAAATTTCGTTTCATTGGTAATGACCTCAGGAAGAATGGCATTGTCATGTAAGTATTGTAGAACTGGATAGCTGTCATAGCCCTTGAAGTTATGACAAATGACGGTAGCACCAACATTTTCCTCAGAGAATAACCATTGACAAAACTGCTGGGTGGTCTTCTCTCCTTTGAAAACTAGTTCATTTTTTCCACAATGATCACACTCTGAATCGATCGATAAGTTACTGTCCAGGCACTGAGTGCATACCCTTTGTACGACGCATACGTTAGGCCGATGTTCAAAGGAACCACAAGTTGCTTTTCTACAGTTACCGCACTTCCCGTTAACGCCTGAAAGATATCCTTTCTCGCATTGGAGTTGCTGATCTTGTGTACACTCAAAGTCAAAATATATATATTTGGTATCCTTTGTTTTTGTTCTATCAGTTGCGGTCTTATGTTCATCCTCTTCCACTGGCTGCATAAAACACTGGTGATCTTCTTCCACAAAATCTTTGCATGTTTTACAGTATGTTTCATTACACACGTGAGGATTCTTATGCTTCCGCATATTTATTGCTTGTCCGCAATCTCTACATTTGTAATACAGACAGCAAGTTGATGTTCCAGTATCATGATTTTGCTTGTGCATTAAAAAGCATGTTTCGTTGATTAGGTGATTAGTTTCATCAAACACTTCGACAAACCTGTATCAAATATAATGTTTTGACAGTGCTCCGTCAGACGGCCGTGTTGTGAAAAGGTTTTTCGAAGTGTTTGAAGAAACTAAACTTTCGATCAAATTCTGGTAAAAGACCGAATGCGGGGCTCCGTAAGAGGCGTAGACTGCGCTATGTTTCATCTAAAATGGTGAAGAAATAGTGAAGTTATCTTTGTTTTAAGACGGAACATTCGAAGCAAAATATTGCCTTTCGATGTAGCATTTATGACGCAATTTATCACGTGGTATACATACACTGGTATTGTTAATGTGTCTTTTAAGAGTTTAATTCATGGAAAAACTCTCTGCAAAAAACGTACTTTTTACTTTTATCTAATATTGCGTAACATTATTTTGAGTCACAATATAAGAACTTAACAATTCAAATTTTGTATCACAGCTCACTAAACATTTTTATATATTGCATATTCAAATTAAAAAAGGGATCATTAAGTGAAACGTATTCAATTAATCAAAAACCGTTTACACATCTTTAAAATACAATCGCGTGACCGAGTCACCGCATTTTTCCTTACATGTATTGCTAGGAAATTGTCTGTCGGTCATCATCTTATTCCATTGTGTGCTTTTAATCAAAGATAGACAGACGGACGGACACTACCATTACCGTTACCCGGCCGTTTGAAGGGAAATAAGAGACTGGCGAGTGGAAAGCAGTACCTCAATTTATTTATAATGGTAATGTTGCGCACACATTGATATGCAACATTTAGGACAAAACGAGTTGTATTTTACAATTTATTATGTAATAGAGAAACAAACATGATTGAATAAATACTGAGCATATCTTATACCAATGTATACTATATATGTATATGTTTGGACAGGCATTTTCATATACATTCAGTTGTTGCATGTAAAAGTGATAAAATAATCTCAACTACAAATGTAAAATAAACAAAGAACAATAATACTACGACTATCGACAAATAAATAAAGGAAAATATTAAATATATGTTAAAACTATATTTATACTTCCGTGTTAGTGGTACACGTATTTTAACTAATAGTTGCCATTTGTACTTACATAAATACTTCAATTATATAATAAAAATGCCATTGTTGAGAACATTCCTAACATATTATACTCCTGAACACAATATTTTTTAACAGTTGTTTTGAACTGTTTATCGAATGCAACTAGGAATCCGGACGAAGCGGCCCCGGAACAGCACTATAACAGTCTAACGGTGTCCGGTTTCACCTCCATGCACGCACACTTTTTGGCGCCACGCCTTTCGAAGTAGATACATCTGCCGCCACGTTCCTGACACAGTCCGACCCCCTTGAGCGCTCCCCGCCGACCCACAACCTCCGCGCAGTTTCCGGGAGCGCCGTCCATGCGACAAACTCTACGGCGAAGACCAGCTGACGTGAACGTCAGAGCCAGGAGGACCAGAACCAACATAAGCAATTGTGAGGAAGCCATTGCTGAGTATCTACTTTCTGTAAAAGTAATGTTAAGCATTGAAAATATATGTTGTTGATATTAAATACAATTCCATGAAGCTAGCATCACTATGTCGCACCGGTTTCCTGCTTATGTTATCTTGTCTGTGGCGCCCGTGTCAATCATATGCGAATTGGTAATTTACAATCTTACCGAATAAACAAATATATAAAAAAAACATATTCCAAATAAAGTTACATTACTTAACAAGTCATTATCTAATTGATAATAAATACCTACTTTGAATTGTAATTATAGACAATATAATGTTGAAACACTGTTAGAGTGAAGTCTGTACGAGTTGTGGAGTAGACGCCGCGGATAAGGCTAGGTATATACACAAAATATGGTTTCCCATGTTCTATAAATACAAGTTTCAGTAGGGCGTGTTTTGGGAAAGTCATTTTCCTACATACCGTGATTATGACAAATTGTCTAGTTTACAAGTATTTGTAATATGAATACTTCCAAACATAGCCCAGTTACAGTAGATATTATATTCATATATTATAACAAACAACTATTAGTCAGAGCCATATAAATATATCTTAGAAACACTAACAGCAAGATTTCAATTAAAGGGACTCGCTTTTTTTCACCGGCTTTTTTCACCGGTAATTGATCTGAAAACATCAAATTATAATTAATCAACTCTTTGATACTGATATTGCAGAAAAAAATCAATTAAAGTATAAAAAACAATTCTCAAATTTTAGATTGCAAAACATGAACTACTGCCTTATCGCGACGTTTTCCTTCTAAACAAATTCAAATTCAAATTCAAATATTTATTGTATGAAGGCCTCCGGCACATATACAGATATTCATACATAAATACATATAAACAACGTGGAGTTGACCAAACATAGAATTCACAAAATATTAGTTGTTAATATGGCATCATACATGATAATCAACTATTGATAAACTGTCTTTAATTTTGTCTGCATAATACAAATACATAGCTATTTTTTTGCAAAACTTCTTCATTTTTTGTAGATATACAATGGACATTTGATAACAAAATGATATTCATCCTCCACAACATTTTTACAATATAAACAAAATCTATGGTTCCTATCAATTCCGGTATGCCTGCCTGTTTCGATAGCAAGGCGATGCGATGAACATCTAAAATTTGCTAAACATTTACGAAATTTATCAACTGTAACACAGTTCACATATAATTCTGCTTTAAAACACGATTTTATATATATGTAAATTTTATTAAGTTTCATATTCGCAGAACAAGTTTGACTCCATAATTGTAGATGTTGATCTTTTAATCTCGTTTAATATTCTTTAAGAAAGGCACTTTCATTTACTACATGCTGTGACTCCCAAATATATCCAAAACCATTCCTCAACAGATTCATACGCAATACACTAACCCAATTTTCATGACCTAGACTATCATATAATTTTAACATATTGTAACACAACTTAACATATCTATCATCAGGAAGTTTCAAAAAATTTAACCAATATTTAAGACAACGTTTCGAAGCATATATATGTAAAGGTAAACGACCTAGATCACCTAAAACAGCATCATTACAAGCTTTAGAAGATACATTTAAATACCTTTTACATGCATATAATTGGAAATTTTCTATAGCATTCATTGAAGTCATTCCCCAAATTTCAGCACCATATAACATAATAGGTGATATTTTTGTATCAAACATTTAAAAAAATACTGAAGACTTAACAGAAGGTAATGAAGCAATGCCTTTAAAAAGACAATGTAAAGCTTTCATAGCTTTTAGAGCAGAATTCTCTGCCATGTTATACCATGACAATGTACAGCTAAAATATAAACCGACATACTTTAACCCTGATACAACATCTATGTTTTTATGATTATATTTCCATTTCTCTCTACTCGGCAGCTGCCCACCTCTTCTAAAAACAACAATTTTTGTTTCACTAGTATTAACTTGCAACTTAGTATCAGCACAAAATAAGTTTAGCGCATTTAGTTGTTTTTGTAGACCTAAAACTGTATCAGATAACAGAGCAACATCATCTGCAAACATAAGTAGAAACACTTCAATATCAGAAGGGGACAGCTGAACACCATACACACCACTTTGTTCAATATAACTATACAAATCATTAATAAAAAGTGAGAACAATGACTGGACTTAAATTACACCCCTGTCTTAAACCACTTGGACAGTCAGAACACTCTGTTTTTCCATCCTTGCATCTAATACACATTTTGACATCTTTTTAAATTGACTGAAAAGCATCCAATAGCCTTCCTTTAACATTTTGTCTAAATAAGCTTGTATATAATTTTGACCTGTCCACAGAATCAAACGCTTTTTTGAAATCTATAAAAGCAACAAATAACTTCTTACCCTCCGTACTTAAATGCCTGCTTATAACAGAATATAAAACAAAAGCATTATCAGTTGTATTATAACCGTATCTAAATCCTGCTTGCGGCTCCGAGATGGAGTTATAAACTTGAGTATAATAGGTAAGTCTTCTATTTAAAATGCTTATATATATATTGCTTAATACATCAACAAGGGCTAAACCCCTGTAATTATCAGGATTATTACAACTTCCCTTTTTGTGCACTGGTATAATAATAGATAGCGTCCATCTTCTCGGGAACTGACCTGACGTAAATATTTGGTTATAAATACGTAACATATATGGCAATAAATAGAAAATACCATATTTAAAATGTGCAGGCAATAGCTCTCCGGCTGAAGCTTTATTTAACTTTAAGTCATTCACTGCCTCATCAGATTCAATCCTGGAGTTTAAGATGACATGATTTACACCATCCACTTCATTAAAGAAGTCGTCAAAAATAGGGGTTACATTTTCAGTGTCAGTATCAGATTGGAATAAAGTCCTAAAATGCTGCAGCCATTCCTCGCCACTTATATCAGGATCAATTCTTTGTCTGCCAGTTAAACGCTTTATTTTACTCCAAAACTGTTACGGATTTGGCATGGAGTTCTCTAAATCTAAACCAATGCGCTTCTGGCATAGTAATTTCTTAGATTTACAAACACACCTATATTTAGACCTTGCGTCCTTGAAATCAAACAGATCTGCCATACTTTTTGTTGATCTATACAATCAAAGACTACGTAAAGCGTTTCGTTTAAGTTCTTTACATTCATTGTCAAACCAGTTCAAACCTACTTTAAGTTTACTCGGTTTCCTTATTTGGTTAACAAAATCTTTCGATACATATAAAATACATTTTTGGAATTCTTTGACTAAAGTTCTACTATCACAATCCTCTAATTCTAACATATCATCAACAGCTTTGAATTCACCAGTATGTATACTTTGGCTTAACACATCTTGGTAATGTTCATAACTACTTTAATCTATACAAATTTTGCTACTATAAATAGTTTTGTCTTTATCATAATTATCTAGTTTTAATATACTATCAAGACACAAAACTAATGGCATATGATCACTTTCAGGGTTAGCGTCTACTTTGAAATTATTACAAATCTTATACAGGCTATGGCTACATATAAAATAATCCACAACGCTTGACCCAATACCTCCATAGTAAGTAAAATCACCAACACCTTTATCACTCCGAACTCGTCCATTTACAATACATAATGAGTAAGATCTACAAAACTGTAAGATAAATTTTCCAAAAGCATTAACAGTACTGTCTTTCGAAATTCTCATTGTAATAACATCACTCTCAAAAATGGATTCCAGCTGAGCAAACACTGGTATATTTAGATTTATGTTAATAAAGTCATTTAAAGCACCAGTTCTTGCATTTAGATCCCTGTAATGTTGTGAGCATAGAAGCTCCGCCTCTATATGCAAATTAGTAACCGCCCTGCTAAGGCACCAAGGTGGAACCCCTAGAAGTATCAGAGAGGCAGTAGGATTCAGACTATTGATGTACTCACATGTTATACACTTGTAGAATAAATGTAGTAAATATTTAAGTGTCTTTATTACATACCTACATTAAAACACAACAATGGCGACGAGGATAAAAGTGTAAAACACATGAAAAGCGGATTAACTGTGTAAAAAAACTGTGCTGTGTAATTAATTAGTAGGACTGATTATTTACCAAAAAATGGCTCAAGGATTACCAGTATTCCCATCATTCAATGTCACTGAAACAGCAGTGGACAGTCGCTGGAAAAAGTGGTTAGGTCGACTAGAAATCGTGCTAGTTGGTATGGATGTCAAGGACGCTAAACGCAAAAGAGCGTTACTTTTGCACTACGCTGGTGAAGATGTTTATGACATTTTTACAACACTTCCAGACGTGGAGGAAACGTTTGACGCTGCCAAGCAAGCACTAACCCAGTATTTTGCACCCAAGAAAAGTATTGAGTTCGAAGTGTACAAGTTTCGACAGGCAAAGCAAGAACCTCACGAAAACTTGGACAGTTTCCACACACGACTCAGAAAGCTTGGAGAACACTGCGAGTTTGCAAATACAGACAAGGAAATTAAGTCACAAATAATACAAGGCTGTACGTCAACAAGACTAAGGCGCAAAGCGCTCAGATCAGAAATGTCTTAAGACGAAATAATCAAAGAAGCGCGATCTCTAGAACTATCTGACAAAAACGCAAGCGAGATAGAACAATCAGCCAACCACAACAGTTACAACACCTGTGCAATCAGGCAAAAGCGAAAACCAAACCATCGTCAACAACGACAGTCTACCAACACTTACCGTCAGTCACAACAGAAAACACGAAGCTGCAGAAACTGTGGTAAGGAGTATCCGCACATGAATGGCCAATGTCCCGCTGCCGGCAAAATATGTAATTTTTGCAAGAAAATGAATCCTTTTGAGATTGTTTGTCGTTCAAAGCACAAACAGTCAAGGCCAGTGCATACATTGGGTACCGATAATTGCTCAGACAGTGAAATTTCGGACAATGATAAAAGCAGTAACGAATTTGCATTTGGACTTGCAATAAATTCAAACAAGCCAGACATATCATGCAAACGACCTACAATCAAAGTCAAAGTCGAAGGTCATGCCCTAAAAATGCTCGTAGACACAGGGTCATCGATAAATGTCATTGATGAAAAAGCATACAACGCCATGAAACCGAAGCCAAAATTAAACAAAACGGATACGAAAGTATACGCATACGGTTCAATTGAAGCTGTCAAAATTATGGGCCAGTTTCAAGCAATGATAGAAACCAAAGACAAGTTTACGACAGCCATGATATACGTAACGAAAGGAAACAGTGGCAATCTGTTATCATACTCTACATCAGTGTCACTGCAAGTCGTTCCAGAAATATATTCAATGACAAGCAAAAGTGAAATATGCGATAAATTCCCGAAGGTATTCACAGGAATTGGGAAATTGAAAGACACACAAATTGAGTTATTTGTAGACAATACAGTTCAACCCGTTGTGCAACCACATAGAAGAATACCATTTCACCTTCGAAAACAGGTGGAAATTGAACTCAAAAGGCTTGAAGACATGGATATAATCGAAAAGGTAGATGGACCAACAGACTGGGTATCACCGATTGTCGTAGCACCGAAACCGAAGAGCAAAAACAATGAAATACGTATCTGTGTAGACATGCGCCTTCCTAACGAAGCCATTAAAAGGACTCGACACATTATACCGACAATAGACGATCTTATTGTGGACTTAAATGGTTCAAAAATATTCTCAAAATTGGATTTAAATCAGGGATACCATCAACTTGAAATCTCAAAGAAATCACGCAACATAACCACATTCACTACACATGTTGGTCTAAGACGATACAAAAGACTAAACTTTGGATTAACATGTGCATCAGAAGTTTTCCAAAATGCAATACGGACCTCACTTGAAGGACTTGAAGGTGTACAAAACATCAGCGATGACATAATCGTGTATGGCAGTTCGCAAGAGCAACACGACCGTAGACTGGCAGCCGCCTTACGACGTCTACAGGAAAAAGGCCTCACACTGAACAAACAGAAATGTGAAATCAACAAGAAAACGCTTGAATTCTTCGGCTATATTTTCAGTGAAAACGGATTTTCTGCTGACAAGAAAAAGTGTGAAATAATCAAAAACACACCTGCTCCACAAAACGCATCAGAAGTACGAAGCTTCCTCGCAATGACAAACTATGTCTCCAGATTCATACCAAACTACTCCACAACGACAGAACCTTTGCGAATGCTCGTGAAAAAAGATGCCAAATTCGTTTGGGAAGAAAGACAGCAAAATGCTTTTGATAAACTCAAATCGGATCTAAGCAGTGAAACTGTAATGACATATTTCGATCCAAAATTGACAACACAAATTGTTGCAGATGCAAGCCCCGTAGGCATAGCAGCAATCATGCTGCAAGGAGGGAAAGTAGTTAGCTACGCAAGCAAATCATTAACAGATACCGAGAAAAGGTACTCTCAGACCGAGAAAGAAAACTTAGCTATCGTATGGGCAATTGAACACTGGCATATATACCTCTTTGGACACAAATTCACTGTCATAACAGACGCAAAAGCGCTTGAACACATATACAAAAACCCGAAGTCCAAGCCGCCAGCCAGACTGGAACGGTGGCGAATGAAAATGCAAGCCTATGATTTTGATGTCATATACAAGCCAGGTGAATCAAACATGTCAGACTACCTAAGTAGGCACCCTGATGTCACAAAGACGCAAGCAAGCAACGCAGGAAAAATCGCAGAAGAATACCTGTCATTCATTACATACCATGATGTTCCAAAAGCGATGACGTTGCATGACATAATCAATGAGACAAGCAGTGACAACGACCTACAACAGGTGATGCAAAACGTCAGACAATCCTCGTGGAAATCAAATTACAAAACAAATACGGTACTAGATACACTTGCACGTGTGAAAAATGAACTGACAGTTGTGACGTTCAAAAACGGCGAAGTTCTCTTGCATGGAAATAGAATCGTGTTACCTAAACAGTTGCAACAGAAGGCTATGTCAATAGCACACGAAGGACACCCAGGAATAGTTAGGACAAAACAACTATTGCGCGAAAAGGTGTACTTTCCTAAAATGGACAAAATGGTTGAGGACTTGTGTAACAGTTGTATTCCCTGTCTCGCAGCAACTGATAAAAACTCCAGGGAACCACTTCAAATGACTGAAATGCCAAAACAGGCATGGGATTCAGTGAGCATGGATTTCTTTGGACCATTTCCTGATGGAAAATATCTTCTTGTTTTGATTGATGACTTTTCAAGATTCCCAATTGTTGAAATAATAACATCTCTTAATGCAAAATCAGTTATTGAGAAGCTTGACAAAATATTCTCAGAATATGGAATACCTGAAGTACTGAGAACTGACAATGGACCGCCGATGAAAAGTGCAGACTTTCAAAACTTTTCAAAACAATTTGGTTTCAAACACAGAAAAATAACCCCTATCTGGCCTCAAGCAAACGGAGAATGCGAGCGTTTCATGAAAACAATAGGAAAAGTAATTCGTGCAGCAAAAACTCAAAAAGCAGATTGGCGCACAGACATGTATGCATTCGTACGCAACTATAGAGCTACAAAACATGCGACTACAAAATACAGTCCAGCAGAACTATTATTTGGAAGACAGATTAGAATAAAATTACCATTTGCACCATCGAAACCTTCAAAGGAAAATGTGCAAGTCAAAGCTCGTGAAAATGACGCATATCAAAAAGCTAAAATGAAATCGTACGCGGACGCAAAACGGCATGCAAAGCCGGCAACATTTAACGTTGGCGACTCTGTACTTGTCAAACAACACAAAACAAACAAGTTCTCCACACCTTTCGACAGTCAGCCATATAAAATTACAAAGATAAACGGTTCGATGATAACAGCGAAAAGAGGAGACAAGTCAATCACCCGCAATTCGTCCTTTTTCAAGCTGATAAGGCTACAAGACTCCGACAGCGAGGACGACTTCGACGACTTCTACCGTCCTGGCACTGTACGTACAGACGAACAAGAGCCTTCACAACCGAGACGTTCATTGCGAAATCGAAACCCCCCAGAACGTTTCCAAGACTTTGTGCAAAAGTGATTTATTGTGAAAAGGGCATAATAATCCCTTTATGGATTTAGATTAATTTACCAATATGTCTGCGCATTCTTTGTATGTTTAAGAAATGGAATATTTGTTTACTTTGTTATCATTTTAATTCAGGTCATTTCGATGCTAGTGCAAATTTCTTTATATGTAACAGTGTAATTCTAGTGACCAGTCTAAATTTATTGAACAGACTCAACTTTCTATCGAAAACTGAGTTACCTGGAATTCTTTGGAATTTACAATCCTCCCAGAGACATGCTATTAATCTCAGAAAACGACCAGTGTAATGACAAACAGATAATTTGTTTACAAAAACTTTGTGGTGAATCAAGCAATTAGTGCTCGCCGCTGCCATAAATCTGACACCGTTGGACATTAGCTCTATCTGACACTGGCCATAATGCCACAATTCGTAAACTGCCAGAACATTAACTACTCTCCTAATGAATTGACTATCATGTGGTTAAACAAATTTAATGATTGAAATTGTTTTAATATTAAACTAATCTTTGGCAGATGCTGAAAGTTTAAATCTGAGAAAAGATGGGATGTAATGTTGTGAGCATAGAAGCTCCGCCTCTATATGCAAATTAGTAACCGCCCTGCTAAGGCACCAAGGTGGAACCCCTAGAAGTATCAGAGAGGCAGTAGGATTCAGACTATTGATGTACTCACATGTTATACACTTGTAGAATAAATGTAGTAAATATTTAAGTGTCTTTATTACATACCTACATTAAAACACAACAATCCCCACATAGCAACAACTCATATGCCTTGAAATTGTATTCGCTATTACACAACAATGTTTCAAATTCAGATAAACCACTGACTGTTTTATCCGTATAAAATGGTGACACTTGTGGTGGATTATATAATGACACTAAAAGAATCTGTTTATCAGGACAAAATATACCTTTAACAATAACTATCAATATTCCGTAAATAAAATCTTCACAAACACGTCTTACATACTGAGTTAGGTAATCCTTTATAAAAATTGCTACACCCCCCCATATTTCTCCCAGCCTTCAAAGATTTTTTCGCAGGGCAAAAATAACAAAAATAACCAGGTAGAATATGTTGAATGTCATTACACTCCAGACACCATGTTTCTTGGACACAGATAATGTCGAACGCCAATAAATATTGTATAAAATCAGCAATATTCAATTTAGTATAAATTCCTCAAATATTCCATGATATAATTTCCACGTTAAGTTTCCGAACAAATGAGAGTTGACCACCCCCCCCCCCCTAGTCTATAACATAAGCTGTTTCCGCGTCTGGCTGGATCTCCATGTCGTCATGCTGAGGTGGCTGTACCTGCTGATCTTGGCGCCTGGTTGCTCGCCTGAATACTCGGGGTTGAACGTTATTGTCAAGCACAACTAAAGTACCCTTCTTAAAGTAACCTTTTTTACCCGACCTTTTAAGATCATCTAATTGTATCTTTTCATAGCTTGTAAGATCGTTGGCCATTCTGACACCCTGCAGCCTTAATTTATCTCTAAACTTAAACAGCTCAAATTTCTTATTATGATCTTTAAACTTTACGAGAACCATTCCAGGGGAGTCCTTTGAATATTTTCCAAAACGTTGGGCAAAAGTTAAAACATCATCAAAGTTTATATCATACCTTTCAATACAGAATTTATAACTTTGTACTTGGTATCATCAGATGATTCGTGCTCCTCTTAGATTGCCTTTAAGCGTCTCGCGCTCTATTGAGCTCATTTGCTTCTTAATAATGTCAATATGGTCTCGATTTTAGACACGCAACTCAAAATGTATAAATAACACAACTTTTCTCTTTAAATCGGCGAACATTTTGTAGTTCGTTCGCCTGTGTGGGGAGAAAGAAAGAAACTGTCCTTAAAACAGTTAAGTTTTTCCTGTCTAATCAAAGCATAGTTATTGCCCTTGACTTAGGAAAAGCAATGATTTCTCAACTTGTCGCATTTCTTCACTTAAAGAATATGACTGATAATGAAATTTAAATCGAACATGGCAATAAGTTATTTGCACGCGAATATTGGGTTCGGTTTTCAACAATGACAAATTACTCGACCAAAGTTGAAATATTGAGCTTTTCCATTCATATGTTACGTGATAATAGCGAGGTTTACCGGATTTTGTGAACAGGGTGCATATTCGATATCGGGTATACCCAGTGATAAAGACCACATGTCCGATATCGGATATACTCAGTGATACAGGGCGCATGTCCGATATCGCCTCGGGTATACCCAGTCATACAGGGCGCATGTCCGATATAGGGTATACTCAGTGTAACAGGGCGCATGTCCAATATCGGGTATACCCAGTGATACAGGGCGCATGTCCGATATAGGGTATACTCAGTGAAACAGGGCGCATGTCCGATATCGGGTACACTCAGTGATACAGGGCGCATGTCCGATATCGGGTATACCAGTGATACAGGGCGCATGTTCGATATCGGGTATACTCAGTGATACAGGGCGCATGTCCGACATCGGGTATAACCAATGATACAGGGCGCATGTTCGATAACGGGTACACTCAGTGATGCTGGGCGCATGTCCGATATCGGGTATATTTAGTGATACAGGGCGCATGTGCGATAACGGGTATACCCAGTGATACAGGGCGAATGTTCGATATCGGCTATACTTAGTGATGCAGAGCGCATGTCCGATATCGGCTATACTTAGTGATGCAGAGCGCATGTCCGATATCGGGTGTACTCAGTGATATGGGGCGCATGTCCGATAACGGGTATACTCAGTGATACGGGGCGCACGTCCGATATCGGCTATACTTAGTGATACTGGGCGAACGTCCGATATCGGGTATACTCAGTGATGCAGGACGCATGTCCAATATCGGGTATACTCAGTGATACAGGGCGCATGTCCGATATCGGCTATACTTAGTGATACTGGGCGAACGTCCGATATCGGGTATACTCAGTGATGCAGGACGCATGTCCGATATCGGGTATACTCAGTGATACAGGGCATATGTCCGATATCGGGTATACTCAATAGTACAGGGCGCATGTCCGATATCGGGTATACTCAATAGTACAGAGCGCATGTTCGATATCGGCTATACTCAGTAGTACAGGGCGCATGTTCGATATCGGGTATACTCAATAGTACAGAGCGCATGTTCGATATCGGGTATACTCAGTAGTACCGGGCGCTTGTCCGATATCGGGTATACTCAATAGTACAGGGCGCTTTTCCAATATCGGGTATACTCAGTGATGCAGGGCGCATGTTCGATATCGGGTATACTCAGTGATACAGGGCGCATGCCCGATATCGGGTATACCCAGTGATACAGGGCGCATGTCCGATATCGGGTGTACTCAGTGATTCAGGGCGCATGTCCGATATCGGGTATACTCAGTTATACAGGGCGCATGTCCGATATCGGGTTTACTTTGTGATACATGGCGCATGTGCGATATCGGGTGTACTCAGTGATTCAGGGTGCATGTTCGATATCGGGTGTACTCAGTGATACAGGGCACATGTCCGATATCGGTCGTACTCAGTGATACAGGGTGCATGTACGATATCGGGTGTACTCAGTGATACAGGGCGCATGTCCGATATCGGGTGTACTCAGTGATACAGGGCGCATGTTCGATAACGGGTATACTCAGTGATGCAGGGCGCATGTCCGATATTGGGTGTACTCAGTGATACACGGCGCATGTCCGATATCGGGTTTAATTTGTGATACAGGGCGCATAACCGATAGAGCTAAAACCTGAAAACAATCAAAATCCACAGAAGCGCACTACGAAAGCGGACAACGGAAGTGGACAACGGGCGAGTGCAAGGGAAGCGGCAACGGACGCGGACTACGGAAGTGGACTACGTCCGCAGGCAAAGAAAGCTGACTAAAGAAGCGGACTACGGACACGGACTACGGAAGCGGATTACGGACGCGGGCATGGAAGCTGACTACGGAAGGGGACTACGGCCTCGGACTACGGAAGCGGACAAAGAAAGCGAACTACAGACGCGGACAACGGACGCAGACAAGAGAGGCGGACTACGGACGCGGGCAAAGGAAGCTGACTACAGAAGCTGACTATGGGCGCGGACTACGGAAGCGGACAAAGTAAGCGGACTACGGCCCGGACAAGGTAAGCAGACTACGGACGCGGACAAGGTAAGAGAACTACGGACGCGAACAAGGTAACAGTACTACGGACGCGGACAAGGTAAGAGTACTACGGAAGCGGGCAAGGTAAACGGACTACGGACGCGGACAAGGTAAGAAGACTTCGGACGCGGACAAGGTGAGAGTACTACGGACGCGGACAAGGTAAGCGGACTACGTACGCGGAAAAGGTAAGCAGACTACGGACGCGAACAAGGGATGAGAACTACGGACGCGAACAAGGTTACAGTACTACGGACGCGGACAAGGTAAGAGTACTACGAAAGCGGGCAAGTTAAACGGACTACGGACGCGGACAAGGTAGGAGGACTTAGGACGCGGACAAGGTAAAAGTACTACGGACAAGGTAAGTGGACTACGGAAGCAGACAAGGTAAACGGACTACGGACGCGGATAAGGGAAGACGACCTCGGAAGCGGACGCGGACAGGGTAAGCGGACTACTGACGCGGACAAGGTAAGAGAACTACGGACGCGGACAAGATAAGAGTACTACGGACGCGGACAAGGTAAGAGGACTACGGACGCGGACAAGGTAAGAGAGCTACGGACGCAGACAAGGGAAGAGGACTTCGGAAGCGAACGCGGACAAGGTAAACGGACTACGGACGCGGACATGGTAAGAGTACTACGGCAGCGGACAAGGTAAACGGACAACGGGCGCGGACAAGGTAAGAGGAGGACTTCGGACGCGGACAAGGTAAACGGACTACGGACGCGGACAAGGTAAGAGAACTACGGACGCGGACAAGGTAAGAGAACTTAGGAAGCGAACGCGGACAAGGTAAACGGACTACGGACGCGGACATGGTAAGAGTACTACGGCAGCGGACAAGGTAAACGGACAACGGGCGCGGACAAGGTAAGAGGAGGACTTCGGAAGCGGACAAGGTAAACGGACTACGGACGCGGACAAGGTAAAAGTACTACGAACGCGGACACGCGGACAAGGTAAGAGTACTACTGCGGACGCCGACATGGTAAGAGAACTTCGGACGCGGACAAGGTAAACGGTCTACGGACGCAGACAAGGTAAGAGAACTACGGACGCGGACAAGGTAAGAGTTCTTCGGACGCGGACTAGGTAAGAGTACTAAGGACGCGGACAAGGTAAGCGGACTAAGAAAGCTGACAAGGTAAGCGGACTTCGGACGCGGACAAGGTAAGAGGACTACGGACGCGGACAAGGCGAGAGAACTACGGACGCGGACAAGGTAAAAGTACTACGGACGCGGAAAAGGTAAGAGTACTACGGAAGCGGACAAGTTAAGCGGACTACGGACGCGTACAAGGTAAGAGAACTACGGGTGCGCACAAGATAAGAGTACTACGGACGCGGACAACGTAAGCCGACTACGGAAGCGGACAAGATAAACGGACTACGGACGCGGACAAGGTAAGAGTACTACGGACGCGCACAAGGTCGGAGTACTACGGAAGCGGACAAGGTAAACGGACTACGGACGCGGACAAGGTAAAAGTACTACGAACGCGGACAATGTAAGAGTACTACGGACACAGACAAGGCAAGAGGACTTCGGAAGCGGACGCGGACAAGGCAGTAAACGGACTACGGACGCGGACATGGTAAGAGTACTACGGACGCGGACAAGGTAAGAGTACTACGAATGCTGACAAGGTAAGTGGACTACAAAAGCGGACTATGGAAGCGGACAAGGTAAGCGGACTACGGACGCTGACAACGTAAGAGGACTTCAGAAGCGGACTATGGAAGCGGACTACGGAACGGGAATAATGGAAGCGGATTACGGCACAAGAATAACGGAAACAGATAACCGAAGCGGACTACGGGACGGGAATAAAGAAAGCGGACTATGGAATGTAAATAACGGAACTTGGCTGACTTCGGAAACGGAGTTTCAATAAAAAAAAATAGGGATGCAAACGAATATTCGAATATTCGATCAAACGTTTGGTATTCGAATGTCAAAATGGGTATTCGAATATTCGAAAAAAGTAATAATAATGATAATTCTTAATAAAGAGAATAACAAACCTTTTGCCTACAACACTGTTGCGTTTGTCTTGTTTTTACAACGATTGGCCCCTAATGCAAGAGGTGTGAATGTGATGACAATACACTAAACACGTGCCATATGTCATTTAGGGACATATCGTCGGGTACTATAAAAAGTCTTCCTACTTTTACAATATCTGGCTAGGAATCGGCTTTAACACCGACGCGTTGTCTTGGCTGCAAATTAAACTGTGTAACATAGCTCAAATCGTGATATGAATGGCATGTGCTAAAATTTAATATGCTTAAACTTTTTTCCATGTTTCGATACAATGTTTGTGCTTTGAAATGTAAATGTATGGTATAGCGTTTTAGGATATATTTCCTATATTGTTGCACAAATGATGAGTCTAATCCACATATGTTATTATTGTAATAGTTCCGGAGTTGGTTTGGGTTTTCCATAGTTATATTTAGTCAATTTAGAGGTCAATCTCAGAACGAGGCTGCACGTCTTGCGGAAAGACCCTCACATTGGCGCAAAACGCTTTTTGACTAGGAATCCATCTAATTTCACATTGTTTACAAGTATAAAGGCAGCGGAATTAAAATTATTCGATTTTGTTGTTTGTCTGTTGATAATGTATTGTTTTTTTTTCTTCCTGAAAATGAACAGTTACAAAGGCTCATTGGGGGAAATCAGGGTCCGCCGCGCGTACTGGCTACGACAAAGTATGGTAAAATTGTCCCGGCTATTACCTAAGCGAATAATAATAGTAGCTTACTACATCTTCTAAAATATGTATTTCGGTAATCGAATATTCGAATATTCGATCGAAAGAATTACCGAATATTCGAATATCAATTTTGCCATTCGTTTGCATCCCTAATAAAAAATGATAGTACGACAAGTCGAACATGTAATCTAATAGTTTTACAATTTTAAAATAGTGTTACTGTTATTATAAGTAGTACATTCAATTATTTGCATGCGCTTCTGAATTTTGGACTTAAGTATACTTTAGCTCGAGTTTCAAAAATCTCAATTATGAAAATCTCACAATAGTGGTCTCGATTTCAAAACCATTTGAGCTTTTGAGTGAAATAAATGTTAAAGCCATGACTAATGACAATGCGCCACATTCATGACTACAATCCCGGTTTTTCATTGAAATCTACACCCACATAAAGTCATAGGATTTTCTTAAATCACAAAGAATATTTAACTGAAATCAAGTCGGCAAGGGGAGCACAGCCCGGCGCTGACTAATCTTTAGGAAAACCAAAAAATGAATGCTAATTATAAAAGTGTTCTGTAGCTGACTCTGTACTAGTAAATGAGTATTAACGACCTTTAGTAAAGCTATTGATATCAATCAGTCCAGCGGTCCATTGGCACAGGCATCAGTCTGAACATTAAATTCAACATAATTTTATATAGCTGTCAAAATATAAAACTGCTAATAGACATCAGTCTGAACACTAATTCCAACATCTACAGCTGTCAAAATATAAAAATGTTAATAGACACCAGTCTGAACACTAATTCCAACATCTACAGCTGTCAAAATATAACACTATTAACAGGCACCAGTCTGAACACTAAATCCAACATCTACAGCTGTCAAAATATAAAAATGTTAATAGACAACAGTCTGAACACTAATTCCAACATCTACAGCAGTCAAAATATAAAAATGTTAATAGACACCAGTCTGAACACTAAATCCAACATCTACAGCTGTCAAAATATAACACTGTTAACAGGCACCAGTCTGAACACTAAATCCAACATCTACAGCTGTCAAAATATAAAACTGTTAATAGACATCAGTCTGAACACTAAATCCAACATCTACAGCTGTCAAAATATAACACTGTTAGTAGGCACCAGTCTAAACACTATAGCCAACATCTACAGCTGTCAAAATATAACACTGTTAATAGGCACCAGTCTAAACACTAAATCCAACATCTACAGCTGCCAAAATATAACACTGTTAATAGGCACCAGTCTAAACACTATATCCAACATCTACAGCTGTCAAAATATAACGTTGTTAATAGGCACCAGTGTAAACACTATATCCAACATCTACAGCTGCCAAACTATAACACTATTAATAGGCACCATTCTAAACACTAAATCCAACATCTACAGCTGTCAAAATATAAGGCACAAGAAGAACACCTAATTTATGGCCAAAATCTTTCAAACACAAATGTTGTGAAATTTCATTATTTAAAAAAGCTAGCTATTTAATCCTGTACTCACATATACCGGCGAACTCTTAATTTTTCAACGTTGAAAATATACTCTAACAACAGTTGATCAAAGTAGTCATTGAAATCTGATCAGTGCTAAATGTTGATAAGTAACGAGATCATTTTTTAAAAGTTAATACAATTTATGAGGAACATCAGAGATCGACGCCAGAGATTGTCCGTAGAATGTGTCTCTTCAAGAACCAGCGACTTCCGCGATCTTTCTGGCTAGCTCCTTCACACGCATTGTCGAGCCGGAGCTTAAACCTACAACTTCCTGGACGGGTTTTAACTCACGGTTTATAGATTCATAGAATTTCATTGACACCGCTGGTTCTTGTTCACGAATAATACCAATGCTTCCTCGATTTGAGACCATTGGTGGAATCTGCGAGGTCTGAATTGTCTGGAGTTTTACCAATCGACAGCGGTTTCGCTTTTAATACGAATGTAAAATTTTAAACTGCAAAATAAGAGATAATAGCTATTCACGGCGTTATCCTTCCTTACAATTACAAGTAACTCAAAATATATACACAACGCCTTTTCCTACATTGGTTAAAGTTTAGGAGTTCGCTCGCTCCATGCTTTCTGTACGCCTGTGTGTGGTGATGGAAGTGCCTATGTATCCGGATAATCCAAAATAATTTCCTTCAAAGGCATTGTAATATGTAACTTACAAGGGTCAGTTTTCAACGATGGTCAACATAACACGCGTTGAAGGGTAAGTTTTCAACGATGGTCAATATAGCATGCGTTGAAGGTCAGTTTTTAACGATCGTCAGAATAGCACGAGTTAAAAGGTCAGTTTTCAACCAAGGTCAACATGCGTTGAAGGGGCAGATTTCAACGTAGAAAATCGAGAAGCCATTCGATGAAAAACTTAATATCCCCTAGGTAAGAGGATATTTAGCTTCCCTATTATGTGGAAATATTGTCGTGGAATCATGATAAGTTGTTGTATTATGTCCCATGACGTGATAAGCAGCCGAAAAGGTAGATTCTGCATCATACATCATGCTGTCTGTGGAAAAACCCGGTATAAAAAGGCCCGGACCAGAAAGGCCCACTTTTGAAATCGAAGAAAGTGATATTTCTTCCCAAATACGGAAGTGGGCATTGAATTGGTCAATAGTCTGCGTACTTAAATTTACAAAAATCAAAACAAGCAATTATAAACGTCACATATGGCTTTACGACAAGGGTAACTATGGCGAATTCCGAAATAAATTGCAAGCAACAAACTGGGAAAACATTCTTAACTCAAACAACATCGATCAGACAGCATCCAGTATATCAGATACAATTATCTCAGCAGCTTTACAAACAATACCAAATAAAAATGTAACAATAAGACCTAATGACATCCATTGGATAAACAATATGATTCGTAAATAAATAAAAATCAGGAAAAAAATACACAAATTAGCTAAACGGCAAAACACTGAGACACCTGGTCAAATTTTAGGAGGTCCAGAAATGAAGTCAAATACTCAATTCGAAAGGCAAAAGAAGAACATGAAAACAAATTAATAATTCAAGTTAATAGTAGCAATATCTCATCTAAAAAATGGTTTAAAATGCAATTTTACCAATATTAATAGAAAATGATCGCACTGTGTCAACAGATCAAGAGAAAACTGAAATGCTTAACAACTATTTCTATAAACAATCAACACTTCCAGATGAAAGCACTCAACCGCTCCCTCACGTACGAAATGCTACGTCAGTCTTATCAGACATCGTCATCTCTCCTCAAGATGTCTTAGACGCGATCACCTCTATCGACCCTTCAAAGGCTTGTGGACCCGATCTTGTCAGTCCCAGACTTATACGAGAGGGTGCAACTGTCCTTGCTACGCCCTTTTCCATATACTTTAGTAAACTAATTCGTCAATCTGTTTTTCCGTCGTCATAGAAACTTGCAAACCTTTATCCGATCTTTAAAAAAGGAGACCCGTCTAATCCAGCCAACTACCGGCCTTTTCGTTGCTCAGCTGTCTTGGAAAACTGATGGAGCGTTGTATCCATAAGGTTCTTTATAACTATCTCGTTAGTAACAAACTTTTATCCACTCTCCAATCAGGCTTTATCAAGGGTGACTCTACAATCAACCAGCTCACATTCTTGTACAATGACGTCTGCAAAGCGCTTGACGATGGCAAAGAAGTCCGCGCAGTCTTCTGTGATATTTCTAAAGCGTTCGATAGGGTTTGGCATCGAGGTCTCCTCCACAAACTATCTGCTCTTGGTATTTCTGGCTCTTTGCTTCGTTGGTTCTCTTCCTATCTATCATTTCGCCAACAGCGTGTGTTATATGCTGGTTTCTCGTCATCTTTGTATTCTGTCAACGCCGGTGTCCCCCAGGGGTCAATTCTCGGCCCACTTCTCTTTCTCGTTTATATAAACGACATCACAACGGACATCAATGCCAATATTCGCTTATTTGCTGACGATACAAGTTTATACATCGTGGTCGACCATCCCGACACAGCTAGCACTGTACTTAACAGAGATCTTCAAACCGTCTACTCCTGGTCCCGAACATGGCTTGTTTCCTTCAATCCAGACAAGTCTAAGTCTATGATATTTTCTAGAAAACACAATAAGCCTGTAATTCAACAACTTTACATGAACCATATTCCAATAGAACAAGTCGAGTCACATAAACATCTCGGTATAACACTCTCAAACGATGCCAAATGGACATAGCACATCACTCTAATGTTGGGAAAAGCTTGGCAACGTATCGGTCTGCTTAGGTCCTTAAAGTATCACCTTAATCGTCCCTCTTTAGAAAAAAAATGTACATGTCTTTTATTCGACCGCTTTTGGAGTATGGTGACATCTTATGGGACAACTGCACAAATCAGCAAAAATCTGATATAGAGTCTGTGCAAAATGAGGCTGCTCGTATAGTTTCAGGTGCAACTAAATACTGTAATATCAACTCAATGCTCGCTGAACTAAAATGGGAGTCCCTAGCAGACAGGCGTAGAAAACACAAGCTTATTACCTTTTACAAAATATATCACTCACTTTCTCCTAAATAACTAACAGATCTTATTCCCGCACAAGAACAAACACGATACAATCTTCGAACTACCAACAATACCCCAACTATTATAGTAAGAACACAACTTTACCAAAACTCTTTCCTTCCAGCACCTATATGTGAATGGAATAAACTTCCATACAACATCAGAAATCTGCCGTCTTTGATATCATTTAAGAAATCTCTTAATCCAAACATGTCCAAAGCCAAACCAATATTCAGCTTTGGATCACGCACTGGACAAATATTACACACCAGATTAAGACTTGGCTGCAGCTCACTTAACTATGACCTCCATCGAAGAGCAATAGTCGATTCCCCTTTGTGTCGTTGCGGATCCGTTGAAACTGCCGAACACTTCTTACTTTATTGTCCACTGCTTGTAGACATTTGACGCCGCTTCTTGAGCACTATGCCATGTGCACCTATTTATCAAAATCTCCTCTATGGAAACGGAACTCTTTCATTTGAACAAAACAAAGTAATATTTTCACTTGCGCAATTGTACATAACTGCCTCTAGGCGGTTCGGTTAGCAATGAGCAGCAACAAACAATACACGAAGACCAACCCTCCCTGGCGTATCGGGCTGATCACGCCTGTCCCATAATCGGTGTGCGACCAACAATTTTCATTTTTTATCATTTTTAGATAGTATTAAAAAGACAAAATCTATCAATTATGATCATTTTCAACGTAGCATATGCCATGTCTCATCTGTTTCTTATGCACTTTATCTAAGTAGAGGAGCAGAATTAATATAAGTTATTTCTTGTTTTCTAATCCTCGAACATATTGTGATGTATTTCATTTCTATACATATAACGTATGTATGTTTGTATGCTATTTGTTAAATAAATAAAGTTTAAACTAATGGGTCTTTTGTTGTTTGTTGACCGACCTCACCGGACCATTCCAGGATAGCAATTCCGCTTTTTGCGGCGCTCATACATAGCCTATTATGGCTCCCGATTTAAAGCAGACGGCGCCACGACACGAAAAGTAAAGAAGTCGGATTACTATCCTTAATGATCTGGAATGTCTTCTTATTATAGTCTGAACGCAGTCGTGTACATTCGTAACTTAGCCCAGCGGACCGGGAATGGTCCGGAGGAGTTAGGTGCGTCACGTTACATTCGGGAAACCCAACCGCCGGATCATAATCATTCTGTCTTTGCTTACCTTGCTGAAGATACACATCGAATCAGAATCGGATTGAGAATGGGATAACCGGGAGGAATTCGGCTGGAAACGGCTGCATCGGGAAGCTTCCTGAACATTATCTGATTGTTTTCGTGAATAAATACATGTTTTTTATACCGGATCTTGATTATGCTTTAGACAAATTTTAATATTCAATGGTCCTATCAAGCCGACAGAACAAATCGTGAATGCGTTACTGACGAATTATATATCAATTTCAAGTTCAAAGTTTCAACAAATTTTAGAATTATAACATCAATATGAAACCTATAATTGAAAGTGTGCATTTGTTATAAACTTTAAAGAATACATCCATTTGGTAATGAGGAGATTATATATAAATAAGAATCTTCAGGTTACGGCCAAATACTTTCCACAAATCACCATTATATAAGGGAGGGAAGCGAGTACAGCCCACCGTGTTTTACCATCAAGAGTTGCTCTCCCCAGACACAAGGGAAGGTTTAGAGGGTTATGTAACGGTTAGGGCCGGAGTACTGTTTTATTGTCGATTGGTTTGTTTTACATCCTCCAAGGTTATATTTAATTGAGGAAAAGGCTGTGGTCAAAACATTGTAAAATGATAGCTGAAGTACCTTTATTAAAAGTCAAGTTTTAATTAAAGCTGCACTCTCACAGATTGAACGTTTTTAATTTTTGTCTTTGAACGAGCCATTTTTTGCAAAAATCCATTGAAACCAGTTATATAAGACTGCTGACAAAAAAATTAGATCGCAGATTTTTTTTATTTAAGTTCAAAAATTAATGTTTTATGCATTTTTCTTAAACCGTTAGTAACGGTTTAAGCCATAAGACTTTGATTTTCGAACGGAAATGTGCAAATCTGCGGTCTGATCTTTTGTCAGCAATCTTATATCATTGGTTTGCAGATATTTACGCATTTTTTTTCTTTTTCCAAGACAAAAAATAAAAAATTGTAAAACGGTAAATCTGTGAGAGTGCAGCTAACCACGTCACGATGTTTGGACTCTAGATCTTTTGACTTGAGAATGTTTGCCAATTTTACTAACTACATTCAATTCCTAATAAAACCAAACAAAAAACATTTTAGGTGTTTATCTCAAAAGGTACAATTCAAACATTTTATTTTTGCTATCACAACAGTATAGTAAGAATTTTGCAAACTTTGTTACAATTAGAACAACTCGTGATTGCGGCACCTTTCACATATGTACATGAGACTTCGTGTCCGATGGTGGAATTTCCAATGTAGGATGATTTAATACGTAATTATATTGTTTAAGAATCACAATGGGATGGAGAAATTGTTTTGAAATCGGGTCAATGGTTTCTAAAAAGAAGATATTCAAAAATTTCCATATATATATATATATATATATATATATATATATATATATATATATATATATATATATATATATATATATATATATATATAGTAATATACATTGTATATTGGTAACTAGTCCCGCCCCTGGCAACCATGTTTTTTATGAATCAACATGGCGTGAAGAAATTTGACAGAGGGTCACCTTAGGATCATATCTGTGAAATTATTTTGCAATCGGGCCAATAGTTTTTGAAAAAAGATTTTCCTTGTTTTCCGTATAGACAGAATGTGTTAAATAGCCCTGTCCCCTTGCGGCCATCTTTTTTACGAATCAACATGGGGTGAGAGAACTTGATCGAGGGTCACCTAAGGAACATTACTATGAGATTAAAATCAGGGCAGCGGATTCCGAGGAGAAGATTTTTAATGTTTTCCATACAGACATTGAGAAAAGTAGCCCCAGCGGCCGTGTTTTTTAAGATTCAACATGGGGTGAAGGACATTGATACAGGGTCACCTAAAGAGCATCTCTGTGATTGTATGTTAAAATCAGTGTGTTTTTTTCTATTGGTTTCTATTGCAATCACAGTTCAACACGGAACAACTTTATTTAAGGAATCTGTAAAAGGACTACCCAAGGAAAACTCCTATTTTGTTGAATTTCCCAGACGAGAAATTGTTTGAAAGAAAATGTGGAGAACGGACGCCGATGGACGACGGTCAATCACCCTAATACAATAGCTCACGCTGAACACTTTGTGCTCAGGCGAGCCAAAAAGCCCCTTTGTGAGTAAATTAATTTCGCACAAACCGCAGACTTTAACATTCTTTGAGAACATATTAAAATAAGTTTTTTTTAACAAGATTGACTTCAAAAAATTGATACATGAAACTATGCACATGACAATCATATTTGCATAATAAGATAAACAGATAAATAAAATAACACCGAAGAAAAAAAAACTTGTGCAACGGTCATACGGTTCTTCCTTTCCAGTAAGACTGCAATATTCAGTGATATTACCTACACACACTTTGGGGTCTGACTTTGTAAAAACTTAATTATCAATATACCCTTAATGCAGAAAAATGTTTCATACTGTGAAGTTACATAAGTCCTGTAAACATCCACGTCATATTTCTTTGCAAGGGTCCCTTTTCCATGAAAAAACATTTGATATATATTCTTTTTGTTAATCAAATGGCTTATTACAATAGAATCAATGGTTTTATCATATATTTTTCTAAGTAAAAATACATAAAGATCTGCATAAAAAATAATCATGAATTGCAACAAACACTCCAAATATTCTCAGAATTCCTTAACATTCATTAAATAAAAATCAAAAACAACTACCATTCTACCAATAAATACCACCAACAACTACCATTCTACCAATAAATACCACCAACAACTACCATTCTACCAATAAATACCACCAACAACTACCATTCTACCAATAAATACCACCAACAACTACCTCTCTACAAATAAATACCACCAACAACTACCTCTCTACCAATAAATAACACCAACAACTACCATTCTACCAATATATAACACCAACAACTACCATTCTACCAATAAATACCACCAACAACTACCATTCTACCAATAAATACCACCAACAACTACCATTCTACCAATATATACCACCAACAACTATCATTCTACCAATAAATACCACCAACAACTACCTCTCTACCAATAAATACCACCAACAACTACCATTCTACCAATAAATACCACCAACAACTACCATTCTACCAATAAATACCACCAACAACTACCATTCTACCAATAAATACCACCAACAACTACCATTCTACCAATATATACCACCAACAACTACCATTCTACCAATAAATAACACCAACAACTACCATTCTACCAATAAATGCCACCAACAACTACCATTCTACCAATAAATACCACCAACAACTATCTCTCTGCCAATAAATACCACCAACAACTACCTCTCTACCAATAAATACCACCAACAACTACCTCTCTGCCAATAAATACCACCAACAACTACCTCTCTGCCAATCAATACCACCAACAACTACCTCTCTGCCAATCAATACCACCAACAACTACCTCTCTACCAATAAATACCACCAACAACTACCTCTCTACCAATAAATACCACCAACAACTACCTCTCTACCAATAAATACCACCAACAACTACCTCTCTGCCAATCAATACCACCAACAACTACCTCTCTGCCAATCAATACCACCAACAACTACCTCTCTGCCAATAAATACCACCAACAACTACCTCTCTACCAATAAATACCACCAACAACTACCTCTCTGCCAATAAATACCACCAACAACTACCTCTCTCTACCAATAAATACCACCAACAACTACCTCTCTGCCAATAAATACCACCAACAACTACCTCTCTGCCAATAAATACCACCAACAACTACCTCTCTGCCAATCAATACCACCAACAACTACCTCTCTGCCAATAAATACCACCAACAACTACCTCTCTCTACCAATAAATACCACCAACAACTACCTCTCTGCCAATAAATACCACCAACAACTACCTCTCTCTACCAATAAATACCACCAACAACTACCTCAATCAGAGTCCAGGGCGTAGCTTGACTAACATTGATGTACAGGCCATGTTTGCTGGGGAGGGGATTGAGGGCAAGCTCCCCTGCGAATGTTATTAATCGCTATTGGATGCGCTTAGATGCACTTTAAAATACATCCAAAAACAGTACTAGAAAAAAAAACTAAAATGAAAGAGCGGCCTTATTTTCTTAGCTTAAGCATATATCTACGTTGGCATATAGGTAAGTGACATGCTTGTTGTACTTAGTATCGTTTGAATTTACAATGCCAAAAATGTGAGAGAAAAAAAGAAAAATCAATTATTCTTCACATTTTAGCATTGTAATTTTAAGATTGGAATCAAGATTTTTTTGTGATTTAAAATAAATAAATTTGTGTAAGACAATTCGGTGCCAGAGGTTCGGCTGTGCACATACTTGAAGTATGTGCATATCTGTGAGGACATGCAGCCACAATTCAAAAGGCTGCTTCTATTAAAATGGTTTATGCTTCAACAATTTATATCTTACTTTTAACATGATACGTGCGAATTTCAGAATGCTACAGCATATTACCCCTACTGTAAATTCTTTCTAACAGCCTCAGTTTGTATATGTCAAGAAAAGTTCGCGATGTTTTATGTATTTTTTGTAACTTGCACTTGTTTGTACAGGAACCTGTTATCACTTTAAATATAAAAAAAAAATGATGAGCATTCATTATATCCCCAAAAGAAATCGAATTTCCAGTATATTTCTTTTCTTAAAATAAACGAGAGATTACTCCTGAAGAAAAAAAAATGTCAAGAACCATCCAACCGAGTTGCGTGCATAACTCTATCAGGCCGTATTCGCAGTCATGCACAAAGCATTCATTGACCTTGATAGTGATACCTTCAAAGTTTGAATCCTCCAGGTCGACCAGGCCCCAATATCTTTTTAATACTCAAGTCAAATCTCAATCTCAGTCTCAACTCTTTCTATCAAATTACAGCATCATATGATTCAAAATTGTAAATGTTTTACCCTTTTTAAAATCACATTCTCACATTCATTATTTTGATTAAAAAAATGGTAAATATTTTATAGAAAACAAATTTGAGAGTAAAAATTGTACTTGAGTCCAATTTATTATTTTTGAGTTTTACTCAAATACATTTTGTGCTGTAGAAATATTTTTTGTAGTATATTGAACAATAATGTTAATAATGCATGTTTAGATTTGACTAAAGTCTTTTCGTGATATTGGGGCCAGGTCATACTTGTTACGGTCACTATCCAGCCGTATTGACCTCTCAGAGCCCGACTGTGGAGCAGTATTTTAATTGCAGTTTTAAAGCAATAAATTCCTTTCTGTTTCAGCAATTGTATAGCTTCATCGTGCAATTAAAAATATGAGTACATTTTGGGAAGAATTTATTAAAAATAAGGTTATTTATGAGATATATACATGTCTATTTTACGATACCCTGTCCAATCCACGGGTGTCGGCCCTAGATAGACTATTAGTCTTGGAAGGATGAGTGGCATCGTGCACGGGCAGAATGTAACCATGGTCAGAGCTACCCTTGTAAGGAATGTCTCATAGCTACAAAAACACGCATCAGTATATGCCAACTCAGTAAGACATGCCTCACAGCCACAGAAATACCCACCAGTATATGCCAACTCAGTAAGATATGCCTAACAGACACAAAAATACCCACCGGTATATGCCAACTCAGTTAGATATGCCTCACAGCCGGACCAGTATATGCCAACTATACCCGCCAGTATATGCCAACTCAGTATAACATTCCTCACATCCAGTACAATACGCACCAGTATATATATATATATATATGTATATATGCACTCGGTAGGATATACCTCACATCCAGTACAATACGCACCAGTATATATATATATGCACTCGGTAGGATATGCCTCACAGCCATAACAATATACATCCGTATATGCCAACTTAGTAAGGACTGCTTGACCGATACAAAAGTCTTTTTGTTTACTATATTCAAGTTTATAGAAAAATATTTATTTTATTTCTCCAAATAAACACTTTAAGGTACCCACTCATGTTTTATAGGGGCATGCATTAAAATGCTTAATTTCGTGAGAAAGAGGACTAATAGTCAGTAACGATGACTAAACTTTATCAAATTAGCACACTATTGTTTAAACATGTGACAGAAAATGCAACATATTGGATATTGAATTAATTCGGCTTAGAATTACGAAATTCTGCAGAAATGAGTGTATATCAATTTGATCTTGCTGTTTGTTCATAAAAGTAAGTAAAATAACAAAGGTTGAAAGCAATGTTGCCAAAATAGAATATGTGAGTCCCTTAAATACATGTTGGTATCCGTGCATTTGGAACAACAAGAAAAAACTAAGCTAATGGACATTTCCTTATCAAGTGTATACTATGGATAAACTTTGGTAGGAGAAATAATAAACAAGCAAGGTGCACATAATACGGTGACCTTTGAGACAGGACCAATTGTTATCATAGCTCCATTTATTTTGCATAAGCGGTAAAGGATTCAGTGTTAAGCCTTGTGCGTTATAACAGAATGAATAAGGTCTTTCTTTTACCAGACAGACGTTCATAAACATATCGAAGAAATTAAGCTTAGACCAATGTGTTTTTGTTTTTCTTGCCTGGTATGTAGGTTTTGAACATGACGTTAAACATAAAAGCCTCTGTCTGGTGTAACTAGTCAGTTCCTCATGTAGGAGCTCTCTCTGGTGTAACTAGTCGGTTAAATATGGCCTCACTCTCACGTAGAAGCTCTGTCTGGTGTAACTAGTCGGTTAATTTAGCCTCACCCTCACGTCGGAGCTCTCTCTGGTGTAACTAGTCGGTTAACTACATTAATATGGCCTCACCCTCACGTAGAAGCTCCGTCTGGTGTAACTAGTCAGTTCCTCACGAAGGAGACTCTGTCTGGTGTTACTAGTCAGTTCCTCACGTAGAAGCTCTCTCTAGTGTAACTTATCAGTTCCTCAAGTAGGAGAGAGCTCTGGTGTAACTAGTCAGTTCCTCACGTAGGAGCTCTCTCTGGTGTAACTAGTCAGTTCCCCAAGAAGGAGCTCTCTCTGGTGTCACTAGTCAGTTCCTCACGTTGGAGCTCTCTCTGGTGTCACTAGTCAGTTCCTCACGTAGAAGCTCTCTCTGGTGTAACTAGTCAGTTCCTCACGAAGGAGCTCTCTCTGGTGTAACTAGTCAGTTCCTCACGTAGAAGCTCGATCTGGTGTTACTAGTCAGTTACTCACGTAGGAGCTCTCTCTGGTGTAACTAGTCAGTTCCTCACGTAGGAGCTCTCTCTCTGGTGTTACAAGTCAGTTCCTCACGTAGGAGCTCTGTCTGGTGTAACTAGTCAGTTCTTCACGTAGGAGCTCTCTCTGGTGTAACTAGTCAGTTCCGCACGTAGGAGCTCTGTCTGGTGTAACTAGGCAATCCCTAACTTAAGAGCTCTGTGTGGTGTAACTAGTCAGTTCCTCACGTAGGAGCTCTGTCTGGTGTAACTAGTCAGTTAAATATAGCTTACCCTCACGTAGGAGCTCTCTCTGGTGTAACTAGTCAGTTCCTCACGTAGGAGCTCTCTCTAGTGTATTTTGTCAGTTCCTCACGTAAGAGCTCTCTCTCGTGTAACTAGTCGGTTACTCACGTAGAAGCTCTCTCTGGTGTAACTAGTCAGTTCCTCACGTAGGCGCTCTCTCTGGTGTCACTAGTCAGTTACTCACGTCGGAGCTCTCTCTGGTGTCACTAGTCAGTTCCTCACGTAAGAGCTTTCTCTGGTGTTACTAGTCAGTTCCTCACGTAGAAGCTCTCTCTAGTGTAACTTATCAGTTCCTCACGTAGGAGAGAGCTCTGGTGTAACTAGTCAGTTCCTCACGTAGGAGCTCTCTCTCGTGTAACTAGTCAGTTCCCCAAGAAGGAGCTCTCTCTGGAGTAACTAGTCGTTTCCTCACGTAGGAGCTCTCTCTGGTGTCACTAGTCAGTTCCTCACGTAGGAGCTCTCTCTGATGTCACTAGTTAGTTCCTCACGTACGAGCTCTCTCTCGTGTAACTAGTCGTTTCCTCACGTAGGAGCTCTCTCTGGTGTAACTAGTCGTTTCTTCACGTAAGAGTTCTCTCTGGTGTATCTAGTCAGTTCATCACGAAGGAGCTCTCTCTGGTGTAGCTAGTCAGTTCCTCACGGAGGAGCTCTCTCTAGTGTATTTTGTCAGTTCCTCACGTCAGAGCTCTCTCTCTCTCGTGTAACTAGTCGGTTATTCACGTAGGAGCTCTCTCTGGTGTAACTTGTGATTTCCTCGCGTAGGAGCTCTCTCTGGTGTCATTAGTCAGTTCCTCACGAAGGAGCTCTCTCTGGTGTAACTAGTCAGTTCCTCACGTAGGAGCTCTCTCTGGTGTAACTAGTCAGTTCCTCACGAAGGAGCTCTCTCTGGTGTCACTAGTCGTTTCCTCACGGAGGAGCTCTCTCTGATGTCACTAGTCAGTTCCTCACGTAGGAGCTCTCTCTGGTGTCATTAGTCAGTTCCTCACGTAAGAGCTCTCTCTGGTGTAACTAGTCGTTTCCTCACGTAGGAGCTCTCTCTGGTGTAACTAGTCATTTCCTCACGTAGGAGCTCTCTCTGGTGTAACTAGTCGGTTACTCACGTAGAAGCTCTCTCTCGTGTAACTAGTCAGTTCCTCACGTAGGAGCTCTCTATGGTGTAACTAGTCTGTTCCTCACGTAGGAGCTCTCTCTGATGTCACTAGTCAGTTCCTCACGAAGGAGCTCTCCACTAGTCAGTTCCTCACGTAGGAGCTCTCTCTGGTGTAACTAGTCGTTTCCTCACGTAGGAGCTCTCTCTGGTGTCACTAGTCGGTTACTCACGTAGGCGCTGTCTCTCATGTAACTAGTCAGTTCCTCACGTAGGAGCTCTCTCTGTTGTCACTAGTCAGTTCCTCACGTAGGAGCTCTCTCTGGTGTAACTAGTCAGTTCCTCACGTAGGAGCTCTCTCTGGTGTAACTAGTCAGTTCCTCACGTAGGAGCTCTCTCTGGTGTCACTAGTCAGTTCCTCACGTAGGAGCTCTCTCTGGTGTAACTAGTCGTTTCCTCACGTAGGAGCTCTCTCTGGTGTAACTAGTCGTTTCCTCACGTAGGAGCTCTCTCTGGTGTCACTAGTCAGTTCCTCACGAAGGAGCTCTCTCTGGTGTCACTAGTCCGTTCCTCACGTAGGAGCTCTCTCTCGTGTAACTAGTCGTTTCCTCACGTAGGAGCTCTCTCTGGTGTAACTAGTCAGTTCCTCACGTAGGAGTTCTCTCTGATGTCACTAGTCAGTTCCTCACGTAGGAGCTCTCTCTGGTGTAACTAGTCGTTTCCTCACGTAGGAGCTCTCTCTGGTGTAACTAGTCGTTTCCTTACGTAGGAGCTCTCTCTGGTGTAACTAGTCAGTTCCTCATGAAGGAGCTCTCTCTCTGGTGTACCTAGTCAGGTCCTCACGTAGGAGCTCTCTCTAGTGTTTTTTGTCAGTTCCTCACGTAAGAGCTCTCTCTCTCTCGTGTAACTTGTCGGTTACTCACGTAGGAGCTCTCTCTGGTGTAACTAGTCGTTTCCTCGCGTAGGAGCTCTCTTTGGTGTTACTAGTCGGTTACTAACGTAGGAGCTCTCTCTGGTGTAACTAGTCAGTTCCTAACGTAGGAGCTCTCTCTGGTGTAACTAGTCAGTTCCTCACGTAGGAGCTCTCTCTGGTGTCACTAGTCAGTTCCTCACGTAGGAGCTCTCTCTGGTGTCACTAGTCAGTTCCTCACGAAGGAGCTCTCTCTGGTGTAACTAGTCAGTTTCTCACGTAAGTGCTCTCTCTCGTGTAACTAGTCGGTTACTTACGTAGGAGCTCTCTCTGGTGTAACTAGTCGTTTCCTCACGTAGGAGCTCTCTCTGGTGTCACTAGTCGGTTACTCACGTAGGCGCTGTCTCTCATGTAACTAGTCATTTGCTCACGTAGGAGCTCTCTCTGGTGTCACTAGTCAGTTCCTCACGTAGGAGCTCTCTCTGGTGTCACTAGTCAGTTTCTCACGAAGGAACTCTCTCTGGTGTCACTAGTCAGTTTCTCACGAAGGAGCTCTTTCTGGTGTCACTAGTCAGTTCCTCACGTAGGAGCTCTCTCTGGTGTCACTAGTCAGTTCCTCACGTAGGAGCTCTCTCTCTCTCTCTCTCTCTGGTGTCACTAGTCAGTTCCTCACGTAGGAGCTCTCTCTCTCTCTGGTGTCACTAGTCAGTTCCTCACGAAGGAGCTCTCTATGGTGTCACTAGTCAGTTCCTCACGTAGGAGCTCTCTCTGGTGTCAATAGTCAGTTCCTCACGTAGGAGCTCTCTCTGGTGTCACTAGTCAGTTACTCACGTAAGAGCTCTCTCTGGTGTAACTAGTCATTTCCTCACGTAGGAGCTCTCTCTGGTGTAACTAGTCGATTAACTATGGCCTCACCCTCACGTAGGAGCTCTCTCTGGTGTAACTAGTCAGTTCCTCACGAAGGAACTCTCTCTGTTGTAACTAGTCAGTTCCTCACGTAGGAGCTCTCTCTGGTGTAACAAGTCGATTAACTATGGTCTCACCCTCACGTAGGAGCTCTCTCTGGTGTCACTAGTCAATTCCTCACGTATAAGCTCTCTCTTTGGTGTCACTAGTCAGTTCCTCACGTAGGAGCTCTCTCTGGTGTCACTAGTCAGTTCCTCGCGTAGGGGCTGTGTCTGGTATCACTAGTCAGTTCCTCACGTAGGAGCTCTCTCTGGTGTAACTAGTCAGTTCCCCACGTAGGAGCTCTCTCTGGTGTAACTAGTCGATTAACTATGGTCTCACCCTCACGTAGGAGCTCTCTCTGGTGTAACTAGTCGATTAACTATGGCCTCACCCTCACGTAGGAGCTCTCTCTGGTGTAACTAGTCAGTTCCTCACGAAGGAGCTCTCTCTGGTGTAACTAGTCAGTTCCTCACGTAGGAGCTCTCTCTGGTGTAACTAGTCGATTAACTATGGTCTCACCCTCACGTAGGAGCTCTCTCTGGTGTCACTAGTCAGTTCCTCACGTAGGAGCTCTCTCTTTGGTGTCACTAGTCAGTTCCTCACGTATGAGCTCTCTCTGGTGTCACTAGTCAGTTCCTCGCGTAGGAGCTGTGTCTGGTATCACTAGTCAGTTCCTTACGTAGGAGCTCTCTCTGGTGTAACTAGTCAGTTCTCCACGTAGGAGCTCTCTCTGGTGTATCTAGTCAGTTCCTCACGTAGGAGCTCTTTCTGGTGTAACTAGTCAGTTCCTCACGTAGGAGCTCTCTCTGGTGAATCTAGTCAGTTCCTCACGTAGGAGCTCTCTCTGGTGTCACTAGTCAGTTCTTCACGTAGGAGCTCTCTCTGGTGTCACTAGTCAGTTCCTCACGTAGGAGCTCTCTCTGGTGTATCTAGTCAGTTTCTCACGTAGGAGATCTCTCTGGTGTCACTAGTCAGTTCCTCACGTAGGAGCTCTCTCTGGTGTCAATAGTCAGTTCCTCACGTTGGATCTCTCTCTCTCTGGTGTCACTAGTCAGTTTCTCACGTAGGAGCTCTCTCTCTGCTGTCACTAGTCAGTTCCTCACGTAGGAGCTCTCTCTGGTGTCACTAGTCAGTTCCTCACGTAGGAGCTCTCTTTCTGGTGTAACTAATCAGTTCCTTACGTAGGCGCTCTGTCTGGTGTAACTAGTCAGTTCCTCACGTAGGAGCTCTCTCTGGTGTCACTAGTCAGTTCCTCACGTAGGAGCTCTCTCTGGTGTCACTAGTCAGTTCCTCACGTAGGAGCTCTCTCTGGTGTCACTAGTCAGTTCCTCACGTAGGAGCTCTCTCTGGTGTAACTAGTCAGTTCCTAACGTAGGAGCTCTCTCTGGTGTCACTAGTCAGTTCCTCACGTAGGAGCTCTCTCTGGTGTCACTAGTCAGTTCCTCACGTAGGAACTCTCTCTGGTGTCACTAGTCAGTTCCTCACTTAGGAGCTCTCTCTGGTGTCACTAGTCAGTTCCTCACGTAGGAGCTCTCTCTCTCTCTCTCTCTCTGGTGTCACTAGTCAGTTCCTCACGTTGGAGCTCTCTCTCTCTATGGTGTCACTAGTCAGTTCCTCACGTTGGAGCTCTCTCTGGTTTCACTAGTCAGTTCCTCACGTTGGAGCTCTCTCTGGTTTCACTAGTCAGTTCCTCACGTTGGAGCTCTCTCTGGTGTATCTAGTCAGTTCCTCACGTAGCAGCTCTCTCTGGTGTAACTAGTCAGTTCCTCACGTAGGAGCTCTGTCTGGTGTAACTAGTCAGTTCCTCACGTAGGAGCTCTCTCTGGTGTATCTAGTCAGTTCCTCACGTAGGAGCTCTCTCTGGTGTTATAAGTCTATTTATTTTGTTAGGCACAAGACAGTTTTTAAAGCGTGTTTCCTGTGAAAGTCAAAATGAATTGGCCATCCTTGACCACAGGAGCATGTTAAGGACATTCTTGTTGGGATATCATATCACTGTCTCGGCCAGGTTTTTCGACAAGAAACTTTCACTAAAGTTTAATATCCAAGTGCGAAAAAAATCATATTCACACCACCTTAGATTTCTGAATTCATGTACATAAATACAGTTTTGAGCGAAGCAATCTCTGAAGTCTTCTGACTAAACCCGTAATATTCCTTGCATTTCGTAATATTTGAGCTCGATGCCCCAAAAGAACGTTACCAAAGAAAAGCAAAGATCCTGGGAAGGGGCCCGAATTGGTCGCTTTAATGAAAGAAAATCATGAAAAATGATAGATGATCGCTAATTAGAAACTGCTAAATTAAAGCCGAACATTTAATTTGAAATGAACATCTTAATTTGAACCACTAGACATTTATGCCACTTGTCAAATATAAAAGTTCTGAATATTGTGGCCGTGGAAATGAAACTTATCGTTACCTATTGATAGATATTCCACCAGTTTTCTGCAATAGAAAAATGAAGGAGGAGGACTCAAAGGGATTTTTACTGACACCAATTTCTCAAACAATTTTAAGTTTCTTTTAACAGAATCAAGGTTAGCACACTATTATTGGTTTAATGTACGTGAAGTTATCGGCCTAGCGGCCTAGCGGCGTTAAGTTAGCGGCCTAGCGGCGTTAAGTTAGCGGCCTGGTGGCTTGGCGGCCTAACGGCCTAGCGGTGTGAAGTTGGCGGCCTAGCGGCCTAGCGGCATATTTTTTTTCTCTATTTCAAAGCAATTGCAAGATGCGGTTTTTGGAAAACAATGATAAATCAAAGTGTTTTTATTCATACGTTAACATAGCGGCCTTAAACTGTTTTCTATTCAGAGCATTTTTTTAACGTTTTTAATAAGTAAGTATATCATTGTTTTAGAAGAACAGGCATGTTTAATGCTTTGAATAAGCTGACTGCTTAATCGACTTTTTTGAAAGAAATGTTGATAATCGCTTCAAAGTGCTAATTAGGGCATAAAAACACTTAATATGTCATTGTTTAAGAAGAAAATGCATGTATACATGCTTTGAAATAGGATTCAATTTTAGGCCGCTAGGCCGCCAGGGCGCTAACTTCACGCCGCTATGCCGCTATGCCGAAGAAGTGTTTGATCGACCTTTTTGAAAATAAAATGAAAAACGCTTCAGAGTGAAAATGTGTGCATAAAAACAGTAAATATATCATTGTTTTAAAAGAACATGTATGTTTAAATGCTTTGAAATAGCTGACAGCTTGATCGACTTTTTTGAAAAATATGTTGAATTTCGCTTCAGAGTGATAATTTGTGCATAAAAACAGCTAATATATCATTTTTCTTAGAAAAGGCATGTATATATGCTTTAAGATAGGATACCATTTAGGCCGCTAGGCCGCTAGGCCGCCAGGCCGCTAACTTCACGCCGCTAGGCCGTTGGGTCGCTAGGCCGCTGAACTGCATGATCGACTTCAGATTGATAATGTGTGGTTAAAACAGTTAATTTATCACTGTTTTATAATAAAACGTGTAGAAAAATGCTCTGAATAGAAAACCATTTAAGGCCGCTATGTAACTGTATGAATAAAAACTTTGATATATCATTGTTTTAAAAAAACAAAGCATTAACAATTGCTTTGAAATAGTGAAAAAATTTAGGCCGCCAACTTCACGCCTCTAGGCCGCCAGGCCGCCAGGCCGCCAGGCCGCTAACTTCACGCCGGTAGGCCGCCAGGCCGTTAGGCCGCTAACTTCACGCCGCTAGGCCGCTTACTTCACGTACATATTGGTTTAGTATAACTTGTTAAGTTTTCTCAATAATTAATTTGGCTAAAAGAAATAAGATACTTCTGCTTGTTAAGATTTTTTAATAAAAGGTAATTCGATGAATGTTTTGTCTACATTTTTTACGCTATGTATTTTCTTTGTTGGGTTTTCGTTCACTGTTATTGCTCTGGGCCTATTTCATTATCTTCGCAAACTTTTCGGCCACTGGGGCTTGTTTTGTAATTATCAAATGTCTCTCTTTATTGTCAAACTTGAAAGAACTTGTTGAAGATGGCATGGAACCACGACCTCAAACCATGCCCGCAAATCATGACCTCTAACATACTCTCGAACTATGGGAATTTTCATGCGAGTAAACAAACATGGTCATGTGGAAAACGTTACCTAGCGAGGAAATGCTCAGATATTAAATAGAACTAGAATAGAGAAATATTAACAGGCTCAAGTAAAGCTATCTTTATTCACTCAGTTGATATAAATTTAGTGTATATCCATTACAACTCCACATAAATATGCATCGCAAAATAAAAGTAACTGGTAACACGTATCTTATCTAGTTAACCAGTTAGTATCTTACTTACTAAGTGGAATTCGCAAATCATAACTAGATAACCAGTTACTGCTGGAAGCCATGATATATAGATATGTGGTAACACGCATCTTATCTACTTAACCAGTTATTATGTTACTTATTAAGTGGAATTCGCAAACCATAACATGGTACTGTTAATGTTGTACAGCTAAAAAAGGTGACAGGTGGCAGTTCTGGGCACTTTGGAGCCTGTTTTTAGTCGTATGGTATTTATATAGCTAGATAACTATCGCAAAAATTACGTGGTTAACGCTAAACAGTCGCGAACGTTAATACCAGCTATTTACTATAAAATAGCTGTTGTTATCGAGAATAATCAACCCGTTTAATCACCTTGATGTTTAGGTTAGCAATACACATCTAATCATTCAACAGATCCGCTTGAGGGCACCCTACAGTATAACGTAATCAAAAGATTCCCGCGCCCGCCATTTCGTTAAAGCATTTCATTGGTTCAAACTTAAAAAGAAATTCAGCGCATGCGCTTACTCGAGCGTGCAACCACGCCGTTTCACTTTCGTTCAGGCAGACGAGCCGAAAGGTCAGTTTTTTAAGAGCTAGGATTGCTATTTAAGAAAAATCCCCCCCCCCTCCCACCCAATTGCCGCGCCTTTTGCTTCTTAGCTCTTGATTAGTTTATATTTATGTTCATGAATAGCGGCATGTGTTGCATTTGTCTGCGCCCGTTTTGCATATCTGTTTTCAGCAGAGCTAAAACATCCATGGTCGTTTAAAGCCACCACGACGAACTTGCAAAGTCGCTGAGCACTACCCAAACACAGGTGCACATTCTTCGCTCGTGGGACCCAAACCCTCATCGGATGGACAACTCGTGAAGTTACCATCGGCGTGGCTGCTATTAAAATCGTGACATTTTGAGTTTGTTACGTATTGAATGCTTTATGAGTTGAGATTAGCGTTCGGCAGCACTTAAATTATAATGTTTTATTAAGATAATTGAATTATATAAATACAGACAGTAGACTTAAAGTTAAAATGCTAACTTGTGAGTTCTGGCCATAGTACACCTTGACGGAATTCACGGTCATATACTTAAGTTTATTTCATAAGCCCATTGGGGGCTGTTAAAAGCTGCTGCTTTGCCCTTTTAGGCGGTCGAAAGTAATACGCCAAGTTGGCAGGTGACCAGATTGCTTCGTTCGCAGTTCATGCTTGTGAATTCGTGCTTGTTTAAATAACATGGAGCCTCGCCATTAAATGCAAACTTTAAATGTAAATAAAACAAAATAAAATTCTGACAAGTTATTTGTACTGTTGTTTCATTGTATATAGGAATGAAAGTTATGGTTATGCACTTCTAGTAAGAGAAGCTAACGCTCCAATCGTTATTTAAGTTGAGGATTTATCGATAACAGGTTATCTTATGGCAATTAATATGCCACCATACATTTCGGGTCAAAGTGTATTGTCTTCAATATGAATTTCAGAAGCTCAATAAAATCTCTATCCGGACAAAACATAAAACTCACTGTTTTCTACCGATACTTGGTCAACATGTTGTTAGAATTTAAATCGAATTCAAGGTCAAGCAACATTAAGAATGATTATTATTCAATTCGAACTCAAGTTTACGGGGAAATAAATATTTAAAATTCAATAATAAATGTCTTCTATTTAAACAATGGATTGACTCTGTGTTAATGTTTCTAAACGATATAATTTCATAAATTGGTAAGATAGACGTGAGAAGAATTGTGCAAACTTTAATAACGAACGAAAGTTTATTCAATGAAAGGCCTCCAGCCCATAATACATGTTACAATGCAAATCAAATATAACAAAATGCATATATGTAACTAAATAAGAGTTGTGTCTCTTGGTTAACAAGTTACTACCACGAGTTTATGAATGTAAAGAGCAATGGATTTAATATGGGTAACATTTTCCGATGCCATCATATTATAGAAATGAAAAATGTCAGTATTTCCACGATACCAAGAGAACAAATAATTTTCCCGGATGTCATTAAATCTTGAACACTTAAAAAACACATGATATTCATCTTCAATAACAAGTATGTCTTTATCCAATAAACAATAAGTACAAAAGCGATCATTTCTATCAATACAAAAAAATCGACCAATTTCAATATGAAGTTTATGACTAGATGTTCTAAATCTTGCCAATGATTTTCGTACAGGAAACGGTAAACTGATATTAAGGTATCTTTCAACATTCAATAAAGACTTAAAGCATTTATAAGTATCACAACGTGAGGAATTATTTACATCACCAAGCCATGTTTGTCTACAACAATCAGCAATTCTTATTTTAAAATGACACATAAATATATTTATATCTCCCACATCCTGGGCAATCCAAGCATACCCAAAGCCATATGTAAACAATATTTCTTTTATATAAGTTGCCCAAGTACGCCTACCTAAACTATCCAGATTTTTTATCATAATATATGAATTTCTAGGGAATCTATTTTCAGGCATTTGTAATACTTTGCACCAATATTTTACACATTTCGAGACATAAATAGTGAACATTGGTAATCTACCACATTCACCTAAAGCCATACAGTTATTTACAGAACTCTTAACTCCGAGAAAATATTTACAAAAGAAAAGCTGTACTTTTTCAATCTCATTACATTCCTTGAATCCCCAAATTTCTGAGCCAAATGTCAGTATCGGGGAGACCATTGTATCAAAAAGTTTAAAAAATTCATTATGATTAAACGTACCAAATGACAACTGATAGTTTTTAATTGAAAAAATGGCTTTCCTTGCCTGAGCTGCTAATTTGGATTTCGCTGCAGACCAAGATAATGTTGGAGTAAACAATAAACCCATATATTTGTACATCGATGTAATTCTGACGATGTTACCATTAAGTGTCCAATTTTCATACTGGCGTAATGGGCCTCCGTTTCTAAATACAATAATTTCAGTTTTTTTCAGATTAATCTGCATCCCATATTCATTACAAAAGTTGGAGATAGCGTTTAATTGTCGTTGAAGGTTTATGGCAGTATCAGCACAATTTGCCACATCATCTGCGTACCGTAAACAGTGTATATCAGGAATATTGTCCGTGATAAAAACACCCTGGTTACAACTATCTTTAAGATATTGACATAGATCATTGATAAAAAGATTAAATAAAATTGGAGAATATAAATCTCCCTGCCTTGTCCCAATATTACACTTAAAACCCTCAGTAGCATAAACTTTTTTTGTATTTACGTCATCATTTGTTATTTGTTATTAACAATTGTGAAATGTAACTGGATTTCAGCGGTAAACACAATCAGCAAAGCCATCCCAAACGAGTGGAAACATGTCATAAAATCAACTCAATCTGTAAACGGGCTTAAATCTAGAATACGTTCATAAGAAGTTGGACGATCTTACCAATAAAGACATTTATCATATGTATTCCAAAGCTTTATTTGAAAAAAACCCACCTTTATACATAAATACTGGCAGGTAACTTACAACAAACCAATCAACTGACGACCATAATATTTCAATTTAAATAGAATGATTCCAGAAAAATAAAGATAAACAGTTCAAGTTAAAACTATTACATAACATCATGGCCACAAATCTAAACCTATTCCCCTGGAATATCTCAGCAAGTCTTCTTTGTAATCACTATAACCTAGTATAGAAGACTAAGACCACTTTCTTATAAATTGCTCGTATTTTTCTCATTTTTGGTCGAAAATAAATGACAGCTTCAAACATTGTAATATACATAAACTGATTAATTGCCTCGAAAAACTTATAATTGGATATAAAATTGATTATCAAGAGTATAACATAATCAACCCTATTCTGTCTCAAATAGTTCAACGTATTAACTTATGTGCATTAATAAATGCTGACCTTATAATTATTCAAACACTATTATAAAAATAAAGGTATTCATTGTCCTCTTCTAAAAAAATAATTGTGAAATTAAAAATCGTCTACGAATATTTTGTTTAAAAATTAGTAATAGTTGTCTCATACATATGCAATATTTAAAGATGAAATAGTTAACTGTATGTCATGATTTCAATGTCAAATAGTTGTCATGTTTATAATTAGTATGTGATTTAAGAAAAAAAGATCACCATTTAGGAGTCCAAAAAGAAAAGAAGGTTATTAGCATTGTGTTTTGATTCGGAATTAAATGTTGAATTTGACTCCGGTTGATTTTTGCAGATTTTAATTTCACTCGGCTAGCGCCTTCCGAAAACACTAAGGTCGAATACAACTTCCCGGATCAAAACGCAGTACTAGAACTCTATTATTTACAGAACATGGTCATGTGGTAAACGTATCGTATATTTTACAATCTATTGGAACTTGAACATTTTGATGACATCATTTTCTTGCAAAACAGCCATTTGTTCCATGCGATTGTCAAATGCCAATGCACACGGTGCTTCTATCTTTCCATGCAGGAGTTGTTTAACTTGCTTCCCGTCTGCATCAACGACATGAATGGCGTTTCCGCCCCTGCTGGCAACAAACAACGTATTATTTGGCCCAACCACGGCAGCTCCAGGACGGTGTAAATTCTGGTGCGTGTATGTGAACCTTAAAGAGCCGTTGATGCTGAAGCAGACGACTTGGTTTTGGGTAGTACATGTAAGATACACCATTCCGTTGGCATATGCCATGCTGCCTGCGTCGTTTATATATGTGTTTAGTGAATGGCCCGCCGGTAACTCGCCTACCAGTTTCCCGTCTGTGGACAAAAGCATGAGAGTGGAACGCCGCTTGGAAAGCGCAACGATGCACCCACTGTCCTTATCTTTACATAGCAGATTGACTGTGTCCTGCATTTGTATTTGCTTTTGAACGACTACGTTGGTTTCTGTTGCGTTCATTACAAACACTTTTTTGAATCGCGAATTACAGTAGGTAAAGTCTGCTCCATTAAGATCAGAAATGCAACATTCCTCAGTAGCATTATTGGTATAAAACTCTGGGATTATATCACCTATTTGTTTACAATAAATGCGCTTTTCAGGCCAGGTTACGACAGGTATTTCACTCAGTCGTTCATCCAATAAAATCAAAAATCCATATATCCATACAAGGGAACACTGCCCGGGTATTTTGTCTGCTTGTGGAGTCATTCTCTTCTGTAGTCTGATAGCGCTAGCTCTTCTAAAACCGTCATTTTGGGAATCATGTTTTTTAGCTGCACGCAATTCTATCGTACCAATTTGGATTGGATCCTGTGATAATGTGTTGGGCACGTATGGAATGCCGACTTGACACACCGGTAGTGCGTTCACACCCATCTCTAAACACAAGCCAATCTGTCTTTCAAGGTCATCAAAAGATTTAGAATGTGTGCAAACAAGCACATGCTGACTCGCGCTTTCTTTTATTTCAGACGCGCTCTTTTTCAGTGCGACCAAGGTGGATTTCTTCATTTCCCTGCCTAACAGAAAGCAATGAACGGGTTGGCCGTGTTTTGAAACCGATTCCATCTTTTCTTTTTCTTCTTCGACTTTTCTTTCAAAGATCTGTATAGCGAGGTCCTGTTTTTCGGAATGCTTTATCAGTTTAACTTTCTGTAGTTCCTTTTCACGGTTTATCCTGGCGTTCAGCCCTTCCAATGCCTCCTTAAGTTTTGCCTGTGTTTGCTGGAGTATTGTATTAGTCTCTGTAACAGACTCTTCGATTGCTGCTTTATGCTTACTCTCGTGATCTTTCATTTCCTTTGCGAAGTCTTTAAACTTTCCGAGTTCAACAATGGGTTTAGTATCGTTGGCGTTCGGTTTATCCATAAGGTCTGCAATTGTTTCTAACTGGTCACACTTGCGGTGGACAGTGTTTGCACACTTGCTGCAGCATAACTGGTCGTGCTCGCGACACACATACTCCACTTCCTCTGCCAGGTGGTTTGGGCAGGCCGTCAGCGCCCTGAGTGTAGCCAGCACTTCAGTTGGTGGTGCATTGCCGATGTCAAACAGTTTGTGGTGACGACTTAGGCGCTGCTTTCGATGGACGGCCCCACAACCATCACAAAGTGGTTCATTGCAATCCACACAAAATAACGTCGCTTCGTTATTTTTTGTATCAAACAGACATGTCTCGCACATTTCTTTAGAAGACGCCATGCTTATAAACTTGCGAAATGAACGTTGTTTAATATTGAACTGAAGTAAGGATTTTGTTATCAGTAAAATATTGATTTTAGAAGTTTGTGAAATAAAGGTAACCACCCATCGAAGTATGAACGTATGAAATGATTGTAAAGCACAAAATAGAACTCTTATCATTATCAAAGAAAGGCCAGTTCATAAACAAACACTTGTTCCCTGAATACCATTCTATAGCCTCCTACAGAAAACAACAAAATCAATACTTTTCAATGGTATTATTTTGGAAGTCACAGTGAGTGAAGCACTTGGGAAACCGATTACCACATACAGCATGAACTTGCAACATGAGGAAAGTATGTCTTATTAACAACATGCTTGACAAAAATGGAGCCTACAAACGTGGTCGACTGGCTGAGGAAAAACTGAGATAAAACCCTCCTTCTGGGGAAAACACAGAAACCTCTGCCCGTTTGTCATCCAGATTTACAGGATTTGTCTCGTACCATTAGATGTCGGGCCATATCACCCATAAGCTCCTTAACAAAGATGTATAGAAAACATATAATTTTATGATTCATATATACGTACTTTATCAAGTTATACAAATGTACATTACATGATTATGTTCTTTGAAGGAAAATGAAAAACATATTTATCATTTATATGATGAAATTGCATAGTAACTGAAAACCTTTCACAATAAACATTTTCTTGTAAAATTTAACAATCAATTGAATCGATGTGAACGGATCGATTCTCCAAAGCTGAATGACTTTACATTCAAATTCGCACGAATTCCTCGTGCTTATCTATCGTCACCTGGCGGTTATTACATTATAAACAAGGGAAATTAATTTCCTTCTAATTCGTTTTACTCAAACGTAGGAAATTATATATTCATTTGTATGAAAAATTATGACAGTTTTATTCTTTTCTGTGGGTATTCTGTTGAATGTACATGCGTAGATACTGTAAATGTTCAATTTTAATAACATTTAACCTACATTTCCAGCCAAGAAAATCGCTTCGTTATTTTTGTACATATATTATTTATAGTCCATCGAAACATATGCAAGGATCTTTTACCTGAAGGTGAATTATAACAATCGCTAGCATATATACCATTAGACAATATGGCAAAACAGCTTATTTACTATCATAGAATGCATCTGTGCACATTACGAAATGTGTATAAAATAGTGTAAAGTCTTTGATGATGGTACGAGATTTACCGCACTTATTTTACACATACATGTAAGTGTGATTCAGGGAAATAAAAGTAAGTCAAATAACAAAGGTTTAAACCAATGTTGTCAATATAAAATATGCGAACCCCTTAAATACATGTTTTATATCCGTGCATTTGGAACAAAAAGAGAAAACTGAGCTAATGGACATTTCCTTATCAATAGTATACTATGGATAAACTTTGGTAGGAGAAATAATAAACAAGTGCAGATGCACATAATACGGTGGGCTTTAAGACAGGACCAATTCTTTATCATTGCTCCATTTATTTTGTAAATGCCGTAATGGATTCAGTGTTAAGCCTTGTGCATTAAAAATAAAATGAATAAGATCTTTCTTCTACAGACAGACGTTAATATATACATATCGAAGAAATTAAGCTTAGACCAATGTGTTTTTTTTCTTGACTGGTAGGAAGGTTTTGAACTTGGAACATGACATTAAACATTAAACCGGTTTAATATGGCCTTACCCTCACGGAGGAGCTCTCTCTGGTGTCTACCTTCCTTGTTTAGTTACGTTGTGTGTTTTTCTTTGTTGGGTTTTCGTTCACTGTTATTGCTACGGGCCTTTAATCATGATCTTCGTCAACTGTTCGGCCACTTGGGCTTGTCTCCCTTTTCTCCGTAATTACCAAATGTCTCACTTTATTGTCAGACTTTAAAGAACTTGTTGAAGACGGGAGGCGGCAATGTGTGATCCAATAAGATGACAATAATCTCGAACAAGACCTCAAACCATGGCCTCGAATATGGCATGGAGCCACGACCTCAAACCATCCCGCAAATCATGACCTCTAACATACTCCCGAACCATGAAAAATTCATGCGAGTTAACAAAACATGGTCATGTGGAAAACGTTACCTAGCGAGGAAATAAATGCTCAGATATTAAATAGAACTAGAATAGAGAAATATTAACAGGCTCAAGTAAAGCTATCTTTATTCACTCAGTTGATATAAATTTAGTATATATCCATCACAACTCCACATAAATATGCATCGCAAAATAAAAGTAACTGGTAACACTTTTCTAGTTAACCAGTTAGTATCTTACTTACTAAGTGGAATTCGCAAATCATAACTAGATAACCAGTTACTGCTGGAAGCCAAAATTGCATTTATAGTTATCACGCATCTTGCCAGTTATTATGTTACTTATTATATAAGTGGAATTCGCAAACCATAACATGTTATACTCTTATGTTGCAGTTGTGGGCACTTTAAAGCCTGTTTTTAGTCTTATGATATTTATATAGCTAGATAACTATCGCAAAAAAATACGTGGTTAATGCTAAACAATTCGCGAACGTTAACAGGTTATCTTATGGCAGTTATATACCACCATACAATTCGGGTCAAATTGTATCGTCTTCTGCATGAATTTCAGATGATCACTAAAATCTCTATCCGGACAAAAAATAAAACTCACTGTTTTCTACCGATACTTGATCAACACGTGGTTAGAATTTAAATCGATTCAAGGTCAAGCAATATTAATAATGATTTTTATTCAATTCGAGCTCAAGTTTACGGGGAGATAAATATTTAAAATTCAATAATAAATGTCTTCTACTTAGACAATGGATTGACTCTGGGTTTATGTTTTTAAACGATATAATTTCATAAATTGGTTAGATAGACGTGAGAAGAATTGTGCAAACTTTAAAAGTGAAATGTAACTGGATTTCAGCGGTAAACACAATCAGCAAAGCCATCCCAAACGAGTGGAAACATGTCATAAAATCAACTCAATCTGTAAACGGGCTTAAATTTAAAATACGTTCATAAGAAGTTGGACGATCTTACCAATAAAAACATTTATTATATGTATTTCAACGCTGTATTTGAAAAAAACAAAACCTTTATACATAAATACTGGCAGGTAACTTACAACAAACCAATCAACTGACGACCATAATATTTCAATTTAAATAGAATGATTCCAGAAAATAAAGATAAACAGTTCAAGTTAAAACTATTACATAACATCATGGCCACAAATCTAAACCTATTCCCCTGGAATATCTCAGCAAGTCTTCTTTGTAATCACTATAACCTAGTATAGAAGACTATGACCACTTTCTTATTAATTGCTCGTATCTTTCTCATTTTTGGTCGAAAATAAATGACAGCTTCAAACATTGTAATATAAATAAACTGATTAATTGCCTCGAAAAACTTATAATTGGATATAAAATTGAATATCAAGAGTATAATATAATCAACCCTATTCTATCTCAAATAGTTCAACGTATTAACTTATGTGCATTAATAAATGCTGACCTTATAATTATTCAAACACTATTATAAAAATAAAGGTATTCATTGTCCTCTTCTAAAAAAAATAATTGTGAAATTAAAAATCATCTACGAATATTTTGTTTAAAATATGCATATGCAACATTTAAAGATAAAATAGTTAACTGTATGTCATGATTTCAATGTCAAATAGTTGTCATGTTTATAATTAGTATGTGATTTAAGAAAAAAAGATCACCATTTAGGAGTCCAAAAAGAAAAGAAGGTTATTAGCATTGTGTTTTGATTCGGAATTAAATGTTGAATTAGACTCCGGTTGATTTTTGCAGATTTTAATTTCACTCGGCTAGCGCCTTCCGAAAACACTAAGGTCGAATACAACTTCCCGGATCAAAACGCAGTACTAGAACTCTATTGTCTACAGAACATGGTGATGTGGTAAACGTATCGTATATTTTGCAATCTATTTGAACTTGAACATTTTGATGACGTCATTTTCTTGCAAAACAGCCATGTGTTCCATGCAATTGTCAAATGCCAATGCACACGGTGCTTCTATCTTTCCATGCAGGAGTTTTTTAACTTGCTTCCCGTCTGCATCAACGACATGAATGGCGTTTCCGCCCCTGCTGGCGACAAACAACGTATTATTGGGCCCAACCACGGCAGCTCCAGGACGGTGTAAATTCTGGTGCGTGTATGTGAACCTTAAAGAGCCGTCGATGCTGAAGCCGACGACTTGGTTTTGGGTAGTACATGTAAGATACACCATTCCGTTGGCATATGCCATGCTGCCTGCGTTGTTTATATATTTACTTAGTGAATGGCCCGCCGGTAACTCGCCTACCAGTTTCCCGTCTGTGGACAAAAGCATGAGAGTGGAACGCCGCTTGGAAAGCGCAACGATGCACCCACTGTCCTTATCCTTACATAACAGATTGACTGTGTCCTGCATTTGTATTTGCTTTCGAACGACTACATTGGTTTCTGTTGCGTTCATAACAAACACTTTTTTGAATCGCGAATTACAGTAGGCAAAGTCTGCTCCATTAAGATCCGAAATGCAACATTCCTCAGCAGCATTATAGGTATAAAACTCTGGGATTATATTACCTATTTGATTACAATAAATGCGCTTTTCGGGCCAGTTTACCACACGTATTTCACTCAGTCGTTCATCCAAAATAATCAAAAGTCCATCCATCCATACAAGGGAACACTGCCCGGGTATTGTGTCTGCTTGTGGTGTCATTCTCTTCCATTGTCTGTTAGCTCTACCTCTTCTTGACATGTCATTTTGGAAATCATGCTTTTCAGCTACACGCAATTCTATTGTACCAATTTGGATCGGATCCTGTGATAATGTGTTGGGCACGTAAGGAATGCTAACTTGACACACTGGAAGTGCGTTCGCATCAATCTCTAAACACACGCCAATCTCTCTTTCAAGGCCATCATAAGATTTAGAATGTTTGCAAACAAGCACATGCTGACTTGCGCTTTTTTTAATTTCAGAAGCGCCCTTTTTCAGTGCGGCCAAGGTAGATTTCTTCATTTCCCAGCCTAACAGAAAGCAATGAACGGGCTGGCCGTGTTTTGAAACCGATTCCATCTTTTTCCTTTCTTCTTCGACTTTTCTTTCAAAGATCTGTATAGCGAAATCCTGTTTTTCGGAATGCTTCTTCAGTTTATCTTTCTGTATTTCCTTTTCATGGTTTATCCTGACGTTCAGCCCCTCCAATGCCTCTTTAAGTTTTGCCTGTGTTTGCTGGAGTGTTGTATCAGTCTCTGTAACTGACTCTTCGATTGCTGCTTTATGCTTACTCTCGTGATCTTTCATTTCCTTTGCGAAGTCTTTAAACTTTCCGAGTTCAACGATGGGTTTAGTGTCGTTGGCGTTCGGTTTATCCATAAGGTCTGCAATTGTTTCTAACTGGTCACACTTGCGATGGACGGTGTTTGCGCACTTGCTGCAGCATAACTGGTCGTGCTCGCGACAAACATACTCCACTTCCTCTGCCAGGTGGTTTGGGCAGGCCGTCAGCGCCCTGAGTGTAGCCAGCACTTCAGTTGGTGGTGCATTGCCGATGTCAAACAGTTTGTGGTGACGACTTAGGCGCTGCTTTCGATGGACGGCCCCACAACCATCACAAAGTGGTTCATTGCAATCCACACAAAATAACGTCGCTTCGTTATTTTTTGTATCAAACAGACATGTCTCGCACATTTCTTTAGACGACGCCATGCTTATAAACTTGCGAAATGAACGTTGTTTAATATTGAACTGAAGTAAGGATTTTGTTATCAGTAAAATATTGATTTTAGAAGTTTGTGAAATAAAGGTAACCACCCATCGCAGTATGAACGTATGAAATGATTGTGAATTGCAAAATAAAACTCTTATCATTATCAAACAAAGACCAGTTCACAAACATACACTTTCATTTGTATGAAAATTTAGTCAGTTTTATTCTTTTCTGTGGGTATTGTGTTAAATATCCATTCGTAGATACTGTAAATGTTCAATTTTAATAACATTTAACCTACATTTCAAGCCAAGGCAATCGCGTCCTTAATTTTATACGTACATGTATTTTATTAATAATCCATCGAAACATATGCAAGCATCTTATACCTGAAAGTGAATTATAACAATCGTTAGCATATATACCATTAGACAATATGGCAAAACAACTTATTTACTATCATAGAATGGATCTGTGCATATTACGAAATGTGTATAAAATAGTATTATGTCTTTGATGATGGCACGAGATTTACCGCACTTATTTTACACATACATGTAAGTGTGATACAGTGAGGTGCTTGCCTTAAGTTTGGGACAATATATATTAGTATCGATATATGTATGCAAGCACCGTTCATTATTGTTGCTATCACAATATACATGTCTGGGTTACCGCCTGGGAAAGGTCAGAATTACAAGTAGTAGTGCTGCAAATGCTTAGGAATATCTGACTCTTTCTTGCACTTACCGTTATTTGTCTGTAAACAAATGCATTTCTTTGCATGTGTCTGTAGTTTATGAAAATACATGTTGCAGTTGTGAAAGCTGTTGCACAACGCTGTAATTAAGGAATGAATTGCGGGGTCGATGTCATTATCGGGGTATGAACGCAATTGGGCTGGTCAAAGTGTGTGGAGTCCTTCGGACTCCACGCGTACTTTGACCAGCCCAATTGCGTTCATATCCCCGATAATGACATCAATCCCGCAATTCATTACTTATATTTACACCAATAGTACATTATTTCATTCACGAATTGTTTAAAAAATACTTCATTTCATTAAAGAAAACCTTTCAGTTATCCTTTCTTACCCATTCTGTAAATAGAACGACCCGACTGTAACCGGAAACGTTTTTTTTTTCAAATGACGTCACAATAACGCGGGAAAACCACTTGAAATCAGTTTTAAACGTAAAATTGAAACACTTATGGCAACAATACATTTAAAATATAATAAATTAACACTTTCTAAAATGTTGATTTATATTTTACGGGACCTGCTGACACAATACAAACAATAACAAGATCAATAGTTTTCATGTATATTGTTATGCGATGAATTGCGATCCGAACATATCCGAAGATGTTGCGTTGATCGATTGATAAAAGCAATTGCCGAAAGGCACTTCATTTAAGGAATGGAAGTTGAGGTGTAAATATTTCAAGACGACGTTCAAGATGGTCGCCAAACATTGTTGAAAACCTTTAACTTCCATGATAAAAACAACAACTTCCTATTCAGTTATTAAGGTGTAATACCATAATAAGAATAAAAATAATTGAGAAAAATAATGTACATGTACATTGAACAATCAAGCTACGTTATCCATCTTGGTATAAGGCAGGACTATAATTTAAAATATTCCACTCATTTTATTCCATGGCTGCGCAGGGAGTTAGTCCCCATCGAATCAACCCACTGATCTCAATAGATCTATATAAGAAAATTGTCAAACCAATAGCATTATATGGTTGTGAGCTTTGGTGTAACATGTCTACGACAAATGCTAACTTAGTCAAAAGGTTTCAACACTTTAATGTAAAAAAATACTGGGGTTTACGAAACTGACTAGATCTATGTGAAGCGATAGTTGGCTTGCATAAACTAAGTTGTGATATTGAAATTAGAAAGCTTCTGTTTTTGCAGAAACTCCTAAGCTTGAATGTCCACTGCATTAGCAGGAATCTGTTTATTCGTAGGTATCTATTATATTTATCACAAGTTGGAACTCACATGTATGTTTTTTACTTGATATATATTGCATTGTATGTAAATATGGTTTACAGACAACTGTTAACGACGTGATTGTTAATCCATAAAAGCTTTCATCCAAATCAACTTTGAAGAGCCACGTTAAGACCTTAGTTTACCAGTTTGAAGAGAGCGAGTGAAACGCGCGTGTGCTTTGTGATGATAGTTTTCAATATTTAAGGCTATTACAGCCAAACGTCCATCCATGTATAGTATACAAAGTGTGTTCTCACAGCGGATACAGATATATAATGACCACTATTGCAAGTCATTGGTGCCGCAGTGTCAAACTCCAGTAAATTTTTGCGATCAATGTTCTTTTCCAATGACAGATGTGCTAGTACATAGTGTAAATGACTGCGTTAAGACATCGACATTACGCACGTCATTTACATGTGACAATCATGTTTTAGGACGCAATTCCTTGCAGACATAATTATTGCATCTAGATGGAACTTTCTTTTTACCTAGACTCCTCGGTGCTCCTATCTTACCAATGTTAAATGAAGAGGAAAACCTTGTTTTCCTCAAACGATCATTTAAGTTCATTTACGACTGTGTTAAAGTTTCCATTTAGGGAAGGTATTAAATGCGTAGGGCATGCAGGTCATGTTGTTGACACTTATAGAAATATATATACATATATACACACATTGTGTTAACTATGCTGTATTGTGCATCACCACTTGTAACAATTTGTACATAACTTGCATATCTTCAGTAATGGAGGAAAATAAAGAAGATAGATAGATGGATGGATGGATGGATGATGGATGGATGGATGGATGGATGGATGGATGGATGGAACATAATCATTGTGTTCTTTTTAACAAAAAGTGATGCTCGTCCTCTAGCTCATTTAGAATCACATATTTGACAATGACGCATGTTTCCTTCTAGTTTACCAGAGGTCGATTTCTCAAAACTACTTAAGTTATAACACAATTAAGCTAAGGTCAATGTTTTTGTTCTTCTATAATTTATAAAGTATTTGCTTTTTTTTTCTTTTTTAACTGTTAATTGATGATATCTGTCTGATAATGAAGAAAACGTAAGTTTTATTTATCAAAATCAGGTTAAAGTCAGAAATATTGCTTAACTAAATAAGCTACTTGGGTCTATAAAGCTTAAGAAGTTTCGAGTAATCAGGGCCATATCTACCAGTATGTATTATCTGAGCACATATAAGTAATTTTGTATAAGCAATTCTTGACGCAATATTGTCTAAATAAGATATTGATTGTTAACGCAGATAACTTGACTGAATTTGACTCTCCATTGCAGAAATTGATAGTTTCCAGTGTAAATATTCGAGTACTCATAGCACGTGGAAGTCTGAAAATTGGTTATGTATTTCGACGTTGACGGACGAGTCCATGGTCAAAGTGGTGTTTTCTTGTGACTATATTTTAAGGTCTTGAATTGTTCTAAAGTTGCCAGTTCCATTCACTCACTCAAGCGCTGCAATTTATGAATGTATTTAAATAAAGTGGTATTTTATGTCGCACTATTTGGCACTGTTTTCAACCGCATAACACCCTTCTTCCCATTTGATAACCTCTGCACCTTAATTAGTTGAAGATTCCATGTCAAAAAGTAGATCAAGTAGATCCATCATGCTCAGTCTGGAAATAAGATTGCAAAAAGGGTCAAATATAAAGTAGAAGAATGTAACTAATATTGCCTTTCGTAGACGCGACAAATATACTTTAATATTGTCATATTTTACACTAAAGTGTCGAGTCTTTAAAACTTACCGTTTGAAATATTGAATCTATTATTGACATTTTTACTGTCTCACCAAATTCGTACTGGGCTAGATTTCTACCAGGGACAACTCAATACTAACGGCATTTGGTAAGGCTTTTTCACCAAGGAAACATGCTCTATTCATATTAATATCAGCTGTAAGCTAAGTTTTCAAACCATTCTGATAACTGAAATTACTATAAGTTAACACTGTGTGTATACCACGACGTGATAAATTGCGTCAAGAAGGCAATATTTTGCTTTGAATGAAGACTGAAAACAAAGACAACTTTACTATTTTTTCACCATTTTAAATGAAACAAAGCGCAGCCTACGCCGCTTACAGAGCTCCGCCTTTGGACTTTTACTAAAGTTTTAATGAGATCTTAGTTTCTTAAAACACTTCGACACACCTTTTCGCAAAACCTCTGCCTGTTGGAGCACCGTCAAAACATTATTTTTTGGAAACTGGTTTGTCGAGGTGATTGAAGAAACTTATCATCTAATCAAACTCCGTTAATAATACGAAGGCGAGGCTCTTTAAGAAGCATAGACTGTGTCATAGATGTTTCAATTAAAATGGTGTAGAAAATGAGAAGTTATCTTATTTTAAGTATCATTGTGAGGAAAATGTTGCCTTCCGACGTAGCATATATGACCTTATTTATCACGTGGTATGCACACTCTGTATACAGGGTGTGTATACCACGTGATAAATTGCGTCATAAATGCCTCCGAGAGCGATAACACCAGGAACATAACTGAAGTTCATTACTTTCTTTTTCAGATAACAGATAATCTGAAATGTCCAGCACGAGAACATTGCCCGATGTTATTGGTTGTGTCCGCTGATGCAAAAATGTCAGCACAAACAGATATTTCACCCAAGAGAAATTCAGAAAATATCCTAAAACCAGTTCATGTTTACGAGAACTGGGAATTTAGTCTAGACCAGGAGCAGCATATATTGAAAGACTTCCTATTGTTGTGCCATTTAATACGCTGGTTTTGATTGGACAGAGACAATAATGTAACATACGCCTGGCCAGACTGATTTAGCGACTTGTAATGATGAGATATAGTTTTCCCTCACATTAATAAAGAGACTAAATGGTTGATGGTGTTAAGTCTAGACATATTTTTAAATCCACAAAAGTGTTACTTTAGCTATAACTGCGCATTTCTATTGAACACGCAATGTGGCAGCTATCATCCTTTTGTGTGAATGTATTATAATCGCTGACGACAGGTGTATCTTTACCTATGTACCAAATGACAGTTTAATTTTAAAGACAATGCTTGTAGTTTTAAGTTTTGAATTTAAATAAAAAATACCAGACATGAATACAAATACATTTCGTTTCTAATTAAAAAGTAATCGTCAGACAACACAATGTAACATTCATTAAATATACGTCATTGTACTATTTCTGTCTGATTAAAACGTATGTCAGCTGCATATAGCTAAAAAAACATAAGCAGCATGGTAGCTTGATAACTACCAGTATACGTAATTTAAATGATAGCTTCGATAAGATTGGTCAATCCTCAAGGAAGACAGAATGGTATAAATGGAGTGTCTCGTTATCAAAATGGTTCAGGTAACATTAGTATTGGATAAAAAAACACAACTTTTATGAACAAACAATTGTATCAACTGATAAAAGAAAAAAAATAAACATCAATATACAAAACACGAATGTTTTATACCGTTATTACAGATCTTTGGTCACATTTAATTGGTAAACTTGTCCCCAAACCTAAGCCTAAGTTTTTATAGCCGAGTTTACGACCTTTATACCCCGATTCATCAACATTGTGTGGGAAGGTACACCGGATATAGCTCAAAAAGTGATAAGTAAACAGACAATTATGCAGTTGTTTTAATTTATCAGAGGTAAGATCTTGCTGCGTAAACGCATATCCACCGTATCCACAAATGAAGCAAGTGTTTGAACTAATAGCTGAATGCTAAATGTGGCCTATGGTATACTTTAGAGTGCTTACTATTTAGCAGATCTCGTAAAAGGTTTCTTCAAATCTGAGATGATCACCTCAAAACTTACTGAATTTCGACAAGTATTGTTATTTTTAGGAAATATATCGAATAAATAAAAAATCTGAATCGAAGGATTTCACATGAATTAGCTCAACTATTTTTATTGTAAGAAATGGCAATGTAACTTTTAAACTGTTAATAATATGCCCTTAGAAATGTTCTCAGTACTGTACTGGGGATAGCCGTATTATTTACTGGGGATAGTTTCAAAGTTGAGAAATGTGTGTCCTGGTGATAACATGTAAAATGGGACAAAAATTTAAAGTAACACTGTTAATATACACTATACATGTATATGTCTATTTCGAACTTTCAAATAATCTGCAAAAAGTGAGAGTACAATTTGATAAGAAATTATTGAGCAAACTTTAGTTAACAATGAGTTTGATCTGTGCTCTCCTAAATGAACGTATATATGTAAGCTGCGTAAATATCAGGGTTGGTCACAATACATTCTTTCTCACTGAAGTGAACGAGCAGAGACCATTATTCTGTTCTAAGTAATACCAACATCGACCCAAGCTTAGAACAAAGCTTTACGTGTTCCAAATTTGATCACAATATCCCTACTGGTGACTTTCTGTTTGCAAAAACGTACCTACTTGATTTACAAAGCAATATTATATGTATGAATAGCAAACACCACATAAATTCTACGGCCATATGTTTTGTGTTTCTCAATAAATCAGATTACCAGCGTATTTCAAATATTTAGATATTGATGCTTGTGAAAAAACACATCATGGTTGACTAATATATATGAATGAAACAGTTGTAAGTGCATACAGATACAAAGAACAACAACATGTTTTTGCTCTCATCCCTCGATATGGACAACATCAAACAATTTCCCTCGAGCTCGCGTATAGATAAATAGCCGTAATCATTATCACAGTCTCGTTTTTCTAAATACATCGTTACTATCCTCAGTCCACTTAATAGCTATCCCCTGTGCAGTTATTTATTTGCTTCATCTATCCCCAGTTCACTGCCAGGGCATCAAAAGGTATGAATATCTCCGTAACAACAAAATATATCATATTGATATTTTACACATTACTAGATCATGTAATTACAATGAAATCGCTCGATTCAGTTTTTATTCTTACTTTCAATTTGTTGATTTATGTTTGAAATCGTACCACATAAATGAACATTTGTGAGCGATCATGCAACTTTCGGCGAGAATTGGGCTATTATACAAAAGAGGAGACACATTTCCATCATAGTCATATATTGCACAGTATCATGTAATTCAAAACTCTTCGATTTTGTTAAATATATCACCATAAAATACAAAAAAAAAATGATAGAAAACTGTCCATGTGTCAAAACCAAACGCTTATCGATTGATCACTTTTTGAGCTATATCCGGTGTCCGTTCCCACACAATGATCAAGGCAAAGAAAAAAGTTTCAGAGAATGTTTTGCTTATTGGAAATAATCTGTTTTTAAAAAATGGGTAAACTCGAAAATGCAATGATAATTCGTTACATATAACAGTATCAATAATGTAATGAAAGAACTGTACGTAACCCAAATACGCAATAAGCATATATGGCTTTATGATTGTCTTATTACCTCCCTTTCCTTCAAATAAATATAATTTAGCTTTCAACTGAAATATTTGATGAAAACAGAAGTGAAAGTATGATAAACATTTTTTTATAATATTAGTATATAAAGCAATATGGTATATTTTTGCATTAAGGGATCTAAAACGTGATAGTATGATTTGTCTGACCATGACTTGCAGATGAACACTATTGCTTTTGAGGTCAGTTTATCAAGGGTCAAGGTCGTTGCGGCTGTGAGCTAAATATACACAGTTTACTATCAAAAATTGAAAATGGCTCAGGCCTTTAGACCTCGAAGTATGGAGACTTTACAAAAACAATATTGCAAATAATCTCTGGCTTCTCGTGTTGTTGCTACTTAGTGTTGCTGTTGTTATTTTTTCATTATGTCCATCAGAGGTACAACGTAAGAAGATTAATTGTGGCAATGGTAAATAACGACGAACGAACATTGGGTACGACGGTAAAAGAAAATAACCACAGAACATTTGAGACAACGGTAAGTGTACAAACAACTAGGAAAGAACATTGGGTACGACAGTAAGTAGACATTTGACGAAGACAAAACCATGGGTACGGCGGTGAGAAGACTAACAGCGACGACAAAACATTGGGTACGACGGTGAGAAGACTAACAGCGACGACAAAACATTGGGTACGACGGTGAGAAGAATAACAGCGACGACAGGACATTGGATACGACGGTGAGAAGACTAACAGCGACGACAAAACATTGGGTACGACGGTGAGAAGACTAACAGCGACGACAAAACCATGGGTACGACGGTGAGAAGACTAACAGCGACGACAAAACATTGGGTACGACGGTGAGAAGAATAACAGCGACGACAGGACATTGGGACGACGGTGAGAAAAATAACAGCGACGACAAACCATTGGGTACGACGGTGAGAAGACTAACAGCGACGACAAAACATTGGGTACGACGGTGAGAAGACTAACAGCGACGACAAAACATTGGGTACGACGGTGAGAAGACTAACAGCGACGACAAAACCATGGGTACGACGGTGAGAAGACTAACAGCGACGACAAAACATTGGGTACGACGGTGAGAAGAATAACAGCGACGACAGGACATTGGGACGACGGTGAGAAAAATAACAGCGACGACAAACCATTGGGTACGACGGTGAGAAGACTAACAGCGACGACAAAACATTGGGACGACGGTGAGAAGACTAACAGCGACGACGGGACATTGGGTCTGACGATGAGAAGAATAACAGCGACGACAAACCATTGGGTACGACGGTGAGAAGAATAACAGCGACGACAGGACATTGGGACGACGGTGAGAAAAATAACAGCGACGACAAACCATTGGGTACGACGATGAGAAGACTAACAGCGACGACAAAACATTGGGTACGACGGTGAGAAGAATAACAGCGACGACAGGACATTGGGACGACGATGAGAAAAATAACAGCGACGACAAAACATTGGGTACGACGGTGAGAAGAATAACAGCGACGACAGGACATTGGGACGACGATGAGAAAAATAACAGCGACGACAAACCATTGGGTACGACGGTGAGAAGAATAACAGCGACGACAGGACATTGGGACGACGGTGAGAAAAATAACAGCGACGACAAACCATTGGGTACGACGATGAGAAGACTAACAGCGACGACAAAACATTGGGTACGACGGTGAGAAGACTAACAGCGACGACAGGACATTGGGACGACGATGAGAAAAATAACAGCGACGACAAAACATTGGGTACGACGGTGAGAAGAATAACAGCGACGACAGGACATTGGGACGACGATGAGAAAAATAACAGTGACGACAAAACGTTTGACGCCATTATTGCAGACTTCAAAAACAAGGTCAAATGTGTAGATGATACATGTATGTGGGAAAATTCCATTGAAGCAGCTTTCTTCCAGGCTTGTGAATGGTTTGACCTGTGTGCTCGAAATGGTATCACCCTGAATCCGAAGAAGTTCCAATTTGCCCAGGACACTGTTGATTTCGCAGGTCTTACCATCACACCAACGAACATACGACCAAGTACAAAGTTTCTGGATGCAATAAGACACTTTCCTACACCATCTGACATTACTGGTGCGAGAGCTTGGTTTGGACTAATCAATCAGGGGGCATATGCTTTTGCCATGACAAGACAAATGAAGCCATTCCGTGCTCTTTTGAAGCCATCTGCAATATTTCAATGGACGGATGAACTAGATGAACTGTTTCACCATTCCAAAGAGGTCATCATCCAGGAGATGAAAGAAGGTGTGCGCCTATTTGATCCCACTCGCCTGACATGCCTGGCCACAGACTGGTCTGTAGATGGAATTGGATTCTTCTTGATGCAGAAGTACTGCCACTGTGAAAGCAAGACTCCTGCCTGCTGTCCGGATGGCTGGAAACTGTGTCTAGTTGGCAGTAGGTTCACACATCCTGCTGAAAGCAGGTATGCTCCCATTGAAGGTGAGGCCTTGGCTGTAGTGTATGCACTCCACCAAACACGGTATTATGTTCTTGGATGCAAAGACCTCATCGTAGCCACGGATCACAAACCCCTTCTCCAGATCCTGAATGACAGGTCGCTCACCGACATTGACAACAGGAGACTTCTAAACCTCAAAGAGAAGACCCTAGGATATAGATTCTCAATCGTTCATGTACCTGGCAAAAGGAACCTAGGTCCAGATGCAGCTTCAAGACACCCTGCTGGTCAGCCAGATCGTCTTCTGTTACCAGGCGAAGCACCGGAAACTGATACTCTCAGTAATACAACAGAGTTCTACCGTGACACCTTGACACGCTTATACCAGCATGCCGAGGATAATGATATGGCAAATGACAGTGATACAGTTGCCGCTGCAAGCAGTGCACTTAATGCGATCATCACTGTTGTTACTTGGGACATGGTACGAGAGGCCACAGCATCAGACCCGACGTTTGTTGACCTTGTCAACATCCTGGAGGCTGGGTTTCCAGAGGACTGCAGGGAGCTACCAGTGCCCTTGCGCCCTTTTCATCGCTTTGCTGCAGGCCTATGTGTTGTGGACGGTGTGGTTCTCATGGGCCAAAGAATAGTTATTCCCCCTGTACTCCGCAAGCCGGTACTTAATGCACTCCATGCAGCCCACCAAGGAGTCAGCGCAATGCGTGCAAGGGCCATGGACTCTGTGTATTGGCCAGACATTTCAATTGATATTGCCAGGGTGAGGGAACAGTGCGTACACTGCCATAAGATGGCCAAGTCCAACCCGATGCAGCCTCCTTCAGACATAACACCTCCAGACTACCCATTTCAGATGATCTGCAGTGACTATTTCACTTATAACAGCAAGGATTATGTGGTGATAGTCGATAGATACTCAAACTGGCCTATGGTACACAGGTCAGAATCAGGTGCGGAGGGCCTTATCAAGCGACTGCGGGAGACATTTGTGACATTTGGGATACCTGAAGAGTTAACTTCTGATGGGGGACCACAGTTCACAGCTGGAAAGACACAGGAGTTCTTAAAGGCCTGGGGAGTTCGACACAGGATTACGTCCGTTGCAAACCCACATGCTAATTGCAGGGCGGAGTTAGCTGTTAAAACAGTTAAACGCATGCTCATGGACAATGTTACTGCAACAGGATCCCTTGATGTAGATAAGTTCCAGAGAGCCTTACTGATGTACAGAAATTCTGTTGACCCCGATACAAAATCGTCCCCAGCATTAATACTGTTTGGACGACCCATCCGTGATGCTATCCCAATCCTAATGGGTCGATACTCTCCTCATGAGACTTGGACTGAGTTGATGTCGCATCGAGAGATGGCCCTTGCCCGAAGACATTCAAGGGATCATGAGCGTTGGAATGAACACACGCACAGATTGCCTCCATTGCAGGTGGGAGATCATGTTTATCTGCAAAACTTGGTCGGCAACCATCCAAGGAGGTGGGAGCGCACTGGGACTGTTGTAGAGGTAAGGCAGTACCACCAGTATGTTATCCGTGTGGATGGTACAGGCCGAGTAACTATCCGGAACCGACAACGCCTTCGAAAGTTCACCCCTTTCCACGGCACTCCCTTGCCAGGTTTGTCGGTGACACCCGCTGTGGAACGACCACAACAAGAAGTTTCCAATTGCCCTCCTCCATCCAGGGTAACACCACAGGTTTCCATGCCTCTGACTCCATCACTACCACCAGGAGGTTCTCAAACCCCGCTTAACTCAAGCGAAACACCCACCAAGGCGTCTCCTTCGGAAAGCATACCAGGAAGGCCAACCAGGGCTTCTACTCCAAGGCAGACTACCCAATCAACTTTAGAGCCAAAGCGTCTGAGCTTTGACCAGTCGGACCACCGAAACTCTAGTCCAGATAGGCCTATGACCAGTGTACCACGTGCCCTTGCCCGTCTTCAACCTTACAATAAAGCAGGGACTAAGGAGCTGCTGACATCCCGGAGACCTTGCCGCCGTGACAATAATGAATGATATCCACATGAGTTGTGCTGTATATGACATTAATTTAGTGTTACAAAGACTGCTTAGTGTTGACAATGTCAAAGGCAAAGACTTTCTCCTAGAGGCTTTTTAATTTGACCACTGCGCTTTAGGACTAATTAGTTTCTTGTATTGATGATTCATTTGTGTTGGATGTTTTTTGTTTACTTTTAAGTTTTCGGCGTACCCTTAAAAACTTGTCCCTGGGGGAGGAGATAACTAATAACTCTTACTTGTCTATTAATTACAGGTAGCAGTCATCCTTTTCCACACTCCACTATTATGCTACATGTATAGGACTTTTCAACAAGGGGGAGGGGAAAATTAGTTCAGTTTTGTATTCATTAATGTGCTGTTGAACGTAGTATACATGTTTATGTCGTGATGGAAAAGGATTTCATCCTTTGGTTTAGATCAGATTAAAGATAAACAGAGGAAGGTGTTGATTTTCATTTATTGGGTACGACGGTGAGAAGACTAACAGCGACGACAAAACATTGGGTACGACGGTGAGAAGACTAACAGCGACGACAGGACATTGGGTGCGACGGTAAGAACAGACTAACGACGACAGGACATTGGGTTCGACGGTAATAAAAGACTAACAACGACGACAGAACATTGGGTACGACGGTAAGAACAGACTAACGACGACAGGACATTGGGTTCGACGGTAAGAAAAGACTAACAACGACGACAGGACATTGGGTTCGACGGTAAAAAAAGACTAACGACGACAGGACATTGGGTACGACGGTAAGGAAAGACTAACGACGACAGAACATTGGGTACGACGGTAAGGAAAGACTAACGACGACAGAACATTGGGTGCGACGGTAAGGAAAGACTAACGACGACAGAACATTGGGTGCGACGGTAAGAAAAGACTAACGACGACAGGACATTGGGTGCGACGGTAAGAAAAGACTAACGACGACAGAACATTAGGTGCGACGGTAAGACAAGACTAACGACGACAGGACATTAGGTGCGACGGTAAGAAAAGACTAACGACGACAGAACATTAGGTGCGACGGTAAGAACAGACTAACGACGACAGGACATTGGGTTCGACGGTAAGAAAAGACTAACGACGACAAAACATTGGGTACGACGGTAAGGAAAGACTAACGACGACAAAACATTGGGTGCGACGGTAAGGAAAGACTAACGACGACAGGACATTGGGTACGACGGTAAGGAAAGACTAACGACGACAAAACATTGGGTGCGACGGTAAGGAAAGACTAACGACGACAAAACATTGGGTACGACGGTAAGGAAAGACTAACGACGACAAAACATTGGGTGCGACGGTAAGAAAAGACTAACGACGACAGAACATTAGGTGCGACGGTAAGACAAGACTAACGACGACAAAACATTGGGTGCGACGGTAAGGAAAGACTAACGACGACAGAACATTGGGTGCGACGGTAAGGAAAGACTAACGACGACAAAACATTGGGTGCGACGGTAAGGAAAGACTAACGACGACAGGACATTGGGTACGACGGTAAGACAAGACTAACGACGACAGAACATTAGGTGCGACGGTAAGACAAGACTAACGACGACAGGACATTGGGTGCGACGGTAAGAAAAGACTAACGACGACAGAACATTAGGTGCGACGGTAAGACAAGACTAACGACGACAGGACATTGGGTACGACGGTAAGACAAGACTAACGACGACAGGACATTGGGTACGACGGTAAGAAAAGACTAACGACGACAGGACATTGGGTACGACGGTAAGACAAGACTAACGACGACAGAACATTAGGTGCGACGGTAAGAAAAGACTAACGACGACAGAACATTAGGTGCGACGGTAAGACAAGACTAACGACGACAGGACATTGGGTTCGACGGTAAAAAGACTAACGACGACAGAACATTAGGTGCGACGGTAAGAAAAGACTAACGACGACAGGACATTGGGTACGACGGTAAGAAAAGACTAACGACGACAGGACATTGGGTTCGACGGTAAGACAAGACTAACAACGACGACAGAACATTGGGTTCGACGGTAAGAAAAGACTAACGACGACAGGACATTGGGTACGACGGTAAGAAAAGACTAACGACGACAGGACATTGGGTACGACGGTAAGACAAGACTAACGACGACAGGACATTAGGTGCGACGGTAAGAAAAGACTAACGACGACAGAACATTAGGTGCGACGGTAAGAAAAGACTAACGACGACAGGACATTGGGTGCGACGGTAAGAAAAGACTAACGACGACAGGACATTGGGTACGACGGTAAGACAAGACTTACGACGACAGGACATTGGGTTCGTCGGTAAGAAAAGACTAACGACGACAGGACATTGGGTACGACGGTAAGAAAAGACTAACGACGACAGGACATTGGGTACGACGGTAAGACAAGACTAACGACGACAGGACATTGGGTACGACGGTAAGAAAAGACTAACGACGACAGAACATTAGGTGCGACGGTAAGACAAGACTAACGACGACAGGACATTGGGTACGACGGTAAGAAAAGACTAACGACGACAGAACATTAGGTGCGACGGTAAGAAAAGACTAACGACGACAGGACATTGGGTACGACGGTAAGAAAAGACTAACGACGACAGGACATTGGGTTCGACGGTAAGACAAGACTAACGACGACAGGACATTGGGTACGACGGTAAGACAAGACTAACGACGACAGGACATTGGGTGCGACGGTAAGAAAAGACTAACGACGACAGGACATTGGGTTCGACGGTAAGAAAAGACTAACGACGACAGGACATTGGGTACGACGGTAAGGAAAGACTAACGACGACAGGACATTGGGTTCGTCGGTAAGAAAAGACTAACGACGACAGGACATTGGGTACGACGGTAAGAAAAGACTAACGACGACAGGACATTGGGTTCGACGGTAAGACAAGACTAACGACGACAGAACATTAGGTGCGACGGTAAGAAAAGACTAACGACGACAGGACATTGGGTACGACGGTAAGAAAAGACTAACAACGACGACAGAACATTGGGTGCGACGGTAAGAAAAGACTAACGACGACAGGACATTGGGTACGACGGTAAGAAAAGACTAACGACGACAGAACATTAGGTGCGACGGTAAGACAAGACTAACGACGACAGGACATTGGGTTCGACGGTAAGAAAAGACTAACAACGACGACAGAACATTGGGTACGACGGTAAGAAAAGACTAACGACGACAGGACATTGGGTACGACGGTAAGAAAAGACTAACGACGACAGAACATTAGGTGCGACGGTAAGAAAAGACTAACGACGACAGAACATTAGGTGCGACGGTAAGACAAGACTAACGACGACAGGACATTGGGTACGACGGTAAGACAAGACTAACGACGACAGGACATTGGGTACGACGGTAAGACAAGACTAACGACGACAGGACATTGGGTACGACGGTAAGACAAGACTAACGACGACAGAACATTGGGTACGACGGTAAGACAAGACTAACGACGACAGAACATTAGGTGCGACGGTAAGACAAGACTAACGACGACAGGACATTGGGTTCGACGGTAAGAAAAGACTAACGACGACAGAACATTGGGTTCGACGGTAAGAATACAATAACGACGACAGGACATTGGGCATGCCGGTGAAAAGACTAACAACGACGACAGAACATTAAGTACCACGGTAAGAGAACACTAACGACGACAGGACATTTGGTAAGACGGTTAGAATACAATAACGGAGACAGGACATTGGGCCTGAAGGTGAGAAGACTAACAACGACGACAGAACATTGGATACGACGGAAAAATACACTAATGACGACATGACATTGGGTACGACGGTAAGAATACAATAACGAAGACAGGACATTGGGAACGACGGTAAGAATACAATAACGAAGACAGGACAGTGGGTACGACGGTAAGAATACAATAACGAAGACAGGGCATTGGGTACGACGGTAAGAATACAATTACGAAGACAGGACATTGGGAACGACGGTAAGAATACAATAACGAAGACAGGACAGTGGGTACGACAATACTAAATCATCCTTGTTGAGGGAACGTCGGCTACGACTACGGGAACATCAGCAATGACGACGTTACCAATAATGGGAATTACACAAGCATTAGATATTGGACTTAATGGTAACGAGTCATCGGGAACATCGACGAAACATATGTACTAACGATGACGATACATTTGATAACAACGGTCTACATATCATCTGTGCTGGCCCAATACATGGCAGTCGGTGATAACAACAGCATTGGAATTGACGATGTTTCACCAGTTCCGACTATCGAGCATAGCTTCGGGAGCGATGACGTAATGGTCACAACAAAATGGAGGACGACAGTTAACACGTGCGCAACGAAATCATCATCATTGGGCAGCAGCAACGGTGACTGGATGTCAACAATGAAAACGGTACACATAAACAGTGCAAAACTTAGAAAATAAGTCTATAAAATTATGTATAAACTATTTTGACCTAGCGGTCTTGGATAACCCGTGAAAGTGGAAGCACTTATTTCCAACGGGGTCCTTTTGTTTTTATGCTAAGGCCCCCCCCCCCAAAAAAAAAACTTGTGTTTCCGGTGACATGGCGAAAAAAATAGGGTCGGTAGGGCGGGATTTTTTTTTCTTTTTACACTTACCATATCATGCAATTTTCTGTCGGATCAGATCAATTATGTTATATCTACGCGTTTCCTTATTTACAAAAAGACTGATTAAACAGCATTATTAAATGTCTGAAATCATTTCCTTACCTTCGACTTCCGTATTTTCCCGCCAATTTTGCCCATGAAATCTGGTGTTTTTTGAATACAATACTCGTTTATAAGTCGTGATCGTTTTTTTCGGGAAAATCCAGCACTTCATTTTCAACAAATCTGTGATAATGTTCTAGCCAAACAGTCCATTATCAACTAATTTTTTTATTCGCTTGAGGAAAATCGCCGATTTTCTTGTCAACTGTGAGCTCCTTAAACTGGGCATTCAAGAGAAGGTATGTTAAAATAAGAACAAGTAAACGCGGATATGGATTTATTTTACGTATCTTATTTTTCGTACATTACTACAATCAAGTTTCATTCATATTTATAGTGAATTCAAACATTTCGGTCATTGTTTTAAGATTCCCAGACGACGATTATTGATTATTATTATTTTGATCGTATGGTATTTTCGTACCAGCCTAGGCAAAATCCAGGCAATCAAATGGGATCATACGGTATCCGACTGACCGAATTAGATACAAACCATGGCCACGCGCCTTTGATCTTATCGCCGCTCGTGCTCTGACGTCACAAATTGACCCGTTTGATCTGCAGCCGACACATTCCAATAAATGTGTTGTTAACTTTCGCAGGTTTTTGTTTGGATTTCAGTTGATGGGACTTAAATAAGGCGAAATAAATAACCATTGATAATTGCGGAAAAATTAATGTAACGATCAATAAAATGTGTATTGGAACCTGGCAGTTAGCCTGCATGAATTCGCAAAGCCTAATCGTAAGAAGCCTGCATGTTATACGCAAAGCATAATCGTAAAAAAGTAAGTTTTATTTTGGACATGGGTATGGATAAATAACACCGCGAACTATAATTCAAAATATGTCTCCGGTGATCAACCACGTGTTTGGACCGTAAACATGCTTTTGCCAATTTTAAGATATCGGACAGGGTTCGCCGCCCTCCGCCATTTTGTTTTCCCGTCTCGGTAATACATAATCAGGAATGAAAGTATATTCTCCGGGGACATTGAAAGACAGACAACGAAAATAATAACAATATATTTAAAGAAAAATATTTTTTTACGATAGATTTTTATTTTTTTTATTTTTTACTTTTATGTCTAAAAAAAGATTAGGGTCGGCGAGGAAAAGATAGGGTCGGTCGGGTCACCGGAAACACAGGTATTTTGTTTGCCTAAAGGGACAGCGGACAAAAGAGACTGTGGTGCCGAGATGCAAGAACGTCCGGGTGCGATACCCTAGCTCTTATTTCGAAGAAACCCCTTGGTTTTTATACGTGTTCGGTTCGGTGTAGAACACCGATACAAGGGGTACAATTTTCATAGGTACTGAGTACACTTTTCCAAGCATTAAATGCCAAGAGCCAGACAAGGGAGCTACTTGTACCAACGTCTTTCGGTATGACGCGGCCAGGGATTGAACACACGACTTCCCGCTTCGTAAAAGGACGCTGTAACAACTAGGCCACGGAGACGGGTAAAACGGAACATATTTTTAATCGAGCGGCAATGACGAGACCTCAGTTGCGACTGTCTTACCATCAGCCACCTCGAATTAAGGGACACCCAATAACAACGACGAGACATTGAGTAGAACGACCATCCATATGTTTGCATACGGATTTTCATTTAATGAAATCATCATCATCACCACCACAATGGTTATTACCAAAATATCCTCATAATGTACCTATTCAATGTTTGTTTTAATGATAAAAGTCAACATCGATCATCATAACATCAACACATCTCCATCAGCAGCACTTTCACTGTAATCCTTGTGATAGACGAGCAAAGTGAACAAGAAACGCCGCAATACGACGAAACCAGGTTTCAATGATTGACAGAAGAATTTCAGCCTGTGTTGTGAGAATTATAATTAAGTTAATTTGTTGTGTGTTGTGTGTAGTATAAGAACATGCCGAATTGGTTAGAGGATATACACGGAAGATAAGAAGCATGCATAAGAGTGGAAATAAATATTAAAGGGAAATGTTAATCAATTAATAAAGATGATTATGTTACTTTGTCATGGCACATATAGATATTGTTATCATCGGTGATTTACAAAAACAGATATTCAGTTTTAACCGTTTTTCTATTTTAAGTAACAGTGACCTTGACCCTAGAGGCCCCAAATACAATCCCATGAAAGGTCTCCACAAACTCTTCCTATGTACCAAGCTTGGTCAAGATATGTGAACCCTGACTAAAGTTATTCAGTTTCAACCATTCTTCTATTTTTAGTAACAGTGACCTTAACCTTGGCCCTAGAAGCCCTATACGCAATCCCATGAAAGGTCTTCATTAACTCTTCCTATATACCAAGTTTGGTCAAGATATGTGAGCCCTGACTAAAGTTATTCAGTTTCAACTGTTTTTCTATTTTTAGTAACAGTGACCTTGACCCTAGGGACCCAAACGCAATCACATGAAAGGTATCCATAAACTCTTCCTTTATACCAAGTTGGGTCAAGATTTGTCATCCCTAACTAAAGTTATTCAGTTTCAACCATTTTTCTATTTTTAGTTACAGTGACCTTGACCTTGACTCTAGGGACCCCAAAAACATTTCCATGAAAGATATCCATCAACTCTTCATATAGACCAATTTTGGTCAAGATATGTCAACCCTTACTGAAGTTATTCAGTTTCATAGGTGAGTTTGACACTGCCCAGCCGCCCGCTCGCCCGAACAACGACGTTCATCATGCTAATAACCAGGTTTCACTATGTGAAAACCTGGTTAATAAAATGAACCTCTACTGCCTTGCTTATATCATTTATGTTTATGTATACACAGTCATCTTGTTATTTTCTCAAAAATGTTTGTGTTTTAGTACCAAGGGTTGTTCATTTTTAAGATGTTAGCATGCTTCGTGTTTCAAATTCACGAAAGCAAAATGTTTCTGCATGGCTGTGCAAAATGTTTTTGAAAATGATTACTCAGAACACTTTTGACATCTTAGACATCAAAGCAGATGCCAAACCCACATTATAATATCAAAACCACTTTATAATACTGTATGTGGACACTTGAAACATGTTCTTATGTTTCTCATCTGTGGTGTTAAATGTAACAAGAAGGAAGACTCAGTAAGCTGAAAATGGAAGTTTTATTCATGGACTTGTGTAGCATACAGACACAGGAACAGAGTACACAAACTTGAGATTCCAACATAGAAGACAACATTGCCTGACCGGCAGCATAGTGGCAGTTTCCTTGCTACATCTAAACAATCACATAGAGTTTATAAACACAAACAAATCTTCATAACATCTATTTAAGCAACATAAACCTGTGTTAGAGCTCCTGCAGAGGTGTGCAATGCTTGAAAAATCTTTCAGCTATTAATCAAATGAAACTTGAAATATATCAGTCAACTCATTTCTGCTATTAATCAAATGAAACATGAAATCTATCAGTCAACTCATTTCTGCTATTAATCAAATGAAACTTGAAATATATCAGTCAACTCATTTCTGCTATTAATCAAATGAAACATGAAATCTATCAGTCAACTCATTTCTGTTATTAATCAAATGAAAGTTGGGATTTATTTTCATATGCTGCTCTTTTTATTTCTAAACTGGTGTTTCATTTAAAACTGCAGAAATATCTATATAAGCTATTGAGAACTTGGTATTGAATAAGTAGCCATACACACCCCTGTATTAACACATTTTATACTCTTTTTTTCACAATTTTACAAAGAAAACGGTACAAGTATTTTTCACTAAACATGTATTTTTTTATTAAGTCAAAACTAAATAAAACATTTGATATGTTCTTGGTATTCCTTCATTTAACACTGTCTTGAAACAGTTTGAATTTCGTCTGAGAATCTTCCATAAATCAATGTTATTTACATTTTAAAAGGAATCAAAAGTTGAATACAATTGTTAAATCTTAGTTCACAATTAAATATTGTATGGTAATATCAGCTAACAAATAACAAAATTTTGGCTTAAATATCAGAAAGAGTTCGAAAAAAAAACATGAACTGTAATTAACTTCTTAAATTCAATCTAATCTCTATACTAACATTAACTTACATCAATATAAATATAAAATAAAATAAACTCCACACAAGACATACATTGACATACAACATTCTGCATGCAAGTCTGAATTCTGTCTCCAATCTACAACAAAAAGTGCACCAAATTTGTCATAAAACATTACTTACATAGAAAAATCTATCCTAAAATATAACATTAATGACTTTCTATTTTTAGATAAACAGTCACATTAGATTAGGTCAAAAAGGGCATCAGATAAGCTACTTAACATTGTATCCCTATTTTAATATAAAGTCATTAAAAGAAATGTTTCATTGAATTGAAATAAATAAATTCATTAATAGTTTTATATAATGGAATTGTTTTCTTTATCCTATGATGACATGAATCAGTCATAGAATGTTCCCGGTGTCTGTATCAGCACACTTTTTGCTTTCTTGAGCAATTGTTATTTTGAAAAGTAAACTTTATATACCACAGTAGGAAAGGAAACATTCGGACAATTATTTCAATTAAATTCAACATGGAAATTCAAGCAAAATGGCAGAAGCACGAATGAAGTGTGTTGGTTTTACTTCAATGGATAATTTGCCTAAAAAAACAACAAACAAGTATTCAAATTGAAACAGAAAATACAAGTTACTTCAAATTTAATTGTTTTAAAAGGTATCATAACAGCACAAGATCAGCACTTTTGAGGCTGATTAAAAAGAACCAAAGCTTAAAAAGTACAACATGCAGGTCAAATTTGAATAATTTTCTGCCCCAAAAAATTGTATTGTAGTAGTTTGCAAACTTATTAACAATTAAAATGATCGTGATAAGCACCTTTCACATATGTACAGAAGGCTTTGAGCCCAATGGTGGAATTCTCAATGTAAGGTGATTTAAACCGGATGATTTTGGATGTCAAATGAACATTGATGCGATGGCTAAACTTTCTCTCATGCCTACCCTGTAGTGGACACGGGAATAAATCCCTACAACTACTGGCAATGTAAAATTGTGTGTGTTAAAAAAAAGAAATTACTTTCTGCTTACTGTTAATATTGCGGCCATCTTATTAACAAGCGTACACCAAATAATCCTTATTTCAAGAATGAAGTGAAGTACAAGTGAGTGTCAACATCTACTTGAAAGTTTACCTTGCATAATCAAAAGCCCATACTTACCAATGGAGCACTATGATTTTCGAAAATGATAATATTACAACTCAGAACTTTATTTTTCAATCTATGCCTCTAAAAAGGGTTTATATTTGATTGTTAGACTACTCAGCTTGTCTCAATATGTTTTCCTTGTATTATTAAAAACTGTATTGTATGATATGTGCTCTGATAAGATGGTCTCATTGACCTTCACATCAGTCCTTTATTTGTGAAACCTCGATAAAAACATACAGTATGTATCTGTAATCAACATGGAAATTTTAGTATGATCATTGGACATATTTTCACTTGAAGTGAATGGAACGTGTTTAATAAAATGAATGAACACCATTTATTCAACTGATGCAAATCGGAATTCACAGATGAGGGTTTATGGAACAATGAATGTCGTAATACATATGAAGTATCACATGAAACCTAAAAGCGTTTACACTTTGTGTAATAAAGCAAAGCAAATTGTACAGCGTAGTTTATAGAACCTAAATACCGCTTGCAATGAAAACTCACATGCATGCTGATGCATGTTGATAGCAAGTGTACAAGACAAAGCATATTTCTGTATGTTTTCAACATCAAATAGCTAATTATAATAAATAAATCATTCTCAATAAGTAAAACAACAAAACAATTCAATAATTATTAAAATGTGATCTAAAATGGCAAAAATGTCATGTACAATTCACCTCGAAGCACCATCGAAGACTCTTTGGGAATCACAAAGATTAGCCAGAATTACATAGCAAATACATGTAACATCACGTCCTTCCAAACAATTCACAGATACATTGGTAAACTATGGTTTGAAACATTTACCACATCATTTTACTGTTATATTTTTATCAAAGCATATACATAAAAAAGGATGCTGTTATTTATTAGAAAAATAATTAAGAATAATTTTATTAAGTATTTTAATTTAATAAAAGTTGGGTGTTTTATTTCAAGGCATCTTCTCAAAATTAACATGCTTTCATAGTGAAAGAAATATAAAAAGAATTAAAAACATGAAAATAAAACATGTTAAAATGATATGTTATATTACAATGATATAGGGAAAAAGCACCTTTTTGGTGTAAATTTATGTAGCACAAACTGCAGACTTTAACATTCTTAAATGGCATATTAATAACTAGTTTTATTTCAACAAAATTGACTTTAAAAAGTTAATACATGAAACATCTGCACATGATAAAAAGAACAATCAATTTTGCATAATAAAGTAAACAGGTTTGGATTTAAAATAACGGAGATGAAACAATATGAAGTATTTACAAAACACTAAACAAACCTGTGCAAAGGTCAGACGATTCTTTCCAATAAAACTGCATTTTTCACTGATTTTACTTACATAGACTTTTGGCTTATGATTTAGTGGTCTGACTTTGTAAAAACTTTATAATCAATATAACCCTAATGTAGAAAAATGCAAATTTTAATGTTTCATACTGTGGAGTTACAGATTCATAGTTTGTGCAAAACCAAAGCCATTTTTCTAAAGGGTTTGTAAAGGCCTATTTACATAAAAAACATCTGATCTGATTTATTTTCTATCCCTTAATCAAATCGCTATATACAATAGCATAAATGGTTTTTATCACATATTCTTTTAAGTACTCACATTTTTAAAAATTCTGCATAATAACAAAACAGAAATTGCAACATACAATGTAAAAGACACTCCCAAAATCTCAGAATTCCTTAAAATTTATAAAATGAAATTCAAAAACAACTACCACTCTAGCAATAAATACCATCAAATACGCACAGCCAAACATAAATAAATAAATATTTTTAATTCACAATATATCTAATATATATACACAATGTAGACTTTCCGCTCTTTCATTTAAAAACACAAAAACCAAAAAGTTTGTATGTGAGATCTGCTATCTCTGTCATCATTTTTTAGTATATTTTAGGCTTTTGCAGAGAATTTCTTCCCAGATTATTTACTAAATCAGATGTAATCAGTATACAAGGATCTACCCAGTGCACAAAATCAGAGTCACTTACTGGTACACGATTTTCAAGCCAGGGAATCACATTAAGAACTGTGCATCACCGGGACTCCCAAAATAAACATTCAATTAGCGTGAGACATAATATTAGGAATCCATATGATAACCAGAGACCCCTAATTTGGAAATCATAAGGGCCAAAGGACCCAAAATGGAATATCCAAGACCTCTTTGAGTGACAGACTTCAATCAATGTAAAATTGTACTTAAAACTGTAAGTGAATACTCTCCCTTCCATTACAAGTTTTTCAAACAACAATACAATAAGCAGCACACTTAAATAGCACTTTCTGACTTAAATAGCACATCTCTAAACATCTAATAACACTTAAATAATCATGTTCTATGGAATCATTTTAAACTATAAATGAGAGATGAAATAAATAGCTGTATGTCGAATGTATGGACTGCTGATTGGTTGCCTTGGCTAAATAACAATATTATGTAAGAATGTATGGACTGCTGATTGGTTGCCTTGGCTAAATAACAATATTGTGTAAGAGCAAAACATCATTAAAGATAATCAACAACGATATTTAGGTCAATAACAAATAACAGTTAATTACTCAGAAATGATTCTACCTAGATGGAGGATGGATCTCTATAAAGCTACAGTGAACCTCTAGAATGATTTCACCTCAATATCACCAGAACTTATACTTTAAGGCTGGTAAGCACAAAACAAGCCCTGTAATACTACAAGACCAAATAAAGAGATTACACACTTTCAACATTTCATATTGTTGCTTGTTTAAATGTTCTGAACATTACTATATATTTATTTGCATTTAACAAAACAAGGATTGAGTATCTGTGGCAGTTGCAAACATTCTAGACTTTAAAAAGGAAATTACCAAAAATGTGTTTTTGTGTCATTGACATGGAGGAAACATGCCTCATACCTTCCTCGGAATGTCATTCGAAATGTATGAAAAAGCTATGATTTTGATAGGACCGTGGCCCACATATATTCCTACATGCTGGGTACCGTCTCCTGCTCACATTTATTAAGCATGAAAGTTGGATGATCATTCGCATAGAACATTTTTTCTCATCGACCTAAATATTATACATTTGATAGGATTTTATAAAATAATTCCTTTAAGAATCAAAAAATGTTTCTACAACATAATATTATTGGCAGACAGGAAAATTTGATTCAATAATTAGTGACATTTATAAAATGTTTTAATTTGTGCATTACAACATGAAATGGGCTTCAGTTCTTAACACGTTTCTCATACAGTTTAAACTTTCATAAGAAACCCTATCAATGTTAAGATATCAATGTTAAGAAAACATTCCAAGATTCAAGATGTTCCGTGTCTGAATTGTAAACTAGTACTGCCAATATAACTATTCCATATAAAATATTATTTTGGTTTGCAATATGTCATAAAAGTACATATCAATTGCATCAAAAGAATCACAGAGTTGGTACGGGTATACATACTTTCACTTAATATTTTTCTGATAGAAAAACAAGTAGTAAAACAATTTATCCACTTAAAATTACAAAAAAAGTTACAACACACTAATTCAGCAGGTCAAACGTCTCGGCATATAGGTCGTGGGCAAAGCTGATCTGGCCTTTGAGACTGCCAAGCATACGTCGATGTTCCACACCGAGCTCACGTAGTGACGAGATGGACATAAGGAGGCGGGGAAAAAGGCCGCCCTCGTCAGGGTGGGCGGCCGCCACCTGTGTCTGGAGTGCCTGGATCAACAACTCCTGGAGTCTTGACACCTTCTCACGGTTCTTCAGGCCTTGACGGTCTGCAATAGACAGACAGAAAATGTTGAGTTAGTGTAGTCAATGCATTAATAACACATAAAGGCTGCGTCAGCAGGCCTGTACTTACAATGTTTGAGGTTTGGACACTTCCACACCAATGTCTTTGCATTGATATCATGGGGTGGACATACTCAACTCCACAATTTACAGTATTGGGTTTAACAAAGGCATTATTAACTGTCACATGCTATATAACCAGTGGCTGCATGAAGACATCATGAATGTGTCATGTTTCTAATTAGGCCGAGATTGTCTGATATAGGAACACAGGTCATATTTGGTGTTTAATCAGTAGAGAATCTACATAATGATTGCCTCAGTAGTGTCTTGATAGTCAGAAATGAGCAAACAAGGAATATTTGGCTTGATTGTGTCCAATGCATGCTTATAGATGCTCTGATCCTACTGTTGATATGAAGGAGAGTTGTGTAAAGATTACATTCTTCCAACAATCCGCTTTCAAGCAGATATGAGCTTATATGGAATGACTGATGAGTTATATAATCATTTAAAATGTTATTCATGAAATTCAAACACTGAATGCTAAGTGATTACATATTTTGGACCCATTGAACAAGTTCTTCAAGATGGCTGATTTTAAGAACAAATAGAATCGGAAAAAATCTACAAAAATGTCTGCCAGCTATTTCTGAACAAAATGCAATTTCATAGCCACTTTAGCATTCCTGTAAGTTATCATTTGGGTCATTAATTCAGAGGATTATTGTTCTGTTTATATGTGGTTGAAAATCAGGCTACATTTGTAGCAAATAAAAAAGGAGATGTCCCACATTTCCCTGAAAGAAATAATGAGACCAATCACCTGATGCCATTAATGGACAGAAATGGCTACATCCACTATGGTTTAGAGTTACCTTTTCATATAAAAGCTAATCTTCTTAGCAGTTATAATCATTTGGGCTAGACTGTTAACTAATTGCAACAAGAGCACCAACTATCACAATTTACACCTGTCCTGTTTTTAGGACACCAAGTTTGGCAATAAGTAGTTGTATGTTCAGCCAAATTAAGAAACAGTTTTTGCCAATTCAAGGGTCAAAACTATGGAGTGACCGAGGCGACATGAACAATAATTCCACCTGTCTTAGATATTATACACATACACATTCTGACAAAATTTAGTGATAGTTTGATAAAAGACTCTTTAAGTTATTAACTGGATTACCAATTTTAGGTAATTTTTATAATTGAAGGGTAGTAACCTTCAAGTGACTCAAGCAACACGGCTGGTTATGAAAACTATCTGAGAAGTTATGCCTATACACATTCTGACTAAATAAGATGATGACTGGACAAACCCTTCTAAAGATATTGTCAGACAAAAACTGGACGCCAAGCACGCCAACCCATCACCACAGGTGAAACTATAATAATTGTCCAGTTCTATGAACGGGCATATGAAAAGGATCATTATATACGTGAAGGAGAATGCCACAAACACTTTTTTAAGAAACAAAAGATGTACATAAAACATGGCGACATAAATAATTTACGCACAGCTGAATCTGTAAACTTGATATTCCGCTTGAAAGATTGAGTTGACTATTGTCTATTTTTAGTTTCTCACTAAAATGGTCCTGGGCTTGATTCCTGACAGCGACAGTTTCATAGTGCCTTACCCACAATTGGTAATGGGCTCGATTCCTGACAGTGACAGTTTCATAGTGCCTTACCCACAATTGGCAATGGGCTCGATTCCTGACAGTGACAGTTTCATAGTGCCTTACCCACAATTGGTAATGGGCTCGATTCCTGACAGTGACAGTTTCATAGTGCCTTACCCACAATTGGTCCTGGGCTCGATTCCTGACAGCGACAGTTTCATAGTGCCTTACCCACAATTGGTCCTGGGCTCGATTCCTGACAGCGACAGTTTCATAGTGCCTTACCCACAATTGGTAATGGGCTCGATTCCTGACAGTGACAGTTTCATAGTGCCTTACCCACAATTGGTCCTGGGCTCGATTCCTGACAGCGACAGTTTCATAGTGCCTTACCCACAATTGGTCCTGGGCTCGATTCCTGACAGTGACAGTTTCATAGTGCCTTACCCACAATTGGCAATGGGCTCGATTCCTGACAGTGACAGTTTCATAGTGCCTTACCCACAATTGGTAATGGGCTCGATTCCTGACAGTGACAGTTTCATAGTGCCTTACCCACAATTGGTCCTGGGCTCGATTCCTGACAGCGACAGTTTCATAGTGCCTTACCCACAATTGGTCCTGGGCTCGATTCCTGACAGCGACAGTTTCATAGTGCCTTACCCACAATTGGTAATGGGCTCGATTCCTGACAGCGACAGTTTCATAGTGCCTTACCAATCATTAGTATTGGGCTCGATTCCTGTCAGTGACAGTTTTATAGTGCCTTACCGACAATTGGTCCTGGGCTCGATTCTTGTCAGTGACAGTTTCATAGTGCCTTACCCACAATTGGTCCTGGGCTCGATTCCTGTCAGTGACAGTTTCATAGTGCCTTACCGACAATTGGTCCTGGGCTTGATTCCTGACAGTGACAGTTTCATAGTGCCTTACCCACATTTGGTAATGGGCTCGATTCCTGACAGTGACAGTTTCATAGTGCCTTACCCACAATTGGTCCTGGGCTTGATTCCTGACAGTGACAGTTTCATAGTGCCTTACCGACAATTGGTCCTGGGCTCGATTCCTGACAGTGACAGTTTCATAGTGGCTTACCGACAATTGGTCCTGGGCTCAATTCCTGTCAGTGACAGTTTCATAGTGGCTTACCCACAATTGGTCCTGGGCTCAATTCCTGTCAGTGACAGTTTCATAGTGCCTTACCCACAATTGGTCCTGGGCTCGATTCCTAACAGTGACAGTTTCATAGTGCCTTACCGACAATTGGTCCTGGGCTCGATTCCTGTCAGTGATAGTTTCATAGTGCCTTGCTAATAATAAGTAATGGTTTCTATCACGAAACAGACTTCAGCCAGATTAATATTAAGAACTATTTGTCCAGTTATATAACTTAAATCACTTACCAGGTGAAATGAGTACAAGCGCACTGAAAAGAGCCTTCTCCGCATCGCCCAATCTAAAGGTGTTGAAGCGTATACACAGGTTGAACATGAGCTCCACAAAGTGTTCACCAAGGGGGAAGCCACATTTCATCTCATCCCGCCGTACCAGAGCGCTGTGACCATCCAGGTATATCGTGTTCGACTCAGCATCAATGAACTGGGCATGTACAACACACGCAACCTGAGAAAGAGAAAAGGGCCACAACTTAAACATGAGAAAAAGTAAACCTCTTTATAGGTTGTCAAGCACTGAAACACAAAAAGAGTGGTTAATGTATGTAATCTGCTCCTAAACAGGAAATGCAATGATTTTTTTTTAGGAAATGCACAGTCTAGACCACAAACAATTTTAAACCAGATATTTTTACATTGACAATTTGCTAACATTTTCCAATTTAGCAGAATCTGATAAACCTGTAATACTCTTTCATCAAAGCAAGTAATGGTGATGTCTTTCCTGCGAGATAAAAGGCCACATCTTGGTCCAGGACAATGGCATGTAAAGACTTGAGGATGTAATGGCTTAACAGTAAGACGAAAGACCATAATACATGGTTTTAAAAGAATCTTGACAAAAACACACATCCTGGTATCTACAGTTCCCAACCAACAAAGGATGGCGCCAACAAATTTCAAAATCAAACAAATTGCCACATTTCCATATTACCAGATTATTATTATTTTATTTATTTTTTTTGGGGGGGGGGGGGGGGGGGGGGGGGGGTCGCCGGGTCCTGACCGAATGAGGTTCCAAACTTTTAGAAGCCCTGGTCGGGACGATGCTTCGCCCTTGACTGACAGGCAGTTTTTCGAACAATGGCTTGTTTTTACGACCACAGTTTTACTGTATTGCATCAATTCTAAATTAAAGAATTCTGACATTGTAAACCATACATACGAGGTTGTTCCGAATGCAAAAGTTATAATCATAAATCAAGCTTACAATCAGGTAATTGATCTGGAAACACTTCAAAGACAGTGTGCAAAATATTAATGCACTCTAAATGCACACTTAATTAATGCAGCCCTATCAACGTATTGCAGTAAAGAAAGTGCAACAAGGATAGTCACGATGAATACCGACTTTGTTCTAATACACACCTTGCGCCTGCTCATTTTTCAGACACTAAAATTTGTGGTGTTTAACTTTAATACTAGTTAACTATGTAGGATACATATTTATAGTAATGGTGTCAGCCCGTGCGCTGTCAACCACTAGAGCTTCGACAGTGAAATAAGCTCTATTTTTCTATGTTTGAAATAAGGATACGCAATGGCCAAGAATCTGTGAAATGCCTAAGAATGGATAAGACCCCTTCGTATTTCATAAGGATGTGCAAAATGGAAGCATATGGAAATTAAGATATTTTAAAACAGTTAGGATACAGACGTTTTTGAAAAATCCATTTTAGCTTGACAATATGTTAAGTATAATGATGTTTCAAAATAACTTCTGAATTATGTAACCATCCATCAGTGCAAAAATAATAGTTAAGAGCAATATCATATCCAGTATACAATATATATTACAATTTGTTTTAAAATACAACAATTAATTTTGCAAAACCAAAATCAAACTAAAATCTTCCATATTTTTACAATATTGTTTGCATATCCTCGACACATACATAATATATTATTCAAGCAGATTATGAGGCTGATAAGACAATCTGCAAAACCAATAGCTGTAACCTTGCATTTCCTGCCCCAATAGCTTTAACCTTGCATTTCCTGCCAAGTAATGGCATTACAGGTTCAAAGACAGCCAAACAACAAGAAAACATCATTACATCACATTTCTTCAGAATGTTGAAGCGTAAATTCCTAAGGGCTAAAATAATTGGATGGAACTTTCTGTTACATTTCAAGACAGCCAAGAATATATAGATAGAAATAAATTGAAATTAAATGAAAAATTCAAGGACGCTATGGAACAAACTCCAACCTTCAGCTGTTCTTGTTGTTGTTTGTTTATCAGTGGAACAAGGGGCGTTACTCAATAATATTTATTATGCCAGAGTATATGGCCTTGTTATCCATGTGCGTAATGCCTCTGGCAACCTGTGTACAAAGCTTCATTTGAATATTTTGAATGTTTTTTGAGTAATTGCAAAGGTTCAAGTTTTTGCATGATGCCGCCAACAACATAAATGGTATGATAATACATAATTTATTTCTCTAAAAACACATACATAGTCCTAAAATGATGTTTGAAAGTAATATTCTAGTTACACATCTGTAAATAAACAGTAATTTATATTAGCTTCATTGTAAAAATGAAGATGATATAAATCACCCCAGTGTACAATTGCCTGTGTAGAAACCAACACTGGGACTATAAGAAGGCTCCCCTGGTGGGGCTCACACCCACGAACTCTACAAGACCACAGAATACTAGTTATGTATGTGTTGAGGTGAGGATGCAGTGTACAGAAAATAAAATAACACAAATACACTGATAAGAGCATTTAATTATGAATAAATAATGTCTGCTTAACTTGCCAGCTTCATAAGTATGATAAATTGAGGTAAGAAATATAGTGCAAGGATAGGTGCAAACATCTGGGAATTATTTATGGTGATCTTAAAGTTATATAATGTCTATACTGTCTCATCCAATCATTAATGCTTCATTGTGGTTCTTTTTATTGCTAAAATAATTATCATACCCAACAGCTTGTTTGCATTTCAATCCCACTGTCATGCGTTTGTTTACCTTTTGAAATTTACTGAGAAAAACATTAAAGATATTTTGTATTCATATTTTCTCAATTTGTTTGTGACATATTTCCATTTTCATTTTATTTTAATCTGATACAGAGGGATCTACTGACTACTACCTCCGAGCCTGCTTCATGACCTTTAATTATGCAACATTTATGACCTGTATCATTAAAACATACATGTACTGTATTAAGCTACACACAGAATGATATATAACAATATATCAATTTATACCGATGCACCACTTATAAGCAAGAATCGATGGGGTCTTTCCCTTTTCATTCCTCCTAACAAGTTCCCATCACTGTTTGCCCGCCTAGCGGTCACATGCCTGTTTTCCCAGGCCTTGACAAGAGCAGTTGCACAATACAACAATTATGGTATATTGTGTCATCTCATTATCTTCTTCAGTTCTCATAGTGGCCAGGAAATCCTAACACTTATTTTTGCACTATCATACTGCGGTTTCGCTGATAGTTTCCTATGTACTTTAAAAAAAAGAGCCGCATATGACGCAAGTATAATGTCAAGACTAGAATTTAATTTCAAGTGTTTTCAAAAGCCACTTGAGACCTCTGCAGCAGGACAACTGTCCACTTAAAGCAAATAAGTGATGTATTTCATGACATTTAGTGTAATTATAAGAACAGAACAACTTTCAATACTATTTTCTAAAAAAACAGAGCTACTAGATGGAATGGTATTAGTCACAGGGTGTAGCAATGCGCCAATCACCCAAGCATACAAATCAGTTTTGGTTCCTCACAAAAGGCAAGCGCTCAAATCTCCAAATCAGGAATAAAATGTGAAGACTTGCATATACAAACAATTTTCAAATGGTTAGAGTTAATTTTAATTTCACTTAAGGTTTGCATACAGAAAGCTGATAATGGATCTTTATTCTCATATTCTGGAAAAACCGTAGAACAGTAACCCATCTAGCTCTCATCCCATATAACATTTGTAGACCACCCTTATGAAAGACCATTACATTTTCACAAATAACTTTTACATTTAATTCAAAATGATCCAGGAACACCCCTGGTCTTAACCCCTAAATTAGTCCCTGATTAAAGCCCCAAATCAGGCTCTTATCCGTAAATGGGCTGTTTTAAAAAAAATGGCTAGTTTTAGTTTTTCATAAACTTCTATCACATTATGCATTATAAGATTCTAATTCAATTGTCTAAAAATGCCAACTGGTGTCATATAACTGTATGTAAAATTTGGACAAGATATATTCACAGAAAAAAAAGTTATGTCCATAAAACATGCCAAAAATGTCAGGAGTGCAACAAAAAAGTGTGACATTTTAAGAAAAGCTTAAAATTCAAAATGTTATTTCAATGTCAAAATGTGGGTGAGAGAGTAAATTATTTATTTTTATTCAATTTGAATGTCTTGGCTAAAAAATAACATAAAACTAAATAAAATATAAAAATGTTTTAGACATGAAACAAGACTGAAAAGGAATAAGGGCGGTAATGTTATTTTCCATAAAAAATCAGTATAAATCTATGAAAATGACTAGAACTTCTTGGAACTAATGGTATTTCATAACTTACTCTTGCTATTATAAAGTTATATGTATCCATGACTTAAACAAGTAATAATTTAATCATCATATATTTAAATTTTATTTTTAGCATTGTATATTCTAAGATGACCCAAATATGTCAGGAGTGAAACATTTGCACTTAAATGAATCACTGTGTTTGAAAAAAGAACATATATGTACCCAAATGCATTTTTCCAAGAAGTGTTTGTCTTAGAGCAATCACAAGTTGCAGTCATGATCAAAGTTATTGTTTGTGTATTGAGTATATGGCATGTATGTGAATGTCAGGAGTGAAACGCAATTTCCAATTTTGGTGCTATTTTTTAAACTAGCATATTATTAAGCAACACTGTTCAGCTGTGCATTTTTCTAATTTCTTGGTGATGATTGGTGGATAATACTACAATCTAGTTCATACATGGTAAGTGTTTTAATGCTATTAAATAAAATTGTTATAATAATAGTTTATGAGTCGAAAATATATCTGATAAAAATATATGACTAAAATGATAAACATATTTTTCTGTATGATTTTTTTATGTTTTCCATGCTTATGTTTTATCAAATGTTACTGCAGGTTACTGTAAATAACAAATTACAGCATATATCTTTTCTTCTTAGCATGATTTCTTGCATGGGTAAAAATGTTTCACTCCTGACATTAAAATGATAAAATTGCATACATTCAATTTTAGAGTAAATATAAAGCAGCCAAGATGAGCATGCTTATTGTTAGCCTTCTAACCATCAGAAAATCGTTAAGAAAAATAATAAAAAAATCAATATAGGACACAAACCAATATAATAACATCCACAGAAAGAGTTCGAAAACATAGACAGAAGTTGAAAAAGGATGATGAACTACTTGAAAAGTCGAAAATACAAATAGACAGTAAAGAAAGAAAGAGGACCAAACACAGTTGTAGATGAAAGAATGAAAGCTTAACAGAGAATGGGAAAAGAAAAGTAGGAATTGCAAAGCTGCCAAAGCTGGAAGAAAACTGAAGAGTAGAAGCTCCCGGACAATATCAAGAAGAACAAGAAAGCAGAAAAATGTAAACATTTGCAAATCTGCCGAAAGACCATGCAGGCATCTACTAGAAAGACCTAGAGCTTATGCAAACACTATGGATCATATAGTAAAGAATGCTTCACCACGAAGGCTGTCACATATGAACATATTAACAAAGAAGGATACAGACAATGTTGAAGAAGTACTTGGGATTAACAAAATTGGCCGACCAAGAAAAGACAAAGAAAGTTGGCATTTTTTGGCACAAATAACACTGTAAACGGCAAAGTGAAGTGGGACATGAACAGGGACATGCTTTAATAATAAATATCACAAAAATGCTTTTATAAATAAATGAATATCACAGAAATGCTTTTATAAATAAATGAGTATCACAAAATTGCTTTTATAAATAAATGAATATCACATAAATGCTTTTATAAATAAATGAGTATCACATAATGCTTCTAAGTAAATTATGCCACAGGCATTCAAATAATGTTGAACAAAAGTATAATAACTTGTGAAGTTATAGAATTACTTATAAATGATTTTTGTTTTAATTCTTATGTAACTTGTAGTAGAACAAATGCAGTAAGGTGAGTTTCAAGCATTTACAAACAATTATTTTTACTCTAACAACTAAGTTTTGATTAAAAAAATGACAGATATAAAATGTACATGACCAAATTAATAGATTAATTTTGATCTCCATATTTCAGTTATGCACCCCAGGACTTTGTTGCAGTCAAACTGAGCTCACGTAGAAACAAGCATTATCTGCGGCCCTTATATCTGTATATATGGCTAATGTGATACTAAAAATAAGTTTTTAGAAACTGACACTTCTTACATAAGATAAGCAAATAGGATAAGATAAGATGTTAATGTTATTATTCATGTGTACTATTTAGCTCTATTTTCCATATATAATCTTGAAATTTACATAAATTTACAGGTAATTAAGTTGGATAAAACAAGTATATAGAGTTAAGGTTCCTCCAGAAGACAGGCCGGCCGGGAGTGTATACGGTATACGGTACATGGTCAAATGATGATGTTTTCTGGCAGTCAGTACATGATATTTTACAAACTCTAACTCAGCCTACATCCTGTTGCCTGGTTGTGGAATCAAAATTGAGATCAACATACCACAGGTTGCACATGCAGAAGGACTCATTCCTAGTGTTTAAGTTGACATACACGTCAGGAGTGAAACATGTTGACATTTCATGTTTTCATTAGTTATTATGGTTATATTCTGTTAATAGTACAGGGTTACTTTAATATGCAACAAATCAGTACTATAATGACCTGTTCTTATCAAAGTGTTTGTGAGTTAACTTAAAGTTGAAACTCTGTTGTTGTTTCTTGTATCAAATTCATCTTGTTATTCATAAAGTGATAAAAAATCAAAGTTTCAGTATTAAAACTGTTGAATAGTTATTTCATGTTAGCATTACAGTGATAAATTAAGGTATTATTACACTTGTATTCTAATTATTTCACAAGATTAAGTTGTAATCTGAATTATGATAATAATGTGAATTATGTCAGGAGTGAAACATTTATTCATTGAACTGCTATATCTTTATATCAGTTCTGTAAGGTGAAATGTTAAGTAATGTTAATGTAATACTCTGTGGTATTGACTTGCTATTCTTTAAAATATAAGGAAATGCAGTTTTTATGTACAAATATTATACAATTTAATAAGAAAACAAACTTGCTTGTTCATAGTAGCCATTAAATTTGGGTAAATAATGGGGAAAAAATAATTTATTTTTTTTCGGTTGGCATATTGCTTGCTTAAACATTTTTTCATTCACATTAACACCTAAACTAAGAAAACTGAGCATAAAAAGACACAGAGATTAATGATTTTGTTTCTGTAGTGACTTTGAAGATGGTACATGTTGTTTTCTTTTTTTGTTGGGTCAGCTGAATTAAAGTTCAATAAAAAAATAAGTATCTGTTATATTCTTTGCACACAGCTATTTTTGTAGACTACAATGACAGCTTATTATAATGAGGTAATCAAATGTTTACTCAGACCTGTTTAAAATTTTGACCATTTTTACATGTTTCCTGCCATTTTTTTTAAAACAGCCCACATGGACTCTCAAAAAGGACACAGGATGAAGACTCTCACCAACTGCTTCGACACACCCTTACACCACTGGAATGACACATCCCATCACCATTGGGATGGCACACCCTTACACCACTAGAAAGACACATCCACTCATCACTGGGATGACACATCCCATCACCTACTGCTTCTACACACCCTAACACCACTGGAATGACACATCCCATCACCATTGGGATGACACACCCTTACACAACTGGAATGACACATCCACTCACCATTGGGATGACACACCCTTACACCACTAGAATGACACATCCACTCACCACTGGGATGACACATCCCATCACCACTGGAATGACACATCCCATAACCACTGGGATGACACATCCCATCAACACTGGGATGAAACACCCTTACAACACTGAAATGGCACACCCTTACACCACTGGAATGACACACCCTTACACCACTGGAATGACACACCCTTACAACACTGGAATGACACACCCTTACACCACTGGAATGACACACCCTTACACCACTGGAATGACACACCCTTACAACACTAGAATGACACACCCTTACACCACTGGAATGACACACCCTTACAACACTGGATTGACACACCCTTACAACACTGGAATGACACACCCTTACAACACTGGAATGACACACCCTTACAACACTGGAATGACACACCCTTACACCACTGGAATGACACACCCTTACACCACTGGAATGACACACCCTTACACCACTAGAATGACACACCCTTACACCACTGGAATGACACACCCTTACACCACTGGAATGACACACCCTTACAACACTGGAATGACACACCCTTACAACACTGGAATGACACACCCTTACAACACTGGAATGACACACCCTTACACCACTGGAATGACACACCCTTACACCACTGGAATGACACACCCTTACACCACTGGAATGGCACACCCTTACACCACTGGAATGACACACCCTTACAACACTGGAATGACACACCCTTACACCACTGGAATGACACACCCTTACAACACTGGAATGACACACCCTTACACCACTGGAATGACACACCCTTACAACACTAGAATGACACACCCTTACACCACTGGAATGACACACCATTACAACACTGGAATGACACACCCTTACAACACTGGAATGACACACCCTTACAACACTGGACAACACTGGAATGACACACCCTTACAACACTGGACAACACTGGAATGACACACCATTACAACACTGGACAACACTGGAATGACACACCATTACAACAGTGGAATGACACAGCCTTACAACACTGGAATGACACACCCTTACAACACTGGACAACACTGGAATGACACACCCTTACACCACTGGAATGACACACCCTTACAACACTGGAATGACACACCATTACAACACTGGAATGACACGCCCTTACACCACTGGAATGACACGTCCTTACACCACTTGAATGACACACCCTTACACCACTGGAATGACACACCCTTACAACACTGGAATGACACACCCTTACAACACTGGAATGACACACCCTTACAACACTGGAATGACACGCCCTGACACCACTGGAATGACACGCCCTTACACCACTGGAATGACACACCCTTACAACACTGGAATGACACACCCTTACAACACTAGAATGACACACCCTTACACCACTGGAATGACAAGCCCTTACACCACTGGAATGACACACCCTTACAACACTGGGATGACACACCCTTACAACACTGGAATGACACACCCTTACAACACTGGAATGACACACCCTTACAACACTGGAATGACACACCCTTACAACACTGGAATGACACACCCTTACAACACTGGGATGACACACCATTACAACACTGGAATGACACACCCTTACAACACTGGAATGACACACCCTTACAACACTGGAATGACACACCCTTACAACACTGGAATGACACACCCTTACAACACTGGAATGACACGCCCTGACACCACTGGAATGACACGCCCTTACACCACTGGAATGACACGCCCTTACAACACTGGAATGACACACCCTTACAACACTAGAATGACACGCCCTGACACCACTGGAATGACACGCCCTTACACCACTGGAATGACACACCCTTACAACACTGGGATGACACACCCTTACAACACTGGAATGACACACCCTTACAACACTGGAATGACACACCCTTACACCACTGGAATGACACACCCTTACACCATTGGAATGACACACCCTTACAACACTAGAATGACACACCCTTGCACCACTGGAATGACACACCCTTACACCACTTGAATGACACACCCTTACACCACTTGAATGACACACCCTTACACCACTGGAATGACACACCCTTACACCACTGGAATGACACACCCTTACACCACTGGAATGACACACCCTTACACCACTGGAATGACACACCCTTACACCACTTGAATGACACACCCTTACACCACTTGAATGACACACCCTTACACCACTGGAATGACACACCCTTACACCACTGGAATGACACACCCTTACACCACTGGAATGACACACCCTTACACCACTGGAATGACACACCCTTACACCACTGGAATGACACACCCTTACAACACTGGAATGACACACCCTTACAACACTGGAATGACACACCCTTACACCACTGGAATGACACACCATTACACCACTGGAATGACACACCCTTACAACACTGGAATGACACACACTTACAACACTGGAATGACACACCATTACAACACTGGAATGACACACCCTTACACCACTGGAATGACACACACTTACAACACTGGAATGACACACCATTACAACACTGGAATGACACACCCTTACACCACTGGAATGACACACCATTACAACACTGGAATGACACACCATTACAACACTGGAATGACACACACTTACAACACTGGACAACAGTGGAATGACACACCATTACAACACTGGAATGACACACCCTAACAACAATGATATGTCACACCAAATCAACACAAGTTACAACAGGGGCAACCATCAAGTCGACTAGAAGTGCTGTCTTGACATTTAGTTTGTGATCACATCCATCCATTTGTGGTTAATTTATTACAAGAATGATATTTACAAAGCAAACATTTCCAAAATAATATCAACAATTAATTAAACAAAAACATTGACAATATCTCTGTCAACTTTGCCTCAGCCATATTTCTAGGGAGGTTTTACACATCACAAAAGATGGTATGTTGTATAAAAATTATTTCCTTGACAATAAATCTCTATTTTCTTACCAACAAAGGCGGAAATTTACGAAAATACAAAAGTTGAAGGTTGTCTTTTATTATTTGATGCAAGGCTTTGTTGAATAATCAGTCTGACAAAGCTAGAAAAGACAGAAAAGAAGGTTTTTCTAAAATTGATTTATAAGAAACCAGTTACACATGTTTCATAAATCTTGCCTGTCCAACTTTTTTGGAGGAAACTAAAGTGCCTTTCTGGCAAAGTTACAAAACACCTTAATTTAGTGCATATGTAATGTTATGCCTTCCACTGGGCATTTCCTCAGCAACCATAACTTTCATTATAATGTAAGCATTCTTATTTGAAATAAATCACAAAACACCTCTTCTCAACTATCCTAAAAGACACACATAGAATGCCACTGTCCAGAAGCACAACTGGAAAAAACTGTACAAGTGTCCCCAACATTGACATGAAATTCTTGAAATGCAAATGCAGTGTCTGCAGGCTTCGGTACACGACTTTCAGGAGACCAAAGATTCCAAGATCGACTGAGGAAACATGGTTAATGTCGAGACAATAATTCTAGTACTCTTCACTGGGGAAATCGGCAGATAATTAAACCGCTCAAGTTCTTTATTTAGAAGCCAAAGAATAATAATTTTATCTTACCTAAATACACCATATTATTGACATAAGCCTACAGCTGCACTTGGCGTCCGAAAATAGGTCTAAGATACTTTAGGGCTTACTTATGCTAAGTACATCGAAGTACATGGAATGCAATAATCAGATAAAAACAGAACTCTGATATATGCATCTAGTACAAAATTATGACGTAATAACACATGGATACAGGAAACTCAGAAATGGACATATTAAACAATTCAATGTAGAAATTGTCCTAAATTGTTTTCTAAATGACAGATGGTAACCTACACTTTCAATTTATATTGTGGGCCTCTACATTTTTATAAAAGTATACTATTATTTAGACTTATTCTGATTTAAGCACAATAATGATAAGAGAACAAATCTCACAGGGTTTGTGATTCCTTTATCAAATCCACAATACCCAATTAACAATTGATCCATAATGTTATCATTGTTCATGAAATAACAAACTCCTGTAAGCTCTGTTGATTGGTTTGAATACATATATATATATATATCGTATTGCATAACATCAACAGTCATGTGTACCACTTGTTATGATGCTTCTTTCAGACAACCGATATCATCAGAAAACTATAAAATTCAGCATAATTAGATTTGTAGGCTGTCGAGAGCCAACACCAAATATAATACTAATCTTATTGTGAATGTAATGCCAACAAACACAGTCATCAAATTTCATTGCAATTAGATAAAAAAAAGTATATAAAAAGTTATTGTCTGCATAAGATATTGCTTAAGCCTGGGCTTCAGGATATCGTCGACGCCAAAAGTAATACCTATATGTTGAAAAGGTGACACAAAACCTGGACATGCGGGGCTCAAAACTAACAGGGAAATCTTCTCATGACCTTGGTTGAATAAGTATTAATTAAGCTACCATGTGTGTAGCTAGGCTCACTATATCCAACCTAGCAACAGGGCATCTAAAAACTGACAATTTGCCTGTGTGGACCAATTCTGTGTGGACCTAGCCAGACCGATTTCAAATTGCTAAAAAATCCATCCAATGTTTTTTCATTTTTTTTTTATTAATTCAGTCCAAAATGGCTTAGTCATTAAAAAATGTAAAATATGTAATACACAAACACTGTTTTTCATTTAAATATCCCAAAAATAACAGGGGACATCCTTGAGGGTGATAACTTTGCTCAGTGCTAATTGACTTTTCTGTTTTATTACATCAAAGATAAAATCCAAATTAATTAACCAAGTCATGTCCTTATTATAGGATATCAACAGCGACATGCTTGATTTACTGTAGAGACATACGATGCTGATCGCCAGAAGGAACCCTGAGTCAATGGGCTGGACCAATTGAGATATAAATTTTTTAGCAACATTGCTGGTACCTACCTCGAAGCATCCCCCTTTGATAAGGCTGATCTGGTCCTCCTGGTCCAAGTTTGTAAAGCCTGGGATACGTTTGGCAAAGTTGATCACATCCTGGATAGACTGGTTCAACAGGCGCTGGAACGCGTTCCAACAAACTTCCCCACTCTTCAGAGGACGGCCATCCAAACCCTGAAACCAGTCAGATAAATTGTAAGTTCACAAAATAATACATACCAAGTAGAGTTAAACAAAATTTATTACTGGGGGAGTTAATTCAAACATATTTACTTAAGTATTAATCATATTAAGTTAATTGGTAATTACCCAGGAGTTGATGGAAGGAGTGGGTACAGTGGCTACAGTCCCAGGAGTCAAAAAATGATAGGGGTAGGTACAGGGCTACAGGCCCTGGAGTTGATGCTAGGGGTTGGTACGGTGCTACAGACCCAGGAGTTGATGCTAGGGGTGGGTACGAGGCTACAGGCCTTGGAGTTGATGCTAGGGGTGGGTACGAGGCTACAGGCCTTGGAGTTGATGCTAGGGGTAGGTACAGGGCTTCAAACCCAGGAGTCCATGGTTAGGGTGGGTACTTGGCTACAGACCCATGAGTTTATGCTAGGAGTGGTTTCGGGGTTACAGACCCATGAGTTTATGCTAGGAGTGGTTTCGGGGTTACAGACCCATGAGTTTATGCTAGGAGTGGTTTCGGGGTTACAGACCCAGGAGTTGATGCTAGGGGTGGGTACCAGGCTACAGGCCTTGGAGTTGATGCTAGGGGTAGGTACAGGGCTTCAAACCCAGGAGTCTATGGTTAGTGTGGGTACTTGGCTACAGACCCATGAGTTTATGCTAGGAGTGGTTTCTGGGTTACAGACCCAGGAGTTGATGCTTGGGGTGGGTTTTGGGCTACAGATTAAGAAGTCTTAAGGGCAGGTACAGCACTACAGACACAAGAGTCTATTCTAGGAAGGCTACAGACCCAGGAGTTGACGCCAAGGGTGGGTATAGGGCTACAGACCAAGGAATTGTTGTAAGTGGTGCATTAAGCACAATTATGGTTTTGTCTAAAGAACATTACAGATGGGAACCTCTGGCAAAATTTGTCTGTGTCAATGAAGATGTAGTAACAAGATGACCCAGATAGAAAGGTTCATCCATTTACAGAAATGTGATTGAAAAAGAGAGAAAATGTCAGTGCAAACTAATTTATCACCCAAGAGAATTAAGAAAATATACTGGGAATTTAGTCTAGACCTGGAGCAGCATATATTAACAGGCTTCCTATTTTTGTGTCATTTAGTAGGCTGTTTTTTATTGGACAGAGGCAATAATGTAACCTACCACAATAATGTAACCTACGGCAACATTCACATCCTGGCCAGACTGATTTAGCGACTTGTAATGATGAAATATAGTTTCCCTCCACATTAATAAAGAGACACTAAATTCTTGATTGTATGGAGTCTAGACATATTTTTAAATCCACAAAATGTTACTTTTTATCTTTCAGTAAAGCTATAACTGCGCATTTATATTGAACACACATCTATATTGAACACGCAATATCACAACTATTTGTGATGGTTGAAATCATTTTTTGAACCAATGGGATGGCAGTATTTTACAATGTATTCAACTGTTGATCGACATTTTACATGCCATATATATTAGTTGAACCCCATTAACATAGTTAAAACAGAATTGTTTGACAGATTATGTGAAAATCTCATCATATCTCTATAGTAGTGCTGTAAGACGTGTACGGGTATTTGTCATACTGCAGTTCTGCTGGGTATTTGTCATACTGCAGTTCTGCTGGGTATTTGTCATACTGCAGTTCTGCTGGGTATTTGTCATACTGCAGTTCTGCTGGGTATTTGTCATACTGCAGTTCTGCTGGGTATTTGTCATACTGCAGTTCTGCTGGGTATTTGTCATACTGCAGTTCTGCTGGGTATTTGTCATACTGCAGTTCTGCTGGGTATTTGTCATAATATTTGTCATACTGCAGTTCTGCTAAGATTACACAACATTTGATGCAAACGATGTTTTGTTGTGAAACTGACTTTTAATACTATGCATAAACAAGAAATGTACAAGAAATGTTCAACATCTTAACATGCTGACAACAGGCCACCTGGCAGTCATGCATAAAATTGAAGCCCTTAGAAGATTTTCTTTTACAACAAAAAAAACAAAAAAATAATCTTAAATGTGGTAAAGTAAATTTAAATCCAAAACTTAATTCAATGACAACTCATTGCACCTAAACCGACCAAAAAGTACACAAAATGTCTACAAAAAGACATCTAGGAAAGACAAAACATCCCTACAAGTATTCATATTGCCTCAGTTTCATTCACATACATATTTCAGTAGTAGAAGAGAAAATACAGTCGAACCACGTTATGTCGACTTTTTCGGGACCTAGTGAAAAAAGTCGAGATAAAGAAAAGTCGACTCATCCGAATTACAAAAAATATCACAAATCTCAACACGTTTGAGTTGGATTATACGATGTTTACATCCACAATTGAACGGTTCTCGTTAAATATTTTCGTCGTGAAAACAGCAAACTTATTATTAAAAAATAAAGTGAAACAAAAGAAGAATTATTTGTGTCAAATTTATTTCTTTTACGTTTATGGATCACACAAAACCCATACAAAACCACAATTGCATACATTTGTACATTGTAAGATTTTATACGGGGTCCTTCTCTGAATTGGTTGACCAGAGCAGTGGAACTAACATTTAACATTTTGAAGTTATTCTTTCTGTTCCCATTCGGGATTAATATCTAATCAATAAAATGTTCATGTTTTATACAATACCAAAGTGCTTGAGCAATAACTGTCTCTTTAATTAAATACATAAACAAACAACTTAATTATTCGCACTTACCAATTACATTTTTGTATCCCTCAATTATGACAGTTTGTTATATTGACACGCACGGTATTTTGCGACATGGCGCAAACCGTCATGAATATTTTCACACCTACGTCTCGATCTACAGTTCGACATAAAAAACATAGGAAATCTGTGAAATTCGACCACTGGGACTGAAAAACGAGGTCGACGTAGCGAAAAAGTTGAGATAAAAAAATCGACACAAACAGATTTATTTTATATAGAATAAGAAGGAATAAATTCGGGACCGGAAAAAAAAGTCGACATAACCGGAAAGTCGACTTATCCGATGTTGACATAGCGAGGTTCGACTGTATGTTCATTCCTTGTGAGTAAACAAAAAAAATTCATCCATTACACTAACTTTTTAAGTAATCATTATTATTTTTTGAGGTCTTTATGAAAATTAAAGGGGCGCCGAGCTGTGCTGAGCTTGAACATTTTAACTTCCATAAAAACATCCAAATAAACATAAACCCATACCTAATGCTAATGTTAGCTTAGAAAATTTGTTTGTCAACACACAAGGAAGGCAAAATTGTATTCAAACTACTGATTCTTTTAATACATAATCCTAGTCTGTGGATCCAAGTACCGATTTGTTATTCTGATTCCTATTTTGGACTACGTAAATTGAAACAATTTATAAAAAGTCTACCAAGAGCTTTGTATTTTACAGACACTTTAAAAGTAAACTGGTCTACGGTTAAATGTCAGACAGATTCATTATTTCCCTAAAAGAGCTTCTCTGAAGACACACAGAAATATCTTCACACATTAACACTGGTGTGTTTTGTTGATCCTGCTTAAATGTTGCTGTTGTTAACTTTTCATTATTTTTACTATTAATATCACTATTATTATTTTTCTGATAATTTTTCTTATTATTATCTCATTAGAGCCATAGTATAAATATTACCCTAACATAATGTTTACTGATTTGTTGTACTCATCGGTAGATAAATAAATCATGGTAAATTTATCATCATTACCTATTTTTTGTCAACAAAACTTGTATTTTCATGATATCCTTTTAAATTCACAATCATCTAACTTGTATTCTGTCAGTCAGACTTTTCTTTTACCATCGATTAACCACGCAAATTTAATTTTGTTGTTCATATTTACTCAACTTAATTTTTTTGCGTCCATTTGATACTATTACAAATACATGGAATAATAAAACACATAAAACATGGCAATAGTTATCGAGCAAAGAAAAATATAAAGACAAAATGAGCGGTAGTATCGATACAGAATAATACGAAGGAAAGACCGAGACTCCGTTGTTACATGTTGAAGTCTGAATTCAGTCCTATAGAAATAATTAACTTTAATTCTAGCTAGCATATTTAATTTTAACGTGTTGTAATTCTGTGCCATGTCAGCAAATACAATATAATTGTTACAAGGTTCAAAACAGCCCAATGCACTTCAAAGTAGTAAAGAGTCCATTGGTTTTGTACTTTCACATTCTTAACATTTATCTTCCAGTACTTTCAAATTGTTTCCTGTTAATCTGGGCTGTCACCTGTGGTGACATCAATGATATTGATACAACATAACTCTGTATAATTTGTAAGAAACTCATTTGATAAGGATAAAAAACTGCCATTCTGTACTTTAGGATTGCCAGCTTTTCTGAAATTATCCATCATTTAAGAAATAAATAGGTCGATCATTATTTGCTTCAATCTATTCATGGTTTAGACCTATATTTAGGAGTTGAAATAAATAAGAAAAAAATATATAATCTCTATATGGAAATACTGTAGTTACTATTTATAATATAAAGATAAAAAAAAAAAAAAAGTTCTATTGCAAACAACTGAATTTTTAATCTTCATTTTAGAACTCAATAGCTGAGCCACATAGATGTTTTTCATGTATTTTTTTCACTGCAATTATTAGCACCTAATTTCATCCAAAAAGCTGTGCATTTTTTATTTATTCAAACTTATAAATGGGTAAAATGCCATTCTACACTTTGACTGACATAATGGATTAGGCATTTGTGTGATATAAAATAGTTTTTCCTTAATGACATATATTGCAACTGATCTCAACCAGCAGGGCTATCACAGTAACTCATAAGGACACAAGCTTATATATAGCATCCTATACATTATCATCAAGACTTCCATGTTGAGCTTACCTGAAAGGTGTTTGACTTGTCCAAGTGTCCAGATAGGAGTCTGTTGATGATGCCGTCCATCATCTCGTTGCCCTGGTAGTTGCGCAGCTTGTACTGCATTTCATCAAGACGATGCTTCAGGAAGGTGAACGTCGAATAGAAAGACTCATGGATTTTGACAGTGAGCAGGGGAACTGTGATTCTAGCTTCATCCTCACGACTCAACTGCGTGCAGTAACGATTCTGGATTATCGGGGCCACCACTGCAGTATGGTGGTGGTCCGACTGTGGCTGCTTATCCCGACTGGGTCGCATATCGGGGCTGCTACCTCTGCGGTAGTCAGAGGCCAGCGGTGATTGATGATACATGTTTGGTGAGACAGGCCTTGGGCCATGACTGTTTATGAGATGGGATGAAGTGTCGATGTGCAATGGCTGTGAGTAGCGTGTGTCCGCCAGCTGACTGGATGTCGGAGCTGGCACGTGGGCAGGATACGGCGTGGCTGAAGGAGACTGTTCTGCAGAAGATGGTCTCCTGTCCGGGGTAAAGCTTCGTAATGATGATGATGAGCTGTCCGTGCTCAGCCGGGAATGTTTGTACACCACCTCTTTTTCGGACCCTTGCATGGGGACATAAGGACGTTTTTTTATTGGACTTCGGCTGTGCTTCATGGATTCTTCTTCTTTGATGACTTTTCTCAGATCTAGACTAGTTTGTTGAATGATCACAGACTTGGATGTGCTATTGCTGACAGACTCGGAGCCTGGTTCCCTGTCCTCCCCGTCTCCAGGCTCCCCTTCTTCTCGTTTCAACTCGTAATGTCGGTTGGTAACTGGTGTAGTGGTCGTCAGGTCCAGACTGGCACTGTTAACAGCCAGGTGGTGCTGGACCATCGCTGCTGCCAGCTGCTGCTGAATAGCGTACTGCTGAGCTACGAGACTTTGTGACTTCAGAACACTTGGGCTATTTCGTGATGTAACAGTGAGAGAGGGATCAAACATGGGCAAGTAAGGAGACCGCCGGTCCTCTATGTGGCCATCTTCTGTCTTGATGGCCAGTGGTGAGTGTGGTAAATGGAATGGCAATTGAGACTGCATATTTAATATAGACCCCATCATCTGGGCTCGCGTGGAAGCAGTAGTTATCAGATTCAGTGGCAGGGATGTTTGTACGCCATTAAAATGGTCTTGCGTGTTTGACAGATTTGACTCGTCTGAGAGATCAAGGGGCTGGTCAGAATCGACACGATTCATTCCGGAATGAGCCAGAGGGGGGCCATCAAGTAGTGGGCTGCTATGACGGGGTGGGGTTGCCCCATGGGCTCGCTGGCGGGGGTAGTTGGGCCCACACTCTGCGCGCTGTTTCAACAACATTTGCAGGGCCGCAACAGACAGATGGTTGATCTCTTGCCGGTTCAGGTTGACTTCATTCTGGTCCAGACTGTCAATGAGTGTGCGCGACTCGCTGTCCGAGTTGAGGCTGAGAAGACCATGGAGAGCCTGCTCCGTCTGCTTGTCCTCAATACTCCGGATTAGGTCCCGCATCTTCCGTGATCTGCGACCAAGCTTTGCAGCTGAAACAGTAATGAGACAGATGCATGTAGATTCAAGCTTTTTTTTCGTAAATTTAAGTCAAGGCCTCCAGCCCATATGCACATTATGCATATAATACAATTATGTATTATACAGTAAAATAAATTTGCTAACCAAAAGAGCAATATTGACTTAATTAAAGCTGACCTCCAGACATATTTTCATAAAACTGTCATTTGATCAAGCTTTGCAGCTGAAACAGTAATGAGACAGATGCATGTAGATTCAAGCTTTTTTTTTCGTAAATTTAAGTCAAGGCCTCCAGCCCATATGCACATTATGCATATAATACAATTATGTATTATACAGTAAAATAAATTTGCTACCCAAAAGGGCAATATTGACTTAATTAAAGCTGACCTCCAGACATATTTTCATAAATCTGTCATTTGAAACATACAGCTCAAATATATCATCATATTAAAATGTCAGTATTTCTCATCTAAATAAAGAATTATCAGAAAAAAAAAACATCAGGAGAATTAAAACATAAAATGGATAGATTCCTACAATTAAGAAAAAACATTTGTATGGTAAAGAATGGCAGAAACTTTAGTCAAACTTGTAAAAGCTTAAAAAAAGACTATTCCAAGGTGAGAAGTAATAATTAGTTTTACCATGCAACAGTTTCAGGTAAAATTTTCTTAAATTCTTAAATGCATTTAAAATATTTTCTCTGCTCTGAATTCATAGGTCCCTTTCGACCCCTCAACATGCCTGCCCTTCAAAATCATCATCCAAAAATACATGCAAGACTTAGGCTGATTTACCTCAAATAAATTTAAATTCAATTATATTTTGTCCAATAGGTAAATATTGATTTTAATCAGGTGAATCATTCAATTTAAACAAAAGCTAGGTCTGTAGACAAAATATTATCTCAAACACCAAGTTGGTCATAGGGGTATCAGTAGATAAAAGTTAGAAATTAGGCCCTGTTGTTGAAAGACAATATAAATTGGGTCATTTGACAAGACAAAGTGACCACACCCCTTGCGATTGATTTCTTGGTGAATGAGTTCCCAGATTGTCCCTTCTCTATATAAGGTTCTATTGGTGCCACAACCAATAGGCTGATTTATGCAATAACTGTCCCTTTTTGGGTGACCAAGTATATGGGGTGCTCAAACTCAAATGTCTCAGATGTTTCAAGTTAAAGAACAGTAGACCAGTGGAATAAATCATCACTTAAAAATGTCAGAAAACAAAACTTCAGTATATGCAAATGCTGGATAGACACACCATCATGTTTAAGTTTTGAAGTCTTTAAAACATCAATTTTCTGCTAATTCGTATATAATTATTATTGGAGAATGTTAAAACCCAAAATGGACTAAATGCGCATTGGATAAATTGTTTCCGCATCAAGGTATGGCTTAGTTATGTCTCCTAATGAATCTAGAAAACACCTCCTTATGTACCCAAATGGTCATACCACCCCGAAATGAAGGCAAAATTACCCGACCAATAATGACCCGAGAAAAAATGACAGAAGAAAACGCTAATATTTGAATAAGACTTCTGAAATATATGGATATTCACGTAGGATTTTCAGTTATACTGTGTCTTAACCAATAATCAAATAAATATACTTGGTAAATACATACTAATTGCCTCAGACCATTACTTAATTAAACCCAGTGAACTGCCCATGTTGGTAATTTACGTGCAAATCTTTCGTACAGACTGCATATCAAAACAGGTCACTGAATCAAATTAGTCTGACAGTTACTGTAATGACAACCACATTAAAATGCAAAAACTAATGATAGTTTAAAGTGCAGTATATTCCCACATGTCTGAAACCAGACTGGTTCTGTTTTATTTGATGCAAACTAGACATTGTAATTTCTATTATCAGAGACACTTTTTGCCTAACACTTACATAGAGTACTTGTACAGAAATCCTATTACCCTATTCATTATACAAAAAAGATGTTGCATCAGATATAAAACTAAATTTAGCAAGAAATCAAAACATCCATTTAAACAGTTAATGTCAAAAACCAATCAATCAGGTACGCAGACAAATGTTGCTGACCTTAACCATATGTACAAACTATTGAGAACAATATTTGCTTCACTAACTTGTTTCTGCAATAAAAGGCTTTGTCATTTCTTCAATTAATATTAAAGCTTTAAATTTAACATTTGATAATAAAAATGACAGAATATAATTGTTCTATTTTTGTCATATGAAACAAAGTGTTTTAACTACAAATCTTTTTTTCGCTTTTTAATGAATACCATTTTTGTTTGAAGGTTCTTTGCTTCTGTGCAGATAGCAGCCACTATTTCTTTCACTCACATACCTGATCGAGACATGCCGAGAGCGAGACATTTCTGCAGGCGGCAGTACTGGCAGCGGTTGCGGGTCAGGATGGTGATCTCACAGTTCTTGTTGTAGAAGCACTTCTTACGCGCGGGGTCTCCAACGTCCTGTAGCGCCCGTCGGAAGAACCCCTTACACCCCTCGCAAGCGAGCACCCCATAGTGGATACCCGATGACTTGTCCCCGCACACCAGGCACTTCAGGTTATTGTTAAGCGGGCTCGTCTTTGATCCAGAACCTATAAGACACAAATATTATAATGATTGTTATGTATATACAGCAAAAATATATAAAAGGCATATGTTATAGCACTAATGATAACGGACTATTACCCAGACAAACACATTTTTTTCCTTTTATTTTGATATTGTGTAATGACTGGTTTGTGGTGAACCATCCTAATGCAGTTTTAAGTGATTCTGTCTGCAGATGAAACAAAAATTTAGCTTGACATATCAGTTTGACAAAGCATTATTACTTGTCTGGTCTACCTCACTTTTTTCAGCCTGAAACACATCAAAGGACAGTTTTATAAAATGTAGCAGAGTCCCTAAGGCAAGTGTTCAGACATAATTCATAATGTGAAATGTTCCTGGAAGTAGGTAAGTGACAAGGTTACCCAGTTTTCCCCTAAAATAACCAGACAGTGCAGTTCACAGATTCCTTTTTTCCACTGTGACTTACTTATTTTCCAAACAACTTTCAAAATCAATTAACATGTATGTATAGCAACTATTGTTTCTGAAGAATAAAACACTTCCACTATCTCATTGTCCCCAATGGGTTAATTGATCAAGAAAAGTCATCTATTGATCGGACTTTTGCAAAATTTGGGTTAAATGACTGGTCAGTCAGCATGACCATTGACCGATACTTGACCAATAGTGCTATTTCAGAGAGGTCACCAACATTCAGTTTATGGTGATCATCAGAGTAGAGTGACAGTATGTGACACAAGGAGCTATTCACCACCATTTTAGACAGAGCTCAAACTGGTGAACAACATCGCAAATATCCAGAACACAGTCCATTTCAATATTTGCATACATGAAAAAATCTACAAAACAAATTCTAAGATGCTGCTACATGCTGTATTTTGGTGCAGGCAAAACACAAAAGCAAGGAGGCATATTGTTTGATTGGCAACTGGCGAGGTTTCCTCCAATTAGCTGATGAGAAGACCTGAGACAGGCATGCACACCTATATGTCTGCCAGGAGGTTCCATTCATACAATTCCTGTCTGCAACTCGTTACATACCTCATCTTTTCCAAGGTCAAACTCAAAGAAATGGTGTAAAAAAATGCATAACAGGATGCTCTTGACACAATTTTTGTTTTTTTTATTGAGTAAATATAGTTTAATTTCTTTTGAATTTGTAATTGTCCCAATTAACCTGCTTTTTAGTTTTACATTACAATTAACAATATGGATTTTATAATTAACAATATGGATTATGATGTGTAGATTCTACTATGAACTTCAAGCCGTTTGTGATGGGCTTGAACCCAATACCTGTACATGGTTTTGATCGATTCTTCATCACACCTAACACTCCAGTCAGAATGGATGCATGCATGATGAGTTCAGTACTTAATATAGCTCACATCTTGGAAAGAATGTACCACTCCTGTGTAAATTCCTTGCAACACATGTTGCAATGAGGTTAAATATATTTGCTGAGGGGGATTTTTTAAAAACAAAATCTATATTTAAAGTAAGCTTGTTATTAAAGCAAAAACATCGAAAGTTATACAAGAAGTTAACAAAAGAAGTTACATTTAAAGTAAATACAAAGTAATAAAAAGACACAAACAATGTAATTATTATATATTTTCTATCATGATAAGCATTGTTTTTTGATGAACTAGCCTCATTTCTTGCATACAGTTCAGTGACTGGCATAAAAAAATCAACAAGCCCTGCTAAATAAAATACAGAATTTCAGCAAGGGCAGAAAGGATTTTACCAGTACAGGGCTTACAGGGTTGTGCTTATTCAGACCACCGTGGGGGGGGGGGGGGGGGGGGGGGGGAATAAATCTATATTTTGTAGTTCTACTGACAGCATTTTTCACCTCATATGATAACTCTGTAGCAATAAACATTGAAAACCTGCATACATGACAAACTGAATGGTCTTTATGTATAATTACCTACTCTCCAGACAACAAGACCTTAATCACTGCCTAACTAATCACCGTCATGTCATATCACCATACAGAAATCCTATCAATAGCTAACAGAAAAATGAATGTGAATTAAAGCTAATTAATATGTCACTGATATTTAATAGTTCTTAACTGCTGTGTCTACATTCAAATACAGATTTTTTTGTGGGACGATAACCTACCATTTTATGATTTTATGGTGAAAAGCCTTTAATAGATCAAAATGCAACACCTGTGTGCTAAAAACGTATAATAGTGTTTTAAAAAGACCAAGGTTTATGTCTCAGAAAACGGCACTGTTTGATCTTCATGCATGTCAGTATGGCCTAGATAGTGAAAACCTATCATAAGGCCACACCAAATTAATGTTTAGTTCCTCAGATTTTTGCCAAAATTTTTTTTTTTCCAGTTTTCATAAAAACCGAAGCGAGCGAAGAGCGAAAAATATATTTTTTCTTATATTCAATATAAATAAGAAAGATTGTTCAAAGTAATTGCCCTTAAACCCATTTTAATGCCATCTTGAACTGAACCTCTAATGGACATTGGGAAAATGTCGGAATACATACTATTTATTCCTCCGTGTTTAGTACAAACATTATATGGATAAATCTAATTTCTTATATAATTAAAACGTACTTTAATATGACATTCATTCAAAATAATAAATAACCCTGCTTTTAGTAAAAAGTTTGAAATGACTTATATAAATCTACCTGAATCAGTTTAACATAATATGCAACTGTATTTAGACATAACTTAGGATTGATTTTGGATTTGTAAAAAATGATCACTTACACAATGGCATCATCAAACATCAGACTCCATATAACATAGACTAAATTTTATTATCACAGGAAATGCAATGACATGTGCTTATTAAAACAAAAAGAACCAGGGTATTTTTCAGAGTACTTTTTTTGGTTATTTAGATGTTTTTATGCACCAGCCAATTGTATATGCCCCCCCCCCTAAGTCCGGAATAGCGGGGACTTTGACTTCCGGTCTCTCAAAACCCGGGTAAAATACCCGACCTGCAGGGACACACTGCTGGTAAAATCCCTGCCAAATGGCCCCGCAACCCCGAATACCTGTGAGGCCCATTCCCGACAATTTTCAATATGAAGACAAAACCACATTCACTAGGCACTGCAGGGCCACCTGAAAGGTAAAAACACAGCCCATTGCCTCTGCTGTCCCCGGTTTACCCCTGGAACAAGGGCGAGGGGTGGGCGGGGCAGTGGTTACAATTGACAAGCGCATTACAATCCCGGATTATGATGCAAATAAAAACAAAATATAAGGTGATAAACTTGGGCTTACTTATGTTGAGGTATATCCAGACCAGTGTTTATATCGCTATTTGTGAAAAGATATTTGTTCAAAACTGTTGCTTTGTCAGAATTTGATCAAAAATGAGCTTGATACAATCATCAATTTGGACCTGACAATGACTCATGTTCCAGTTAAGTTGACCTGTGACATCTTCAGCATCGTCGTAACGAGGTAAAATGTTGGTCCCTTGTATTATGACTTAAATAATATAGTACTAAGTTGATCATTCCGATTTCCATTCAAAACGAGTCACTAATTACGCAATATAATCGCTACCAGTCTCAGATACACATGCTTTATTGCATAATGGTTGCTTTAAATAATGATCCTTTAGTGTATGAGACGATCAACAATGACTTCAAGCATGCTCAAAACATATTTATTGTCAAAAATAAGATTTAATTTCCAAACTTCGAGCCTCATTGTTTATACCGGAAGGGGCCATTTTAATTGAATTTATTGAACCCATGCTAAACCGATCTATACAGTATAAAAACACTACGCATCGGTAACTTCCCTTTACAAAAACACGAAAACTAGCGTAGAAAAATTATACGTGATTATTTTTAGCCTTTTAATAAATTATTACCTGAAAAAAATCTGCTTGGCGATCAAAATGGAGGTGCGGGCGCACAAAAAAAATAAAAATATTTTTTTTACATTTTCAAAAAAATAGGAGCGGTAAATCCGCGGAACGAAATATCAATTTGGTGTGGCCTAAAATGTAACAAGTAACAATAAACAGGACATTTAACAGTGTGTAATAGAAGTGAAATATCAAATCTAATAATTTGGGAGCAAGTATTTTTTTTATTATGAAAGGAATGAAAATTGGCTTTCTGCAAAGAATATGATACTGAATAACTGTATCATTTAAATTCTTAAAAAATAACATTTTTTTTTCTCAGTACTTTCTAAACAGACCACAAACTCTCGAAAACTTTCATTAAAACATTTTTATGAGGCCTATACAAAAAAGGGATTTGTTTGGTTCAATGGGAATCTGTGTCAACATAATTATAATGGTGGTGCTTGTTATTGCTATTATCGACATTGAAGTAGTTCAGTATCTCTCCAGAATACATTAACCCACATTCCTGCCTTACTTCACCTAGAAATGTGGCCTGCTAGATCTTGCTCAATATATTACTATTAAAATGATCAATATGCTATGAATTTCCAGTTAGATCCATTTTGAGTAAGATATTTCTAAATATAAACCACTGCAAATGTCTGATTTCTTCTCATAGAAATTGAAGACATGTAAACTTATTTATCTCAAGTAAGAGACCCATATCAGGCAATCCAAGACAATTTTGGAGCCAGATAAAATCAGTCTGACATTATTATTTCATTTCAACTCCACCAAATTGATATAAAACAGGTTTTTCTCTACGAAATGGGAACAAATTGAGAAGAAATTGCTCCTGATTACCATGGAGTGAACAAATCATTTAGAATAGGTGCCTGTCACTGGCCGGCACTAATCTATCAACCAATCAGGCCATGTCACAATCAAGTCCAAATTTGTCCGAAATCAGGTCATAACTGCCAACCCAGGTTTGTATTTAACTGTAATTATTCACACACAAGACGGTTTGGGAAATTCCCCAAAACAAAAGACAACAGGGTTGCCTTTTTCCTTGTTTAGATCGGATTTCCTCTTTGTTGATTAATTACCAGACGAACTAGATGACCTTCACGCTAACAGTTTGTCATGCACATTTTATTATACGTGTATTTTAACATGTATTCCATATATGCTTTGTTTGCCCCAAATAACATCACCAATCAATCGGCTATCAATTTTATCCGGGTTTTGATTGATACATGTGAAAGGGGAGTGAAGGTTTATGTGAACCCATGGTAATCTTAATATAACCGATACTGGCCCAGTTTTCCAGTAGTGCACCCCATCATTGACATCAAGGCCAGTCTGCAACTCATTACTGCGAAAATCTGCCGACATGTACTGCCCTGATATTGCTTTGACATTGTCATGACTTAGTGGTTCATGTTGACAATGAAATATGACAATATGCATGCTTTTTAAATCTTAAATGATGCAAATATAGACAAGTAATATTTTGTAATGGGCAATGAAACATTTACTTGCTTTATGTAAAAGGATTAACCCATGTTAAAGTCTAGAACCATTTCGATTAAAGAGTGAAGCACTTATAAATGAAAATCATAATAGTTGAGTGTCCTAGTTTCTAACTGTTGGATTAATACGCTATTGACACTAGGTCAACAAGGCAGACAGACCACAACAATGACCAACTTAAACACTTTGTATTATAGCCAAGGTCCCGGCTGACGCAACACTCTCTCAGGTTAAAACAGGGAGGGTTCACCAAGTGTACATACCACCCTTATCAAATGTGTCATAGGCTGAAAACGGCACACATGATATGTTTGAGCTAAACAGGTAAACTAGGCCAAAATCATGAGCTACGACCTATTTATCCTAGGTAGCTACGGGGAATAAACAAAGGTAAATACCACGACCACCCTACCACTCCTGTTTGGAATGTGACCGAAACTGGCATGTTATTTAAGGAAGTTGACAAGGAAATATGATAACGATTTGCTAAATATAACTTTAGGTAATTAAGATAATGGCATACATGCTGATACATAAATTTATTCATGAACAAATGACACGATTTTCAGTAATTTAAATAAATCTTTAATCTGACGACATGAAATAGAACATGTCCTTTTTGTGGACTACTGCTTGTATCTAGAATATGACTTTCAAAAGTCACATGCTTCTATTCTAGGACATATATATGACATGTAACAGCCAATTATTTATGGGTTATTTCAAAATGACAGCACTATCATGACTATAACAGAAATTTTGTACTTTCATGACCTTCCTAATTTTTTAGGTTAAAAAGTATGACATATTGAAATTAATACTAAAAGTAAACACATGGATACCACACCCCAGATTTTGACCTAGTGACAGCACCTTCAAATGAGTTTATCTAATATAAAGAGACAATACAGTGACCATTGTAAAATATAAAATGACTTTATTCTTATTTCCTCTATGAGAGCTGCAGATAAATAAAGATGACTGTAACAACAGCACAGGCAGATAAAGGAAACTGACTAAGAAAGTCTGGGAGAGATGAGTCAAAGTCCTAGTCACTTCCTTGAATCATAAGATAAACTCCTTGATAATTTCTCAGATTGAGTGTCAAGGATAGAGTTACGGGCAGGGTCAAGGTAAAGGGCAGAGTCAGGGTTATGGGAACGGCCATGGTTACGGGCAGGGGCATGGTTATAGGCAGGGTCAGTGTAACAGGCATTTGCATGGTTATAGGCAGGGGCGGGTTACGACAAGGGGCAAAGTTACGGGCAGGGGTAGTGTTACAGGCAGGGGTAGGGTTACCAGCAGGGGCAGTGTTACTGGCAGTGGCAGGTTAACCAGCAGGGGCAGTGTTACCTGCAGGGGCAGTGTTACAGGCAGTCACAAAATTATAGCCAGGGGCAGTATTTCCAGTAGGGGCAGTGTTACCGCCAGAGGCAGTGTTACCAGCAGGGGCAGTGTTACCGGCAGGGGCAGTGTTACCAGCAGGGGCAAAATTATAGCCAGGGGCAGTATTACTGGCAGGGGCAGTATCCTGGCCGGGGCAGTGTTACCGGCAGTGGCAAAATTATAGCCAGGGGCAGGGTAATAGGCAAGGGCAGGGTTACGGGCATGGGCACAGTTACGGGCATGAGTTACAAAGGAAAAATGATCTCTGCTGTTTTTCATGCTCACTCTACAATCAAATAATATTTCCAATGTTTTGAAATGTTAATGGTGTCTCCCTGATAAAAGTTTTGACCAACAGGTAGATTGTCCACACAAAACACAGACATGTTGCTGTATATTAAGTGTGCAAGCCTGCATGCACATGTTGAAGTGCAGTAGACAGAGGGGCAAAAAATGTGGTTATGCTGTATTAAATTTGTAAAATATTTTTTATTTAATGATTATATAAAAACATTGTACACATCAACCTGTGTATATTTAAAATAATTAAAATTGTCAATGAAAGTTTGTAATTACTTCAATTTTTTCTTACATTTATATATATATATAACAAGAAATTTTCATTGACCTGAATAGGGTCAGACTGAGGGATGTATCATACATATTTCATCAATACATGAGCCAGACAGTTTATTGGCCTAGATGCTCCATGGAGTGTGCAGGCGTGCATACACATGGTGAAGTGCAGTAGACAGAGGGGCGGAAAATATCTACCCAGCAGGCCATTATCATCTTTATAGCATCAGATTAATGAGGAAATCAAAATACATCATCGAAACAGGTCAAGGACAGATATGACAGAAAAGACTTAAGCAAAAACAAATGACAATACTGACAATCTAGACCGAGCATTTGTTCTTGTTTGAAGTAATTTTTACTACTGCACTCTGAAAAGGTCTTTTCTCTTTGGCAAATGGTATGGGTTTATACACTACAAACATACTCCAACAGTCAGCCAACACCATATGTGTTATTTCATCATCTTATTTTAACAATGAACAAAATCATGAAATCATGATGTACCTGTTAGACGCTGACTCAAACGACCTTCAAAACAGGGACATGAAAACATGGCTGCCATGAAAAAAAACATGGACACATGATTCATTGAACAGAAACCTCTTACAAATAAACTGTAATGTACTACACATTTTGTGTTTTTCTGTGTTTAAATATAGAAAACCTGTCTACATCGGCAGACATAATCTTGAAATAAAAAGATAAAGAAGCATTTGGACTAAAATCAAAATCGTTCATTGAAATTTATTTCAAGTGCAGCTTAAATATCATGCATCTTGGTGCATTTACGTTCAGCTCACAGACAACAAAGAACAGAAAAACATGAACTTTCAACCAGATTAAATAATAATTTTTATAGAACTAGGGCGCCGTTTAATTAAGAATCCAAGTACAAAAAATCCCCCACTGTTGAACGTAGGAAATTACTCCAAAAAGTCTTCATGTGGCATGTGGCCTGTCAAAAACATTTTGACTGTTGTATTCTTGGAATTATCTTCAAAGGTAAATGACACAGCTGTCAACACATGTAAATCTATAGAAGAAACAGTTCAACACTTGTACTTGACATTAACAAAATGTTATGACAAACTTGAAGCATGGGAGAAATGTGCAGAATTTCCAAATAGTACTGTCCAAAAGGCAAAGTAAGAAGTAAGATTTTGTGGAACACGAAAATTAGGGCCCTGAGTTACCACAGTATAATGACATTTCTTAAATCTGTACTTTTATGAATTTTACCTCTGGGTCATATTTATCAAATAGAAATGTCTGTATGCATGAAGCAATACTAAAGATGTGAGGTCATTGTATGCATGACAGACAAAGTCAACATGTTCACCACAAAGGGCGAAATATAAAGCTGAATATGTGGGCCGATGATTTACGTCATAGGCCGATAACAAATAAATAAAGGAAAGTGGCAAGATGACATTTTCAAAGCCTGAAAATGTACTTTGGCCTGTACCCATTTATATGCCGGTACACAAACCATTATTTATTCAAGGATGCTAGCCCATTTTTTTTTAGAATTCCAGGAGACAATAAAAATCTTTAGTATCAATAAAAGAAAGTTTTAATATTCTGGCATATCAATAATGTCATAAGTTATGGGATTCACTTAGTTACAATAATTTGATTAATATTTTACAAAATATTATCATAATGTATGTGGACAAAATGGCATTAAATATATATATATTTTAATTAATGAAAGTCCTTGGACATTGACAAAAAATGGAACTACTGCAAAACAAACCACTTGACCTGCGCACAAGTGAAGAATGTGCTCTATGCAGCGCTGGATGAGTAACATTTCAGCGGAATGTGGTGCACAATGTAAATCTTACTGCTGGAATGCAGCCGACTGAATTAATTGTCTGCAGAATGACGTCTACAATCTCAATCAAATAATCTAGTCTTTTATCTTATGTGAACGGAACTAGGGCAGACATGGACACTGTAATGCCTTTGCACCTGATGTCATGTGATGCAAGTTCTTAGAAAATAACTCATTTATCAAAGAAATTAAAGTATTTTTAACTCCTGACACAAAAATTACCAATAGAAACATTTTGTCCTATAAACTCATATTTTAAAGCTTTTTTTATTTAGTAGCTAATGCTTTCTTAAATCCATTCTTAAATCCATTTCAAAAACAGGTAAGGTTGGTTGGTTTTTTTCTTTAATTCATGTTGATGTAAGAAAGATGCCATCATTGGGAAATGGCGTTCAAGTAATCTTATATTCTGTTTTTGAACTACATTTTATAACACACACGTATTTCTTCTTTTTACCTACTAATTATAAAAATGGTATGGTCGGCGCCTATTTGGAAAGGCGTTTTGTCAGACAGGGAGTAAAATAACCAAGTAATGAATTACTCACCGGGTGATGAGACAGTTGAGCTCATCTCCTGCATGTGGAGTTGCGGTTCCCCTACTAGGGCCTCATGTCGCCTCTCTATTTCAAGGTGGATGGGAACTGGTAACCCATGCCCCATCCCTATGCCCGGTCGTGAAATTCCTACAGTACTGTGGACGCTGTGTGCTGGGTGAGCTCCCGGCAACACTCGTGGCCTTGAACTGTGGAATTGCGGACTGCCTCCCCGTGGCTGTAACTCGGGGTTTTGTGTGTCGGGAAGCTGATACTGATCCTCATCCTCTATAACACTTGGTCTGTTACTCTCATCTATTTCTAACTTCCTTTCCTCCATATTTGAAAGGCCAACCTGTAGTGCTGTATCCTCATCACAAGTATGTTCTGAAGTTTCGATTTCACTTTTATCATTTTTTGCACCAATGTTATCCCTCACTTTTGAAACATTTAATCCATTCAAAGTCTCGCCATGCCATTTTATGACCATATCTGGAAAGATAAAGGAAGAATATATATAAATTGATCAATAATGATGAAGCGTTACATTACATCCAAGGTTTTAAATGGCGAGACAACGTAAGTTCTTGGCATAAGCTTAAAAGGTAAAAAGTGAGAAGCCCAAAAGAAAAGGTGATTTCTCAATATGGAAACTGTGTCAATTGGTCTCAAAGAATTCAATAGCTTTGCAAGGAACTAATCTGGAACTTAAGCAACAACCCACACATGCTTCAAATTATTATTCATGCTGCTCCAGATTCCGCTCCCATCATGACAAGCAAATTGACACTCGTGACAAAAGCTGCCTTCTTGTCAAGTCTTGAAGCCAATATTGCCATGGGGATTAAAAGCCCTCTTGAAACTTTAAGCACACTATAAATTTTTGTTCATCTTCTTATAAATAAAGTGAAATCAATGAAGAAGCTTAAAGTGTTCAAAACGATGTTTTTCGATAATTGATTATGTTTAAAAAATCAAAAATCGGAAATGTCAACATCAGTGACTATCGATTGTGTCATATTTGATTATTGAACAGAACTGATATCCGTTTGGGCTTTGGATAGAAATGCTATTTTGGTACACAATTTAGATTTTGTGATTGTTACACTGTTGGATATAGAGAAATATATGAAAAGTATGTTGTGACAGATAACATTATTTTATATAGAGTGACTATTACTTTTCTCTGTATGGCATAAAAAGTCATATTGTGCTCATTTATAAGCATTCAAACATTGTTTTTAATACAATTAAGGTGCTTGTTTACTGGTTGCTGCGACCGTAACTATTACTTATAGCACTATGACTACTGGTTGTTGGCTCCTTAACTATTCCTTATAATAGAACTCGAACTACTGGTTGTTGGCACCTAACTATTACTTATTGCACCAGAACTACTGGTTGTCGGCACCTAACTATAACTTATTGCACTAGACTTACTGGTTGTCGGCACTTAACTATTACTTATTGCACTAGACTTACTGGTTGTCGGTACCGTAACTATTACTTATTGCACTAGAACTGCATGGGTCAAACCCATTCCTGCATACAGCACTTATACTGCACTGAAAATCGTTTTTTAGGCCAAACCTTGAGTGATTTGCACTGGATGGACCCTGCCCTAAATTTATGTTCAATAATGAGTTTAATCTTTGGTTTTGCACCTGTAGAGAAAGAAAGATTACAGCAGGAAACTTATTTACAAGGTTCCTGATTATTTTAGATAATATAGAGAAATGCTGTTAAGACATACCTCAAATTAAGCACTTCCTGACAATGTGCACGTTCATTGCAAAAACATTGAATAATTGCTACAATTTGTAAGGAGTAACAAGCCACCATTTTTATGTTTCCGTATGCTGCATGTAGGATGTTATGCATTTTATGTCATTCTCAGCATTACAGACATTGACCTTTTAACAAGATGGGTGTGGCTAGGCTGCAGTGAGAAACACCTACACTTGAAGTTACACCTGATAGATGCAAAAAAGATTTTATGCATTAATACCGTGAATGTACTATTAAATGTCCATGCCCGATAGACGCCCCAGGAGTCTTTTTGTGGATCTTTTGTTGATTCTTTTACATGAACAATGCATTTTTCTTCAGATAAAAAGTATACGGCCGCCATTTTAGTGCAACTGCTGATGTCATGCATATACAGAAAAATAACTATTGTATACATTTGAAAGATGCAATAAAATTGCCGGAAAGTTGCGTTTTGAATTTATTGAAGCCATGTGTTCAGTGGACCGTTTTATTGATTAACACAGCACGCTATGTATGCAGCTACAATATAGCGGATACGGATCGTTATTTTATGTTTTCGACGCGAATTCTGCGGCTTTTTTAAAAGTTGCTGAATGGGGAAAATTGTTCTCTTTTAGCATGCAGGTTTCTCAAAAAGACACACACGCACACTGTTTATTAGGACAAATACAGTATGTTTAACATATTTGACTTTAGTGATCAAAACAAAAAAGCATATGATTTGTGTTCAGATAAAACAAATACCAGCTATTAATTAAAAAAAAACATTTATAAAAGCAATGATTTTTTAACTGTGCACAATTCAAATACTTGTTTGCTTTGATCATTAAAGTCAAATAAGTCAACATAATTATGCATTAAAATTAAAAGAAAATTTACTTGCATCTATCAAGTGTGAACACATATTGTGCCCTATTAAAATAAACATATCGCATATTGGTATTAGCATTTGAGTATATAAGTTTGAATACTTTTTTATTTTAGCTCAATTGTAAAGATAGTTGTAAGCTGATTTATAATAATGAATCACCTCCCAGTCCAATTCCTAGGTTGATTAAAAAGCATTCCCTGTGTGGGGTTTGAGCCAACAACCTCTTGGTAGAGTGGAGGACACCTATACCACTAGACCACTTTTGTCCTGGTGAGGCTAGGACTCACAACCTCTTGGGTAAGATATGGAAACCTATAGTACTAGACCACCCTCAACCTCCTGGGACTCAGACCCACAACTTCTTGAGTGATAGGTGGACATCCTTACCACTAGACCACTCTCACCCGGGTGAGGCTCGGACCAACAACCTCTTGGATGAGAAATGGAAACCTGTAGTACCACTAGACCACCCTCATCCTGGTTGGGACTTGGACCTACAATCTCTTGGATGAGAGGTTGATTTCCTTACCACTAGACCACTCTCACCCTAATAAGGCTTGGACCAACAACCTCTTGGGTAAGAGGTAGACACCTATGCCACTAGACAACTCTCAACCTGATTGGGCTAAGACCCACAACCTCTTGGGTAAGAGGTAGACACCTTTACTACCGGACCACGCTCACCCTGGTGGGCTCCCACCCACAACCTCTTGGGTAAAAGGTAGACACCTTTACTACTGGACCACGCTCACCCTGGTGGGCTCCCACCCACAACCTCTTGGGTAAAAGGTAGACACCTTTACCAATAGACCACTCTCACCCTGGTGGGCTCCCACCCACACCCTTTGGGTAAGAGGTAGACACCTTTACTACTGGACCACGCTCACCCTGTTGGGCTCCCACCCACAACCTCTTGGGTAAGAGGTAGACACCTTTACTACTGGACCACGCTCACCCTGGTGGGCTCCCACCCACAACCTCTTGGGTAAAAGGTAGACACCTTTACTACTGGACCACGCTCACCCTGGTGGGCTCCCACCCACAACCTCTTGGGTAAAAGGTAGACACCTTTACCACTAGACCACTCTCACCCTGGTGGGCTCCCACCCACACCCTTTGGGTAAGAGGTAGACACCTTTACTACTGGACCACGCTCACCCTGTTGGGCTCCCACCCACAACCTCTCGGGTAAGAGGTAGACACCTTTACCACTGGACTACTCTCACCCTGGTGGGGCCCAGACCCACAACCTCTTGGGTGAGAGGTAGACACCTTTACCACTGGACCACTCTCACCCTGGTGGGGCCCAGACCCACAACCTCTTGGGTGAGAGGTAGACACCTTTACCACTGGACCACTCTCACCCTGATTGGGCTCAGACCCACAACCTCTTGGGTGAGAGGTAGACACCTTTACCACTGGACCACTCTCACCCTGATTGGGCTCAGACCCACAACCTCTTGGGTGAGAGGTAGACACCTTTACCACTGGACCACTCTCACCCTGGTGGGGCCCAGACCCACAACCTCTTCATTCGAAACCATTTTCCATCTCAGATGTTTATGAATGGTTTTACAATGTCAGAAATCATTACCTTTAACTATGCTCCAAGTGAATCACATAGTTATTTCAATTTAGCATTTAAATTTAATTACCCTACTCTTGTGAATCTTTATGCAATAATACACTTCACCAGTTAATTTTATGAAAGTAAAACAAAATAGACTTGAAAAAAAAAATACCATTAATTAGTACTATTATTTAAAATTTTACAAATTACTTCTACTGACTTCCGGCATACATCCAATGTTGTTTATGATGGCAAATGGCTGATATATTCCGAATGCAACCTCTTGTAAGAGAGGTGGAAAGCTAAACCACCCTTCTGACTATCAGTTTCTCACCTTTCAATAACCTGAGGTAACTTCAATCTTAGCATTGCCTAAATTGTTACCCTTGACCCTGACCTTGGTAGCAGGCGGTGGGATACACCCACAACCCACACTCGCAATAAACAGAAGTTATTACCAAGGTATGTATTTATCAAAATAATATCATACTATCATTATAGTCTAAAATATTAGACGTGTTTTACGGGATTCTTCCAATCCCTAACGTCTAAACGGATTAGTGCAAAAACTGGGGGTGTTTTAAAAATATTGAAATTGTTTTAAGTGAAGTATTTTATGGTTGAAATTGATCATAAAGGTTTATATTCATATATTACCATGTAAGTGAAAAGTTATTTTGCACCCTAACAAGCATTTAATGCATTAAAACATGTTGTTTACCTTTCCAATAAAACAAAAGTTGACTGACACAAACAACAATTATGCCAAGGGGAACAACTCGATCCAATTGTAATAACTCGGCCTCCTCCGACAAGCTTCGAGATAGACCTCGTTAATACAATCATAACAACTCGGCCATGGCCGAAATGTTCGGAGTGTTTTAAAATTGTCCCCTGAAGCCTTGCAGGTGCCCTTCATGTATATATCGTTATGTTTTGACAGAATGAAATGAAGAAAACCCATCAAACTCATAATTATAATAATAACAAATAAGTTGGATATTTATTTTTTTGTGTACGGAACTAATATAAAATAACATTATCTGGTAATATTTCTTGTTTTTATGTTATTTTATAGACGCAATATGCTTTAACCCGGAATCCCGATCGGAATAACTACCCACTTTTGATACTAAACAATTTGTACGTGAAGGATTTGCCATATCAAAAATAAAAAAAAATCCGTCAACTTACAATTATTGAGACTAACTATCATTACAATTCATCAATCATCAGATCGACATTGGTATCAGAGTGAATGCCTGGGCGGGTGGTGGACCTGAATTATTCAGTAAACTAAGTGTGATATAACCAAGTCTGACAGACAAAATAATCTAACAGTAACAGAGATGTACCACATTAAAGAATTAAGTAAATGGATATGCCATAACTGTCCTAGCCAGACAATATTTATTTTTATAGTTGGGGAACCAACAGACATATAATTTATGGCAAATAAAAGATTCCGATGAACAACACCATAACACCGCTCATTTACTGTCATGCCTTATTTCACCAGACATAACATCTATCACCAGGTCATAAAGCTACCAAAATAATGCTGATTTGTACTGTCTGACCTTCAACGATACATTTATTGTCCATGTCCACAAAAGATAAGCTTGTTTTTTTATATTTGCAGTCAAAATTAGCAAAAGCACTAAGCCAAACAATAACAATGGACTATTTGAAGTGCTGGATTTTTTCATTCTTAAAATCATTTGGGCATAAATGATTGAAATTAGGTCTTCAACAGTGATTTTTACCAATGCAAAGTATACCTTGTTGATGACTGTGTTCCTCCCTTATTGAGACATCACTGTCCTGTCTGGTGGCCGTGATCTCTGCCACCTGTCTGTTTGTCACTGTGTCAGGCTTTCTGACCCCTAGGGGGAGCTGCTTCCCCACCATGTTAACAGGCAATTTCTCAACCAGGTTCTGGTTTGGTTTCCCTACTGTGTTGGTCGGCAGATTCTCCACCAAAGAGGGCTTTGGTTTCCCTACTCTGTCTATATCACAGTCACCAGCTGCAGTGCCGGCCTCATGCTGTGATGGTTCTTTGCTGTGGTTTGAGCTGTCATGGCCGTCTCTGTCTGCTGTTGGTGTGGGTGGGGAGTGTGTTTTCTCATAGTCTGGAAGAAGAAAAGTTTTAATGTATAATTAAAAGCAAGCAGCAGACGATGCTTAATATAGTGTAGACATCTAAAGATTCAAGGCTTGGTTTGGAGGAATGATCTAAGAAAGATCGAAGGTGAGAGTGATATAGGGAAACAGGTGTTTGTCTCTCAACCATGAGGTCCTGGGTCAACTCACCTAGAGGTTTGTATCCGAGAAAAAGACTTTGAGATTAATAAGAGTATATCAATTAAACTAAGAGACGTCACAATAAGAAGAATGAAGTTTCTGTGATACAGAGAGGTTTAACCAGAAAAAGGGGCTTAAACCAAATTAAGCTTAAATTGATTAAATATCAATAAATGGTTGACTTCACATTTTCACATTGTAAGTATAAAGAGACAAAGCCTACATTTTACCAAAAGTCAACATGCAGAATGCACCCTTTAAAAACTGGTGCTGAACATAACATCAAATATCTGCATTCATCATAAAACTATTATGGATAACAATTATAAAAATTGTCAGGCAAAATGCCGTCTGTGCACAATTATAACACTAGTTCAGTATGATACATCTTCATATGACATTAAATGATACAGGACATTGAGTACAAATAAGACCATATATATTCACAGCAGGTACACTGTTTATTAAATAAAAATACATAACAAAAATTATTTGAACATGCCTATTTGAACATGCCTTACTGACTTAAAATGTGAATCGCTTATGCCTATGCGCACTGTTTACATAATTTGCGCATTAAACTTTTCTCCTCTGAACCTGTAAATAATCTAACCTCATTATGACTCAGTGTGGTGAACATGGTCTGATATATTCATTATGCACATTTAACATAAAAACCGAAGATCCGGGTCTCAATATAGCTGTGATGTGTTTGCCACTGTGTGGGCGTGCTTGTCGGCAACTCCCATCCTGAACATCCATACTGGAACACTCAAAACCCCAAAACCTTCATGTTACAGTACACTGACATTGACAGCTTTCTGGGTCGATTTCTAATACTTGCGCACGTTTACTCCTTACCTTCACCTACAATTGTTTATAATCATCTGATAACTATCAGTTACAAGCATTAACAACATAAACTAATGAATCTGAATGTTCAGAGCAAAAATTTAATGTATAAATGTACGATCATATTTTCTCAGGAATCCCCTTTTTATGTCCAGAAATGAAAAACATAGTTTCTAATTGGGGAAGAACTCTTGCTTCAACTGGTTCAGTGTCAGGAACCCAATCTATATATATGTCGGGATCCATATCTATGTGTATGTCAGAAACCAGGGCTATGTGTATGTCAGAAACTAGTGATATGTGTATGTCAGAAACCAGTGCTTTGTGTATGTCAGGATCCAGATCTATGTGTATGTCAGGATCCAGATTTATGTGTATGTCAGAAACCAGTGCTATGTGTATGTCTGAAACCAGTGATATGTGTATTTCAAAAACTAGTTGTATGTGAATGTCAGGAACCAGATCTATGTGTATGTCATAAACCAGTGCTATGTGTATGTCTGAAACCAGTGTTATGTGTATGTCAGAAACCAGCGCTATGTGTATGTCAGAAACCAGTGTTATGTGAATGTCAGAAATCAGTGCTATGTGTATGTCAGAAATCAGTGATATGTGTATGTCAGGAACCCGATCTATGTGTATATCAGGAACCAGATATATGTGTATGTCAGCAACCAGTGTTATGTGAATGTTAGGAACCAGATCTATGTGTATGTCAGAAACCAGTGATATGTGTATGTCAGAAACCAGCGCTATGTGTATGTCAGAAACCAGTGTTATGTGTATGTCAGAAATCAGTGCTATGTGTATGTCAGGAACCCGATCTATGTGTATATCAGGAACCAGATATATGTGTGTGTCAGAAACCAGTGTTATGTGAATGTTAGGAACCAGATCTATGTGTATGTCAGAAACCAGTGATATGTGTATGTCAGAAACCAGTGTTATGTGAATGTCAGAAACCAGTGTTATGTGAATGTCAGAAACCAGTGATATGTGAATGTCAGAAACCAGTGTTATGTGAATGTCAGGAACAAGAGCCTTGGGTATGTCAGGATACCGATCTATGTGTATGTCAGGAACCAGAGCTATGTGTATGCCAGGTACCAGAACTATGTGTATTCAGGAACCAAAGCTGTGTACATGTCAGGAACCAAGAGATATGTGTATGTTAGAAACCAAGAGCTATGTGTTTGTAACAAACCACACTTACTGACCCAATTGTCTGATGTTAGAAACCTATAGCATACCAAGTTGCTCAAAAGTTATATGACAGCATTGACCTTCATAGCAATTACATTAAACTGTTGTTATTCCGAAGTACAGATTTGGCTATAACACACAGCTGTATCTATACTTTTGGTGCCAAAAATGCAACTTCAGTTGTATACTAATAAACAAAATATTGTTGTATTTTATAGCTATAAATATAGATACAGTTATAATTTAAGACTACCATTGTATTTTAAACCCATTGACCCACTTATTGTTTTCCGAGATTACAGAAATTAACCTACTGTCTTGTGTCAGGAACGAGATCTATTGACCCTTTTATTATATGTCAGAGATTACAGCTATCAACCAACTGTCCTGTGTCAGGGATTACAGCTATTGACCAACTGTCCTGTGTCAGGGATTACAGCTATCAACCATCTGTCCTGTGTCAGGGATTACAGCTATTGACCAACTGTCCTGTGTCAGAGATTACAGCTATTGACTAACTGTCCTGTGTCAGGGATTACAGCTTTTGACCAACTGTCCTGTGTCAGGGATTACAGCTATCAACCATCTGTCCTGTGTCAGGGATTACAGCTATTGACCAACTGTCCTGTGTCAGAGATTACAGCTATCAACCAACTGTCCTGTGTCAGGGATTACAGCTATTGACCAACGGTCCCGTGCAGGGCTTCTAAAAACTGGCAATTTGCCGGTCTGGACTGATTTTGACCAGGCCAGACCGTTTTCAGTTTCAAAAAGTGTACAAAAATCGGTCCAAAATTTTTCTCATTTTTTTATAATTTCGGTCCGAAATGACTAAGACAGCAAAAGTTGTAGAAATTGTAATATACAAACATTCATGGGTCATTCACACATTCAAAACTACCCCCAATAGGTCATAAAGGTGTCTTAGTTACCATGAGACCGATGCGACCAGCTGCTTTTTCCCCTACGCTGATCACTCTATAACCTATCTGTTAATTAGCAGACGCCTGCAATCAGTCCAATCACGTGATTTGGTATTGACAGAAGACACAATTAAACAAACTATGTGTTTATTATGTGCTTGCTGATTAAGTGTTAAAATAGGTCCATATTTTCACATGGCAATATGCTATGTCGTTGTCGATCATTACATGATATATCTGTTTGTTGATTACCAAACGGTTCAACTTAAATTGTAATAAAGAACCATTGCTGGTTAAAAACAGTTTTAAAGATAAATGCATTTGTCATTGTTAATCCGTGAAAGCATTAAAAATCCGAATTAATTAATTAATTGATTAACTACATAGTCTGAAAGCTGAGTGCACCACTTACATCATATTAATTCGCAGTAATGAAATATCGTTGACGATATCACACTTTAATATAGCTCGTTGCCCCGATTATAAATCTAGATATATATTATTAACAGCCACAGTTAATTATGATCGCAGTCTTTCTTGTTAGAAACGCCGCAGAACTCGATGAGAATCTCATTTGAATTAAGCTTGTATCAATGACTATCTGCATCGGCTATGCTGGCTCTAGAGCCCTCTTACAAATTGCCACATCGCAAAAAAATATTGACAGAAAACATGTCGCGAAAATGTGTGACATTTCTATATAGTCGGATTATTGAACAGGTCTTTTTTTTGAGGGCCAAGTCCGGACCAATTGAGGTTCCAAAATTTTAGAAGCCCTGGTCCCATTTAAAGAACGAGACATATTGACTCACTTATTGTATGTGAGAGATAACAGCTATCGACCAACTGTCCTGTGTCATGGATTACAGTTATTAACCAACTGTCCCCTGTCAGGAGCGAGACATATTGACTTAATATTGTATGTCAGGGAGAAGAGCTAATGACCAACCATCCTGTGCCAAGGATTACAACTATTGACCAACTGTCCTGTGTCAGGGAATACAGCTATTGACCAACTGTCCTGTGTTAGGAACAAGACCTATAGACCAACTGTCCTGTGTCAAAGATAACAGCTATTGACCAACTGTCCTTTGTCAGAGATTACAGCTATTGACCAACTGTCCTGTGTCAGGGATTACAGCTATTGACCAACTGTCCTGTGTCAGAGATTACAGCTATTGACCAACTGTCCTGTGTCAGGGATTACAGCTATTGACCAACTGTCCTGTGTCAGGATTACAGCTATTAACCAACTGTCCTGTGTCAGGGATAACAGCTATTGACCAAATGTCCTGTGTCAGGGATTACAGCTATTGACCAAATATCCTGTGTCAGGGATTACAGCTATTGACCAACTGTCCTGTGTCAGAGATTACAGCTATTGACCAACTGTCCTGTGTCAGGGATTACATCTATTGACCAATGTCAAGGATTGCAGCTGTTAACCAACTGTCCTGTGTCAGAGATGACAGCTATTAAATAACTCTCCTGTGTCAGAGATAACAGCTATTGACCAACTGTCTTGTGTCAGGGATTACAGCTATTGACCACCTGCTCTGTGTCAGGATTACAGCTATTAACCAACTGTCTTGTGTCAGGGGTTACAGCTATTAACTAACTGTCCTGTGTCAGAGATTACAGCTATTGACCAACTGTCCTGTGTCAGGAATTACAGCTATTGGCCAACTGTCCCGTGTCAAGGATTACAGCTATTAACCAACTGTCCCTGTCATGGATTACAGCTATTGGCCAACTGTCCTGTGTTAAGGATTACAGCTATTGGCCAACTGTCCTGTGTCAGAGATTACAGTTATTGACCAACTGTCCCTGTCAGGGATTACAGCTATTGACCAACTGTCCTGTGGCAAGGATTACAGCTATTAACCAACTGTCCCTGTCAGGGATTACAGCTATTGACCAATTGTCCTGTGTCAAGGATTACAGCTATTGACCAACGTCCCTGTCAGGGATTACAGCTATTGACCAACTGTCCTGTGTCAAGGATTACAGCTATGGACCAACTGTCCTGTGTCAAGGATTACAGCTATTGACCAACTGTCCTGTACCAGAAACAAGACCAATTGATCTATGTTTCCTTTGCCCAGGATCACAGCTGTTCACCTCTTGTCCTTTGTCACGAAATCATAACTATTTTCCAACAATGCTGGTTGCTGTTTCAATGCTGGTTGCTGTTTATGTAAAACTTTTTAAATTCTCTTTTTAATCAACCAAAATTGATAGTGTTTAATACTCCGATGCCGTTTTGAAAATAAAGTTTTTCAGAAAAATGTTAACTACTTCAGTACTTGAGAACAATATATTTATTTATTAATTAATTAATTTATTTATTTGTTCTTTGGTATCTCTGGCACTTTTGTATCTGACATGCAATTTTATTGACAGATCTGAAACATTAATATCAAATAAAAATAATTATAAGAAATTAAGACATTTTTTGAGATTGGAGTTACCTGGTATTTGAATACTCTCATCATACTACCAAATAAAGTCAAAAATCTTAAAAGAAAACATTTAAAAAAGAAAGAAAAAACGTGAGAATTTCTACTAACAAACTCTCTTGCAAAAAAATATGGCTTTTTGTTTCTTGATATATTGCTACGAAATGTGACAAACATACAGAAGCTTTACTATATCATAATTTTAATATATATATATAACCAATAATTAAACTGATTATCCTTTTAAAAAGTTTAACTGCTTTTAGTTTCCAAAAACCTTAGAAAAAAAATTAACAAACATCTTAAGCCGACATAAAAGGCAATCACGTGATCAAATGCATTATTGCGCAAATCACATTGAGCATGCGCAAAATCCGTCCGCGATGGTAATTTGCATATAACTAACTGCTGGTCTAGAAAAGCTAAAACTAAGGATGATTGTTTTAGATAATAAAGAACTTATATGGCAATGTCTTTGAAAGATTTTAAGTTATTCCAGAAGCAAGTCAAGAAAACGGAGTCTGGTATATTTTTTGACACTGCACAGTGAATATATAGCATGTTTCAAGTCTAGACAACCAATCCAATTATTGACAGCAGACAGAGATAACAACCTAGGATGTAAATAATTACCAAGGTTTCCTGAAAATAACACTGCAAGTATTTATGGGTGCAGGGAAATGGTGGGGAGACAGACTGATCACTAAATGGGGCAGCACAAGAATGAATAACTTACTTCACAGTGTCATGGTACCCCCAAGTCATTTTAAATCACCAACTAAAGTTTAAAACAATGTTATTCTACAGTAAAAAAACCACACCCACATGACTAGAATAATTATGATATCAAACAAAGCTATTAAAAGTTGAAATTTTTCATCTTTTTTTTATTTTTATTTGAATTTGCAGTACTGTTATTATTCAAACATTCTTGATTTTTTTTAAATACATGTATACACATCATTTGATCACCATCAAAGGACAGATATAAATTATTGGGAATCTAAAATTTTATCAAATTTAAAACAGCTCTTATTATCAATATGAATCTTTCAGCAAGCTAAAACTCAGGCATATGAAATTAATAATATTACATCAACACTTTAATCATATAATTAATATGTTTGAGTCCCAAAATTTTCCAAAGGTCGTTAACTTCAAACCATGTAACTTTTTTATATATTGGGCTATCCTATGTGCAATAATGTGGATTCGGATGCCTGTTAGCCCCATATCATTTCAGGTTTATATTATAAACTAAGAGAAAGAATATGTTAAAATTATCACTTCTAATATTACAAGCTTGTTTTGTCTTCAAATATTGCAAATTAGTTCATTTCATGTTAAATATAGAAAAAAATCAAACTATGTTTTTGGTATTTTTTTATATATATATTTTAAGTAATCCACAAGCAATGCGCTTTGCAGTGAAACACAAATGATATGTGATCACCAGGCATCAGAATTTTACAATAATGCTAATAATGGCTTAATAAAAAATAACAATCTTATTGTACATTGAATATTATACCTATTAAATCATATTTTACAAAATATTATTTTCAGATTATTTTGCTGCATAAAATACATTTAAAGGTAATTTGTTATTTTATTTTAGCAGTGGTTGCAACATTAATGTTGTGAGAAATTTGCACAAATACCACCAAAAAAAGACATTTAATTTGTATATTTGACCGATTTAATTTTCAGATAAAACGTTAATGAGGGATTAGTAGAATCCAGGAAATAATGTCTTATAGTTTCATTTTAATAACATCTGGTACTAAAACCTGGTCAGGCATGATTTTCTATCTCATTTAATATCGTAAAATAAAACTTATTTTGGCATACCTTTCTTGTCTGTTGTTAAATCCATAGTTATTTTCTCTTTGAATAGTTTGTTATTTACATGTAACACATGCCACACCAACTAAATCTAGGCCAATTTCATCAAAGTTTATATGCATTTTGCAAGTGCATGTTCATAAGCATACGCATGCGCAATAACGGATGTACTGGATCACACATTTTAAAGACACACATTTTTTGTTCTTTCCATTTAAATATTGTTAATTTTTTATATGATCAATTTAATACTACACAACTTTTAGAACTATGACACTATTATTCAACAAAGACACTGAGTGACTGCCGATTGCCGATCTATCATAGACAGTACTATACGTTCTCACACATGCCACTGCACATGTGCATAACAAGTGCAGGGCGGAAGATACAACTGTTATATAAAGTTCAATGAGCAGAAATTTCTAGACAGTTAAAATCTAATTATGAATGAATTGCGAAATGCTGTGTACAAAATTATTGCTTAAGTTGTATCATTACTTGACAAGCCTTACTTTCGTGTATATACCACTTTAATACCCACATCTTTCCAACACACACACACACACACACCCAAAGAAGTATTCAGACTTCTGAATTGTTATGTTGAAAAAGAAAAAAAATGGTTTAAAACCTTCAACAAAGTAAATATACATTGTAACATTACACATGCTGTCATTTTGAACGGTCTCTGTAGTGATCTAGACCCATAGACTGACTCATCTGACCATTTTACCCAATGACTGACTGACTGGCTGACAGTACTTTCACATATATAAGAAGTTTTAATGCTGTAACTTTCAAAAGAAAGTAGACCAACGGCAAATAGCAAAAGCAGACAAAAATGAAATACTACTGTACCTGTATTATCTATTAATTAGTTTGAAATTATTATCCTTTTAATGAGCGACACATCCTATGTAGTTGAAATAAATGCCAGACGACCTATTTTAGGAACAAAGCAAAACACACAAGCAACTATGAGGCATGTCAATACACATTTACCCGCTAACACATAACGTTTTTAAAATTGAAAAGCAAAATGAGTATTTAAGAATTTCATTTTCAGAATACTGGCAACACTTTCACAAGTTTAACTGAAAAACTATGAATAAACGTCCATACCGGTTGAAGCAGACAGCGTGTTTTCATCCATTATTGACCGACTTTTACCCCGAGATCGGCCTATTTTTTGACGTCACAGTCTGTATCACTCAGACGCACACGGACTGGAAAACTCCCACCTTTCGCTTGAAAATTAGGCAAAACTTCATTTATGTTCTTTAAAATAATGTTACAAGGGTATGAATATGATTATTTCTTTTTAGAAGAAGTTAACTTTTTGTTTTTTTTTAACAGAGCCGTTTTATGACTCAAATGTAAAAAAACATTACATCAATGTCAACAGACGCTTATTAGATATATATCAAGAAAATATGGTAGCATCTTAACATTTTTCTAAGGAGAAGGTTATTTTTAACTCAACTGCTGTTAAAAAAGTGTGCTGTTTGCAATTTTAAATGATCCATCAATTTCAGTCCGATGTAGAAAGAGGTAGTTGAGTCCAGGCAGATATGCCACTTTCTGTGGAGAAGGAGTTCACATATGTGTTCACCAGTAAGGATGTGGAATCAGTGCTACGTGTTCCTGTCAAAATTCCATACCCTCAGGACGCCAGAGACCTGACAGGAAGACTCGTCTTCGAACATAACCTACCCTGCTATATTGAAGATGGTTTGTTTTTTCTTTAATACAGTAAACATACATCAACATGTATATCATATTCAGAATTTATATACACATGGTATGTAAATGTATTTGTTTCATTTTAACCTAAAAAAAGATATGACAGATGTTTCTCTAGAGGTTGCAAAGTGAAATCAATGTACTACATCACTATGTCTGCTAATGTATCTAACGAAAATGGTGATTTTTATATATTATACAATTTGCAAGTTAAATTATCGAATCGGAACAGGATTTCATTGTAGTTAATTAAAACACAGACATCTGAATGGTTTTCTCTATTTATTAATTATTTATCATTACAGACCTTTGTACAAAGATTGAAAAGTTTATATCTGTTGAGACGAGCAGACTGTCAGATGAGAATGCGAATGAGGCCCTGGAGAGAGTGCGGTGTGGGGAGGTGGATGTAGAAAGCCTTGCACAACAGTGGGAAACAGTCTTCGTGCAGGTAGGTGGTAAACAGTACAGAATAAATGGGTCCTACAAAGTGCTCAGAGGAAGGTATTAGGATCCCCTTGTGTCTGGTGATGTGTTCTAATTTTTCATTTAAAATTGCTCAGAGAAATGATTTCCATGCAGAACAACATGGCAACAAAAAGGAAAATCTTTGAAAAGTCATCTTGTCCAAAACCATTTGGCCAAGCGATTAGATATTATTTTTGTTAAGTAGTATTGATCAGTGGTTTTGTGACACTTGGTGACAGTGTTTATCGGTATAATGTAAATATGTGATGCCTTCGCAGGAGAGATTCGTGGTGGTACGCATATAACCGCGTTCATCTGCTGCTACTAAATACAACTTCTGAAAACATGCATATCGCTGCGATGGGGCTTTGCGGCGACATGCAGGTATTTTAACAGGTGCCTAGGGTACAAAAAGAAGATTGTAAATTGTACCTGGCTCGAATAATAGCTTTCACCCGATTTCAATGCTAAACAAACTCATACCCCACACTTGATAATAAGGTTGCTGGAAAAGTGAGTGTTTATTAAAGTATTTTTGGAAATAATTTAATTGATACTAAAATAAACCTGCGAAAGGGCTTTTATTATTTGAATAAAATGGCAAAAGCATCTGAAAACTTTCAGTTGCAAAGCAAAGTGATTTGTTCAAGTATGTATGAGTTTGCTAAAACTGACAAAAATTGTCTTTATAGAATAGGAACAAGGAAATTGAAAACAGCAACCTTAATTACTGTAAGTTTACACTATGCAATGCTGTGTATAGTGTTGACTCAAGTTCAAGTTCAAAGGGGCAAATTATAGAAATGAACGCGGTGTGCGATATGTGATATATCGCGGGGTATAGTGAAAAATAGATTTAAAGGATAATATCCGCGGTAAGGAACAATATCGGTGATTAGCAAAATCTGCAAAAAAACATGTGGTTGGTAGTGTATCTCTTTTTGCAGGGTCTCCGCCAGGCCTTTATAACTTGTTAGGGCCGACACGCCTTCCTCCGGTGAGGCTTATTACCGACATGCATTAATTGCCTTATGTGCCTTAATCCCTAAGGTTGTCCAAGTGATAACTCAACAATGCCTGTACCTAGGTCATCAAACTTGACATGGAGGCTCATTCTGACCAGTAGATGACCCCCAGTAATTTTAGAAGTCATTGGGTTAAGGCCAGAGTGACCTTGAATGTGAAAAGGTTGTCTGAGTGATAACTTGACAATGCCTGCACCTATGGCCTTCAAACTTAACTTGGAGGTTGGGCCTGACCAGTAATTGACCCTATTGATTTTAGGGTCAAAGTCACAGTGACCTTGAACGAAAAAAACTTGTCCTTGTGACGCAACAATGCGTGCGCACATGGCCGTCAAGATACGGGAAATGACTAGTAGATGACCCCTATTGATTTTGAGGTCATAGAGTCAAAAGTCAAGGTCACAACTCATATTGGTCAGTAAAATTTATGTCATATTTACTTATTCCTTGCTGCTAAAAGCATACATGTTTATCTGTAAATACCAGTCATCATCTGAACATGATTAAAAACTGTGCCTACTATCCTCACACTTTGAATGGTCATAATCTTAAAACTGCCTCAAAGGCATCCAATGTCAATGACAAGTCAGCTATCATTCCAGGCCATGCATATTTCATTTAATTGTCCAAATATTCCTGACAACATGGCAGGGGGCATAATGTTGGACAAACATCTCTTGTTTAAAAATGTTAAAATGTTACACACAGAGTTGTGAAGATACTCAGTATTTTTAAATTGCCTACCTGTATAAAAAAGTAAACCAAACAGATATGACTATGAAATGGAATACATACACAAATTGTTTACTTACGACAGGAGGTGAAGCAGTTTGCGCCGGCGGAGGAGGTGAGCAGTGAGCAGCATTTCTCGGAGGTATACCACACCCTGATTCATTCCCCGGCGCTAGAGACGCTCCTAAACCTGGAACACACATATGCCCTTACTATCGAAGATCTTATACATCAACGTGACAAGGACCTGCAGCACCTCGAACAGGAGTGAGTATCGGCCTGTGGCAGTTTTAATTGTTTTAACCAGTCTCTAGTAAACAGTCAATAGTAGCGATTACAGTACACTGGGGCCCGTTTCAATAACGAGTTCAATTGATTTAAGTTGTAACTTAAAATGATCTCGAGTGACATATTTATGTCATTTTGCTGCATAGGTGTGTAAATTTAACTTAGGCTTATACTAAAAGGAACACAAAGTTAATTAAATAAAAAATATCAACTTGTTGACGTTTGTGATGTTCCTGCAGATTTAAGATTGTTGAAGTTACGACAAGATCCTTCACTGAAGTGTGCTCCAGTATTGTTTCATAATATTGTTTCGTATTGCTATGTTGTTAGCAGAATCCAATCCTAGGCTGGTGTGTTACACATGTTCGCCTCATACCAAAATGTGCTGTCCAAAGCAGACATGTGAATTCTACCTGTGGTAGGTAAAATCTACCACTTTTGAAACACCTCTTCAGCTCTACAATTGAAATCTACCAATAATCATAAAAAAATCATTTGTTCTTGAATTTGTATCAACATAAAGAAAGATCATAAAATTGTCATAACATTTCTGCAGTCATCTTGTCACGCATTGCTGGAGAACAGAGATTAACGCCATGTGTCCGCCATGATCGTACCAATAAGCATAATCAGCGTGTATTTGTTCATTGTTCATTGTACAATACAGTGTTAACTTAATGCACCCACAGTAAGTTCAAAGGTCTTAATAAATAAAAAAACAAGCCTTTTAATTTGTTCGCACCTAATGGAAATTGTGAGACAAGCATGTGCGCGCCATCGATGGCCGTAAAGACATCACTTATTTTCCAATAGCATATGTTTGATATATTTGACTATTTCACGGGCCGGATCGAACCGGTTCCTGCTGTTGTTGCGCGTTCGCATCGTGTTTAAAATGCATTGTTTTACAAAATAAAAACAAAAAGCACAATTCATATTTGTATTTTTTATTCATTTCTGGGGGGAATTGATTACCTTTTTTTTGGAAAATTTGACTATTTTTTGGGAAAATTGGACGATTTTCGGCGAGGGGAAACAGCCGTTATTCGGCGGTAAATTTCACGAAAAAAAATCACTGAATATTAAAGGTCAAGGTCACACAAAGGCCATTCGCGAAAATTCCTAGTTTTTTTTTAGTCAAAACTGATTATTACTTGGTCATGCATTTGGGAAAAAAAATTGTTTGGCAAAAATTTTGAATCATGACAAATTCTAGTGATACACTTGAACTGTCCTTGGTAAAATTCCTTGGATTTTGGGACTTTAGTCAAATAATAGACCAGGGCTAAATTTTGCACCAAGGTGCTCTTGTTTTAACTGTGGAAGCATATGAACCTTTTAGAGTTTCCCTTCTCCATCTGTAATTTTGTCTGTCACATATAATTTAATTTCTCCAAACCCTCTCTTTGCATAAATGTTAAAAAGCAGGTGTCCATCGCATTGCAGCATATCTTGTGTCTTTTTAAACAACTGCTGAAGTATTTCTTATTGAATTATAATGAACCTTGGTGATAGTGTTTATGGATTTAATTTCTTGTTCAAGATCAATTGTGGGATGAATTGCCTCAGTATTTTTTTACTCTTTTACTTTAATATTGTAGGCATATTAGTAATTGCAAAATCTATTGAACTGGATTACACCTAGGGGGCAATCGTCACTTTCTGTGACAGCTCATGTTTTTAGGCCTCATACAAACCCATACATGTACTTGTACATGACACAATCCTCTTCATGGTAATATTTTTTTGAGTCACCAATGTCCGCAGCATCAACTTAATCTTGTGCAGTCAAGAATTTGAGCATATATCATCCAATAACTATGAAACTAAAGTAATTTAATAAAAACAATGCTTGCCAGGATGTAGATTGATTCTTCCTATGTTATGAATAAAGTTTTAATATTAAACATGTTATACGATAAGGAAAAAAGGCTTTAACTCCGGTTGATTTTATTTGCAGATATTTTCAAGAATTGTAGTGTTAAACCTCGGCCATTCACCTTTCTGTCCTTATTAAGGGATTATTCCTGGGGATTAGTGCCTTTTTAAGCTGCCACTATGTAACAGAAGTTAATAATATTATTTTATTGTTAATGAATTACATTGGAGACGATAGAACTTAAGTGTATTATTTGCCATGATCCAGTTCTCTGACTGTAAAACGTTGAAGATATTGAACCTCAGAGATTTTTGTTGAAAGCTTATAATTTTTCGATTTTTTTAAACTCACTTAAGCTCAGAGGGAGCTTTTTGGATCAATCTGTTTTAGATATCCAGCGTCATGCTTGTGTGTAATATTGTGGTTACCATTTTGATTCAAACAACATCTCTTAAACCACTGGGTGGATTTCAACCAAACTTCACAGGAATAGTCATTGAAGGGTTCCCATTGAAAACTAGCTTAATGACTTGAATTCTATGGCAATGAAAATGAAGTCTTTAAAATTCTGTCCACGCCCAAGAGGTCACTTATTTACATGGGATTTTTTTTGTTCAAAACCAGTTTGATGAGATCTTAGATATTTGTTGCATTGAATAAACTTCACAGGAATTGAGCTTGGTTTATACAGTTTCAAAACTGTTCATAGAAATATTTCCATTGAGAACTATGGTTGCCATGGAAACGTAAAAATAGTTATACTTATCCAAAATTTAATTGCCAAGAGGTTAGATATTTGTTATTCATTGTGCAAGGATTTTTACATAAAGAAAATCTTGACCTTGCCCTGGTTTTTAGCATAGTCTCAAGGTCTTCTACTGAGATGATTCCAATCAAACCCCTGGGGGGTCATAATTGGCCATGCCAAGCGCGTCACTCGTTTAACATGATTTATGTAAGGAAAATATTTTAGATTTTTTCTCTAAAACTGCAATGAACAGAGCTGATATATTCATTTGTATTGGAAGATTTGTCTTGTGGTTTTCTACCAACTTTCTTCATATAACCTTACTTTCCAAGTGACAGCCACTTTCATTCGCAACCACTATTCTGCTTAGCAGATACAAATTTTGTTTGCAACACTCATTTTTCTAACCAACCTAGGACTTTCTAGCCGGCTTCCTTTAAGCAACCACCTTTTTCCTCAACAACAACGGATCTCTTAAGCAAACTTCAACTTCCTTAGTAAGCACATTTTTTCTTAACCTATGACTTCCTCTACAATAGCTTGATTCCCTATCAACCATCATATTCCTAAGCAACCATACACCATCTTAGCAAACACTAACTTCCTTAGTAACTATCTTTTGTCTTAGCAACCAATGATTTACTTGTCAATAGCTTGGTTCCCTAGTTTTGCAAGTTACTCAGGTGAGCAATGAAGGGTCATATTGGCCCCATTGTTTCTAATTATTTTCCAAGTACTACAAGAACTATTCCAAACATTACAGGATGCCTGGCCGGGTCTATAGGGATACATGTTTACAATTTTCAATGCACAAGGATCAATGGATAATTTTTTAGATTGTATTAAAAGTAAATAGGGTACAAGTCTGCCATTTGGTTTTGTTTATCCAAAGTTATATTAAGTAAAGGTCAATCCCAGAGCCAGGCTTTGAGGTTTTGCAGAATATTAAAAATCAGATGCCACTCTCGGGCAGTATTAACGATCATCCTACAGAGATTAAAGACCCTTTGTTGGCACATAACCGTTCTTTCAACCGGGAATTCACTATCTTTGTTGATTTATTTCTCATTATTTACAATTTGGATTGAACACATTAGATTTAAAATTATTTTGTTTTGCTAACGTTGAAAAAATATTGCTTTCTTTTGGGGATTTTTTCTAAAATTGGGGCATTTTAGAGGCTACTTTTGGAAAAAAAAACAGGGTCTGTCGCTTGGGGAAGTAGCATGTCTAAGAATGTTTACCATCATTCAAATTATGCTAAAAATATATAAATTCACACTTAAACCTCTTCAGCCATGTCTTTGATGTCGTGCATCAAAAATCATCTTGTCATTTTCTGGTATTGGCTTTTTTCTGTTTGTCATGATGAGCTATAATGTATTAGCTTGTATAGACAGACATAAAATTTATGGATTTGGTAAATGAATATGACCACCCCCACATTCTATCGAATCCTATGACGTAAATTGTAGGTGGTATACATTAATTTAGAAACTGGAAAGTTTAATACACCATTGAGTCATGTAAAAAATGGTTACCTGAGCCATATTTAACTTTATAAGGACTCACATCTTGTGGTTAACCTTAAAAAGATGTTCTTTATGCTATATTTTCTATTTAACTGCTAACTTTCATTTAGTCAAAACAGGTTTTTGTTATTCATTATACACCCACCAATAATGACATGCCAATAAGTAGTGAGAATGGTCTTAAAAGGCACTGTTCTGAAGTCTGGAAGCTCTTTCTTTAATGAAGAACTCAGTATGAGTAATCTTGCTGCCATACTTTTACCTAACAATTGACATCATTTTATTGTAAATATACATAGATGAAATATTCTCTGCAAGAGAAAATCCACTGTCCCAATTTTTTTCCATATTTGTGTGTTTTGGAAAATTGTAGACTAGATTGCTTGGTACAATACTTTTACCTGAGGAGTTAAAAAGAAATGCTTGCTTAGATTAAAATGAAACTCATGCTGGAACAATTAATGACAAACAATGAGCCCCACAAGTTGAGGGCAAATTCCGTGGTTTTCTGATCAAAATCCCGTGGGAAGCCTTCCATAAATATGGCACGTATGACATGAAGGGCATCGTGAAGTTCTAGATACCGTTACTATTTATTATAATTGTCTGGTAGGGAGACAATAACACAGTGATACTCAAGATTGCTGTAATAATATCCCCACTTAATAAAGTGAGGTGGGGATTATATAGGAATCACGTGCATCGTCCCGCCCATCCCTCTATCAGTCCCATTTTGTCCAGTCCGTATCTTTCTTATTCATTATTTGTCAGTATTGGCCTTAATAGCATGGGGATCTGTGCTTAAGACCTTCAAGGTCATGGTCAAAGCAACCTTCCGATCTAAGTATGTCTGTCCATCCCATTTTAGTCTGGTCTATATTATTCTCATTCATGGTCAGATTTTAAAATTATTTGGCAGACGTGACCACCATAGCATGAGAATGTGTTGACCACAGTTGCATGAGAATGTGTTGACCACAGTTGCATGAGAATGTGTCACGCTTAAGTCCCGTGTCTCTACCTATCTTATTCATACAAGGTCAGATTTTTAAAATAATTGGCATTTCGACAGTTTGGTGGAGGGATTTATTAATCATTTATCCATAAGTTTATTACTTATTTACACTTGATACAATTAAATTCTCATCATTAATTTCTCACAATTATCTTCTGAATTGCCCTTCAAGTTATAGTGGTCAGGCATAAACGGTGATAATCGTTTTTCACACCTTATCAAATTTTGTCATTGCAATTATAACAACTTTTTATAATTCTTATTCTTATCAATTGTTTGTTTAATTTGAAACATTTAAAAATGTGTGAAATAATGAATTTGAGGTAAGAATAAGGTTTTGCGCATGATTTGTGTATTTGGGACTGCCAATGGTGCTTGAGTCAGCTGAATTATTTAGGTTTTGATCCATCATGAGTCTATTTTATATGAAAAAAGAAGAAACGGGGGATTAAGCTCGACATTGATCAATTGCCAGTTCTGCCAACTTGGCATATCAAAGTTAAACTGTTGATTTTGTATCATTTTCTGGCTGTTAGCACACAAAGGTGACATGTTATGTGCAAGACCCACAATAGGTCTAGTAAGTAACTTGTAGGTCAAGGTCACACTTAGAGATTAATTATTATTAAAAGCTTCATATATGCACATGGAAAATAGGCAGTTGTGTCTGTGTGGAAACTTTGTTATGCAGATATTTTTTTAAATAATCTGGCACAGATGTTTGGCACATGAAGACAATATGTTGCATGCAAAGCCCATGTCATTGACTTGGAGGTCAAGGTCACACATGTTGGGTGCAAGATGCCTGTCCTTATCTCTGTATATCGCAGGTCCCTATAGCTCTTAGTTCATCATTCCAGGACAAGGGGGTCCAGCATTTATAGTTATTGTAAGCTCTTCATGAATGTAGCCATATTCCATTGATCTATTTAGCACTTTAAAGGCATTTGTCTCTTACAGTTACTCTTTTTTTTTGAAGAATAATCTTTTTGGTAAATGTTTTGCTTGGTTTTAAAATTTGTAACACGGGCAGTATTCATGTCTTAGTGATTCCATTTCCGTTGATTGGTCAATTCATTTTACAGTTCTATTTTAAAACTCAGATTGTACTCTTAAAATTAATTTCAAAGTTGTTATTGAATTCACACAAAAAAGTGAGATTTAATGCACCAGTCAATTGTAACCACAGCCCTCACCCCCAGGTCCGGGGAATAGCGGAGACTTTGACTTTCAGTCCAGCCAACCCCGGGTAAAATCCCCACTCTGCGGGGACAAACTGATGGTAAATTCCCCACCAAATGCCCGCGCACCCAAGGGACCCTAGGTAAGACCCATTCCCCGCGATATTTTGCGTCAAGACAAAACCACCGCATTCACCCGGCACTGCGGGGCCACTTGAAAGGTAAAAACATGGCCTATTTCCTTGGCTATCCCCCGGACCTGGGGGGGCCGTGGTTACAATTGACTGGTGCATAAGACCTTTACAATATGTCAACGATCTACAGTGAGTATTAGATTTGGTGTTATACAACTGACAAACACAAGGCTCTGCCATGATTTCCTCCTCATTTCCTCATAAATATTCTCCTGGAAGCTTTTTGGTTATGCAGCTTTATTGGCCAACTGGGAAAGCATGTTATGTATGTCTGTGCACCTTTTCCGGGAAGTGATCATCATTTCACTATAAACTGCGATCAGTATGACATACATTTATCTAAGGAAAATAATCTGGTGTTTTTATGATTTGTCTGTTTAGTTTTGCTATTAATGGAACAGAGAAGATATTTATTGGCTTTATCTTTTGGATCAAATTGTTTTGAAACAAATGTCATATAATGCTTTACCATGTTGGTGCATTCTCCTGGTCAGACACATGCAGTAAAACAGTTACTGTTTTGCTGATGAATGCATCTTATGGATTAAAAAACAACTAACAATCATATGTATCAAAGTAAAAGTTCACCGAAAGAAAATCATCATTTCTGACAGATACTAGAATAGTCCCAGCAGCTTGTGTCAATTTTACTGTCTATATTCCACCTATTATTTTATTTTCAGACAGCAAGAGGAGATGAAGACAGCACTGAGCCGTGTGGGAACGTCATTTACAGACGAGCAAGTGAACCAGCTGGCCCAGCAAAACTTTGAGCTAACGCAAATGATGGAGTCCAAATGGGCGTCGGAGCTGAGCAGACAGCAAGAAATACAGAGACGCGAGTATCGAGACTGGGTTATGAAGGTCCACGAGGACTCCAAGGGAATAGGAACACCCACGTATATGTATTCAAAGGATTTTAATGATTTTTATAATGAATTTTAATTGCTCATCCGTGTCAAAGTTAGTCTTATGTCTTGATTTCAAGTATTAGTGCCTTTATCCTAAAGCAGACTGTGTTTTGTTCCTAATTATATTGAATGGCAGATTCTAAATGAAAAATAAAAATAATACAAACCTCAAAAGTTTAGAGGCTTCCTTTACTGATATAAAACCTGTATATACTTCTTGTTCATAAAGCTAAGTACCATCTGTGTTCCCTATTCTGCCTTGTATCCTCCAGGCAGCGCGTGCGAGCTATGACAAGCAACCTAGTGGAGGCAGGGATGGAGGAACGCACAGCACAGACACGTGTGGAGGAGAGCTTCACTATCATACTTGGTATTGTTAAGAAATGGGATCTTTTTGTTGCATTTATTACATGTGATTCAACTTGTGAAGAACTTATTTGCTTTTGGAAAAGAAAATTAGTTTCATGAATTTCATAAGAATACGAGAGAGGATTGCCAAAAAATCATATACAACTGAAACAATGTGTTTGTGTCCTTACCTAGGTGCCCAGATGAAGACAACCCACAATCTTCGCCTGTTATGTACCAGTGCCATGGACCTGTGTCGCCACAAACCTCATACTGTTGGGTAGGTGCTTAATGTGACGTTGCTGTCAAAATGTATTACTGCTAGGAGAAATGGTCATGGGGAAACCAATGTTTGACGCCCAAAAACTTAAGCTTGCATTAATGATAGTAATGAAAGATTGTATGTATAAGATTATGTGAAGAGCTAAGTCGGGATTGCTTTGAAGGGAGTAGGATCAAGGTCAAGGTCACTGTTACTAAAAATTGGTTTCTGCCAAATATCTTACTGGATAGTTAATGGATAGTGATGAATGTTGGTGTGTAGTTTGGGATTGCTTTTGAGGGGGTTGGGTTCAAAGTCACTGTTACTTAAATTAGAAAAATGGTTTTTGCCCAACAGCTTTAGTTAGAATTGATGGAAACTAAACACATGGGATACTTCGCTTTTTTTGATAAAAAGTAAAGATTATAAGTATCTTCCATGGCCGAAAGTGTAAGATAGGTTCATTCTGACTTGAGCGTAAGGTTTACCGAGTTTCCGCAAAACACCCTGCGCGAGGGTTGGGATGAAACTATCTTACACGAGCGGCTATGGTAAATGCTTTTTCTCAGTTAAACAAAATTAAGTAAAAATGAATTTTTTGCTGGAACTCTTTTGTGCTTAGTGAAAATAATTGCGTGTGGATATGCGATAGCACGTGGTTGTCATGGATATGCGCGCAGTGATTTGGGTTATGTTAACAGTCAATTCGATCTTTAAATAGTTCGGAGGAGAGTGACGCATTATTTCTTGAAATGTGCATGAAAACTGTTTTATAGTGACATTTGAAGCGAGAAATAATTAATTAGCGTTCTAAATATTGCCACAAGACAAGGTTTCCATGATGCAACAGTCTTCAACAAGGGAGGTAATTATAATGTGACGACCGTTAAAAAGGAGTTCCATACGGGCATTTTATCTTCGCCCGTGGGCAAGATTATAAGTATCTATCATGTGTTTCCGGTACGGATAGAAAAATCCGACCTGAGGGCACGTGCGTAGGCCGGTAACCAGGCTTGCCGAGTTACCGGCCACACAGCGAGCCCGAGGGTCAGATTTTTCGATCCGGACCGGAAAAACATGATTGATATTTTTTCTGTCATATCTAAATTTATCAATTTGGGGAAAAAATGACGTAGAAAACGAAATTTATACAATTACACCAAAAAGCGCGTGCGACATTGTTTACCGACGTCATAGAGCGCAGTTTGAATAACTAAAAATAGCGTTTTTTAACGATTATTTATGTTCAATTTTAATTAAAAGTCTTGCAAACATCTATATTTGATTGCGCTTTATTGAAATGGCATAATATATTGTTCATAAACCATACAATAAATGAAATAAGAAGTGGCGCATTGTTGCCCGTGACTCATCTTACATGGGGTATGTAAGATGGTTTTTTCCAGCACTGGTCACATGACCGGAAACACACGTCCGGTATGCAAGAAAAGAATATCTAGCATGGTTAAATTATTGGATCTACTTATCTGAGGTGGGAGAAAAAGACTACTATTTTTTCCTAATTCATACAAGAAATTAATTGGCTTATTTTAATTTCTGATAGCCCATATTAAAAACCTGGTTTCGTCGCATTTCTTCGCTTCTAGTTTCTTATTGTGCTTGTTCAAAAAGAAACACTTTCCCCTCTCCCATCATGTCAAATTTGAGATCTGTGTTAGAATGTTTTTTTCCACTTAGATAATTGGCTAGAAATACATATGATATATGATTTCAATGGTTGTTACTATGCACTTCAAGTATTGGTGTTACTCTTACTTTTATTGTGAAAAATAAGCTAACACAGATTTAAATGATTATAAAACTTCCATTGAATATAGTAGGAACAAGGACTGTCACAGGAACGTGACAAATGCCTCTGAAACATTGGACAGATAGTAGTATTTGGGCCTGTATGGACAGATAGCCATCAGTATCTAACACATGTTCATAACCACCTTTGCCTTCTAATTTCAATATCAATAAGGGTCATGAGCTGGTCTTGACAAACCTGCCTACCAAGTTTGAGAGACCTGCTCGAGCAATCTTCTGTTATTAAACGGAAATGGATTTTCAGCTAAAAGTCTCCATCACCTTGACCTTTGTCCCACTGACCTGAAAAAAGGTAGGGTGCTGGTTATGACCAACCTGCATATCAAGTTTGAGTTCCCTGGAACCAAGCATTCTGCAGTTTTTTTATTGGAAACATTTTTAGCTGAGGTCACCTTGGTCTTCGACTCACTGACCTCAAAGTCAACAAGGTAATCTACTGGTGATGACCAACTTGCATACTACGATTGAGGTCAGTACGGCCCAGCATTCTTCATTTGGGACACATATTCTTCAGTTATGGATCGTAAAAAGGTTTTCAGGTTAAAAAATTACCTTGACCTTTGACCCACAGACCTCAACTTTGTTTGGGTGCATCTGCTGTTCATTACTAACCACCATACCAAGTTTGAGGTTCCTGGGCCTGAGCATTATTCAGTCACTAATCAGAAACAGATTTTCAGCTCTTAGTCGCCACATCCTTGACATTTGACACACTGACCTCAAAATAGTTGGGTGTTGGTGACCTACTACCAAGTTTGAGGATCCTTGACCCAAGTGTTCTTCAGTAATTGAGTGAAAGCAGATTTTGACCTTTGACAGTTGTTATATTAAATGACTCTTGTAACACCACTTCTGAGTTTTCAGTATGTTATCGTGAGTCTTTTAAAGGACAAACAACAGATGTGTATCACTGTTGTATATCAGTAATATTATCAAACAATATTTGTTGAATTTTGGGGTAACATCGAAATTTATTTCTCTGAGTGATCACAGAAAGCAATATTTTATGAGCAGCCACAAGTGAAATAATTAATTTATTTGATCATAGTGAAATAAAAATGATCTTACACCAAAAATATCTACAAATTTGCTGTTTCTTTTATACTTAAGATAAATGTCCAATAAGTGAGAATTAATTGGGAAATCGCGTGATGTCATTTCAGTGAAGAAATATTCAACTTATTCAACTTAACATAGTGAACCCTATGATACTCTTACAAAACATATGCGAACTTAGATGTGAAACAGTAAGGAAAATAACAGCTGTGATATTTCACCAAAAAGCACTAAGCATCTTTTTATGCCTACACTTACTGGCGGGGATGGCATATAGATTTGCCCTTGTCTGTGTGTGCATCCGTCCATGATTCCGTCCATAAGTAGTAGGCAAACTTTTGTCATTCAAATCTCAAAAACTATTTGACCTTTGCATTTGGTTCGGGTTACCCGAACCTACCTACGGAATAGGCGCCGACCCTACCATTTTTATAGTTAAAATTTGAAAAACTAAAAAAAAATATATATTTTTTTTTGGCTTTTTTTTTTTGGCTTTTCAATGTGTAGTTTAAAACCTTAAATGCATATTTAGAAGATAACTTTAACACCATTCTCCAATGATGAAAATGACATTCATATATAAAGCCTAATAAAAAAAAAGAATAAAAAAAAAACTACCTACCCTACCTATTTTTGAAAAGGATGTAACCCTAACCAAACAATTTTTTTTTAGGCCTTAGGGGAAATGGTTAAGTTGATGAAGTTGTGCATGAGGGGTTTCATTTGTAGCTGCACATAGTAAGGAGAGAGTTATGGCCCTTGAATTACCAAAAATTGGCATCTTCGAACTATTTTATTTGCAAATACAATGTCACAGATTTCTATGGATTGACTCACTTTGGTTGGATATATATTCGAACTAGTGTCATGTCAGGCAAGTGGGGGATCTGTGTCCTTTTGACACAATTCTCATTTTCAGTATGATATATTACAGTATGGTAAGTACCGGTAATCAACCCATTCGAAAATGAGGGAGCCATATTAATATGCTATTAAAACTAAACCCACTCTATTGCACTTAAATAGTATTCAATCAATGTAAGTTAAGAACTTTCATAGATAGAAACAGGTTCTCCATGATATTAGCTGAAGGTATTGAATTGTTTACCTCTTGTGTTTATGGCAAATTGGTCAGTTGGTGTTGGTGTCCATCTGTAGTCCAAAGGTTGGTTTAAACATATTAATTTTATGAAAATATACAAATGACTACATAATATTTCATTCTTAATAATTCAGAAAGTAAATCAGCAATTAAAATGAAATACCGGTAATCCTGGGGTTTATGAGTTCACTCTTAACTGGGGGAACATTCTTGTGACTTATCAAACGATAGTACTGGTAAAGAAAACAGATTGAAAATTATGGTGATCGATATCAGCTTGCAGCTGTCACTTAAATAAATTAGTTGAAAACTTGTCATCACCAGCTTTTAATCAAGAAATATGGGGTTTGTTACATCATTACTTACAGATTTTCATGCACAGTTTATTTTGGAAATTTTCTGAATAAAATCAGAATATGAACAATGCAGATGATTTTTTCTACCATTGAATACAGAATAGTGAAGCAGTTCAATATTTTGAATATTTTGCATTGAATCAGCAGTTACCCTACATACAGACAGTTGGGTTAAACACAAATCTTGAGTTAAAAGATTTGTTGTATCATTTCCTTCTCAGTTGATATCAAAAGGTAGAATAAAATACATGATGGTGGTACAAAAGATGCTGAAGATTAGAAATAGAGCAGAAACAGTCATCATTCACTGCCTGTCATTAAAATAGCTGCCAGATGTTACATAGAATAGTGCAGTGTTATTGTGTCAATTAATTGCATTCCCCTAATTTCACAACCTTACAAAAGATACAGGTATTTTATGTGCAAATTGAATCATGCTGAGTAATGATTTAATGCAATACTACTGTTGGAACTCTGTTCTTGGTACGAAATTAGTCCATAATACCAATGTTTTCATCCGCACAATCCCCTGTCATGTTGTGTGTTCCATGTGCCTTACAGAGGTGTGACAATGGCCCAGCCTCAGCGCTTGCAGACAGCCATGTCCCTGTACTCCAACAACCTGAATGGGATCATTCTCCTGGTGGACAACCGCGTCAACTCCTACACCGGCATCAAGAAAGGTAACACACTCTTAGGATATAACCCACCACTCATTTTCTGAGTAGAAACTAGTATGAGTGTTTATTATGAGCGGCCAGGAAAATGTACCCCTAAGCACTGACACACTTCTTGGGTGAGAGGCAGATATGAATCACAGACCACTTTCACCCTTTCTTAATGGGATTTTATAGGTGTGAGGAGGGTCATTTATAAGGTCATCTCAACAAAAAAATGTCACGAAGAAAGATGGTGATCTCATTCTTGTTTCTACACACTGAGTGTGGATTTCGGTCTTGCATATCTATCTATAAACACATTAACATTGCATTGAAGGAGCCAAGTTTTTAAAAGTCATTTTTTTTTTCAAATTGGCTGCCATCCACAAAATTGCTGAAAGCATGTTTCTGTTTGTGGATTTGCTAGTTTCTGATCTGAGTAATGCTTAAAGATTGTTAGTAAATACTTACAAAAATAAATGATTCGATGCCACACAGCTGCATAACAACCTTTGAATTTTTAGTGGTCTACATAATATTTTGCTACCAACTGACTGGGCCTGAAACTGTTAATATCTACCTCTTACCTGATTAAGATCAATGATGGCTGACTGCTGATTTCCTTAAATAAATGTATTGGAAAACTTGAGAAATACTACCTCTTATTTGACAAAATAATATGTCGACCACTAATAGGATTTAAAGAGATTCATCCCAGTGAGTAGTTTATAGAGAGTTTAAAAAAAGTTAGAAAAAGAGTGAAATGCTGTAGTTTAAACATAGGTGGGATAAGAAACAGCTCAGTAACTGGCCATATATTTATGGAAACTAAAACAAAAATAATCCATGTTGGCATTTAGCATTACAATAAATTTTGAATGGTTTACATTTGCATAAGCTTCCTAGAAGATTGCTTAGAACATGCTTAAAGTTAATACCTTTTACAAATTAATCAGTCTCGGTGACATTTTGTCATGTTTTCTGAAGCCTTTTATAGAAACATTATGCGATATATTTTTGAAGCTTAAAGCTCTAGTAGCTTTCTCAATTTCTGATGTAGACAATTATACCGTTGCAGAGCCTGCTTTATTGATGTGATACAGATAATATAAGACAAGATATTGACACAGTCTTGAGGCCTGTCTGGGTTAGAGAAATATCCCTTCCATTGAGAGAGGTTATTGTGTAACACTCCCTATATGGCATCAGCATAATGTATGAGTTTATGTTATACTTGCTATAAATGGTGCAGGAAGTTATCACATGTTGCAATCATGAAATTTTCAGAAAAAGATGATTCACTGGATGTAATGGGATGGAAAGTCATATGACACCGTAATGCAGATTGTCCACAATTATTATCCTGAAATAAAAAACTTCTAATAAGACTATGCAGGGCCTGATTATTATTGTTTTAGAATAAATTTAGAAGCAATAAATAGGTATTTTGAAGCTTTTTCTCATCAAGTTTTTTTTATTGGGGGAATTGCTCTGAAGCAAAGCTTAGGAATCTCCACACTGCAAATTAATAACAGAATTCAGATCATGAAAATGTGTCACTGAATTCTCGGTCAGTCTAAAATAAGAAACTGGTATGTTATTTTGTGCGGATTTTATTAACAATAATGTCATTATTCATTGATCGCTGACACTTTTCAAACACATCAGATAATCTGGTGTTATTAGCTGAGACTTGCTTCTCTGTATGTACAATGTATTTAATTAACCAAATACTGTAGAGAGAGGTTTGAGACCAGACTTTAATACATTCAATGATGTCACACTAGTTGTGCTCATCTGCTATATACATAAAGAGATAGGTTATTTATAGGTATAGCAAAGTTTGTATTTATTATGTTTTTTTACAGCAAAATTTTGTTAAATTACCGCAGTGGCAAGGGATTTTTTGGGGTGACCTGGCAGTTCCCTAGCCAATTTTCGCTGTGATAATTCTGTCAGAAAATTGTTTTTCTCAGGTCACTTGACTCTGGTTACCATTTGTGTCGAGCCTTGGACAATGCAATTGTTTTAAAGCTGAAATAACACAGATTTGATGAGGAAATGGTAGTTTTTGAAGAAATGATTTGGAGAGAAATGATATGAGTGTCTTTGGTTGGAAATAAAGATCTGCACTACTAAACGTGTTCTACTTGGTGTCGTCTATGGCCCTCCTGGTTCAGGTAACAACTACTAAAACCTCATTGAAGACTCAATAGGCCTGGTGAGAGAAAGTGGTATTGGTGATATTATTGGAACAGGTGATTTCAATCTTAACATTCTAGTGGAAAATATTCATTCTCTATCACAGCAGTTTGGACTTCAGCAATGTATCTCTGACCCAACACATTTTACTGAGCATTCATCCTCAATTATAGATCTATTATTTGCTTCTAATTCAAACTATCTAGTCCATAGTGGTGTTGGTGAGCTTTTTCTTGAGCAAAACATTTGCTTCCATTGTCCTGTATTAGCAATTTTCAGAAGGTCTCTCGTCATAAAAAATGGAAATATGAAAATGGCAACTACGATCAATATACGACAGACACTTTCGGATACAGATTGGACAACTATTAAGAATGCTGAAAATAGACATATTTACCTCCAATCTTACTTGAACAATTTCTGATAATTCTGGCTGCTGTATTCCAAGCAAGGTAGTGAATATTTATCTTCTTGATCCTCCTTGGATAATCGTTGACATTAAATTAAAAATCCGACAGCGGAAACAGGCTTTTAGAAAAGCTAAACTCTCAAATAATCTTGGACTAGGTTACGTGGCTTGTGAAATGAAGTAGTTGCTCTGGTTTGTATTTCTCAATCACTTAACTTTGACAAACATACTTCAAAACTCAATTCCAGTGAGCTCGGTTCAGGGACTGGTGGGAGACTTTAAGATATCACTCCGGCAACATCAAGGTGCATGCAGCCATACTTAAAATGAAAAATTAAAATCCATACTTATTCTTCCATTTAAGGATGAGGATGCAATAAATTGCATCTCGACAGGTAAAGCAACGGGCGCAGATGGCCTTAATAATCGACACTATGTAAAGCTTCTGTTCATCTAAGCCAACTTTTATGTGAATTGTTCAATGTTTCGCTTATTTCTTCTGTTATACCATCAGAATGGAAATACCCAAATGTCTGCGCCAACTTCAAAATAGGTGATCCTTCAAATCCTTCATACTTTCACCCAATCCCTCTTCTGAATACAATGGAAAAGGTATTTGAAAAAATTATATTTAATCATGTATTCATTTTTCATTGTGATTCACACTTATTTACCTGTTTTATGTCAGATAATAGATTTTGTCAAGCTCTTGACAACAGTCTTGAAGTAAGTGTTGTCTTATAAGTAAAGCATTTGATAAAGTTTGGCATCACGGTCTACTGAACAAACTCGAACATGCAGGACTGTATGGTCATTTATTGTCTTGGTTTTCCAACTACTGAGCCAATAGGTTTTATCCCGTTGTAATTCCAGGAGCTCCACAGGGATCAACTCTAGGTCCTCTTTTGTTCCTTGTATACATTAATGATATTCTTAAGGAGGTAGACTCGAATTGTAAACCTTTTTATAGACGAGTCTTTTTGTTATTGTCGACTCTCCTCAGACTGCAACACTAAAACTACAGACAGACATTAATAAAATATCTCTCTGGGCTGACAGATGGCTTGTTAAGCTCAATCCTACACAATCTGAATCAATGGTCAAATATGGAAAAGAAATAAACCCATTCATGCACCAGTGTACATGTTCGACACAGCTCTACCTTCTGTTGAATCTCACAAACATCTAGGTATTTTTCTTTCTGATGATTGCAGTTTTCCTGCTCATATATTAACTACATCAGAGATAAAGGCTGGTCCAGAGTTAATATAATGAAATGTCTTTATCATCGACTTGATAAGCAGTCTCTGCAGGGTGTGCAGATGCTATGTGGAATACATGAACACAATATGAAAAAGACCAACTGGATAAAAGACAAAATGAAAGTGGACGTTAAGTTACTTGACTGGTTTTACTTGGCTGGTTTCTATGCACTTGCTTTAAATCAAATCTGGTTGGAAGACTTAAAATTCCTTTTCATTTGTCCTCTCTTAACGTAACTGAACAAAGGCAGTATATGCTCACTACTGTTTAGTCTCCGACTTAGGTAACCCTCTGTTCTTTACTATATGGTTATGACACCCAGACAGAAGAGAAAAATAGTATTACGTTTGATGCAGTTCATTGATTTATTTACATGTCAAAAGATTTGAAAGCCAGTGAAAGACTACTCCAACCCACACTCTCACACATTTTGCCTTGCCTCTCTTTCTCTTCTTTTTTTCTTGTATTGTAATTTATTCTACTTTAATAAGTTGAATCAGTTCCTTAAAAAAAAAAATTCTTTAATATAGGAAATTGCATTTGAAGTCTCACATTCAATCATCTGTATTTAAAACATAATTTATTTTGTACGATAATTACTTCAATAGTAATGACTGCCTCAACTGCCAACGCAATGCAAATGAATGGCAAAATCGATATTTGAGTATTTGGTAATTCTTTTGATCAAATATTTGATAACAAAAATTAAAGTTATAGTAAACTGTTATTTTTTGCTATTAACCACGAGTCCCTTATTATTGATATTATTTGATATTACTTTAGAAATATTCCAACTAACGGACTAGTTCATAAATTGCAGAACAATGCTTTTAATAGTTTCCACTTTGCATGATAAAATATGAAGTTTAGTATGTTTTATAAAACTTTACACTTTAATTGATAATGAAACCTTAAATTATAATAGCCCTGCTTATCATTTTGAAAATTTTGATCTTAAATACCAACGCCATCATAACAACTCGGCCATCTCCCAGATAGATACAGGCCGAGGTGTTCCGATTGATATCAACTTCCGCCCAAATAGATGAAGGTTACACGGTACTATTGCAATATCCTTTATGTTTGTAAACCTCCGAGGCAGTAATCTCCCTTGGTGACAGCAAAAATGCCGAGTTTTGAAAAATTACCCTTGAGCTTAATTGTTTGTTTTGAAAATGTCATTCGAAAGAATGAACTCCAGATAATTCCCTCTTGATGTATAGTATTTTATCCCCGTTCGATATACTCATATGAGTGAAATGTGTTAAAAAAACTTGCACAAAATATAAAGCAAGGAATTCACATAACATGCCGGTACAAATAATGTATTAGACCATTGGCTCTATTTCTTCTGAAGAAAGGCATATATTATTTTGTTTTAATTTAGTTTTAACCGGAGGATTAGCTTGGGAAAAAAAAGAATATCTATAATTCCGGGCTTAAACTATTGTAACAATATTATTAACCATAATGTCCTTCGAGCATATGTACACCCAAAATAAAAAAAATATTATCATTGAAATAATAACTATTTTTGGTTATCTGCATGCACTTTTCCTTCTAATTTCATTGCGCCGACTTGATGCTATGCATCAACTTTTTTCTTGTCAGTATATGTGGAATGTTTCCAGTGTTATCGGAATTCAAGAAATCATTGCAGCATGTTGAATATTTTCAACGTTATCTGACCCTAGAAGTGCACAATTGATATTTACTAATACCACTAAATATGAGCATATATAATGCTGATGATGTTTGAGATTTGAAAATAAAACAAAATATTTGGATTTCGACTCATCTATTGTACAACAATACAGGAAATACATTGTAAAATGCTATGATATTCAGTTACATTTAAAAAACAAACATTACATTGTTATATGAAAAACATATCTAGCAAATAACAAGCACATAACTTATACATATAATTCAGTGAAATCACTCATCAATATCATCATCATTATCACATATGATGGCCTGGTTCTTATTCAGAAATATAATGTTATCAACAAGATTGCATTACAGTCTGTTTCTGAACATTGAGTCCATTGCAGGAGAAAATTATTTCTTATGGCGCAGATGTCGCTGGGATCCCAGGGAGTTGGCGAGCAACATTTGCAACTTGAGGAAAGCGTCCCTTATTCTTTTTCCACCATGAAAATGGAGTGGCCTCCTCGTGGAAGGTTCATGCCGGTACCGACCCAGCACGTTGTCATCCATCTTGGTCATCTTTGAAACCATAAAGCTAAGATAGGCTTTGTTTGGAGGGTATTAGTGGGCTCATGTCAGGGCTGGCAGTCGAAGTGGAACATTTAAAGTCTAATCTGCTCTTGAGTGTCTTCCATGTGCCGTCACTGTTCCGTTGACAGGAAGTCCAGGTCCTTTTATCAGGGGTCCAACAGCAATAACGCCCTTCACTTCCTTGACAACAGGAGAATCAGACTCGCATGCACTGAGTGTGTTGTCGAGAAGACAGGTCACGATGGGAGATATTTCACTGCAGGACACGTTCTTCTCCATTGACATGAACGAAGTATTCTCAGTCAAATGACTGAGTACCTTGCTCACCTCAGAGATGCCATCTTTCAACAACTGATGCTGGCCCCCTTCAAAATCACCCGAGTGTCCAACATGAGGTCGGACAGCACGCGGCGGTGCTTGTTCACACTGGCAAGCATGGCATGCGTGCTGTTCCACCGAGTTGCAACATCCTGTACCAGCTCTTGTTTGGCCACCTTCAAAGTAGCTTGGCGCATGGGCATCTCTGCTGTCAATGTAGTTGAGTGTTTGATGTGCCCGACCAGCTAACAACATCTGGAGACGACCCAGTTGACATCCGGGAGAGCAAGTTCTGGCTTGATAGTCAGCTGCAATGTGTGACTGAAGCACTAAAGGCTGTCACAATCAGTCCGCGTGCTCCATGTTGCTGGCGTTGTCATGCACACATGTATTAATACCATCCGAGATACCAAACTCGGACGCCTGACCACATTTTCTCCGGTGTGATGCTCAGGCATCTCGTAGGTTATGAGCACATTGGATTCAATCTCCCAGTCTGCGGTTACATGATGCTCAGTCACTGTGATGTAGCTGTCTGTTGTGTTGGACGTCCATGTGTCGGTTGTTATAGAGGTACTTTGGATGGACTCCAGGCTGTCAGCAAGGGCGCCCTTTTTTAGTCGTTCTGGAGCAAATTGTAGTTCGACATGGTACAGAGTAACTGGGAGCAACATACGCCATTAGGTCACGGAAACCCTGTGACTCCATAATGATAATGGGCAGGTTATTGTTTACCACAAATTCATCACTTTCTTTGTAATTTCCTCGGAACAAAAATCATTTTTTAGACCGGACACGTTAAAGTTTTTCATTGATTGCTGTTTGTTACTTTCACTTTGAGAACTTAAATGCTTATCCTTCATGTGATCATAGAGATTACTTGTCGTTCCCATATCAACAAGGTCAGGCTGCATAGTATGCACGTGACAGATTTCTTGTCAACAGAGGACGTGAAATAATTCCATACTTCAGATGTGGCTGGCATCTTTAACATTGTAAAAAAATATTAATCTAATAAGTTAAACTTAGAATGTTTTGCGAACAGATATTCTCAAGGAATGAAGAGTGAATGAAGAACTTAGTTTCAGCATATTATATAAATCGCTGATTTGAGCAGCTTAATTGGCAGGCAAAGTGACAAGTGGGTGTGAAGGCCGATTCCTTAAATTCTTAATTGGCATGGTCATTTAAAAGTACCGAAAACTAATTAAACTTGTTTAATGTCACTTTTTAAAAGCCAGTTATTTTACAATTGTTGGGACTGTTTATAGAACTCTACGATCGGTCCATCAGACATTATGACTCGCATTCACTTTATTGTCATCTCGTTAACGCCTCTGGCATTAGGTGCTTATTGTTGTAGAAACAAGACAATATAATTTTAAACTTAACAACACAACTGCAGATGCAAGGTTTATTTTATCTTTTTTTTTAAAAGATAAGCAAATATTCAAATACCGATTTTAACATTCAAATACCAAACATTCAATGGAATATTTTTGCATCCCTAGTATTTATATTGAAATCTTGCTTATATTTGCTAAATTAAATCGGTTTAAACTAAACTTAGATTATAAGTATCTTCCATGGCCGAGAGTGTAAGATAGGTTTATTCTGATCCGAGCGTAGGGTGTTTTGCGGAAACGAGGTTTACCGAGTTTCCGCAAAACACCCTGCGCGAGGGTCGGAATGAACCTATCTTACACAAGTGGCTATGGTAGATGCTTTTTCTCCCACCTCAGTTAAACAAAATTAAGTAAAAATGTATTTTTTTGCTGGAACTCTTTTGTGCTTAGTGAAAATAATTGCGTACGGATATGCGATAATTCGTGGTTGTCATGGATATTCGCGCAGTGATGCAGAGTATGTAAATGGTCTGATCGGTCTTTAAATAGTTCTAAGAAGAGTGAAACATGATTTCTTGAAAGGTGCGTGAAAACTTTTTTCTTGTGACATTTGAAGCGAGAAATAATTAACTAGCGTTCTAAATATTGCCACAAGACAATGTTTCTATGATGCGCTACAGACGACAGTCTTCAACAAGGGAGGTAATTACAATATGGTGACCAATAAAAGAAGTTCCATACGGGCATTTTATCTTCGCCCGTGGGCAAGATAAGAATTTCTAGCATGGTTAAATTAATGGATCTACTTATCTGAGGTGGGAGAAAAGAAGATCTTAATTTATATGTCATGGCCCAATATATGAGTTGACTCAGTCACATACACCAATAGCCAAAATGGAGTGCATGCAATACTTGTCTCTGAATGGCCAGTTTGAAGCGATGAACTATAAGGTTTGTTCAAGGTTTTCCTTTTATATGTTTTATTCCTGTCAGATGTACTAGATTGCTGCATTGTTGTCATGTCATTGGATATTTCAGTACTAAAGCCCTTTTGATAAAAAAAAAATATGTTTAGAATAAAACACATTGTACATAGTTTCTTACTACATACGGGCACATTATGTCTTGTTAGTACAGTTGTGAGCGCCCTCAGTTCTCAACAAGGTGACCCGGGTTAGATTTCTGGCCTGAGTGGTTACCTGTGGGGACAAGTTGGTTTTCTCCAGGTTCTCTGGTGTCCTCCAAAACAGACGACCACACCCTCAAGCAATATCATGCCAACAAGTGTAACTTTACATTGTAAATATAACTTTCTTAACAATTGTTGTGAAATAATGTCTCATATGAATTATTACAATATCAATTAATTTCAAACCTATCATTTGCCACTTGTGTACAGACGTCATCCGGTGAATACTACCACCTCAGTCAGTCATGACTTCAGAGTTATAAATGTATGGATTGTGTCATAATGCTCACATAGTCTCTATTGATATCTAAGTATATCAGATTCTGTTCAAATATCAATTTTCATGAATAACACAAGTGTGATTTTATATCATTAAGTGGACCTTAACTGACCCCATTGCCATTTCTAAAAAAAATAAATGAAAAACCAATTGTCATCTTCTTTCTGCTCGATAACTGATTATGATATTTTGAATGAAATTGGCAAAAGGATTTCTGTATAATTCAATAACAATTAAACACTTAAAGAAATGACATTAATTATCAAAATGGATAACAAAATGATGAACGTTTTCACATGATGTTAATATATCAAAAACTTTTCCTTTAAACCTAAACAGATCGAAAAACAAACTGGCACAGATTATTTAATTATTTTTATTTGTGGACAATATTATTGTTAAAGTCTGAGTGACAAAACATATCTTAATAAAAGCTCACATCAAAAGGGTGTGTTTAATACATTTTTTATTTGATTATATCACAAAAGTGCAGCCAACAGACAGTCATTGCAGGTTGTTGCCCACAGATGCTCCACTAAACTGTAAGCAACATGTTGCATAATGCTGTCTGTTTTAATAGAAAAAGCAATATATTATGATTAAGTTTATAATTATGTTTTATGTAACTACACTAGAAAAAGTCTTCTGATTTTGGTTATTGCAATGTACTGTAAAACTAAAAAAGAACATAATATGATATAATTTTATTATCATTATATCAAAAGGCTACTTGCTGTACTGATGAATTAACCAGGGATAAATTAACCGGACACTGGTTGTTGTTCAACCAATCAAATGACATATAAAGGAATAACATTTCCTCCATCGAAGGAGCTCATGGCTTTCTAATCCAATAGATTACTTTGACCATCTCTGACAAGCAACCACAGATAAGTTAGCAGGCGGAACAATGTTTTTCATTCACATTATGTTAATTGCTTTAAAATTGTATGCTAAACTTAATATGTTTTAAAAACACAAACATTAAAATAAGCAAGAACATAAAACACAGCATATTTTTCAACACAAAAACTATATTTATTAATCTTGTTTGAGTAATTCTTAAGACAACCTATTTAAGATAATCACTCTTTATACAAGATTAGACCCAGCTGAGAGGATTTGTTTACACTTTACTTGACAGAAAACATTTAATGAAGATTGATATTTTAAAACTCTTATAGAAGTTTTGAAAGTGTGAAATTTTCATATAAACCTGACACTATTGCAGAGTTTGCGAGGGTGTGTGAGTGGTCAACAGATTTCCACTTCCCCAACCTACATCAGCAGCTTGCAGGGATGAAGTCCGAGCTACAGGGGGTCGGGAAAAGGGGGCGGTCCAATACCAGCGATGATGGGGATCGTGCCAGCCTGAAAAGTGGCTCCTCTGGGGGGGAGACTGGGACACAGGTCAGCTAGATGTGTTATATCCCTTAAATGTATTTGTCTAACTTGAAAAGAGAAAATTAAACGGTTAAAGAGCAACCTAATTTTTGTTTATATATTCGAAATTGTGCTTATTTTTAGGAGATAATATCGCATCATTTATACCTTAGCTTTAATGAAATTCAAGTATTAGTAGAAAATCAACCTGTGTATAACTATGCTTCCCCAGGAGAAGAAAGGTAGACTAGTGACCGGGGACTTTTACATCACACGCCACTCGAACCTGTCTGAGGTGCACGCCGTCTTCCACTTGGTGACAGATGAGACAGTACGAGGGGATATCTCATCCCGTCACGCTGTGATTCTCGCCCTACGGAACATTATCAAGAATTGTTTCCGATACGACATCAACACCCTCACTATCCCTCTCCTCCTTACGCACAAGATGCATGAGGTGAGATAGTGCTAGGTTATCAAGGAGAACTTTGATTAAGTGTGGCACTATTATCATTTATTACAGACACAGTTATGAAAACTGCTTTTCATTTTTAGCTCCTATGTTTAAAGGAAAAAATGTTTCTATACGCCATTGCATGGCTGAGGGAGTGTACTAGAATATTTCAGATAAATATGCACCAAGTCTGAGAAGCTTATTCGTCTGGCATGCAATGGATGTTCTTCTATAATAAAAAAAAAAAAAAAAATGATTTGTTATCATAATGGTCTTGTCCAGAAATTACTGCAGTTGTTATATATATAATGTATTAAAATTTACTAAAACATGTATGTACCACTCATTACCTTGTGTATCTAAATTATTTAAAGATCTCAAAAGAAGTTTTATCTTCCATTTATATTTTATTTAATTTGATAATCATTATTACATTTTCATTGCCATCTTATTGCAATAACTCAATAGAAGGTGCATAATTATATAGAAATTGCTAATGAGTTCTTGTGTTAAGGTGACACTTTATAGCATTCACACCCATATGACATCTTCTCCCATACTATTTCACAGGAGATGACGATCCCATGGTGTATGAAGCGTGCGGAGCTGGTGTTCAAATGTGTAAAGGGCTTCATGATGGAGATGGCCTCATATGGCGGACATCAGTCTCGCAATGTGCAGTTCCTGGTGCCCCTGGTGAGAGCATTACTACGATAGCTGTTTTATATAATTTTGTTGAATTAGTGCAAACAACAATGAAAAAACAATTGAGATAAATGGTATCAACATAATGAAGCTTTTACCCGATATTTGATGTCCTGTTCTTTTATTCTTTTCTAATGTCATAGAGACAAGGGTGTTGCTAATGATGAAATGTCTTAAAACATGTACACAGATTAAATGCTTGTTCCAATTCATCCAATACAAGCTTACTTGATGAGTTCTCAATATGTTACTGGCAGCCTATGTAGCAGAATTTTTAGGTGTCAAAATAATATAAATTTCAAATTTTATACTTTTTATATTTTTCAGGGCATCTCGGACACCTTGTTTGGCAACATCAGCAACATGCTGCCCACCATCTTCCGCCTCTCAAACCCCGTGTACATGGATAAGTCAGGCGTAAAGTCATCCAGTTCATAAACACCACAGGTGCCCACCATCTTCCGCCTCTCAAACCCTGTGTACATGGATAAGTCAGCTGTAATGTCATCCAGATAATTAACACCACAGGTGCCCACCATCTTCCGCCTCTATAACCCCGTGTACATGGATAAGTCAGCCATAAAGTCATCCAGTTCATAAACACTGCAGATGACTTAAACACAGACTCATTCCTTCATGAACACTCTCTGGAAGACGACACTTGTCTCGTATTGCTGTCCTGAACTATTCAAATGGAGCTTTTTAAAGTATTAGTTCCCATGTGCTGGTGTGTACAACAGTATGTGAAATTCATAAGAAGACTAGAATCACATTCTATCAGATTTGAAAAATGCTAATTATAAAAAAATTCTCAATTTTATGTCTGAAAATAAATGTTATTCAATGCTGGTAATGTTTAAATAGCAATTATTTTTATGTCACAGGAAAATACTATATATACCCTTCTGCAACAAAACATTACACAGATATGACTTGTAACATAACTTTAAAGAGTAGGATTTTTTGAGGAGGGGATTTTATAGGTAACTATTGTACCTATTTCCAGCTCTATGTCATTCATGTTGCTACAAATGTCATTTTGGGGACCATTATTATATTTGGAAGATATTTTTTTGTGCAATATTGTTTTTAAGATTGTTTATAATAAATGAATAATATTTGATATTTGGGGTTCTCTTTGTATATTCTATATATAGCACATTAATGTATCACACTAAGTGAATATATTTGATGAGCCCACATGCGGTGAGCAATACCTATTTGTCACAATTGCAGTTTTGTGTAAGTGCATCCATCCCGTCGTCACGATCAAACCTTGTCTGACTGTATCTTTAACATGTATTTTAGGATTTAAAAAAAACCTTTCCATGTAGGTTCACCATGACAAGGGGGCAGTATGTGCACATGACCCAGGTATGTACATTAAAGTTCAAGGTCAAGCTTGCAAGCAAAAGGTGGAAATGTTCCTTGTCTGGGCTGTATCTTGATCATGCACCATAGGATTTTCGAAAACATGCCTTGAAGGTTCACCATGATGAGGTAGCCTGTCGTCTAGGTCTGTACGTCTAAGATTAAGGTCATAATTTGAAATGATCCTTGTCCAGGATGTATCCTTGCTATGCGTTATAGGATTTTCAACAAATGTGGTACACCATGATGAGGTGTCGTTTTGCAGGTTCCATGAATTTTTTAACTCCATGTTATTCTGCGTTGCAATTGAATTATGAAAATTATGTCTGTGTCAAAGGCCCTTTCAACAGGCCCAACATTGACGTTGATGTTGACATTAGGTATCTAGTAATTTATGATATAGAGCTTTAATGAAATCGGCAGGATCCCATCTGTATTGTATTATTTCAAAAATACTGAACCAGGTGGAGTAATATATGACTATGAAAGGAGCTAAAAGGGCTATGAGGTGGAGCAGAATGGAGCTAAAGGGGCCACAAGGCAGAGATATATACCCTTATTAAAGGAGCTAAAGGGGCCACAAGATGGAGAAATATATGTCCATTAAAGGAGCTAAGAGTTAAATGAGGTGGTGATATATACGGTACCCCAATGAATGGAGCTTAAAGTGCCATGTGTCCCATCAATTTTTGAGAATAAATTTCACACAATTCAATGAAATAAATATCAAACTAAGTTATGATATCTTACCAGTATACTTTGTAATCAATTTCTGTAAATATAGTTATAATAATGTGTTCAAAAACAGCTCTGGAGGCACTTTAGCAATCAGTTATGGAGCCAGACTACCAACGAAAAAAAAAATGTCAATGTAGTTGTTTCATACAGTTTTAATAAAGGACAGTTATCAGATATTCACAAAACACTTTTAAATTGTGTCTGCTGATAACAAGTTCACATGTATATATGTCTGGCATAAATCTTACTTTAAATCAGTTGCACAATAAAGTCATTGATTTGTCTTGCACTTTTAGAAAGTACGCTTTTGATGGCCCAGATTAATTTTTTCTGGCAATGATAAAATAAAGCTTGACATAGTTATCACAATGGCAGCTCGCTGTATTTGGGCACGTTCATTTTGACTATTTCTAGTCTAGCCCATGAATTCTTACTGTATAGACTGATTTAGAAATATGCCAAAAAAATTGGCACAAATATTCATAAGGAGAAAGCATCTGGGTCATAGCTCATTGTTGGCTTGTCCAGGCCATGCATTAGGGAAACTTTAATTCGTTGGCACTTGCATTCACCATGAGTTTGTGTGACGTGTGCAAGACCCATGTGACTCTCGGGGATCATTGGTAAGATTTCTTGTATTTTGATTTGCCTGGCATGCATAGCCATCACACATTAATGGTTAAAGATCAATGCCAATTGATCAATAGGATCTCTATATCCGTGAAAACAGTTTGATATTTGATTTAACAACCTTTCTCAGAACTATTTCATTATTTATTATCAAACAGCAACAGGCTTTGTTGAAGTTTCAGACAAAGCTCTTGTGACTTATAGAATTAAATTCTAAGAATGTTACCAGTTGGAGTGTACATGTAGATCTTGGACAATCAAAATATTCTGCTTTTGAATGTTTTTTATTAAAAGCCTACTGGCTTGTCATGTTTTTTATAATGGTTTAATAACATTTTATAATTGTGCAGGATGTAGTGTACTAATATTACCTATCACTTGTTTCCTGTCCAGATCAAAGAATTTGAGCAAGTTACTGATTTTTAATCCAAAATTGACATTGAAAAAATTGATATTTTTCATCATTGTACAATGTTGAATACTTACATCATGTCAAACAGTAATTTTAGTTTCAATGTTTGTCTACATCAAACATTTTTTCTTAAACATGACCTTTTTGTACTAATGTTAAAGGGGTGAGTGGTAAAAGAACTACTGGGGTATGTGTTTATTCTTGAGGGGCAGAGTCTAAATCTGATCTGAACTTGGTTCGTCCGATGGTCATGAAGCCCAAGACATGGATTGGAATTCAGGAATCTTGACTCATTTGAATAGTTAATACAGTTGGAACTAGAGCTGTCACAGGAGTGACGAATACCCCCAAATGCCGCCTGGACACAGGAATGGCAAACCATTCCTTTGAAAAGAGGCCATAACTCCACTGGAGGTTACTGCACACTGCATCTTCTTTTATCATGCATGTTTTGTTTTATTTAAATCTGTTGAGTAATTTAGAAGTTACACTGTTGACAAGAAAAACTAGCCTTTCATGAGTTATCATCCGGAAACCGTTTTTCTATTTTTAGTAACAGTGACCTTGACCTTGGCCCCACGAGCCCCAATATCGAACTTGACCTGTATCTTCTGATGTTACACCTGTGTACCAAAATTTGTTCAAATCTGTCTAGCCTTTCATAAGTTATCGTCCGGAAACTGTTTTTCTATTTTTAGTAACAGTGACCTTGACTTTGGCCCCACCAGCCCCAATATCGAACTTGACCTGTATCTTCTGATGTTACACCTGTGTACCAAAATTTTTTCAAATCTTTCAAGCCTTTCATGATTTATCGTCCGGGAACCTTTTTTTTTATTTTTAGTAACAGTGACCTTGACTTTGGCCCCACCAGCCACAATATCGAACTTGACCTGTATCTTCTGATGTTACTACTGTGTACCAAAAATTGTTCAAATCTGTTAAGCCTTTCATGAGTTATCGTCCGGAAACTGTTTTTCTATTTTTAGTAACAGTGACCTTGACCTTGGCCCCACCGGCCCCAATATCGAACTTGACCTATATCTTCTGATGTTACACCTGTGTACCAAACTGTATCTTCTGATGTTACACCTGTGTACCAAAAATTGTTCAAATCTGTCTAGCCTTTTATGAGTTATCGTCCGGAAACCGTTTTTCTATTTTTAGTATAAATAGTGACCTTGACCTTGGCCCCACCAGCCCCAATATTAAACTTGACCTGTATCTTCTGATATTACACCTGTGTACCAAATATTGTTCAAATCTGTCAAGCCTTTCATGAGTTATCGTCCGGAAACCATTTTTCTATTTTTAGTAACAGTGACCTTGACCTTGGCCCCACCAGCCCCAATATTGAACTTGACCTGTATCTTCTGATGTTACACCTGTGTACCAAAAAAATTTCAAATCTGTCTAGCCTTTCATGAGTTATCGTCCGGAAACCATGAAAACCGACAGACTGACCGACCGACAAGCTCACTCCTATATACCCCCTCAAACTTCGTTTGTGGGGGTATAATTACCGACGGACGGACAGACATAAAACCAAAAAACTCCCAACTCATATGGACACAGCCTCTCAAACCACTATGTTGGCCCCTCACCCAATTTTTGTTGGGGCATAAAAAGGTTGTGGGATTCTTGGACCTTAAAGTGTACCTGGAATTCTTTGAGTCATGGTCAAGGAAGCGGACGCACAAACCATTTTTTATCATAGGCTAAAGTAACATTGCTAAATCTATGATATTAAGCAGAAGCAATGAATTCAAATATGTACAAAGGTTTCAGGTTAATGATTTTAAACCTTTTTTAATGACAAGGATTGGAACACCAAGGCTATGACAATAACAATTGTGAACAAAAACATTTCATACCAATTTTTATTAACAATCAACATTAAAAGGTTTTTTTTTATGTATAAAGTGTATACAAATAATACACAATACATACAAATTTAAGAACAATTTACATATACAGTAAAAAAACTTAACAGATTTTGTCTATCGAACAAATGGTATAAAAAAACGGTAAGTGGTTGCATGTTTAGCCCAACTTAGAGAGTGGACACTGTTAAGACAGTTTTTACCAATTCAAAGATCTTAGTTCTGGAGTGACTGAGGCAACATGGCTGGGTAACAAAACAAAATTTTATGTCCATACACATCATGACCAAATTTGGTGATGATTGGACAAAGGTACTTGAGTTATTTAGCATACAAAATACTGGATGTCGTAAGCCCACCCAGCCAATGGCCGTTAGACTACAATACATCCTGTTTATCTAAAACAGGCGTATAAAAAATAATACAATTTCACTACTCGTATAAATAACTCCTTAAACATATCACAGAGCATAAACTCATCATGTAAATAACAGCATATGATAGAAATGACATTCAATGAATACAGAATTAATTCAGACATCAGCAAATGATGGCAGGTCAGAGTCAGAGTCGCTCGTGTACTGCTCTGTGGTCAGAGCATGTGAGAGACCAAGTCGGGATGAAAACCTCCTCTTCTTTAAGACTGGTTGGCAGCTCACATTCTGCACTTCACCTTGAAGATCAAATACGGGTAAACGAATCATAAAATGAGACCTGTAACTATGATGAAGCACTACTAAAATATCATTGAGGAAAGTGAGAGAACAGGAAACAAAATGAAAATGTGGCAAAATGTCAAAAACTTGCTTCACATCTGGCTGCATTATGCAATATGATTATGTAATTGATTGCTATCATTACTTTTCTCCATTAATAGCTTTCATTAATTCATTCACTCTTACGCCAATCTAAAGGCACCAGATGGCTCTAATGATATTGGTGACTGTTCATCAAATGATAGATTCAAAAGCTCTTAGTATGCAAGTTTGCTTTACATGAAAGCCTTTAGTGCCTGAATTCTCTTTATTTACTTATCAGTATCCATACCTTGTGTATTTTTTTCAGAGTTTGCTGATGCCTCCAATACAACATCACCTATCTCATCCAGGCATTTCTTTTGTGCAGTTTCAAAATTCTTCTCTGAAGAAGATAATGAAAAGTTCACTCCGCCACTCCCCTGGCCCTCACTCCCCTGGCTCCCATTCCCCTGGCCCCCACTTCCCTGGTTCTCTATGTTTTCCTTCCGACTGTTTCCATAGCTATCACAAAAGTCTTCAGAATCTGAATCATTGTGCAGAACACTGGACGCATGGGACTTTCTCTTCCTTCCTTTTCTCCTTCTTCCTCCATTCTGTACACCATCCTGAGTTGACTCCCTTGTACTGCTTGCACTTTTGGCAGCAGACTTTCTTCTGGATGAGTTGCTTCCCTTGCCTGATCCCAAACTGGTTTGAGAATCCCCAGTAGCATGTGAGGCTTGACTGGTTCTAGGGCTGTCCTTCAGTGTCTCCAAGTATTGTTCTAGTATGGCCCTGGCCTCGTCTGCACATTGAAACCCATCTGGGTAACCTGTGGATAAAGTAAGCATCACCAAATTGACTTCTTGATTTTTTGGTTTAGTGCATGCTGACTCCCATACTTAAACTTGAACTATCCCATAAACATAACAAGAGGAATGTGACAAATGCTCTGAAAAACTTTGTTGGACAGATTTTCATGATGACCTACCATACCTTCCAATGAAGTTCGGAAATACCGATTTGATACATCTTTAAAGAATATGCATGAAAATGATGAGTCACAGTTAAATGGAGTGGATGTGAACTTGTCTCAGGGTCTATTTTATCAGAAACCGATTTTCAACCTGAGGCCATCACAAACTTGACCTTTGAACCACTTACCCCCAAATCAATAGGTTTCATCTGCTGGTCACTACAAACTTGCCTACCAAGTATGGGGTATCTGGGCCTAACTTTCTTAAGATATTGATTGAAAATGGATATTTAGCCAGGTCACCATGACCTTGACCTTTCACCAACTGACCTTCAAATCAATGGGGGTTCCTCTGCTGATCAACCTTTCTACCAAGTTAAAAGTCCCTGGATCTTAGCGTTCTTCAGTTGTTGATTGGAAACTGATTATTGCTCCAGTTCAATACAACCTTGACTGTGACCCACTGACCACAAAATCAAAATGGTGCATCTGCTGGGCATTTCCAATTTTGCCTACCAAGTTTGAGGTCTCTGGGCCTAAGCATACTTCATTTATTTTTCAGAAACAAATTTTCACCTTGAGGCCCTTTGACTCACATATACCCCAAAATCTATAGTTCCTCTGCTGGTCATTTCCAACCTGTGTGTTCATAGTGTTCCTTAATTATTGATCAGAAATGATTTTTCAGCTCTAGGTCACAATGACCTTGACCTTTGACCAACTGACCTCATTGATGGTTCATCTGCTGGTCTTACCAACCTGTCTACCAAGTTTACTGTCTATGGGCCTAAGTGTTCATCAGTTATTGATTGGAGACAGTGGGGACAGACAGAATTACAGAAGGGAAGAAGGTCAGATTACTATATGCCTCCCTTTGGGGGAATAAAAAGAAATATAAAAAAATCGGTATGACCGAATAGATCATTCTTATTACATGAAGTTTAACAGAAATGGCTTTTATCTTTCTTTGACTGCTCTCGAAACAATCTACCATGCATTAAATGATTTACATTGTAACATTGTTAACATCTGACAGACAAATATCTCTAGACAGCCTCACCTCTGCAATGGTGGATGACCCTGCTCCAGAGTGGGTTGGCTGACAGGTTGCCATGGTGACCCACTATCAGGAGGTGATGTCGAGCTCGCGTCAGGGCTACATTTGTCCTCCTGAATGTATTCACAAAACAATGCTAGGTTTTCTCACAATTGATGCACATACAATTTTAAGGCATGAGTTTTGACTTTATTTAATTTTAATGCAAAATCGTTTTAACTCATTTCACTTAAAGGAACTGTATCACAGATTGGCACCCAAAAGTTTTTTTCTGTAAAGAATCTCAGGACAATTATCTAATAGAATGTGTTACGCTTTGATATCATAATTGTAAAAAAAAAAAAAAAAAATGTAAAAAAAAAATTGTGTCGGGGACCGGGTTCAAATCCGCGTTGCCAAAATTGCAGTCCAGTGTCTTACTCACTGAGCTACAAAGGCTTATTCTAACGGGTGACATAATTAAGCTATAAAGCTACATCAGCAATATCACATGATATCACCGACTAGCTAATCACGCATAAGGAATGAATTCTACCTGGTAGACATACCCAGTAATCTTTTTTAATGGAAAAATACAAAATAACTGCTAAACTTAAATAAATTGTAAACTATGTGGTACTTCAGTTAGTAAGTTTCAATGCATTATACACATCGATGCCAAGTTTATGTCAGTTTTAGACAATTTTCTTTTTTTTTTCGCTAAAAATGAGCAAAACAAAAAAATGCATATGATTAAGGTGCAGGTAAAGAAATATTAGCCATATTTTGGCATTTTTAACATAAGGAATTTGTGACTTCACAACTATTAATTTAAAAGAACACCACCATTTATCAAGGCTAATATTTTTCATCTGTACCTAAATCATATATTTTTATCATTAAACTCAAATGAGTTAAAGATGATAATTAAAAGATAATATTTTTGCATTAACCGATATTGTGAGTTTTAAAGGAATAGCCATTTGCTTCATATCAAGACTCCACATAAAATATGAGAACCTAAATGAGCATTTCATACTAATTGTGTCCAAATTTGGAAAAAAAATACCCCCCCTATATGGTTATAATTAAATTTAATTGTTTGTTAAAGCAAAACTGATATCCCAGCTTTCACTCCTCACTTGTCATTGTCGATGAAGCCTGTGGCGTTAGTGCGGACAGTTGAGAGGATTATGACGTCTCTCTCCCCACCCTGGAAAGCGTCCACAGTCGACACCAGCACACCCCGCACATCATCCGCACAGCTACAACTACAGGCAAAGGAGTGCATTTGCAGGAAAAATAATCACAAGGTAAGTTTGAATACAGATTCTACAAATTTAAGTGTACACACATTTAGATGTACTTGACCATATCCATATGTTCCAGATCATTATCTTTGTTTTACATTTAATTGGTAAAAAATGTCCCTCAAGTAATACAGAGAAATTATTCATACATTTACTCAAACATTATAATCAACTATTCACAGCAAGAACTGGAAGTGAATTTACTGCATGATGTTTATTTCAATATTATTATGTCCCCTTCCCCTCATGGCTTCCCCCTTACCTGGCCAGAATGTCAGTGATGCGGGCCACCTGGGCTCTGTACAAGGTGATCACCCCCACTTGCCCTGGCTCAAGTCCAGCCCCCAGGATCAGTTGTAGCAGGAAGGCCACATACTGGGATTCAGCCTCGTTGTAGAAGCTGCCTGCACCCTCACAGCACTCAGAGCCACGAGAGACATCGTAGTAACACAGGGTGGGCAGTACCTCCTGAAGAGTATATGATTGGTGAGCATAAGAAGAACTATACAATGGTGATATTTCAAAAAGAAATAATAATAAATGAGGATAAACACAAAACCAAATGAGTGAAATCAAGTATAACCAAGTTTATTCTGTATAAAAGAGTTAAGACTAAAAACGCTTTACACCAATGTCTGGTAGTACATGTATCTTGTATGTCATATTATGTATTTATTACATGAAGTTGCTAATTTAAAGTGTAAAACAACAAGTCAACAACCACATATTTTTATATTACACTAGTGTAATCAAACTTGATTTTGATGCAAATTTGCTAATTTACTACTTTTGCATCAAAGAAATGCCATTTAAAACAAAATTTAAGATCTTATCTATGATTTATCCAGTTATTTACCAGTAAGGGTTTCCTGCAGTGTTGTGAGACGCCATCCTGCAACATGCCCCCATAAAACTGGGTGTTGGCCACAGCACTAATATTGGGGTGGCACCGGTACTGGGTCCGTAACAGGGTCGGAATGCTGCCCTGTACAATACATGTGTGTGTGAAATAGAAATTTGTTGTGATCATTGAATTATGTTGAACTGTAAGGGATCCACTGGATTTTCTAGCCCTTGTGCAGTTTACTTGGGGAACGTTGATGATATTTCCAATCTTAAAATTTGAAATTTATGAACTATATAACAGAATACACGTAACCAAACACATATATCAGTTCATACTATGTACAAGTGGTTTCAAAATGACCCGGTAGCCAGGGAATAACAATGGCAACTAGTGATGGGAGGTCCCCCAAATCCCTATTTAACTTCAGCAATTATCCAGCTACTTTCAAACAAAATCCGTGATGTACTGCAAGGATCTACAACTATGACGCATACATTAGAGCAATGTATATCATTTGAATAGCATACCTTATTCTGGTTAAGTTATTCAACAATACTGACCTCAGTTAAACATATTTTTATCTAAATGTTATCAGTTACGTTAAACATGTATTCAACAACAAGTGATGTCAGTGACTTCAATGTTATTACATTACAATTAAATACACACTATTCCTACAGATCAACTGTATTATGAACCCCACCATAGGAGGGGAGGGGGGATGTACCCACCATGTGTATGAGCCTGTCAAACAGTGTCTGCTCCAGACCGCTGGTGTGAGCGCTCTCCGAACCCTGGATAGTGGGAGCCAGTTGCTGTAATACAAAATATAAGACGTTCAACCTCTGTAGCTTGAACTAGAGATTGCTTTTTTGAAAAAGCGCATGTCTCCCCCATTGTGTGGTCGTAGGTGAGAAATAATCAATGATGGACATGAAATTTGTACTTTTGGACTGGAGACGAACAAACATAGGGGTCATCTACTGGTCATGACCAACCTGCATACAAAGTATGAAGTTCCTGGGTCCAAGTATGAAGTTCCTGGGTCCAAGCTTTCATAAGTTATTGAGCCAAAAGAAGTGTGACGTACGTACTGGTGACAAAGAAATTGACCTTGACCTACTGACCTCAAAATCAATAGTGGTCATCTTATAATCAAGACCAACTAGCAAACCAAGTATGAAGTTCCTGGGCCGAAGTTGTGTTTAGTAAATCAGCGGAAACTGTTATTTTACCTCAAGGTCACCTTCACCTTTGACCTACTGACCTGAAAATCAATACGGGTCATCTACTAGTCATGATCAACTGGCATACCAGGTATTAAGTTCCTGGGTGGAAGCATTCTTTAGTTATTGAGCGGAAACCATTTTTTACCTCACAGTATTGTGACCTTCATCTTTGACCTTCTGATCCCAAAATCAATAGGGGCCATCAACTAGTCATGACTAACTGGCATACCAAGTATGAAGTTCCTGGGTGTAAACGTTCTTGAGTTATTGAGCAGAAACCGGTTCTTCACCTCAAGGTCAGTGACCTTGACCTTTGACCAACTGATCGCAAAATCAACTAGACATCATGACCAACCTCACTTCAAAGTTTGGTGAACCTAGATCAAAGCATTCTCCTGATATTGCACGGAAATATTTTTTTACATTAGAGGTCACAGCGACGTTGACCTTTGACCTTGTGACCCCCCAAAATATAGGAGTTTTCTAAACCTCATGATCAACCTCCCTACCAAGTTTGGTGAACCTAGGTCAAACCATTCTCAAGATATTGAGCGGAAATGTTTTTTACATTGGGGGTCGCCGCGACCTTGACCTTTGACCTAGTGACCCCCAAAACAATAGGGATCTTCTACACCTCATGACCAACCTCCCTACCAAGTTTGGTGAACCTAGGTCAAACCGTTCTCAAGATTTTGAGCAGAAATGTTTTTTATATTGGGGGTCGCCGCGACCTTGACCTTTGACCTAGTGACCCCAAAAACAATAGGGATCCTCTACACCTCACGACCAACCTCCCTACCAAGTTTGGTGAACCTAGGTCAAACCGTTCTCAAGATTTTGAGCAGAAATGTTTTTTATATTGGGGGTCGCCGCGACCTTGACCTTTGACCTAGTGACCCCAAAAACAATAGGGATCCTCTACACCTCACGACCAACCTCCCTACCAAGTTTGGTGATCCTAGGTCATGCGGTTTTCCAGTTATCGATCGGAAACGAAGTGTGACGTACGGACGGACTACCGGACTGACGGACAGGGCAAAAACAATATGTCTCCCCCAGAGAGGGGGAGACATAATAATGTTTGTGTTGGAGCCTGTGAAACAGTTTCCACTTGGCTGCTGGTGTTAGCGCTCTACGAACCAATGATAGTGGGAGCCAGTTGCAGTAACAAAATATCTCAGACATTCAATCTCTGTAGCATTACTATTGTTTGTGTTGCACCTGGCTGCTGATGTGAGCCCTCTCCGTACACTGAAGAGTTCGGGCCACTTCCATTTACACAAAATATCAGATATTCAATCTCTATAGCAAGATTATTGTTTGTTCAGATCATCTTAACTTATTTTATTTAACTGCATGTAAGGACAGCTTTGAGGTGAAATATCTGTTTCCCATGTAGAACAAGCACAGGAATTAGATTATTAGACGTATCAAAATGGGGACCTTTAACAAATTGTCAGGACTTTATACATTGTATTGGAAAGTAAGTCACTTTTAATATGGCAAACATGCAATACTTGGGCGAGCTTTGGGCATATTTAAGAACACTTTGGCCTTAATTCAGAACAGCCAATCTCACACACACTTAATGAGTTAATCTTCAGAAATCACATAACAGTTTAGATATGTTTGAGTGAAAGTACTTTCCGTATTCACAGGTGTAAGTGAGACTCAAGTGTTTTCGTGCAAGTGGGACGTTTGTGAGTGCTCGGCTAGGCCACTTGAACCATCCTGGAGGACTGGGAGTTTGAGTGGTAAATGTACATGACAAGTAGAAATGATGAAATTTATCATAAATTTCCAACAAATAAGGGAAATCTCGGTTCCCAGACAATAATAAAGAGATCTTGATACTTCATTGGAGTACTTCAGTAATGTGGACTTCTATTAAAAATTCAGAGTTTCAAAAGTATGTGCCAATCAGATATTTGTCCCAGGTTTATATTAAAGCGTGGTTGGAGACTTGATATATATTTCCCAGTCTACAGTAGGTTGGATTGTAGTTAGTGGGTCATCCATCATAGCATCTGAATTATTATTATTATTATTATCATCACTTCCCCATAAGAAGTACCGTATTTCCCCAATTATAAGGCGATCCGCTTATTAGACGACCCCCTAACTTTGCCCATGAAATCTGGTATTTTTGTCTCGACTCGTTTATAAGACGGGGTCGATTTTCAAAGCAAATCCATCACTTGAAATTCTCCAAGTCTTTGATAATGTTCAAGCTAAACAGTCAATTAAATTTGTTCATTTGCTTAGGATTATTGATTTTTATTTTCCGATCGTATGGTATGTTTTTACCAGCCTAGACACAATCTTGGGAGTTAAATGGGTTTATACCGTATTTGATTGACCTATTTAAATACAAACCATTGCAGTGCACCTTTGATCTTTACACAGCTTGTGCTGTGACATCACAAATTGTACTGTTTGATCTGCAGCCGATGAACACGACACATTCCATTACATGTGTTAATAAGTTAATTTTTTCACAGGTGTTTGTTTGGATTGCAGTTGATGGGACTTAAATTTTGAGAAATAAATAACCATTGATGATTGCGGATAAATTAATGTAATGATTAATGAAATGTGTATTGAAATCTACCAGTTACATGTATGTGCATGATATACGCAAAGCCTAATAGTAAGGAAAAAATAAGTTTTATTTACGACATATAAAAAATAATAATTCAATTTTTTTGTTCAAAATATTTTAATTTTAAAGGTAGCAAAATATGTCTGCTGTGATAAACAATGTGTTTGGACCGATAACAAGCGTTATATCGAGTGTTCATCATAGCGAAACAAAGCAGATGGTCGTCTTAATCCGATGGGTGTGATCGTGTCACTTTTATTGGGGTGTCATCAACAGACAATAAATCAATCGGTCGTATACCTTATGTTGAATATTCCTGATTCTAACTCTATTCTTTCTGAATTTCTTATAGCCTCGCTTATAAGACAGGCCCCCTACTTAAAGGTTAAAAATCGGGACCAAATTTCCCTGTCTTATAGTAGAGGAAATACGGTAGTTTTATTCCCTAATTTAATCCATAGCTATTTTTTATGTGTTTTTAATTGTTTAATTTCAGTTTCAAAATAATATTTTTACTTATTTGTCGCCATTTCTAACAATAAGGCACATAAATCTCAAATTAACATAATTCTGTTAAAAATTGTATATATACTGTATATAACCCTACAATCAAATAGATTATCCGATATGATCATGAATAGTTACATGTAAGACAAGTGAACTGTATTGGTCACTTGATGAAGTGGAGTGTAAGCGAGGCCTGTGAATACAAACAGATCACTTGAGTGTCACTCCTCTTGTCCCACCCAAGTGATCACTTGAGTGTCCCTTAGGTGAATGTGGTTGGAATGTGAGTGAGAGTTTTTGTTCTGAATTTGGCCCTTTAACTTTAAGGTATAAGAAACATGCCATCACAAACCTTTGGATCTCCCACAAGGATGAGTTTGTGACACAGGAACCTGGCTATAGGCAGTAGTGAGGTGGGCTCTGTCATCTGACTGCACTCATCCAGCAACACAAGCTGTAGGCAGCACACACAAGTAGTTCATTTAGCTGTGAGACTTATTTAGGAGCATCAATATAATTTTGAATTGGCACAAAAAAGGGGAGCTCAATTCTATCATAAACAAGAGATGTTTGTCAAACATTATGCCCCCCCCCTGAGCGCCATGTTGTCAGGATTATATCGACAATTGAATGAAATATGCATGGACCGAAATGACAGCTGATTTGTCACTGACATTGGATGCCGTTGAGGCAGTTTTAAGATTATGACCATTCAAAGTTTGAGGGCCATGGGTGCAGGCATTGGCAAGTTATCACACAGACAAGCTTTTTTCTTTCAAGGTCACTGTAACCTTGACCTTTGACCCGATGACCCCTAAAATCATAAGGGGTCATCTACAGGTCAGACACAACACCAAATCAAGTTTGAGGGCCATGGGTGCAGGCATTGTCGAATTATCACTTGAAACATTTTCGCATTCAAGGTCACTGTGAACTTTACCTTTGACCCAATGACTCCTAAAATCAATTAGTGTCATCTCCTTGTTCAGGCCCAACTTCCATGTCAAGTTTGATGATCATAGGTTCAGGCATTGTTGAGATATCACTGGGAGAAGATTTGTTAACTTTTTTGTGTTAAAGGTTATTGTGACCTTGACCTTGGCCCGATGACCCTCAAAGTCAAGAAGGGTCATCTACTGGTCAGGCCCAACCTTCATGTCAAGTTTGGGGGCCATGGGTGCAGGCATTGTTGAGTTATCACTCAAGACAACCTTTTACCATTCAAGGTCACTGTGACCTTGACCTTTGGCCCGATGACCCCCAAAAACAATAGGGGTCATCTTCTGGTCAGGCCCAACCTCCAAGTCAAGTTTGAGGGCCATAGGTGCAGGCATTGTTGAGTGAACACATGGACAACCTTTTACCATTCAAGGTCACTGTGACCTTGAACTTTGGCTCAATGACCCCCAAAAACTATAGGGGTCATCTACTGGTCAAGCCCAACCTCCAAGTCAAGTTTGAGGGCCATGGGTGCAGGCATTGTCGAGTTATCACATGGACAACCCTTTACCATTCAAGGTCACTGTGACCTTGACCTTTGGCCCAATGACCCCCAAATACAATAGGGGCCATCTACTGGTCAGGCCCAACCTCCAATTCAATTATGAGGGCCATGGGTGCAGGCATTGTTGAGTTATCACTCGGACAACCTTTTACCATTCAAGGTCACTGTGACATTGACCCGATGAGCCCCCAAAAACAATAGGGGTCAGCTACTGGTCAGGCCCAACCTCCAAGTCAAGTTTGAGGGCCATGGGTGCAGGCATTGTCGAGCTATCACTCGGACAACCTTTTACCATTCAAGGTCACTGTGACCTTGACCTTTGGCCCGATGACCCCCAATAACAGTAGGGGTCATCTACTGGTCAGGCCCAACTTCCATATCAAGTTTGATGACCATAGGTCTAGGCATTGTTGAGTTATCACTCGGACAAGCTTTAAAATTATTTTACCATTAAAGGTCACTGTGAACTTGACCTTTGACCCAATGAGCCCTTAAATCAATAGGAGTCATCTACTGGTCAGACCCAACCTTCATGTCAAGTTTGATGACCATATGCCAAGGAATTGTTGAGTTATCACTCGGACAAGCTTTGGTCTACCGACGGACCGACATGCCTGTGCAAAGCAATATACCCCTCTTCTTCGAAGGGGGGCATAATAAGTAATTATTTGTTTTAGCTTCATAGTAACGACATATATAGGTTGATATGAATAATGGTCAAATCTGTTTCCAGGGTAAAAAACAGCACTGTTGTCTATTTTGAGATGCCATAAAAAAGTGCCCCTTGTGACTCTTCAGTCTATGACCTCCATGGTGAGAGGCAGACATCTAGACCACTTTCACAGCTCAAACTATACTCTACCATAAGCTATATGGTAACAGATATGCCCTCTATTCTTTGTAAGTACTTACCGGAAAAGTCATATTGTTGAGACAGTTGAGAGAGCACGATGCACAGGTAGCACCAACCACATGGACACGACCCAGCTTCTGTGAACACATTGGTCAGCTTTGTTACAAAAACATAAAATTACGCAAATACACAATACCAGTTTAGATTTTAAACAAAAAACCAGCTTAGAAGCGATGCTTGTGAGTTAATATGTAAACATGTATTCTACCATGATAATGTGTGAACTACCAAAGAAGAAAAATAAAACATGAGTGCTAAATTAGCCTGTCTTGCGTCTAGGACACGAAGGTTGGTGAAGCTTTTTGTATGTTTGCCAATAGTAGAGAGCAAAGGGTGTCAATGAAAAAAATGTCAATTCAAGTGCGATAACTGTGGAGTTGATGACATAAGGTGAGAGATTTTGACAATAAACATTATGCTAAAATGAGCTTAGACTGTAAATTCTTTAATTTCTTGCAAATTCAAGGGCCATAACACTAAAATGACTTTGACAGACCAGTGAATTAGTTATGTCCCTTCGTATGACTGGCATATATGGTTATTGTATGAAAGCTTCTAAAGTAAGAATACGTTCAAGTACTTTGCGATATATAACTGACCTTCTTGTTTTCCCCATGTCTGTGTTTCTCAATGCTCTGCCGTACATGACTGCAAAACACAAATGATGACATTTTTAATGATATCATTCAAAACTAAGTTATAAAGTGACAACTAGAGTGGAATACATTAGAGAATGGTAGCAATATTTTGATATCAATTATAGTGTACATAGAAGGACTTCTTGAAATAATGACAGTCCATACATAATTGTACTTGGACTGCTTATCTCAACTCCACTTAATGATGTTTATTGTATAGAATAAACAGTAATTGGTAGGCCAATAGATTTGCGGCCTTACCTTTTCTCCTGGTTGGTGAGGTCTCCACTCCTTAACATCTCCTGTAGGTCCTTCAGTTCCTGACTGGCAGTCCCTCCCGCATGTACACTGAAACAAATGTACCTGTACATATGTGCCAAAGATGATTTTGCAATATCATGGTAAGAATTAGAGTACAGATAATGTTTCTTTTTAGCATATACCTGACTTTAATTGAAGCTTCTTCTATCTTGTATCTGAATAATTTCGAAGCTTGTCTTCTATTAAGATAAGAATCATAAAATATCTAAAACCATTTAAGCATGTTTGTATACTGGTAAAATATTAATGCTAGTTCAGTTAAACCTATAACTCACCCCTGGAAGGCACTTTCAAATTAGACCACCCCACTGCAGGTGATCCAATAGTCGCATTACAAGTAACTGCCATGTTTGTCGGTGGTTTTGATGTATTACAAGTAACTGACATGTTTGTCAGTGGCTTCATTGTCATATTACAAGTAATTGCCATGTTTGTCAGAGGTTTTGTCACATTACAAGTAACCGCCATGTTTGTCAGTGGTTTTGGCATATTACAAGTAACTGACATGTTTGTCAGTGATTTTGTCGTATTACAAGTAACCGCCATGTTTGTCAGTGGTTTTGTCATATTACAAGTAACTGACATGTTTGTCAGTGGTTTTGTCGTATTACAGGTAACCGCCATGTTTGTCAGTGGTTTTGTCATATTTCAAGTAACTGACATGTTTGTCAGTGGTTTTGTCATATTACAAGTAACTGACATGTTTGTCAGTGGTTTTGTCATATTACAAGTAACTGACATGTTTGTCAGTGGTTGCATTGCCGTATTACAAGTACCATATTATATCATGTATAGGACGCTAGCATAGATAGGACGCAGGCAAAAAAATAGTTGAAAAAAACGGTAAAACCCCTTAATATATAATCAGAGCTGAAAAATTGAGGTTGGTCAAATATTTATAACATTGAAGTAAAAAAAAAGAAATGTATATAAGGCATATTTCGATAACTGGCTTGTGTATTTCGATAATTATCGTCATATTTCGGTAATTCAGTGTACACAATAATGATAAAAGTCTTGACATTTTGAGAACATTCACGCATATTATAAGACTTATACAAATGTCGTAATAGTCCCGACACGCATTCTGACTGACAGTCAACCGTTGCAACCGTTGCAATAGTCCCGACATGCCTTCTGAATGATAGTCAACCGTTGAAAAACTGTGTATTGTCAAAACTGATGATTGTTTTGACAAGGCTTGTCGCTGCGCGGATTAAAATATGTCAGGCATAATTAATGCGTGTCGGTAATTATCCTTGCCAGCGGAAGGCACATCGGGTAAAGTGCAAACAATTAACCATACGGTATTACCATCGCAATAGTTCATTCTATTGATGTTTTTCTAATGGCAGAGAGCGGGTGTTTTTCACACCTTCGCACATTTGAAAGATTTCATAGTGACAATAATGATACTTTGCATTATGCACATTCCTTTATTATTTTTTTAAAACAGTAAGATACAACAATGTTTTGTAAAATATCGAAACATTAAAATCATGAACAATGATTAATTGATATTTACCTCCTTTCCCGATTTTCTGTCGCCGTTATAACTCAATCTAGTTAAAGTGCTGACTCACATCAAGTTTTTGTGAGTAGCGTCCTTTTTGTAAAAAAGTAAACACTCATGTTTGTTTTCAATTTATTTCTCAATTAAACATTTTAAAGCAAACATTCAATATATTTCTGCGTGTGTTAACTTGCGTGATTTTACCTAAGTCAGTTGTTCTCTTCGGTGACACAGTACAGATACTTACTATTACCGCGTTCTTCCCCGGTCCGATATTTTCGACCTAAAATGGACTTGAAAAAAACCAGATGCAATTCTAATAGCAAAGAAAGGACGCGGGAAATTTTAAAGACGAGAATTTTGGGTAAAAAAGTGCGTCCTATGCATGATATAATACGGTAACCGCCATGTTTGTCAGTGGTTTCATTGTCATATTACACGTAACCGCCATGTTTGTCAGTGGTTTTGTCGTATTACAAGTAACTGACATGTTTGTCAGTGGTTTCATTGTCTTATTACAAGTATCTGACATGTTTGTCAGTGGTTTTGTCATATTACAAGTAACTGACATGTTTGTCAGTGGTTTGTCGTATTACAAGTAACCGCCATGTTTGTCAGTGGTTTTTTCATATAACAAGTAACTGACATGTTTGTCAGTGGTTTCATTGTCGTATTACAAGTAACGGCCATGTTTGTCAGTGGTTTCATTGTCATATTACAAGTAACCGGCATGTTTGTCAGTGGTTTTGTCGTACTACAAGTAACTGACATGTTTTTCAGCGGTTTTGTCATACTACAAGTAATTGACATGTTTGTCAGTGGTTTTGTCATACTACAAGTAATTGACATGTTTGTCAGTGGTTTTGTCATACTACAAGTAACCGCCATGTTTGTCAGTGGTTTTGTCGTATTACAAGTATCCGCCATGTTTGTCAGTGGTTTCATTGTCGTATTACAAGTAACCGCCATGTTTGTCAGTGGTTTTGTCATATTACAAGTATCCGACATGTTTGTCAGTGGTTTCATTGTTGTACTACAAGTAACTGACATGTTTGTCAGTGGATTTGTCGTATTTCAAGTAACTGACATGTTTGTCAGTGGTTTTGTCGTACTACAAGTAACTTACATGTTTGTCAGTGGTTTTGTTGTATTACAAGTAACTGACATGTTTGTCAGTGGTTTTGTCATATTACAAGTAACTGACATGTTTGTCAGTGGTTTCATTGTCGTATTACAAGTAACCGCCATGTTTGTCAGTGGTTTTGTCGTATTTCAAGTAACTGACATGTTTGTCAGTGGATTTGTCGTATTACAAGTAACTGTCATGTTTGTCAGTGGTTTTGTCGTATTACAAATAACTGACATGTTTGTCAGTGGTTTTGTCGTATTACAAGTAACTGACATGTTTGTCAGTGGTTTTGTTGTACTACAAGTAACCGATATGTTTGTCAGTGGTTTTGTCGTATTACAAGTAACAGACATGTTTGTCAGTGGTTATTATTGTCGTATTACAAGTAACTGACATGTTTGTCAGTGGTTTTGTCGTATTACAAGTAACCGACATGTTTGTCAGTGGTTTCATTGCCGTATTACAAGTAACTGACATGTTTGTCAGTGGTTTTGTCGTATTACAAATAACTGACATGTTTGTCAGTGGTTTTGTCGTATTACAAGTAACTGACATGTTTGTCAGTGGTTTTGTTGTACTACAAGTAACCGATATGTTTGTCAGTGGTTTTGTCGTATTACAAGTAACAGACATGTTTGTCAGTGGTTTCATTGTCGTATTACAAGTAACTGACATGTTTGTCAGTGGTTTTGTCGTATTACAAGTAACCGACATGTTTGTCAGTGGTTTCATTGTCGTATTACAAGTAACTGACATGTTTGTCAGTGGTTTCATTGTCGTATTACAAGTAACCGCCATGTTTGTCAGTGGTTTTGTCGTATTACAAGTAACTGACATGTTTGTCAGTGGTTTCATTGTCATATTACAAGTAACCGCCATGTTTGTCAGTGGTTTCATTGTCGTATTACAAGTAACCGATATGTTTGTCAGTGGTTTCATTGTCGTATTACAAGTAACCCGCATGTTTGTCAGTGGTTTTGTCGTACTACAAGTAACTAACATGTTTGTGAGTGGTTTTGTCGTATTACAAGTATCTGACATGTTTGTCAGTAGTTTCGTTGTCGTATTACAAGTGGTAAAAATTCAAAGTAAAAATATGCCTGTCAAAAGAAATTAAAAAAAATAATAATGAAAATATTCAAGGGACATAATTTGTATTTAGGGTTCAAATGGAGTTATGTTTCTTGTTGTAAGATGGTCGTAAATAATTTTGAATTTTTATTAGGTGTATTGAATGAAAGGTATAGAATTTTTTTTATTAAAATCCCAACTTGCCCTTAACTTTTACTTGCCTAAAACTTTAACCTAAGTCAATCAGGGGCCATGACTTGTATTAAGGATATGGAGTTATGTTACCTCATTGGGTGTTGGTCCTGAACAGTTGTGTGAAGTATAAAGTCAATTGAATGAAGGGTATAGAAGTTATAAATAAATATCCCAACCTGCCCTAAAACTTTAACCTAAGTTCCATAGTCAATCTGGGGCCATAATTTGTATAAAAGATAATATTAAGTTATCTAACCTCATTATGTGATGGCTCTGAACAACTGTTTAAAGTATTAAATCAATTGAATGAATGGTATTGGAGTTTTAAGTGAAAATCCCAACTTGCCCTAAAACTTTAACCTAAGTTTCATAGTCAATCAGGGGCCATAATCTGTATAAAGAATAATATGGAGTTATCTAACCTCATCATGTGATGGTCCTGAACAACTGTGTGAAGTATTAACTCAATTGAATTGTATTGGACTTATAAGTGAAACTCCCAACTTGCCCTAAAACTTTAACCGGATGTCGACGCTTGGGCGAGTATTATAGCCCACCTTTTCTTCGAATTGTCGAGCTAAAAAATGTTTGGCTAAAAAAAAATCCAATCAGGACAAACAAAGAATGGCCAAATGCTAACCCTTTCACATACGAAAAACCTTTACCCCCACCTTCATTAGACAGGAACCTTGCCCATCAGAATTTCTTTTTTTTGCTGTTCTGGGGTGGGTTGTATGTTGAACCAGTAAAAGTATTAAAGCATGTCTATGGTATGAATGCCTTACCTGTAGGGTAGCACAGGTTTAGCTATCTTCTTCACACTTCCAACCCTGACAAAATCCTCAAACCCAAGATCAAGTAAGCTGAAAACAGAATAATAGGAGAAATTGGAATTTAATAAAAGTTCTACTGTCCTGCTGATTTGACGGTTTTTTTTCAAGTAGAAGTGACTCAGTTTTTCCCTTTGGAGGTTTATAACAAATGTATTAAACTTACCATCAGATTTTGATAAGATCTTAAGCAATTTAAACAGAAAAAATCGTGAAAGTTTTCAATTTCCCTCTAAATACCCCATGAGTATCCTGTCAACGGCGACGTTGGTTGTGGATGAGATGAGGAGTTTCCATGGCAACTGTTGCTGTGGTGACTGTGAGAACACCTCCATAAGGAACAGGATGACCACAGACAGCAGGAAACTTTTCCCCGCACCAAACACTCCTGGTGACCATACATTACACAAATTACGAAGTTATCTCATGAGCACAACTCGGAATGATGAAGTTGGTAATCCATCAATTCAAAAAACTGTTTGCTTCTACCACTTGAATTACTAAAATCATTTAAACAGTGTATGTAGATTAATCATAATCATAAGCTAATATTGAAATTTTGAAAGTATAATTTTACAAACATGTTAGTGAATACACTTTAATAGTATAAATCCTTTCGACTTACCATACATGCTAAATTTCAAAATGGACATTCAAAATTAAAAAGAGTGTTACATGCACAAAAATACGGTACTGCTGATTTTGGCTTGTAATGGTTTGTAATGCAGTCTTCAAAACCCTACATGTATTTCCATCCAGTGAGGTACGTAACTAGTAGACGTAAGAGGCTAATGTACAAACATGCAGAAGATAATCCATATACTACCATGTATGAGGAGCACACTGTCAACGTTGTCGGACTTTCCGCGTGTAAACATGGCTGCCACCCTCCGCATTGCCTCCGCTTGGTCAACATTCAGGTGATACTTTTCTATGTACTCACTGGATAATGCCTCCTACATTGGGGAGAAAGGGAGATGGTCAATATCTTCCAAAAGGAAAGTTCTGACAACTATATAATAGAGAGCTTAACTACATTTAAACAGCCTCAACTCACTGTATCATCTGCATATCCCATGGCTTCCAGTCTAACAGTACATAAAGACGAGGGGAACAGTATTGAACTGAATGTTGACAATATGTACTGTCACACTGGAAGCCATGCAATATTTATTTCATTATACCAAACACTATATGTTACCGGGTTAGTAGGTGACCCGATATGGGATATACAGAGCAAAGGAAACAATATTTGGTTTCCTGTGAGCTGTATATCTCATATCGGGTCACCTACTGACCCAGTAACATATATATCACATTAACAACCTGATTACCTGTTTCATTTATTCATCAGAATATTCATCAGAATCGCAAAATAGGCGCCATTTTGGTAAAATATAAATTTGGTGATCCAATATGGAAAATTATTGGGTCACTGTGTGACCAGTCCTGGACCAATGGCGTTGTGTCATTTATGTTAGAGGCATTATATAATTACATAATATAGACCTTTCAGCCCATTTGATCATTTTATTCGGTAATTGTTTTGTTTAGAGAAGTTGCAAATACCTGCTGTTAAAAGCGCTTTCCACCCCAGATTTGGGTAATATTTTTTTCTGTATTTTAAGGTGAGCATGCTATGTAACAGTTTCATGTCAACTGGTCAAAACCGTACTGTCAGTGTGTGGCAGTATCAAATTGCCAATGATGGTATATGGTTATTTTACATGGGCAGGTCCATGAGGTAAAATAATGTTCAATATAGTTTTATAAAGCCTACCATGTGAGCCGAGGTCATGATGATTGGGGTTGAAGTCCTTTCACCCTGCACCAGAAGAGGGGCATGAAACCCGGTAGATGTGGCCAGTTTGGGAGATAGAATGTCTTCACTGCGTCTAGATAAAAGCAACAAACTCTTTGTCAGCATAGGGCAAAAATATTAAAGAATTAAACTATGAAAATCAGCTCAGTGTTCATAAAAGAAGCATTACAAAACAATATTAAAAATCATAAGCCTTCTTAACATATGCTGATTGGAAAAGCTATCCATTCAAGGCCATGTTTATGTATTTTATGAAACTTTTAATCATGTACCAAATCTAAAAACCACAATATAAAAGAATCCAACATATCTGACCTGTGAATAAGCTGTGTCATGATTGGTGGAGAGTTGGGCAGGACGTGATCTCGCAGGTTGTCAAGGCAACTCAGCTCGGAGGATGCGTTCCCAGCAAGGATGGCATGGCATACAACTTTGAAGGATTTATAGTGCTTGTTAGGTATTTCTGGCATGACATTTGGGCAAAAAATCATCAAATTATCAACAACCAAACGACTATGGCAAAGTTTCCATCATATAGCACTCACAATATTACTGCTTAAACAAGAAGAATGAAGCAATATGTAAATCAAATGTTGCACTAATCTGAAGTTAAATGTATTAGAGAATACAATCATTAAAAACCTAGAAACACTTACTTATCATTAAGTAACAGTTAGAATAATAATCCTGATATGCACTTCTAAAATAAAATGTCAAAACTAATCCACTCCAAACTATCAACAACTTACCTCCATTTTGCCAGTTTGAGGGTGAGTATCCAACAACTGGCTCTATCTCCACTTCCATGGAGGAGGATGGGCCGTACCACATGCTCCGGGCCAAAAAACAGGTGCCCCTGGGGAAGTCCAGCTGCTGGGAGATCACCCATAGGTCATCTGAAGTCAATAATACTGTTACTAACAACTGCAATCACTTGTTTATATTTCTCAACAGAACAAGGAGTAATGTTAATCAAACATTTATGTGTGTATCATTCTATACATACCCATAGTGTCAGTGTTTACATGTACAAATAGTCACATTAATATTTTGAATAGTTTTTGATTGAGGGCCAACATATGCTCTACTTGCATGGCTCTTGTGGTCATTTTCAATCCAGAGCATGTATGTATGGGTGATAGGCAACGAACGAGTTCACGATTAGTTGCATGAACTATTCTAATATGTGCCAAGTAAAGGTCATCTGACGAAAAAAAATATATTTGCTTTCAAAACTGTACTCATGGTCAAAATTCATTTCTTTAGCTTTAAAATAAAAAAAGCTGGTTAAAAGGTCAAAGTCAAGGTCATCCAAGGACAACATTGATGCTCGTTTGCAAAACTGTACACATGGTCCAATTTCATTGCTGTAGCTTTAAAAATTAAAAAAAAAAAGTAGGTTAAAAGGTCAAAGTCAAGGTCATCCAAGGACAACATTGATGCTCGTTTGCAAAACTGTACACATGGTCCAATTTCATTGCTGTAGCTTTAAAAATTAAAAAAAAAAAGTAGGTTAAAAGGGGTCCAGGGGCATAATTTCAACTGTTTTGCTAGACTGTCATCATATGATGCTCCACAACAATTATCAAAGGTATGAGCCTTTTGGTTTGAAACAAGACGATTTTGAAAATATTTCTTAAATACCGGTAGGTCTCTAGGAAACTTGTGACCCCTGGGGCAGTGCCAGTTTTGACCCCATGGGCATAATTTGAACAACCATGGAAGCGGACCATTAAATTATGCCTTATTCAAAATAGCAAGGGTCTTTATAGCTTGTTCAGACAAAAAGATTTTCAAACATTCCCAATCTAAGTATACCAAACCTGTGAACCCCGGGGGATGGCCAGTAATGACCCCAGGGGCTTAATTTGAACAAACATTCACAAGCAATTGTGTTTAGATGGATGCCCGAACACACAAACAGATTTTCAAACATTTCCCAATTTAAGTATACCAAACCTGTGAACCCTGGGACGTGGCCAGAACTGACCACAGGGGCATAACAACATTCACAACCAATTGTGTTTAGTAGGTTGCGCGAATGACAGACACTGGCCAATAGAGCTAAAAATGGCCTTTGGCCTTTCAGCAAGAACAAGGGAGAGTAATTCACAAAATCAACTGCAGAACCAAACAGCAAGTTGTCTCCCTTTAATACTAGACTTGACTTTTCATGTAAACTTGGCTTAAAATAGACTTGCTCATGTAGACTTGGCTAAAAATAGACTTAGCTAAAAATAGCATTTTTTAAAACTTTCAAGGCCCATAATCTAGGCATGCATGGGCAGATCTGGCTGGTTTTCGAAAGGTACCAAGCTCTGATGGATATCTAAATACTGTACAAGTTTCATCGTGATACAATCAAAACTGAAGACTGTATCGTGTTCACAAGCAATTGTTTACAGAAGCATTGATGCACGCATGGACGCACGGACGTTCACATTACCATTGCATAAGCTTTTCTGGCCTTTGGTCAGTAGGGCTAAAAACTACAGGATGTCATTTGAGTCTGTTAAGTTTGATATTAACTTTTATGTACAGAATATAACACAGCTAGATAAGCCATGATTATTTTAAAAGAAAATACTGCAGGCCCTACCTTTAGCATACTGTGAGGAGTGTGCCTTGTATGGAAGCTTCAGGTACATCTGCTTGGTCTGGCATGCTTCATCACTTTCTCTGCTGCGCACCCATTTCTATATGTAGTTGGGGGTGATATTAACTCAGGATAGTTTTTCGATGCATATTGCATGATTATAATCATGTCCAAATGTGACAATACATGTGATCGTACAAAGCGATTGATTCTATATAGATATCTTATCAAGTCTATGGTCGTTTCAAAACATCTTCAAAAAGGTAAATTCTGTTAAAATGTTTAGCAAGGATAATATTTGAAGGCATCAAAGATATGATGCAATTAAAGGCTGTCATTCATAAGTTGAAAAGTTTGTTTAATGTATGTAAACAACAAACATACCGGTGGTTTAAAGAACTTTTTTATTTTTTCCTTGGCCCTCTTGATGAGCGTACACTCGCCATAGAAGTGTATGCGGAGGTTTTTCATATGCAGGTTAAGGGCCTCAACACTGTTGATCCTCTGTTTACTATCAACACCACCGCCCCCACCACCCTTACGGCTCTCATCAGCCCACTGGAAAAACTTGAAAACAATGCAAGGAATCAAATTTATACTGAGAGATGGTCAAATCTTGATAATACTATGTAGAGAATACTTAATAATTTTGGAATACCTGGTAAGTAGGATTTTTTACCATGTGACAACAGAACTGTGACTGTGCAAAGGGTGAAGATATAAATTTTTGTCATAACGAGTGTAATAAATTTTGATCACACACTTAAATCAATAAATATTCTGTTTCATATTAGCTTTAATTTACCCAAAACATCAATTTAATTGGAATATCATGTGACAAACATAACATTGTGTTTTCATTTATAAGACATAATAAAAAAATCAGCCTGGCATAGAGAATGCAGAGAAGTTTTTTTAATTACATAAAATGTAATTTTTTTAAACTGACCTCCTCCTCTAACGAATATGATAAACACAAATAAACAGCTACCTACCTTACACTGTTGCTGCCTGCCTGCACTACAAGAGTAGAAATGTCTGCCTTGGTTAGAACCAGCCTTCTTGACCATCACCAATTTGGAGGGAACCCCACACTGACACGCCGGGTTACCGATGGACAGGCCAACCGCAGACGATTCTGAGAAAGAGTCCAGTCAATTGTCAGCATTCTCATAAAGATAACAAAATGTAATGGTGATGAATATGAGAACTGTCTTTGAATTTTGCAATGATATAAATACTTTTCAAAATGAATATTGAAGATTTTTTCTAAAAGTTAGACTATTCAAAACTGTTTCATATGAAATACAATTACATTTAGCTTTTAAACATTTCCTAAAAACACAACATTCAATCACTCAAAACAACCAACTTCCAAAGCTGAGCAAACAAGTTTTATTCTTACTGTGTTCTGATTTTGAGTACCCTGATGTGTCCAGCTTGGACAAGGCATGGTGGAATCTCCTGGCTACTTCAAACAGCTGGGTGTTCAGGTATTCTGATATGATTACATAGTGCCAGACATACCTCATTATTTACAACAGTATTATTTGCACACACATTCAACATAACAGTCTCTTTTTCATACAACAGAAATAAACTTTGATGACAGTAAAGTAACAACTTGTTAAGATAAGTTTATATATAAAGACTTTTACAGAGATCATGTACCGATAATGACAGTGATCTGATCACAAGATTGGCACTAAGACAGATATGAGATAGGCTGGATGAATAGACAAGTGAAAGTACACATCCATTTTCTTCGATGCTGGTCAAGAAATAAACTTAAGAATAAGAACATTTTATAAAGCTAATATTATGGCTTGGATGTACCTGTTATTGTATTCATGAGAATCTGCCTGTAAACCTGCACACTGGGGAATGTTGGGGGTATGGCCGCCTGTCTCTGGACCTGCAGGCCTCCTTCTACCTCACCACGCCCGGGAAACTCCAGTTCCACACTGCCCACAGTCTGAATAGAGAAGTAAGATACAGACACACTAGGGAGTGTTGCGGGTATGGCCGCCTATCTCTAGACCGACTGGCCTCCTTCCACCTCACCACACCCGGGAAACTCCAGCTCCACACTGCCCACAGTCTGAATAGAGAAGTAAGATACAGACACACTGGGGAAAGTTTGGGCTATGGCTGCCGGTTTATGGCACTGCTGGCCTCCTGCTTCCTCACCACGCCTGGGAAACTCTGGCTCCACATGCCCACAGTCTGAATAGAGAAGTAAGACACAGATCCAGTGGAGAAGGTTTGGGCTATGGCTGCCTGTCTCTGGACCTGCTTGTTTCCTTTCCCCTCAAAACTCTAGCTCCAGAATGCCAATAGTAACCTGTACAAATTTTTTTTATATAGAAAACAGATATGCTTTACTTTTAAGACACAAGAAAGACCATGGTCTGTCTTCTCAGCCAGTGCCAGCTTATTCAATTTCTGGTGCAATACCTCTTTTCTAAATCTGAACATCCTACAGAAAAGATTTATTTTATGTATCAAGAAATGAGTTGAACATACATTAAGTTTCAATACATCTTTTATTTCAGACCCACATTACCTTATACTGCTGGTCTGTGAGAGCTCCAGGGGTGTTACAAGGATGAACAGCGGGCAGTTGAGGGGTCCAGGAAATAACCTGAGACCCAGGCCTTGAAATCAGAGGCGGCTTAAACCTAAACAAATAGGTGAAACATTTTATATGCAAGGTAAAAATCGCAATATGGTATACATATAGGATAATTATTTGTTTCAGTGTAAGACAGCAATATATTTCACTGAGTGAGCACCAAAAGTTATACTTCAAGTGACTTTGCCACTTGTTACTAAGTGACTAGTGAAATATTTACTTTTTGTGTTTACGGGGTGAAATATAAAGCAATCTTACAATTTCTTTTTATTTCAGGCTGATAATTGATTAACAACAATTCATTTTTAAAAATTGAATAGGAAAATAGCGTAAAATTTTAGTCAAATTACGTCATCACTGATTTAAACTGAGTTTATCAGGATAATATACATATTTTGTTTTCTATAAACCACCAAAAAGTATGCAAGAAAGGCTGTCAATATCTACATAGTAAGTTCAGGATGTAACTAATAAAACTACAGGAAGATGTACATGTACCTCTTGTTTGTGCCCTCCTTAGTTTTGCTCGTATGCAGTGGCACTGAGTTTCTCTCATGCTTTGTTACACTTCTCTTTCCAGTTCTGTCCAACATATTGACAACGTTATCACTGTCGGTATGACCATTGTGTCTAGCAGGATTGCTCTGAAAACTGCTCTTAGAACTGGCTGGGTTTTCCAGCAGGTTTTCTTTCCTTTCTGATCGAGCCTTTTGCAAGAGTTGTAAACACCTGAATGTAGGCTTGACCTTATTAGATGGTTTATCATTTGAAACAGTTGTCTCCTCCTGGCTTACTTCCACAACATTTGTAGGCTTTAGTGGTGGTTTCCAGCCAATTCTCAGTGTTGGTTGTTCACCTTTACTGGGTATGTTGCCATTTTTTTTAAATAAAGGAATATTATCATCTAAAGATAATGAAATATCTAGTGATGTGTTGAAACAATTTGATGGACTATTTATAGTTTTCAATGTTGGCAATTCAGATTGTGCACTGGGTTCATTTTCTTCAGAGAGAACTTGATTAACATCTTCTTCACCCTTATAATCTTGACTGCCCTCTTCTTTATCAAAACCACTGATGCCATTCATGTCTCTGGGTGTTCCATCACTCTCAACCTTGTCAACCTCTGATATATCAAAATTGCTCTGTTTCATCTCACAACTTATTGTTTCTGTGTTTTCTTCAACATTTTTGCAAAGCTCTTGAATCACTAGAGATTTTTTGTTCTTATCTTCAAGACTATATTGTTCCATTACATTGTCTGCGTCATTTTCATCATGCACAAATATTGGCGTTTCTATCTCTACACAATCAATCTCCTGGGAAGTGCCAGAGGAACCTGTTATGCCTGTGATAATCTCATTATCATCATCAGCCATATTTTCTGATATTTTATCAGCCTCCTCAGCATTTCTATCATCAAGAATGACAAACTCTTTGGCCGGAACAATTTGGTCATCTGGTTTTTGTGATTGTTTTCTTTCACAACCAGAAACACATGTATCAAAATTTTCCTCCAAAATCATTTTGTCAAATGAGTCCATAGAAGCAAAAGTATCCTGTGAGCATTTGTTACTACTCTGAGCATTAGTATCACTAGGCTCTTCAATATCATTGCCTTTAAAATTAGAATCTCCCTTATGATGTCCTTTATAAAAGTTGTCCCTGCTACCAGTTTCAGTGATAGATTTATCTATTTCCCTTTTAATCTTAGTGTTAAACAGTCCCTCTGGTTTATCTATGACAGTGAAATCTCTTTTAGTCTTCACTGTTTTTTGTTTATGAGACAGCTCATATAAACTCACATCGCATTCATCACTACTTTGACTCTGAGCAAATTTCTGCCATTTTGAGGATGACTTTAAACTGTCTTCTAGGTTTTGAGATATTTCAGAGTTTAAAAATTTACTGTTCACTTTTGTTTTACTTCCATTGATCAAAGCCTTGTCTGTTTCACTACCAGATAAATTGTTCCTCTTATTTTCTACAAGTTCAGGGTTACTTTGAGACCAATTCCAATGCTGTTTAGTTTCCAGCCTGTCGATTTCACTTGGCAGATTGAAAGGGCCATCACTTCTAGGTTGCACTCTGTCAATGCTGGAATCATGTATGCTCTTTTCTAAGAATCTATTCCTGAACAGTTGCATTCCTGAGTAAATTGTTGCTTCCTTATGTACAACATCAGTTCCAAAATTGTCCAGGTTACCAGCAACACTGTGAACTGAATTCAACACTTCACTGTGAACACCCATCCTGTATTTAACAGGAGAGCATATATTGTCTGGAACAAAAGGTGTTTGACCAAGCTGGCTGTTCCTTGTCGGAAGGTGGGGTCTATATTGCCCATGAAAATTTATGGGATAATGTAAACTGCCTGGAACAAGGACTGCTGGAAGTAGGCCTCCAGAGGAGCAATTGTGTGGTTGCTGGGAACTGCCGAACATGTTAGGTCCTGGTGGCTCATGCCCCTCCCCTGCCCCACCCACACTCCTGTACATTGGACGGGCCCGGTAGAGCTCACTGTAGATATCCTCATCTAAAAAATACCGCAATATGATGAACATATGAATTGGGCATCAACAGGCCTGAGTTCTGCTATAACTACCTTATTTGGCTCAAGTATAACAAGGTTATATACATACATGCCATATCCCCGGCGGGGGAAAAAATCCCCCGGAATTTCGAACCATCCCCCGGTCTCCCGGCGGGAGATAAAAATCCCCTGGAATTTATAAGAAAAAAAAGAATTTTTATTTATTTTTTTTTTTTTTTTTTTTTTTTTTAGAAATTTTACATCAGGCAATAATGACAAAGTAAGTGAAACCACAGTATGTGAGTGAAACTGGATGCAAAGAAACAACTCCACGAGGGTGAAATGCCAAAAGGAAACTTACAACAAGTGATCAATTAATTGGTAGTAATTATCAAAGGCAAAGAAATATTACTATTTTGGAAGGAAGAAATTAATTATTTATTCTATTCTCTTATTGTCTGAAAGTCATCAAGCTGATAGAGTTAAGCACATTTTTTTAAAAGACTTTGGAGGAAGGTAAATTTAATTTAATTGTCTCGAAAACATATTTTTCCAATGACATATTTTGTTCTGCAAGTGCATTACAGTATGACATGACAGTGTATCATAAGAATGTGATAAATCATGACATAAAATAATTCTGTATAATGAAAAAGTTAAGAGGTTTTCAAAGCAAACTATATGCGAATACATTTTTTCGTACTTGCGTCTAAAAACACTTTAAAATTTGGCCAACTTAGACCTGCTAAAAAAATCCCCCTGAATACAACCAAAATCCCCCTGAATTTTCAGCCTTTTGAACAAATCCCCCTGAATGGTCTCCAGAAAATATGGCATGTATGTATATAAGACTTGAATTTTTAATGAGACTGGAAGATATTTTACCAGTGTTGGGGGTGTGATTATTAAGACAACTACATTATACTGGGAAATGCCAAACAGGCCAAGTGTCACTGAGTGCATTATGAAGAGAGAAACATTAGGATTTCAAAATAATTTAAAATGGAATAGTCAGTTGTTTGTCTGGACAAAAATACTCATGACTAATGCATATAATACGATTAGAACATAAAACTGAAAAGTTGAAGAATGATAAAAACGTGACGTGCAGCTTTGTTGAAAGCCATAAAAGAGAAACACATGATTTGGTTTGGGAGTAATCTGGCACACTGTAAATGTGTCTCAATGTCAGGTGTTGCATGATCCTGTCACCTGTGCTTTGGGATGAGCCTGACTCTGTGTTCCACACTGAGCGGGCCTGGTCAGGAACTATATGGCACTCCTCTCCTTTCATTTTCTGAAATCAACAACAGTTATTTAATACTGTCTGCATCCATGTTTAACTTGATTACATATTATGACAGTAGTGACTTTTGATCCCAAAATAGGACATGGCAATGCTTCTGAACTTGATAAACTCATAACTGAGCAAAAGAAACTACCGGTAATGATTTCCAATGGTTAATTGAGCTTATCAGTAAGACAAACTTATTTTTTTCACTGTTTTAAACCGTTTAACGTTTTTATCGTGTTCTGTTGTCTTTTTTCAAATAAATTTTTGTGTCAATTCCTAAAGGATGTTGCATTACATAAGCGAGGGGACATTTTTTGGAAGCATATAGAAATTGTTCTGTTCGACTGGAATATTTTTAATCAAGTGACAAATTACTGTTTACAGATAAGGTTGCCACATATGAAATATTTACTTTGGTTGTCCACTAGGTGTCTTCAAACAATTATCCTGTATACAGTTCTTTCAAGTTCGAATAATAAATTAAATGATTAAACAGAGATGACCCGATATATATTTTAAAAGAAGTCAATAACTAGCATGCTGGTTTACATAGTTCGAGTGTATGACATGACGTATTCAGACAATAAATTGACAAAAATACTCCAAAGACACAATTTTGTCCTTCACAAAATATCGGTCTATTGACCCTTAAAATAGCAAAACCAGTTTTATCTGAATTTATACAACTAAGATTTACAGTCTACCAAGGCCACAGGTAATGTAATAATATAACACTATGTTTGATGTCATGCTGTCTCATTGGAAAAATGTTTCAATTTATGTTCATAGTTTTCATTTAAGTATGCTTTTCTGTTTGTAGGTGTTTTTGGTTCAAGTAGTTGGTGTCTGCAGATTTTGTGACAGATGTTGAACATAAGGTTTGTTGACACCAACAATGACTTCAAATATGAAATCATGATTGCCATTTTTTCCCCACCATTTTGGGAATGAGCCAGGGCCTTTTTGTTGGGGAAAAATCTTTTTTAAGTAGACAGGAAAGATAAAAGAATGTGATCAAGTGTGTTTCTTTAGGAATGCACGAATTTTTCCTTACAATTTTTTTTGTTTTGTTTATTCTTACTAGGGACTTTTTACACTATAACTGCAAATTTTGTTTTCTCTTTTGGAAAGAAGTCAACGTTTAAGCAATGTTAATGGGGCCAAAGTTGGTCAGAAAAAAACACTTGACTATCATAATCATCTGCTCACAAAATAAGGAAAAGAAATAACATGATAAACACAGAGCAAAATGCTACAGCCTGTACAAATGTATTACTGAACTAGAAAAGTACAAACATCTATTTATATACAGTAAATCATAAATGTGAAAATTACTGTAGAAGGCTTGTTATTCACAAGGCCCATTATGTGAACAATATCAACAGAAATCCCTTACCTATATATGCAATGCTATTTGTTATTTTTTTGACAATTTATTTAACCTAAAGTGAAGTTTTAATTTGTGATTTAAATTTTTACATAAAATTAAATAATGTCAGACATCAAAAGTGAATTAAATGCTTGTTACAATGATACAACATCACCACAAGTTAAATATGGCCTCTTTATTAACAAATATTGAAAATTGAGAAATAGAACACTCTAAACTGACATTTTGCCAAAAAAACACTACTGGACGTTGATTAAGTGTAGGCTAAAAATAACAATATTACGTTTACTTAAATGATTAACTGTCAGTTTCTGTATGGTGTGTGTTAATAAAGATATGGAAAAATAAATCAAAATAAAAAATTGCCAATACAAAATCTATTAGAGTCCCTTAACTGGAATTGTGAATATCAGTAAACATAAGAAAATATAAAGGCCGCTGAAATTTAAAGCAAGTTACACTACCTATGTTGTGTACATACCTTGACACAGAGAGTTGTATTTTCATTCCACAAGGGTTTTCCTTCATTCCAGCCAATATAGAACTGTGGTGAGGACTTCTCACTTCCCACTGTAATAAGTTTTATGTTACATTTAATAAGTTGGGTAAATTACGTGATTTTTAACAGTCTTCTGTTTGTTATGGTGGCATATAACTGCCATAAGATAACCAGATAAAGTTCGTGAATTGCTTCAGGTTGACCGCTTAATGTTATGATTATATAGCTATCTAGTTAATATTCCCGAAACCTTTTCAGTAAGATAAATATCAAAATACTAAAACCAGACTTGAAAGTGCCCAGAACTGCCAGCTGTTACATTTTCATGTCTACAACACTAACAGGTTATCTAGTCATGGTTTGTGAATTTGACTTAATAAGTAACATAATAACTGGTTAACTAGATAAGATTCAAGTTTCCAGTTATCTAAAAATGTATTTCTGGCTTCTAGCACTAACTAGCTATCCAATTATGATTTGCGAATTCCACTTAGTAATACAATAACTGTTAACTAGATCAAATTCATGTTACCACTAAAATATCTATTATTTATATATAGGGCACACCAAATGGATATTTCGTTCCACGGATTTACCGCTCCTATTTTTTTGAAAATGTAAAAAAAAAAAAAAAAATTTGTGCGCCCGCACCTTCATTTTGATCGCCAAGCAGATTTTTTTCAGGTAATAATTTATTAAAAGGCTAAAAATAATCAAGTATAATTTTTCTAAGCTAGTTTTCGGGTTTGTGTAAAGGGAAGTTACCGATGCGTAGTGTTTTTATACTGTATATCGATCGGTTTAGCATGGGTTTCAATAAATTCAATCAAAATGGCAGCTTCCCGTATAAACAATGTGGCTCAAAGTTTGGAAATTAAATCTTATTTTTGACAATAAATATGTTTTGAGCATACTTGAAGTCATTGTTGATCATCTCATGCACTAAAGGATCATTATTTAAAGCAATCATTATGCAATAAAGCATGTGAATCTGAGACTGGTAGCGATTATATTGCATAATTGGTGACTCGTTTTGAATGGAAATCGGAATGATCAACTTAGAACTATTTTATTCAAGTCATAATACAAGGGACCAAAATTTTACCTCGTAACAACGATGCTGAAGATGACAGGTCAACTTAACTGGAACATGAGTCATTGTTTGGTCCAAATTGATGTATCAAGCTCATTTTTGATCAAATTCTGACAAAACTACAGTTTTGAACAAATATCTTTTCACAAATAGCGATATAAACACTGGTCTGGATATACCTCAACATAAGTAAGCCTAAGTTTATCACCTTATATTTTGTTTTTATTTGCAGCTTAATCCGGGATTGTAATGCACTTGTCAATTGTAACCATTGCCCTGCCCACCCCTTGCCCTTGTTCCAGGGGACAGCAGAGACAATGGGCTGTGTTTTTACCTTTCAGGTGGCCCCGCAGTGCCTAGTGAATGTGGTTTTGTCTTCATATTGAAAATAGTCGGGAATGGGCCTCACATAGGTATTCGGGGTTGCGGGGCCATTTGGCAGGGATTTTACCAGCAGTGTGTCCCTGCAGGTCGGGTGTTTTGAGAGACCGAAAGTCAAAGTCCCCGCTATTCCGGACTTGGGGAGGTGGGGCATATACAATTGGCTGGTGCATAAAAACATCTAAATAACCAAAAAATTTACTCTGAAAAATACCCTTGTTTTTGTTTTTGTTTTAATAAGCACATGTCATTGCATTTTCTGTGTTAATAAAAACAAAATTTAGTCTATGTTATATGGAGTCTGATGTTTGATGATGCCTGTGTGATCATTCTTTACAAATCCAAAATCAAAGTTTTGTCTAAATACAGTTGCATATGATGTTAAACTGATTCAGGTAGATTTATATAAGTCGTTTAAAACTTTTTACTAAAAGCAGGGTTATTTATTATTATGAATGATCGTCATATTAAAGTATGTTTTAATTATATAAGAAATTAGATTTATCAATATAATGTTTGTACTAAACACGGATGAATAAATAGTATGTATTCCGACATTTTCCCTATGTCCATTAGAGGTTCAGTTCGATGGCATTAAAATGGGTTTAAGGGCAATTATTTTGAACAATCTTTCTTATTTATATTGAATATAAGGAAAAATATATTTTTCACTCTTCGCTCACTTCGGTTTTTATGAAGCAATGAAGCATCTTATTTAGATGTTTTTATGCACCAGCCAATTTTGGGCAAAAATCCGAGGAACAAAACATTAATTTGGTGTGGCCTTACTGCCAAAATAGTTTGTCTTAATGAAGACATAATACAGAAATTGTTCATTGGAGATTTTCTTCTATGCCAGTGTTTGTTATCAACATTTTGATATTTCTCATTTGATTCGAGAGTAATGACTCAAAAGACAATATTTTAGTTCATGTCATTAAGCTAAATCAAAACATAGTTTTTTCACTTTTTACAAAAAAATACATGACTTTGCAATCCTTTGTCAACATTTGAAAATATACCTTTGTCAGGAGGTCTCTGGAATGGAGATTCACTATTTGCCCATATGTCACTCCTAGGAGAATTCGATCCACTGCAAAAAGGAAAAGGCTCCCTGTCAACAGTAGTAGCTATTTCTGCTGTGCTATCGATAATTCCTTCCCTTGTACAAGTTACTTCTTTGTCAAGCAGGGATTCTTGCCCTGGTCCTTGAATTGGTGATCCCACTGTGCAAAGCATAGTCATCTCCCTTGTGAAAGTTTTTGGCCCCAGCCCAAGCATTGTGTCTTCCCCTGTGTCAGACACAGTCATTGCCCGTGAGACAGACAGAGTTGCTGCCCTTGATACCATGGTTGAGCCCACACTTCCCATGATGCTCTGCTGCAGGCGTGCTCCCCGCTTCCGCCTGAATAGCTGGCTAGGGTGGGGAACAGGAGAAAGATCTGGACCTGCAGCAGAAATAACACAATTAGGATGTACTATTGGGATAAGGATATACTAACTGTCAAGATTTATTTAAAAACATGCATCTTTAGGTTAAGTCTTCAAATAGAGACAAACAGCAGCCAACTTACATTGCAGTTGGATAAAATAGCATTGACTTCACCAGAATTTATTCCACTTGCAATAATCAATCAATAAAAGAAAAGTCAAATTTGTTGAATTCATATCCCCTACAAGAATAGGCTAAGTAGATGGCATGGAAATCAAGTGAAGTGTTGGTAAAATATTCCAACCGAAACATGTAAAACAGCTGCATTCAGATAGACTCTTATTAACATTGGATATGAGATGTTAGTTTAATCAGGGGTTCCATTAAGAATTTGAAACTGGAAGTATGAACTTCCTGACATTCAATTTTGGAAGTTTTTCACTGAAATGTGGAAGTTTAAGTCTCCAGAATACAAAATCTTTTTCAACTATATATTAAAGTATATTAAAAATTAAATAATTTGCAACTTTAACTTGCCAAATTCACAGACTTACTTATTATAAAAATTTGTTTTACTTAAAACAGTTAAACTGATTGAAATTGTGACCACAAAAGTAGTATTGACAAAAGGTTTTGATCTTTTGAACTTCCAAGCTTTCAGCCTGGGAAGTTTTCTTTAAAATTATGGAAGTTTTTGTACTTCCAACGGTTCAATTTTGGAAGTTTTAACCCATTTCTAGGGAGTAATATACTTCCAAACTTCCTTTAATGGAAGCTCTGGTTTAATGTTAGCAATTATTTGAAATAAAAGGAATATCTTGTATATAGAGTATCACTGCCACCTAGATTCCACCTACAGCTACTCATCTAGTTTTTGACCCCATGTTAACAAGTTTGAAACCAATAAGATCAAGGTCAACATTCTGATTAAGTTTCATGAAGATTGGACAAGACATTTTGCAAAAATATAGCCTCTATAGGTTTTTCTCAGGTTTGAAATTAAAACCTAGTTATTTATTCAATGGGAACTAGTTTAAACTAAGCAAATATTTCATTGCGTCAAATATTCTGATTAAGTTTCATAAAGATTGGAGCAGAAATATTGCATTTGTGTTTCCAAGATTTCTTTATGATTTGACCTAACGACCTACTGTTGACCCCATGTGACTCACTTTTAATGCATCAAGAGGAACATTTTGACCATAGTTTGAAGAAATTCTGACCAATCAATCCCAATATTTGGTTCTGTACATTATTTTCCAAAGAGTTGAACTAGTGACCTAGATTCTGACCTCATGTGACCCAATTTCAAACCAGTCAATGATTTCATCAAGGATTTTTTTTTATCAAGTTTAATAAAAATTGGACCTGATAAATTTCTTCTAGTATTTTCCTAATATTTTTTCTAAGATTTGACAATGTGACCTAGTTTTTGACCCCATATGACCCAATTTAAAATGCTGTTAGATTTTATCAAAGGTAACATTCTGTCCAGTTTGCATTTAATCTGCCCAATCATTACCATGATATGGATGGACTCATGGTTACGAATAAATAAAATATCATAAGATTTGACCCAGTGATCTAATCTTTGATCAAATGTGAAACTGTTTTAAATTTGCTCCAACATTTATAAAGGAGAAACATTTTGATTAAATTTGATGAATGGTGGACAAGATTGTCTAAAACCATGTTTTTGACCCCATATGACCCACAAGTAAGAGCATTCGAGGTTTCAACAAGGGGAACATTCAGACCAAGTTTGAACATTATCTGAACAATCCCTACCACCAAGATATGGTTACAGAGTAAGAAAAAATGGACGGATGGACAACGCCAAAACAATGTCCCCCTTCAAAAACCTTCGGTTCAGTGGGGGATAATAATAACCAAACCAGAAATTGCAATACATGTTTGAAACTTGGATTCAGTACCTGTCATGGCAGATTCACTCTCGGATGCAATGCTCTTTTCATAATTATCAAATGTTTTCCCAGCAATGTTGTAGCGATCTCTGTAAGGACTATCAATGCCACATGGTTGATCTTTATGGGAATTTCCAAATTGAAGACTAGGTGTATTTTGACTGTCACTTTTGTAAGTGTTACAACTGAATTCCATCGTGTCTTGGCTTGTTGTATTGCACGAAAATGTACTTTCACTGCTTTCAACTATTAATCCTTGTAAGCTCTGTTCAGACTGTCCATGGCTTTCATCCTTGTCCATGGTATCTATAAAATCTTCAGTGTCATGATCTATACCTTCAGTATCTTTTGTATTTGAAACTTCGATTTCACTTCTATTATCATCATTCTGAATATTTCCTGAAGAAGTGCTTGCAAATAAGTCTTCAGAAAATTCCAAAACAATATTGCACTGTTCATCTCCATCCCTAGACACCTCTTTCACTGCAACATTCTCCTCAAAGCATTCTTGTGCTGTTTCTTCAAAATATTTTTCAACTGCTTCTGGTATATCTCCCTTGTTACAAGCAAATTCACTGTCAACACTGCTATATATTCCATTTCCATGCTGACTTATAGATTGATCAGTTCCTTTATCAGGGATTTCTTTTGTCACTTGCTGCGGTTGTTTCTGTTCAAATTCCTTGTCATTACTACCAAGCTGTCTTGCAGCATCATGCTCTTCAACATTTCCACACAGAGCATCAGACAATTCTTCATCATGATTGTTACTTTGCATAAGTTCAGGATTGTCTTCAATGTCACTCTCACTAAAATTTGACAGTGGAGAGAAACTAACTTCAAACTTTCCAATGTTGTCCAAATTGTCACTTACATCAGCTTCTAACTTATGAACAGTATAATCATCCACATCAGGTTTATTTCCACCATTAACTGTTTCTCCCTGGCTGTTTTCAACACTTCCTTCCAGGCTGTTTTCAACATTTTCAATTAGTGGAGAAAACTGTAAGACACTTCCTTGAACAGATTTTGTCTTGTTAATGTTAGATACTTTATCTCTTGTAACATTTTCTGCTGAATCTTTTTCATGAGCAATATTGCTTGATCCTTGAACATTAAGTGCATGTGTTGATTGAGTAACAAATCTCTTTGAACTTATCTCATTGGCACTATGCTTAACTTCAGGCTTGATGTTTTTATTTCTTAGTAAGCTCAATATCTGGCTCATATTCCTTTTCTCTTCGCAATTTATACCAGCTGATTTGAAGCATCCATCAGGTGAAGATTTCACATTTTCATCTTTCACTGACGATTTCACAGTAGGTGGATTACAAGTTTCAATACTGTTAACAGAAAACCTTGACAGGCCATATCCTGTTCTAGGTCCATCCTCATTCACATTATCATTGGTCGTCAATTTATTTGTATTGTCCCTGAATGGACTTTCCTCACAAGCTGCCATACTGACAAAATCCTCTCTACTAGTTATAGGACTGCCAGAATGTTTGTTTGCAGCATGAGCGACCAATGGACTGGTAATGCTAGAGGCCCTTTTTGCCCCAAACACTGACCAAGGGGAGATAGGGGCTTGTGCAGATCCCTGACTATCACTGTCTGAAGACTGGGATCCCTGTCCAAACCTTGTATACATTTTCAAAACATTCTTGTTGACTCTATCCAGATCGGTATTAAAGTTTGTAATATTCACGTCAGTTGCGTCAGAATAACTAACACTGTTAAAGTCTTTTGAATACTTTCTGTCTCTACGTTCCTCTTGCTGTACATTTTCATATTCTTTCTCGTAAGATAGTTGCATTTGGTTTGAGTTGGAAGTTCCTGGACAATCCGCCTGCACATTTGGATCTACACATGGCTGTTTTGTCATCCTAGGTGGCATGAAACCCTAAAAATACAACATACACTTTAAACCTTAAGGTGTATTGCATTTTTATCTTAGACTATGTAATAATGATCCTTTCTTTCTAGTATAATAAGTGTACAGTGAAGCCAAAACCAATACTTGTCTTTGTTAATTTAGTGGCAACATGTGTGCCAAGTTTCACTTGAAAATCTTGAGCATTTTCTGAGCTATTTTCCTGGGTCAAACGGTTTCGGTTGAACCGTCTCAAATAGTAAATTAACCGACCAGCTACTACTTATTGTACATATAATTCACTTATGAACTCACCCAGTTGCAATTTGAATCGTCCATTTTGCCTGCCAGTCGGTTTTTATAGACAACACTGTAGGCTAACATTAAATTAATGCATGATAATGCTGACAACAATGCCAAGACTATAACAATACCTAAATTATGTTGTTTTTTTAAACTATTTATAGCTATAACAGGAGAATCCCCTGAGATGCCAACGCTGTTACATTTTCTCCATTGTTCCAGGGACATAAGGACAAACACAAAGATAAGAGCCTTGCTACACATATGTGCATTGTTACTGTTACAAGTGTACTGTATCCAAGATTACAATGACAGCACAACAAAAAAGCAATGAAAATATCTTGTATTTTCTCACCTCAAAATGAGTCTTGCTAAAAAGAGATATATTTACCCCTTTCCTCTTCTTGAGTCCGGCACACCTGGCCTGTGACAGGTTCCTACAAGGGACCGGCTGGCTCACCACAGGGGAGCTGGGACCTGGAGGGGAGGAGACATGGTTTATATATTTTGTTATATTAAGTGATGCATTTTTGCTGATGTTTTATACATTTTAATTTATCCAAATATTGGAGTACCTTTGGAATTACTAGTTCTTAAAATATCATTTTAAAAACCAACTACATGAGTAAGAACCAAATAACAAATAAATTGTTTTCCAATGACTACATATCAAGTTTTTGCAATAAAACATACCAGGGTTTACTCCTGTTTGATCTGCAGTGAGGCCTTCAATGAGGATGAGGTAACGGTCACTCTCGAGCTGGTCACCAGGACCAACCTCCTCAAGGCGAACATGGAGGCTGTCAAGTCGGCCACCCTTCTCATCATACAACACAGCCTGCAAAACAGACATGAATAGTTAGTGTTTCATTATCCTTTATATGTTTAAGTACAATATATAGCCAGATATAGAGACTGTACCATCTCCAGTCCCTCTTTCCATACAACACAGTCTGCAAAACAGACATGAATAGTTAGTGTTTCATTATCCTTTATATGTTTTAGTGCAATATATAGCCAGATATAGAGACTGTACCATCTCCAGTCCCTCTTTCCATACAACACAGCCTGCAAAACAGACATGAATAGTTAGTGTTTCATTATCCTTTATATGTTTTAGTGCAATATATAGCCAGATATAGAGACTGTACCATCTCCAGTCCCTCTTTCCATACAACACAGCCTGCAAAACAGACACAAATTATTAGTGTTTCATATTTCTGTATATCCTGGTATGGTTTTGGCAGTATATAGCCAGATATAGAAGCTGTACAACCTCCTATCCCTCTTACCATACAACACAGCCTGCAAAAAACCGACATAAATTATTTCGTTTTTATGTTGTCTATAGACATCTCATGCAATAATTAGCCGGATATTCATAATGTGCCGTCTCCTACCCCTCTCATCATAAAGCACAGCCTGCTATCAAAGTCAGGCATGAACAGTATTATATATAAAGTGTGTTATGTAAAGTGTTTGATTTTTTTCTATGGACTTTTGTACAGAAAATGTAGTGGTCAATTTCAAGAGTCTGGCATAGTGGTCACATGTCAATGAACTGTACTCCAAAGCTGTGAAAAGTCTCACTCAGAGAAAGTTTCTTAAAATACACTAACCTTATTAATCATTCTAGTGGTAAATGATAAGGTAGAAGCCAGGGGGCAATTATCCTCACATGAAGAAATAGTGCTGTGCGTTTGTCTCAAGTCAACACGTTTAATCACTCATATTCATGCACAATATAAAAAAAATGAGGTAATTGATAAAAACAATGCAATTCAGAGGCTCTCAGAGGGTAATTGTAAACGATCAGGCTACTAGCCAGGAGACGATTATCCTCAAATGAAGTAATAGTGCTGTGCATTCTTCACAGAGGAGGTAATTGTAAATGATCAGGGTACTAACCAGGAGACGATTATCCTCACATGAAGTGATTGTGCTGTGAATTCTTCACAGAGGAGGTAATTGTAAATGATCAGGGTACTAACCAGGAGACGATTATCTGCACATGAAGTGATAGTGCTGTGAATTCTTCACAAAGGAGGTAATTGTAAATGATCAGGGTACTAACCAGGAGACGATTATCTGCACATGAAGTGATTGTGCTGTGAATTCTTCACAAAGGAGGTAATTGTAAATGATCAGGGTACTAACCAGGAGACTATTATCTGCACATGAAGTGATAGTGCTGTGCATTCTTCACAGAGGAGGTAATTGTAAATGATCAGGGTACTAACCAGGAGACGATTATCTGCACATGAAGTAATAGTGCTGTGAATTCTTCACAGAGGAGGTAATTGTAAATGATCAGGGTACTAACCAGGAGACGATTATCCTCAAATGAAGTGATTGTGCTGTGAATTCTTCACAAAGGAGGTAATTGTAAATGATCAGGGTACTAACCAGGAGACGATTATCTGCACATGAAGTGATAGTGCTGTGCATTCTTCACAGAGGAGGTAATTGTAAATGATCAGGGTACTAACCAGGAGACGATTATCTGCACATGAAGTAATAGTGCTGTGAATTCTTCACAGAGGAGGTAATTGTAAATGATCAGGGTACTAACCAGGAGACGATTATCTGCACATGAAGTGATTGTGCTGTGAATTCTTCACAGAGGAGGTAATTGTAAATGATCAGGGTACTAACCAGGAGACGATTATCCTCAAATGAAGTAATAGTGCTGTGCATTCTTCACAGAGGAGGTAATTGTAAATGATCAGGGTACTAACCAGGAGACGATTATCCTCAAATGAAGTGATAGTGCTGTGAATTCTTCACAGAGGAGGTAATTGTAAATGATCAGGGTACTAGCCAGGAGACGATTATCCTCAAATGAAGTAATAGTGCTGTGCATTCTTCACAGAGGAGGTAATTGTAAATGATCAGGGTACTAACCAGGAGACGATTATCTGCACATGAAGTGATTGTGCTGTGAATTTTTCACAGAGTAGGTAATTGTAAATGATCAGGCTACTAGCTAGGAGATGATTATCTTCACATGAGGTAAAAGTGCTGTGAATTCTTCACAGAGGCCATAGTTGTAAATGATCAGGCTACTAACCAGGAGACGATTATCCTCACATGAAGTGATTGTGCTGTGAATTCTTCACAGAGGAGGTAATTGTAAAAGATCAGGGTACTAGCCAGAAGCCCGTTATCTGCACATGAAGTAAATTTAAGCTGTGCATTATTTGCAGAGGTGGTCGGTGATCAAAGTAGTAGACAGGGGATAATATTTTTAAGTAAGGTAATTGTAAGCTGTGCATTCTTCTCAAAGGTAGTGGTCAAAATCAAAGTAGCCATGGGACATTACTCTTGACCTGAGGTCATGGTAAGCTGTGCATTCTTCTCAGAGGAGGTAGTTATCAGTTATCAAGTTACTACCGGTAATCAAGGTGCCAGGGGACAATAGTTCTCAAATGAGGTAATTATCAGCCATGCATTCTTCTGAATAGTATCACAGTGATTCACTTTGTAATCTTCTTTAATGCGTTCCTTGAAAGTGCATCTTTCAGAACCATGGGTCAGGTGCAAGATACTGAAAGCATAGATTACTGGATGTTGCAGTTTAAAAAATACTACTGTTGATACCCATGTTTCAGAATAATGGATTCCCTGGTAAAGCAGTGTGAGTATGAGACTCAGAATGCATTTTCATTTATGGTTGTGCCAAATAAAGAACTAATAAAATTCAAATAAGCGAATAACTGAAGATTTGATAATTGATAATTAAAAGAAAATTGCAAAATAAAGTGACAAAATGAACACATTTTGAAAAGATTAACTTTAAACAGAATGCCCTGGCCCCAATTTCTCGAAACTTCTTAAGTCCTTTATAACAGGATTAAGCTAAACTCACTATTTTTGTTGTTCTATAATATGCATTATACTTCTTTAAGAGTTTTTTAAATTATATAAGAAAAATCTGTATGCTAATTAGAGGAAACACTTTCATTTATCAAAATGCATTATTAGTACGTATTTTGGCTAATTAAAATAAGCGACTTAGCCTGTTAAGCTTAAGAAGTTTCGAGAAAATGGGGCCAGTCCTATTTTCAGAATGAAAGTACTAATAAAATATATGCACTTATAAAACTTTTTGCTGATGAATAAAATTTCTGTATATTTGTAATACTTCATACCTTTCCATTGGTATCTTTATTGAAGGTTTTTAAATTTAACTTGGATGCCTTTAACAGTTTCTTATATGACATTTATTCCGACTGTTTTCAATGAAATGCTAAATAGCAAAATCTTTTCCTTTCCATATACTAGCCACTTGAAAAAATAAATACCACTTAATATTGCATCAAGGTCATGTTTACAATAACAGTATTATGCCTTGAAGTTTGTACATATACAAAAACTTTACCAATGATTTAAATAGACAATAACTTTGTAGCCACTTCAAATGAAGTTCAATCTAAAAAGAGTACAGTATCAATTAATACTTTCCAAAATGAATTATTGGTAGCTAAATAAACCCCGGGTGCTTTTAATATTGTTGTAAATTTGACTAAGATCTCTTTGAACTTGAAATAACCGAAGGCCGCTCAAGGCAGTACCATAATGCTTGTTTGCTAGAAGGCTTTTGATCCATCCATATTGAGGCGTCCCTGACATAATGATACATTGCCTTGTTTTCATTGACACAAGACCCTGTCACTTCAATCACATGTATAAGACCATCTCCTCTGGCTTCAAACAGCAACACTAAACAATTTTATGACAATAGGTTAAACAAGAGCATGTAGAACGGTATTTTAGATATGTGTGTGTTTTGAGGACAATCTTTTTCACCAATTTGTAGATGGGGCTTGGGCCTTTCAGATTAGGAAAAATTTGTCATTTTGACAAAAATTGGGAATTCAAATTCTGAATGCTTTGATAAATTGGCAGAAGAGATAAAAGAATGAGATTAAGATTTGTTTCTTGAAGAATACACCAACTCTTCCATACAAAAGTTCAGGGTTTCAATTTTATATTAGGATAAAAATCTTTTTTTCCACCATAAAATTGGGGAAATTATTTTCACATCTGGAGAAAAAAGTATGTGTTTGAGTATTGAGAATGGGGCTGAATTTCAGCCCCAAATTGGTAAGTAAAACTGACTTATGAGTACAACTGAATCGAAAGTAATAATTATGTCCTACATGCATTGTCAGGTCTGACAGGTTTCCCCCGCAGTGTACATAAGATATGTAAGATACAGTTAAATGCAAGAAGAATACACAAGATACAGATCTGTGCTTGTACTATACATAAGATACAGGTATGTTCCTATACTGTACACAAGATACAGGTCTGGTTCTGTATTGACACAAGATACAGTTATGTGCCTGTAATTCACACAAAATACAGTTACGTGCATGTACTATACACAAGATACAGATCTGTGCTTGTACTATACATAAGATACAGATATGTTCCTATACTGTACACAAGATACAAGTCTGTGCCTGTAGTTTACACAAGATACAGGTCTGTGCCTGTATTGACACAAGATACAGTTATGTGCCTGTAATTCACACAAAATACAGTTATGTGCATGTACTGTACACAAAATACAGTTATGTGCATGTACTGTACACAAAATACAGTTATGTGCATGTACTGTACACAAGATACAGTTATGTGCCAGTACTATACACAAGATACAGTTTTGTGCCTGTAATTTACACAAGATACAGTTATGTGCCTTTAATTTACATAAGATACAGTAATGTGCCTGTAATTTACACAAGATACAGTTATGTGCCTGTAATTCACACAAAGTACAGTTCTGTGCATGAACAGTACACAAATTACAGTTTTGTGCATATAATTCACACAAGATACAGTTTTGTGCATGTAATTTACACAAGATACAGTTATGTGCCTGTAATTTACACAAGATACAGTTATGTGCCTGTAATTCACATAAAATACAGTTATGTGCATGTACAGTACACAAAATACAGTTTTGTGCATGTAATTCACACAAGATACAGTTCTGTGCATGTAATTTGCATAAGACACAGTTATGTGCATGTACTGTACACAAGCCACAGTTATGTGCATGTACTGCACACAAGATACAGTTATGTGCCAGTACTGTACACAAGATACAGTTTTGTGCCTGTAATTTACACAAGATACAGTTATGTGCCTGTAATTTACACAAGATACAGTAATGTGCCTGTAATTTACAAAAGATACAATTATGTGCCTGTAATTCACACAAAATACAGTTCTGTACATGTACAGTACACAAAATACAGTTTTGTGCATGTAATTCACACAAGATACAGTTTTGTGCATGTAATTTACACAAGATACAGTTATGTGCCTGTAATTTACACAAGATACAGTTATGTGCCTGTAATTCACACAAAATACAGTTCTGTGCATGTACAGTACACAAAATACAGTTTTGTGCATGTAATTCACACAAGATACAGTTTTGTGCATGTAATTTACACAAGATACAGTTATGTGCCTTTAATTTACACAAGACACAGTTATTTGCATGTACTGTACACAAGATACAGTTATGTGCCTGCGCTGTACACAGGATACAGTTATGTGCATGTACTGTACACAAGATACAGTTATGTGCCTGTAATTCACACAAAATACAGTTCTGTGCATGTACAGTACACAAAATACAGTTTTGTGCATGTAATTCACACAAGATACAGTTTTGTGCATGTAATTTACACAAGATACAGTTATGTGCCTTTAATTTACACAAGACACAGTTATTTGCATGTACTGTACACAAGATACAGTTATGTGCCTGCGCTGTACACAGGATACAGTTATGTGCATGTACTGTACACAAAATACAGTTCTGTGCCAGTAATTTACACAAGATACAGTAATGTTCCTGCTTTTTAAACAAAGAAACAGTGTCATGCTTATAGTGTACACACAATACAGTTTTACAACTGATGAATATTATTTAAGTGTAAAAAATAGTGTGTTTTTAATATAAAACAAGAGCTGTCACAGAGACAGCACACTCAACTATTCTGCCGTTTTAAGTTTAAGGATTGCAAAGTTTTGGTGAAACGTGCATGGGATCACTGTTAAATTAGATTACATGCAAAACCTTAACCAGTAAAAACAGTAAGATGCAAAATTTGCATTGTATGCAAGATAGAGTAATCATACTTGATTCTATAAAATTTCAATGCAATACATGAAGTAGTTGTAGAGTTATTGATTTATGTGCTTACATGCCAAATCTTAACCAAAATTTATAAGTCGAATAAGAATGGGGGCAAAATTAATATTGTATGCAAAATAGAGTTACTTAACTTAATAAATTGAGAAGGTTGGATGGTTGGGAGCCCTTGTATAAAGTTTCAATGCATTTGATGTATTTTGGTGAGATATTGACCGTTGCAATTACAACCTTAACCAGAATTGTATAATAAAGGGCCTTAAAATGCAAATTAGAGTTATCTAACTTGGTTATATTAGTAAGTTGGATGGTTCAGTACCATTTTATAAAGTCTAAATAGTTTATTTAATTGTTGTGGAACAAATTGTAAAAAACCTTTGGTTTTAAACTTTTTAAATTTTAAATACAAAACTGACTCAAATAGCCTTATCTTCTTAGATCAATGGCACATAAAACAAAAGCAACGGTTACTTTGTAACTTTGTATAGTTGTCACCTTCTTTTCAGCCTGACAAAGCATCACATGACCTTTCAACATGACTGCTATTGTTTGCACCTCTCGTTGTATATGATACAGTACTGGTTTACCATATATACATGACAGCAGGAGTCAGAGCAGGTGCTCAATAATGGCACCAATGGGATGCCTTTCATCCAAACAAATTGCATTTTTTGGGAGTTAGAGTTAAGGTAAACCTTGTTCATGTTGCAGGATCAGAATATATCAACCAACAAAAAGATCCCTGGCATTTATTAACACATAAACGTTTCATAAGATGTTTACCATATTTTTCAAACCAAATGATATATCAACCTAATATGTTATGCAAGATGGACTTGTATTCACTGAATCTTCAAATGCATCAACTTTAACAAAATGCTGACAAGTAAGTCATGTCGCCTACGGTGTTACATCTATTACAGATGCATCAGTCTAAAATAGATGCATCACATCTTTAATGTAACTACGCTATTCTTAATAGGACAACTTCAATGAGTGGTTGTCTTTAAATCTATTTTTGATTATGCATTTAAACTCTCATTATTTACACCACAAAATCATTAAAGTGGTATTTTGTTTACAGAAATGTTTTTAATTATTTTTGCAAGTGCGGTGTATTTCTAAGTACAACTTGAAACTGATGTTCAAATAAACAATGAAAAGAAATGAAAGCACTCCTAAACAAATCACTTAACAGCTAAATGATGCTTTTTGGCAAAAGTACATCCTGTCCATGTGCCAAAGGCAGTTTTTATGGTTTTGATATTCATAACACTATCAACTGTAATAATTTATCCACAGATTTACAACTCAAGTTTCTATATTTAGGTAATGGCAAACGAAGAACAAAGTAATTGTTTAAGTTCTTCAATGGAAGTGATTATTTGCAGATCATAAAATATTTGTTAGCAAGTGAAAAATGGTGAAAAACAATAAATCTAAATTTAAGAGTGTGTTCTTCATTAGTTGAAAACCATAATTCATGTGTGCAATGAGCCTAGATGAACGAAAGACAATCACATGACGCTTAATCTCTTTGATGGCACGTTTCTGACAGATAATATACATGGGCAGATCTTCATCAGTACAAGGATTTACTAGCAAAGAGATAACTACTGACGAAAGTAAATACACATATTGGACAATAAAATCATCAACTTAAAGCTTGTTGTCAGTGACTAACTGTATAAATAGGCTTCTCATAATCTGGTGTTGATTTCAAAATGATGGCCCTATAGGCAGGGTGACATACTATTTAATGGTCACGCTGTGGTCTCTCCCTGGATTTTATTACAATAACAACATATCTTGTTCCCAAATGATATTCTGATGAAAAGGAAAAAAGGGTAAGCAGGTTAAGTTCAAACGCCAGACTACAAGAAACCACTGGACTCCAAGGTACGTCATTATTCTAATGTAATCTTTAAATTTCACATATTTTTGAAAAAATGTAAAAAAAATACAAGGTTCAAATATCTAAGATTGCATATATGTAATTCATTGCTGACAACATTTTGGATGTATCAAAATGCTTCAAAATTTACTCTACTTAAGTAGCAAAAACATCATTTTGGTAGAAAACCTATTGAATGAGAAATAATTAAAATTCAGTTATTAATTTCTAAAAATTTCAAAATAGAATGAACCAAAAGCAATACTTTCAACATGGCTTCTTCCTTTACCATGTGTAGCTAACAAATAAGAAACGTACAGGCAATATTTTCTATCTTTACTAAAAAGTATTTCATGACCAACATATCAGAATGCCCTGACTACAACATTCAAAAGAAGGATATACAAGGTTCCTTTTCTGTGGTATCCTTGGTATTAGTCTTTCATTCAAAAACAAAATAAGATTATATCTTAATTAGGGATGCAAACAAATATTCGAATATTCGATCAAACGTTTGGTATTCGAATGTCAAAATTGGTATTCGAATATTCGGAAAAAAGAGTAATGATACTAATACTGTTCATAAAGTTTGTTTGTTTTGTTTTTACAACGACTGGCCCCTAATGCCAGAGGTGTGAATGTGATGACAATACACTAAACATGCGTCATATGTCATTTAGGGACATATCGTCGGGTACTGTAAAAAGTCCCCCTACTTTTACAATAACTGACTAGGAATCAGCTTTAACACCAATGTTTTGTTTTGGCTGCAAATTAAGCTGTGCAACGTAGCTTAAATCGCCGTGATGATATGAATGCCATGTGCTACATTAACGTTGTTACATATATGTGCTTTAAATTGTTTTCCATGTTTCGATACAATGTTCGCGCTTTGAAATGTAAATGTATAGTATAGCGTTTTAGGATATATCAACTCTATTGATGAACACTGGATGAGTCAAATCCAGATGTGTTTTCGTTTTATTATTTCACCGTATAGTTCCCCGAGGTGGTTTGGGTTTTCCATAGATATATTAGTCAATTTAGAGGTCAATCTCAGAACGAGGCTGCTTGTCCTACAGAAAGACCATCCGTTGACGCAAAACGCTATTTGACTAAGAATCCAATTAATTTCACATTGTTTACACATATAAAGGCAACGGAATTGAAATTATTCGATTTTGTTGTTTGTCTGTTTATAATGTATTGTTTTTTTCTTCATGAAAATTGAGAATTTCAAAGGCTTATTTGGAGAAATCGGGGTCCACCGCTATGACAAATAGGGTCAAATTGCCCCGACTATTACTTAAACGTATGATAATAGTAGTTTACTACATCTTTCAAAATATGTATTTCGGTAATCGAATATTCGATGGAAAGAATAACTGAATATTCGATATATCAATTTTGCCATTCGTTTGCATCCCTAATCTTAATACATGTAAGAAACTTGACCTCCTAGTTACCACTCATTACCTTGGTGGTCGAGCCCGGGTGCTTGAGAAGGCCGTCATGCCAGGTCTTTGCTTTCTTGTGCTTCTGATGAGTGTACAGAACCTTCGATAGAAATAAAAACATGAGCTCAAAATAAAATTTATATTGGTTAGTTAGAAGTAAACAGACTCTTAGCTTTAAAAATCTGACACCAAAATAGGTGGAAAGTTAAGTTCAAAAGGTTCCTTCAAGGACACAGAAAATATAGGACATTAGACCATCCATGTCATTAATTGCTTACCAAAACTATTTTCTTAAAGCCTTTTCACAGCAAATTTGCATATCAAGAAGCAACAAATTACTAGTTTATGATTTATTTATTGTGTCTATAAATTTAAATAAAAATCAAAGCAATAACTTCTGAATTTAGGCAAAGCATTTTCCCTCATATGATATTGTCTTTTTATGATGACACAAAGCATTCAACAATTCTTACCACAAACATTTTCTCCATTAATCTTTCATGGAGAAGTCATTTTCATCATATCAGATTTTGGCTGATTTCCTGAAAATATGAAAAAGAAATAAGACTTGCCTCAGCAACACAAAATGTCAACAAATAAGAAAAAAAATAATGAAAAACACAGAAATCTGTTAATTTTTAAAATAATAAAGAAGTGCTTTATTTATTTTATTTTATAGAGTCTGATCACATGGCCTTAGCCTAGAAGCAATTTAACTTCATCATCTTAGTTTATCCCAGTAGATACATGTAAACAAGATTGCATGCCTGGTCCAAATTACATGAAACCTTACAGCAGGAGTAAGCGAAGCACACTATTTTGGTGTTGGTATAATGTGTAATATTTACATTTTTAAGCATTTTTGGACTTAAAAAAGAAATTATCTTTATGACAATCACATTAAATGAAATTTTAATTAATAAGTCAAGATTTAGTAAGAAAATTGGTGCTGGGGTGAATTTGACCTGTCTACAATGAAATTAGCCACATAAGCTGGTTATAATTAAAAAGACAGGTGACCATGCGACTTTCTCTTTCAAAATTTTGCTTTCAAAATACTTCATATTTTTTTAAATATCAAATTAATATCTCCTTCAATCATAGTTTAGATTTTTGACATTTAGATTTGACTGTTTCCTCTATTCATTATTTTACGTTTATTTATCTCTAATACAAGTATATGACTAGTTGCTTAAACTTGCCGCTGTGACGGGTCTCACTTCTGATCAAACTAGAATGTGGATTTGATTACATGACTTTAATAAACAAGCAAATTTGTTGAATTGATATCCCCCGCCTGATTAAGCAAAGTTCATGGATTGGAAATGAAAAGTAGGTGGAATATTCCTATATTAACATGTAATATGGCTGCAGAAAAATGGACCGTGATGAATATTGGATACAAGTTTGAGTTTGTTTGGAATTATTTGAAATAAAAGTTTTGTATATAGACTAACATTTGTAATAGTTTCTATGAATTTAAATGATTCCAAAGTGAAAGTTCAGTTTTGTCTGTAGTGATAACAGTAAGGAAAAATTGTCCATAAATATAACACTTTAATTGATTTGACCTAGTGACCTAGTTTTTGACCCCACTCCCGAAACCTTTGATTTGGCAGGGGATAATAACATACTTTGAACACCATACTTTGTTTGGAGTTTTCAATTGAATGAACATAATAACAATAATGACACACTGTTGTGCCAGCTATTTTCCCAGATAGAATTGGCAACGATTTGGTGACGCCAAACTATACTAGCACATAAATACAGTCCCGTTTGGACACAACACGACCTAACTGTTTAATATCTATTTTCAGACACGAAAGCCACTGCAGCAATGCAAGAGAACACAGATTGCCAGTATAGACAGATCAAACATTTGTTTGTGCTGCTTAACATGGCCTTCTACAAGGGTCCGATACTCTAAAGCTAAAACGAAACCAAGTGACAACAAAGTGTTAAGCAAAAGCTTATAAAATCTGTAAACAAATAAACAAGAGAATGGGGTTTGAAGGTCATCCGTACATATTGCGGAAAGATTCACAAGATGACAATTTGACCCCAGCTAAGACATTTCTGGTTGTCTTCATGGCAGTGATCAATGTGTTCATGTTCTTGGGAAACCTTCTCTCAATTGTGACGATATGTTCAACTCCGAAACTCCGGCGGCAGGTGTCCTATTGGTTTGTGATGAACCTCGCCATCATCGACTTCATAATCTCCATTACAGTCGTGCCATTAAACACAATCTGGGAATATTATGGCACCTGGCCATTCAGTAGAATTACATGTGAGTTCTTCACATTCGCAGACATTGCCTTCAGTACAATATCAGCATACTCCATAGTGCTAGTCTCATTAGATAAATACATCTTCATTACCTATTCGATACATTACTTTGAAAAAATGACCCGGAAAATTGCTGTGATACTTATTGTTGGTGTTTGGGTATTTGTGTTTATATTTTCAATAATATCCCTCCTAACGGAAGTGGGAACGGATGAAAACTTCAAGGACCACTTCCTCCTTACGGACAATGACTCGAGTACATGTATCTTTGTGATGACAGACATGTATGTGATACCATCAGCAATCATCAGCTTCTTCATTCCTTTCATCATTCTCTGTTTTACCAGTTCAAGAATAGTGTGCATAGCCAGTCGACATATCCGCAAAATACATTCCGTGCCTCAGACATTCACTATCAGTTCAGATACAGACTCTGATGGGGTAAAAATATTTCTGACCAAAACAAAACCACCAAATGTAGTATTGACTGCTATTTCACCTCTAGCACATCCCGAAGAACACGTACGTGCACAACCTGAACAAGAAGATGATGCTAACCACACCCACATTGATCATATCAGGATACAAACCCATGACTCTACAGATCTGAACGAAAAAGCTGGACATACAGAGACATCCTTTTATACATCCCTTGACCATGCTCAAAACACACCTGAGAAAGACGATGCAATCATGCAGAGTGACAATACAGAATACCATCAAAAACCTATCACTGAACTCGATACAATACAGGAAAGTTTTACAGATGAGAAGGACACCTTTGAAAAGGAGCTCAATGGTCTCTGTACATTAAGGAAAATAAGATCTCAATCATTTCCCAGATCTGATTCCCTGAAATCCTCAAGTTCACCAAAAGGACAAACCAATGTTAAACGATCAAATTCACTTAAAGTAAACAATCTCAGGAAGGCTGATAGTCTCAGATCTTTAGCCATTACCAAAAGTGAAAGCAGCCGAAGCGTCAGAGTAAATACCACAAAGAGATCTAGATATTGTAAACTGTTTGGAACTATTACAATTGTCATTGTCTGTTTCATTGTCATGTTTGCCCCATTTAACATTGCCATCACAATTGATGTGTGGTGCCACTGTGTCCATCCCTGGGTGTATGAGGACATACTAGCCGTTCTTTACTACATGCATTCCCTTGTCAATCCTTACATTTACATGGCAACTGACCGGAGATATAAAGCTGCACTGAGGGTCATGTGGACCAAATTTCACACAATTTTCTGGAATAAACAGAAATTATAAAAAAACATATCTTTCATATGATAAATTGTTCTCATCACTGTTAAAAAGTACTAATTCATTAATCAAAACTGTTTCAATAACATCATACAGTGTTATAAATTAGGATTGTTTTATGTAATTTATAAAATCAATTAAGTATATATATCACAACATGTAATGTTTTCTGAATTCATTAGAAAAAAATATGAAAATATTATGTTTAATGTTTTGTTATATTTGTTACAACTTTGTTAAAAATAAATATGGAAAAAAACTTGGCATGCTTTCTTTAGAACTTGGAGTGAGGTATCGTGTAATTGCTACTTTTCTATATCTTTTCAAAACTATGAGCTTTAATGGTCAGTTCAGGCAAAGTTTCTTTGATTTTGTAAGTTAAAACTTTAATTTGATTTGTGACACACGAAAAAGTATTTAACAGGAATTCTTGACCTTACACAACAAATTGTTGTACACTTCTTAATAAGATGGCTTTAACTGTACTAGTTTCATGCTTTGTAAATGAAATTGTAAAAATAATATACAGTGATTTTTTCTGACCATTTTTTGGCCAAAATCTGGCTCCATCATGTATGCTGAAACATTGTATTTTCCAAAATGTGACAAGAATTGGAGTAATCTTAAAGAAACAAACTTTTTAATTTCAATTTGTCTACAAAAGTTTGTAAAAGCATTGTTGATCGTTTTTAAGCAAAGTTGGAATTCAAAATTTTAGTAAAAAAAAAAGCATTTATCCCAATTAGAAAGGCCCATCACCTATTCCCAAAATGGTGAAAAAAACCACTGCTACATATCTAATTGATCAACTGAATAAATCAACGAACTAACAGAAGGAAATAGAGTTGATTGATGATTAGATAATTCTTAATAGAAAGTGTTTTAACTTTTTTTACTGAGCGTGTTGTAATTAAACACAAACTGTACAACGTAATATAAAAATTTAAACTGTTGCAAATCCTCATCATCAAGCAAAGAAATAAATGGTGCAATTTATCAACAGTTACAAAAATAAAAGGAGGGACTGGCGCTTTTGCAACAAACTGACAATATATTGCTTCTATTTCGTACAATAGAAGAAAAGTTTTGTTCTCTAAAATTCATCAAACTATCAATTCATTATCTAATTTTTAGATGGTAAAATGTAAATTTAATATTAGCCTTATTACAATTCCGTTCAGGTAAAGTTAAATTGTGCATGAAAATTGTATGTTTGTTTGATCATCTTTTCACATTATGACGAATAAAATTGGGGCCTTGTGGGGGCTCCGACTCGCGACCATCGAAACAATAGCATCACAATCTAGCGACTGAACTAACCTGCCTGCGAAATCTAACCCTCAAACTCTATACACCCCTTGCTCACGAGTCCTACAGGCCGATCCAGGCCTTCCTGCCTTGTACTTCTGACACTAGTAAAGTAAATCTGGGGGGATAAGTTTGCCTGGTGTTTGGCTTGAAACTAAAAAACAAGCCCGCAAGTTCAAATCAAATATGGGTTATGATGTCCTTTATATTCAGGTTTGTGAATTAATGTCACATGATAAACCAGCACTATTTCGATTTCAGACTGGCAGTTGTACATGTTACACATGTAGACTAGATTTCTTAACAAACATGGGTACCGGTAGTATAGTTTCATGTTGAAAGTTTTAAGTTTAAGAATGAAAAGTCAAAAATGGTATTGATGTCTGGATTTTTTATATTAAAGGATGCCGTAGGTGCACTTTCCGGCATAAAGTCGCATATTTCCTGGTCTTGAATGCCTACATTAACTAGAATCCAGAGTAGGTATACTCAACAAGCACATATTGGATTGGAAACTCCCTGAAGAAATAATTTTCATACCCCCTCAGAAAGTGTTGCAGAAAATTTCGCCAGTTTCTCGCATTGAAGACAAATGGTAATCTCTGTTAATTTCGGTCAGCTTTGCTGTAAATTAGCATGGTCTTGTAAGTCAAAACATTTGTATGTTCATGTAATTAGAAATTCATATATGACCTTTTTGGACTAATATAATTTGATATCAAGAATTAAGAAATGTTTGAATGATTAAAATCATTGATAAATAACTCTATTATTCTTCGTAAAGTCTTGTCCCATATCCGTGAAATTAGAACAAAACTAGAGATTGCTTTTTTGAAAAAGCGCTTGTCTCCCCTATTGTGTGCCGAGAAAAAATAAATGATGGACATGAAATTTCTAATTTTGAACTGGAGATGATCCAACAGTGAGGTTTGGTTTATTCACCTGTATTAAATAGTGAACATCTACTGCAACCTTGACCTCAAAATCAATAGGGGTCATCTACTAGTTATGACCAACGAGTGTACCAGTATGAAGTTCCTGGGTGCAAGCATTCTTTATTTATTGAGCAGAAACGAAGTGTGACATACAGCAGGAATATAACTTAGCACTCGCCCACTCGCCAATGGCAATCTTTTTCCGATCTGGGCGACTGAAAATCAAAAGAAATTTGCCCGAGTGACGAGTCCGATATTTTCGTAGGGGTCAGAATAATATGCTCCCTGTCGCCGAGAAAACCCTCTTGCAAAAGAGTACCTGGCGCCGGGAAATAGGATAATTGCGAGAGCCAATCACGCATCAGAAAAATCCAATATGGCCGCACCCATGTAGACTTATGAGGAAATTTATTGACGGCGTTACAAAGCTTGCAAGGCCTAATAACAAAAGCATTTTGAAGAATATGAAAAAATAAACGGCCAGTGCTTAAATACTTCCTTAAATGGTCGCCAATACCGATCAAAAAAAGTTCGCTCGAATGGCGAGTGGCGAACTACCGTCCATGGCCGTCCAATACCGATCATGGTTTGGTTTGTTTTTAGTACGTCTGCTGGTTTTGTAAAATATTACTGTGAATTGTATAAACTTGACAGTATTAAAACATGAAACAAGTGATACACACAAAAGGCCCCTTGCTATACCAAAAGGTGAAGAAACGCCTTTTGAAAACATTCAGGCAGAAAACATTTTGAGAACCTTAACAAAGCTGCCTATGCCTATTTGAATTGTTTTAAACCTGTCATTCCCTTGTAAAAAGCAATGGGTGAGTCAGTGATTTAAATTGGATGTAAATAAAATATGTAAAAGCTATGAGCCCAGCTGGCTAGTGGTCCAGAAAAGTTATATCCCTGTACAGACTGACCGACTGATCATAAAATCAATAGAGGTCATCTACTAGTCATGACCAACTTGCATACCAAGTATGAAGTTCCTGGGTGCAAGCGTTCTTTAGTCACTGAGCAGTAACTGTTTCTTCACCTCAAGGTCACGGCGACCCTGACCTTTGACAGGGATGATAACAGAGCCAAGTTGCCAATCCTGAAAATGTCTGCGTGGGGTTCAGGGGGCCGCTGAAGGTCCCGATGGGTCCAGGGCAAAGCCCTGGTGGGGGGACAAGGGGGGCGAAGCTTTCCGTATTTCAGGGATTCTAATACCCTTTTTTGCCTTAGAATAGTGTTCAAGGAGTACATCTTTCGGTTTGGTAGATATAATTATGTACAACACGATACATCCACAATCAGAACAATTATCAGGAATCTTAGCAGTGAAGTTTAACACCTTTGTCTTTAAACAAAGTTAAATTTACTTTTTTTACCTGAAGTCACAGGCATTAGACATGTACCTGACATTTTGGTTCAGTTGTCCACTTCCCATAAAACTCAACTGGCTATGATCAAATGCCTGTGTATGAACAGTCTACACTGTGGGATGTTTGATTTATAATAATGAACAACATATCGATTATCATGCTTGCAAATGTTTATTGTAAAAGTGTTAATTATTCAATTTTTATGTATCATAAAAAGAGTATTTATTCCATTTTCTGCACATTTGATGAGAATATAGTGTTATTAATTATTATATATATATTATTCCAAGTAATATCCAAACGGGACTTAAATGCTTTGGCAGCGTAGCCGTTGTGGACATGGTGGACTTTGACGTATTCTGGTCCCTAAGCCAGATTATTTCCCCTCATGGTGTTACATGAGTCCAGTAGAACACAAACTAGATTGTCCCACGGCAGTTCAAGTCTCTCAAACAGGCTTTCAAATTCTATGAAAATTGATTCAGAATCAGCCCTAGTGATTTTTAAGATTCAAATGTCTCAACACTATTTTTTTCTCTATAGCAGAAAAATAGCTGCAACAGTTTTCTCATTGTGTTTGTTGACTTGTCTTAGTTGAAACAAAACCGAGATCCATTAACTCCTCCACATGTTCATCATTGAAATGGCTAGCCACTCCGTAAGTCATCTTGTATGATGCTGTACACCTTTGAAGTTTTAATTCGCTGAGAGCTTTTGTATCTTTGGCAAGTGTGTTAAGTAAGACACACTACTGTGGTGCCAGGGAGCATGTTCAGCCATAAATCCAAGTATCATGGCCTCTGGATTGAATTGTCAGTCATTGACAGGAATAACTGGATGCACTGGCTGAGGTGTCTGTTCATCCCTGACTTTTGTAACCATCAACATAACTGGAAATACACTCACAACTATAGAATTTAAATCTCACTCAAACTGGGTCCTCAAGAAGTTTTGTTGAACTGTCTCAAATAGAAAATAAAATGACTGCCTCTACGTAATATGTATTACTACTACAAAATATTTATTCATTTTTTTGTTTAAATTTGAACCAAACCAATTTTCATTTGAACCTCCCATTATGGTCAACAGCCACTTCTTATTGAGAACAAAGCTTCAAACATTATGAGAATAATAAAGAAACGGTTTACAGCGTAAACTTCAATCGGCCAAATAAAATTTGTAAAATAAAAATCGATAGTTATGACACAATCCGAATCGGGATGTCCGAAATAATGCTACATGCGCAAAATTCATTATCAGTTTGATCACTTTCTATTTACTTAAAAAGAAACGTTTTGGGAATTTCTCTTAAAAATAAATGGCAAATATACCCTTAAAATCGACGAATCGATGTTTTTAGAAGTTGGTGGTGGTCGTTTTTTTCCAATTTTCCAATACCCGTTTATTCGTCTTCGTCGTCTGTCATATCCGGATACGACCATCCGGATACTGTCTTCTAGTCCCATCGGTAATTTCCGTAATCACCGGATGCTATCTTAACCAATCATATAGCTCGATTGCCAAGACGTAAATAGGTTCGTTAATTTCCGGCTTTACGCTTCCGGAAAACTCACCTTTCGTACCCATATTGTTCGAACTGAGCTCGATTCGCTCCCTGTACCCCTCCCCCCTAGAAAAAACTCAACGGATTTACATTAATCTCAAAATCGATCCGTGAGGCCTTAAATCCGGAATTCCGGATTAATCCGGAATTTTATCATCCCTGCCTTTGACCTACTGATCTCAAAATCAATAGGGTTCATCTGCTAGTCATGACCAACTAGCATACCAAGTATGAAGTTCCTGGGTGCAAGCGTTCTTAAGTTATTGAGTGGAAACCGTTTCTTCACCTCAAGGTCACAATGACCTTGACCTTTGACCTACTGATCTCAAAATCAATAGGGTTCATCTATTGGTCATGACCAACTAGCATACCAGGTATGAAGTTCCTGGGTGCAGGCGTTCTTTAGTTATTGAGCGGAAGCCGTTTCTTCACCTCAAGGTCAAGGTTACCTTTGACCTACTGATCTCAAAATCAATAGGAGTCATCTACTAGTCATGACCAACTAGCACATCAAGTTTGAAGTTCCTGGGTACAAGTGTTCTTCAGTTATTGAGCAGAAACCATTTTCAAGCTAAAGGTCACCGCCAACATTTTACCTGAAGGTAACAGCGACCTTGACGGCGACCTTGACGTTTGACCAACTGATCTCAAAATCAAAAGGGTTCATCTACTTGTCATGACTAACTAGCATACCAAGTATGAAGTTCCTTAGACAGGGTGCAAGTGTTCTTTAGTTGTTGAGCGGAAACCGATTCTTCACCTCAAGGTCACGGTGACCTTGACCTTTGAATAACTGATCTCAAAATCAATACGATTTATCTACTAGTCATGACCAACTAGCATACCAAGTATGAAGTGCCTGGGTACAAGCGTTCTTCAGTTATTGAGCAGAAACCAATTTTAAGCTTAAAGTCCCTGCCAACATTTTACCTATAGGTAACAGGGACCTTGACCTTTGACCCTTTGATCTCAAAATCAATAGGGGTCATTAACTAGTCATGAACAAGTAGCATACCAAGTATCAAGTTCCTGGACCCAAAGGATCTTTAGTTATTGAGCGAAAACCATTTTTTCACCTCAAGTTTATCATGCCTTGACATTTGACCTACTGATCACAAAATCAATAGGGGTCATATACTAGTCATGACCAACCAGCATACCAAGTATGAAGTTCCTGGGTGTAAGCATTCTATAGTTATTGAGTGGAAACAAAGTGTGACATACAGATTGACTGACTGACTGACTGACTGACTGACTGACGGACAGGGCAAAAACAATATGTCTCCCCATGAATGGTGCATGGTGAATACAATATGTCTCCCCATGAATGGTGGAGACATAGTAATTGACCAACGTTCCTTAGCATGTTTTCAGCAAGTATCAAGAAATTTGGAGGAGCTAAGTTGTTATCAAGGCTATGATCTCAGATGAAATCTTGTTGCTCACTAGGGTTCAAGGTAATCTATATAGACAAAGAAGGAGTTTCCAATCCATAGTTTATTTTTCCATAAATATACTCAATCAAACTAATAGGCATCTTTCAAAATGACATTATTTTGATTATATTTGTTTACGAATTATCAGAGTTAACTTCTTTATTGAAGTCACGTGACCAGTGACTGATAACAATGCATCGATTGCGTGGCTTAATGATTTACAGCGATGCAGTAGCAAGTGAATGAATACATGTGTGCCCTCATGTAAATCATGTCTTTATTATTATTATACACCAATTTAAATCTGAAGAAATTACTTTCCATTTGATATAAAATGTGCCCATAAGAAAAAAAACAAGAGCTGGCGTAAGACTATGCGGCTTTGTCTTAAAAGTGAAAACAATGATGTAATATGTGCCAGTCAAAAGCAATAAAAAAATCAAATTAAAAAGTAAACAAGAACCCCAATGCTACAAAACCAGGTTTTTTAATGATTGGCAGAAGAGATTCAGTTTCAACTTCTTTCTTCTATTTTTGGTTTCAGAGACCTTGATCCATAGGGCCTCAAACACAATCCCATTGAAGTTCTCCATAAACTCTTCCTACAAATCAAGTTTGGTCACAGTATGTCAACCATAACTACAGTTATTTAGTACCAACCGGTAATTTATTTTAGTAACAGTGACCTTGACCCTAGAGGGCCAAAAGGCAATCCAATGAAAGGTCTCCATAAACTTGTCCTATATACCAAGTTTGGTCACACTATGTCAACCATCACATAAGTTATTCAGTACTAACCATTTTTCCATTGTAAGCAACAGTGACCTTGACCATAACTCTTTGGGCCCAAAACATAATCTCATGAAAGGTCTCTGGAAAAATCTTCATATATACTAAGTTTGGTTGCAATTTGTCGACCCTTTTATTTATTATTTATATATCAATATATTCAATACTAACCATTTTTCAATAAATGGTAACTTTGACCTTGACCTTGATCCTTGGGGCCTCAAACCCAATCCCATGAAAGATCACCATAAACTCTTCCTAAATACCAAGTCTGGTCTGTTTATGTCAAGCCAAGCTAAAATTATTCGATCCATAAGGTGACTTTGAAGCTGCTCTCCCACCAGCCTGCCCAAACAAGACGCAAGTCATTCTAATAAACAGTTTTCCCTTTGTGAAAACCTGGTTAAGAATATAAAAATGTGCCTGTCAAAAGTAAAAAAATTGAAAAAAAGGCAATCAAGGGTCATAATTGGTATTTAGGGTTAAAATGGAGTTATTTAACCTTCTTGGAAGATGGTCGTCAATGTAATAAGTCGATTGGATGAAGGGTTTAGAAGATTTTTTTATTAAAATCCCAACTTGCCCTAAAACTTTAACCTTAGTTCCTTAGTCAATCAGGGGCCATGATTTGTATAAAGAATAATATGGAGTTATCTAACCTCATTCTGTGATGGCCCTGAACAATTGTGTGAAGTATGAAGTGAATTGAATGAAGAATATTGGAGTTAAAAGTAAAAAACCCAACTTGCCCTTAACCTTTTAACCTGCCCTAAAAACTTTAGTTTTGTTCTCAGGGGTCAATCAGGGGTCATCTAACCTCATAAAGTAATGGCCCTGAGCAAACTGTGTGATATATTAAAGCTGCACTCTCACAGATATTTCGTTTTTACAACTTTTTTTTGTTTTGGAAAGAGCAAATTTCTGCGTAAATATCTGCAAACCAATACTAAAAGATCAGATCACAGATTTTCATGTTTCCGTTCAAAAATTAATGTTTTATGGCTTAAACTAATGGTTTAAGAAAAATGCATAAAATATCAATTTTTGAACTTAAATATAACAAGAGCTGTCACAGAGACAGCGCGCTCGACTATTCCACCGCTTTTCAGTGTAAGGATTGAAAAGTTTTGGCCAAACATGCATGGATCACTGTTAGATTAGATTTCAATGCAATTCATGATGTGCTGCGATAGTAACATAAATGTGGTTACATGCAAAATTTCAACCAGATTTTTTAAGTCTAATAATAAAGGGCAATTATTTGCAAAATACAGTTATATATTTTGGTTATTCAATTACGTTGAGTGGTTGAATATCATTCAATAGTCTCAATTCAATACATCGAGTAGTTGCTTAGAAATTAACCTTGTGTGCTTACACGCAAAACCTTAACCAGAATTCCTATGTCAAATAATAAAGGGCAATTATTTGCATTAAATGAAACTAGAGTTATCTTACATGGTTAATTAAGTAGGTTGGATGGTTGAGTACCATTGTATCAAGTCTCAATGCAATACCTCAAGTAGTTGCTGAGATATTAACCTATGTGACCTTGCATGCAAAACCTTAACCAAGGGGTGACACCTACGCCGACGCTTGGGTGAGTAGTATAGTTCTCCGTATTCTTCGAATAGTAGAGTTAAAAATCTGCTATCTAATTTTTGTCAGCAGTCTTATATGACTGGTTTCCATGGTTTTTCGCAGAAAATGGCTCGTTCCAAGACAAAAAATAAAAAAGTTTAATCTGTGAGAGTGCAGCTTTAAGTGAATTGAATGAAGGGTATTAGAGTTATAAGTAAAAATCTCAACTTGCTCTAAAAATTTATCTAGACACCGATGACGATGCTGGGGGGAGTAGGAAAGCCCTCATTATTTGAATAGTCAAGCTAAAAAGGCATGGAAACGAAAAGCCATTAAATGAAAATTGGCAATATTTGACCACCAGAGCAGGTTTAAAAAACAGGAGTGGTTTTACGAAAATCATCATAACTTTTTTATTCTTTACTGATATGATTGCAATTTTTAGACCGATATAAAGCTGGGAACAGTATCTTTCACATGATATAAATTATATTGTAACAAATATTGACAGAAGTGCAGCAAGGACATAAACAAAGTGCAAATATATTAACATTTTTAAAATGATCTTCATTTATCTTATACCAATATAACAAAAAACTTCAACTGTCTCCATGGTTTGCATGATCTCATCAGGAAACATGAAAGATAAAATAATTTAGCTTACATTTAAATAAATGTTGAATTTAAAGGTATCATTTTCATTATAAATCATTAACTCTTGGTCACCGCTATGCCGGAAAAAAACAACAACAAGAATTAGTATTTGCACATTTTTGTGTAAATTCGCACATTTTTGTGTAAATTCGCACATTTTTGTGTAAAAGCAGACAAGAATCAACTTAAATCAAACACAATCACTCAAAGCTGTGAACATAACTGATTATCCTACTCACAGCTTGAATTAAAACTGATAATAATATAAACTCATCAATTATCCTGTTTATTAGGTCTGAATTGAATACTAATCTTAATTATTTTATTGTAGTGGTTTAAAGTGTCTCAAAAGCTTGGTTTGCTTTAATTTTTACTTTCTTGGAATGATTATCGTTGAAATGTTCGCAGAATAATGATATCCACATACCCCTACACACAGGGTGTGAATAAACTGAAGATTCACAAAGTATTTACATTTTATTTCAGTCCTACAACTTAATATAAATATGACCACATCGATACAAGCAATGAATTGTATATATTAAGATACATGTTAAATTATCAAGTTATTCTATCCATCAAGAGCAATTCATGAATTGTTTGAAGGCGATTAATGTGATGATGCTGTAACGTTTATGAACAATATAGTATTACAAACTAGCTGTTTCAGCTCAGAAAGATTGTCAAATAATATACCGGTACAACTGTTTTCTTATTAACTGAAATATGCTGTCATATTGACTAAAAAATCATTATTGACCGAGGCAAGGCGTCACATGCTAAACTGTTTCCAGTCTTTATACAGACAGGTCAATATGGCTTTTTTTAAAACGATTTTCCAGCGTTATTATGATGTCATATAATAAACTGTTTTGGGTCTATAAATAGACCGGTCAATATTACGTTATATTTTGTCTAAGGAAAAATGCTCTTTGTCCAATTGGAAGGTTTATATATAGATCATGTAGTAATTGCCATTAGATTGTCACAGTAATTTCACTGTGTTCAGCAAGCACCTAGCAAGGTAGAAATCTGCCAGAAACATGTCTGACACAGATGGACCTGAAGTACAATTGAAAAATAATTAGAGTTTAGTTATGTCTGTGAGTTATGTATTGGTTGTAACTGAAGTAAACGTTCCCATTTTGCCTTTGAGTTATTTTGAAATCTGTACATTGAAAATGTAAATGGTGAAACCCTTATAGCAGCAAGCGAAAGTTCTCTTGAAATTTTGATTGGTTTTACAAAATACATCCAGGAGGAGTTAAGGTACAGTATAGGTAGTGGTAAAATATGACTTTATTATCACAGGTATTGGTTACGATCTGATCCTAAGCATTACATCATATTAGCATATAATTTCTTCTGACACATGAAATACAATATAAGTTTCACCGCACCATGCTGGCAGAAATCATCCAAGGTCTACTTTGACAAGAAACTAGAGCTGTCACAGAGACAGCGTGCTCAACTTTTCCGCCGCTTTTCAGTGTAAGGATTGAAAAGTTTTGGCAAAACATGCATGGATCACTGTTAGATTAGATTTCAATGCAATACATGATGTGCTGAGAATTATTAACATAAATGTGGTTAAATTTTAACCAGAATTTCTAAGTCTAATAATAAAGGGCCATTTTTTGCAAAATACAGTCATCTAACTTGGTTATTCAAGTAGGTTGGGTGGTTGAATACCATTGTATAAAGTCTCAATGCAATACATCAAGTAGTTGCTGAGATATTATCCTATGTGTGCTAACATGCAAGACCTTAACCAGAATTTCAAAGTCGAATAATAAAGGGGCAAAAATTATATAATATGAAAGATAGAGTTATCTTACTTGATTAAATAAGAAGGTTAAATGGTTGGGAGCCTGTGTGTAAAGTTTCAACGCAATACATGATGTATTTGCTGAGGTATTGACTTAAAAATGGTAACATACAAAACCTTAACCAGAATTTCTATGTCGAATAAAAAAGGGGCCATTTTTTTAATTTTATGCAAACTAGAGTTATCTTACTTGGTTATTTAAGTAGCTTGGATGACTGAGTACCATTGTATAACGTCTCAATACAATACCTCAACTAGTTGCTGAGATATTAACCTATGTGTGCTTGCACGCAAAACCTTAACCAGAATTTCTAAGTTGAATAATAAAGAGCAATTATTTGCATTAAATGCAAACTAGAGTTATTTAACTTTGTAAATTAAGTAGGTTGGATGGTTGAGTACCATTGTATGATGTCTCAATGCAATACCTCAGGTAGTTGCTTAGATATTAACCTATGTGTGCTTGCATGCAAAACATTAACCAAGGTGTGACGCCGACGACAACGCTTAGGTGAGTAGTATAGCTCTCCATATACTTCGAATAGTTGAGCTAATAAAATGCATATTATTTTAGATAGACATTTAATTTCAAACTAAAATACCAAACAACTGTCATTGCCGCAAAATATAAGCATTTCTGAAAGAAATTTAATTTTAAAGAATCCTACCATAGTATAGTTTGAATGGTGCACTTTGATGTCTAACGTAACATGAAACAAAAGCGCTCACTTTTAACAAAGTGAAATGAAAATTGTGCACCAAATACGTCAACGTGTTGAATGCATATTTTATGGTGTCATATCTGTACTGACATCATTACCTGATGTTTGAATTTAAAGTGACATACAAGAGCTGTCACAGTATGTGACGAATGCCCCCGAATGTGACATTGACCTACGAACAAGGTCAGTACATGAAAAGTTGATCTTGCCTTTACGTGTCAAATACATATGGCAAGTTATTTTAAATTGCCTCTGAACATAAAAAAATACCACCCATACTTGACAAACTACACTGTTATGTCCTTATATTCAGAATTCCATTGTGAATAAACACTTAGTGTATCTTTCACCTTAGAGGTAGGGACATGGGTCTTGCACACAACACGTCATCTTCGTATGTGGAACTGAACACATGTAGCAAGTGATTTTAAAATCTGTCCATACAAGGGAAAGTAACAGCCCTGACACGACAACCTGAACTCTATGTCCTTATATGCAGCACTCCATTGTGAATAAACACTAAGTGTATTCTTGACCTTTGAGGTAGGGACACGGGTCTTGCACGCGACACGTTGTCTTGGTATGTGGAACACATGTGGCAAGTTATTTTAAAATCTGTCCATACAAGAGAAAGTTACAGCCCGGACACGGCAACCTATAATCTATATCCTTATATGCAGCACTCCATTGTAAATAAACACTAAGTGTGACCTTGACCTTTGAGGTAGTGACACAGGTCTTGCACGCGACACGTCGTCTTGGTATGTGGAACACATTTGGCAAGTTATTTTAAAATCTGTCCATACAAGGGAAAGTAACAGCCCGGACACGACAACCTATACTCTATGACCTTATATGCAGCACTACTTTGTGAATAAACACTAAGTGTGACCTTGACCTTTGAGGTAGGGACACAGGTCTTGCACGCGACATGTCAGCTTGGTATGTGGAACACATTTGGCAAGTTATTTTAAAATCTGTCCATACAAGGGAAAGTTACAGCCCGGACATGACAACCTATACTCTATGTCTTTATATGCAGCACTCCATTGTGAATAAACACTAAGTGTGACCTTGACCTTTGAGGTAGGGACACGGGTCTTGCACGCGACACGTCGTCTTGGTATGTGGAACACATGTGGCAAGTTATTTTAAAATCTGTCCATACAAGAGAAAGTTACAGCCCGGACATGACAACCTATACTCTATGTCCTTATATGCAGCACTCCATTGTGAATAAACACTAAGTGTGACCTTGACCTTTGAGGTAGGGACACGAGTCTTGCACGCCACACGTGGTCTTGGTATGTGGAACACATGTGGCAAGTTATTTTAAAATCTGTCCATACAAGGGAAAGTTATAGAGCCGGACGGACAGACGGACGGTGCGATTTTAATATGCCCACCTTCGGGGCATAAAAAAACACCTGTAGGTAGTGAGTGCGTTCAGCTTAATTCATGGATACAATGTTCAGAGCAGAACAACATTGTGTTATTGAACATTATGCTACAACAGGAATGACAAAATCAGCAACCCTGAAGTTTATGGAGGGTGGTTTGGCAAAATATTCCAGAAGTATTGTGGCTATATAGCACAAGCGTTTCAAACATGGTGAAATCATCAGCAGATATGCCCAAAACAGGCCAGTCATCTAGGACTGAACGTCACATAGCATGGATATGCTGTCAAAGAAAAACATTCAATGTTGTGTATAAACAGAAGGTTGTTTACGATTGTATTTTGTTTTAAACAAATTTAAATCTAATTGAATATATCAAATAAATAATATATTTTTAACATAATTATATAATTAATAATTTAAACAAGGAATGGAACATAACTACTAGCATGAAAAAGATTCCTATGATTTTACATTAATTTGTTTCTTTTCAAATAATACGCAGGGACTTCTTGAACGCCTAGAAAGAAGGGACATCAGGCTTATATCTATGATAACATACATCACCAGGGCAAACGTGCCCTTCACACAGACCCATCGATACATTGACGACTATTAAATTCCTCAATTGCACCTCGATAGACTTTACTGTTTTTCCATGCCTTAAAAGGATTTACCTGGACAACAATTCGCTGATATACAGTTGCTGCCAGGGCTCGAATTTAAGCTCGCATACTCGCTAAATGCGAGTCAGTTTTGCCGATAGCAACCTCATAAAAAATCTACTGAATCTGGGACGATATCATGAACATTCTCACATCTCAGATGTTTTTACAATCTGTCAATGAAGGGATGTGCACAGTCCAGAGGGTAGCCACAATAATGCGCGTTTAGGGAACTTTTTTAACATTTGGATATATTTGGACTGATCCATACCAATGTAAAATATATTCTTCAACTGTAACTCAACAATACTTAATATTTCACTGTTTAATAAAAACACAAAAGTTATACATTAATTATTTTAGCCAATACTTTTACATATTACACTTAAGTGTTTAATTAATGAAGCACAAATAATTAGTTTTATTTAGATCGACTTCTGTCAATAAAGCATCGCCATTTTGAAACCATCTAGCAGATGCCCGTTACCTTTCTGCTCAATATACTTAGCGCTGGGAACTGGCTAGGAAAACAAAAATGGGGTATGGACGCATAGTCGCCAAATCAAAAATCGTCAAAGACTCTGAAGCGGCTGTTTATATGGACTTATATAATGCAGAGGGAATACGCAGGACAACATATTTTGCCTTAAAGGTTTGATTCCTGTCTCTTTGTTATTGGTCCAATCTCATATAAGATAACTGGATATTTTATCAGCAGTCTAATATCTGGGGGTAAGAATACAGGGAGAGGAAACCAAGCTATACAGCATAAGTCAGTCTGAATATGCTGTCGTCGGTTGATTTTATCACTGATAACAATGATTCGATCGATATCAGCGCGAGCTTCAAGATTTACAGCGATGCGGTATGGAGTGAAATATGTACATGCCTTCACAAAAATGGTCATTACTAAAGTATCAAACTGAAGATTTTTACAATTTATACACCGATAGAAAGCTGAATAAATTACCTTTCCTTTCATGTAAATGCGCTAATAACACAAAAATGCTTGGCGTTAAAACGGCGAGTTAAAAAGAGGCGTTATATGAAAGTCGGCAATATTTGACCACCTGTGCAGGTTTAAAAACCAAGAGAGGTCTAACGAAAATTATCATTTATTTAATTATAAACATGAGATTTTAACAATTTATACATCGATATAAAACTGAATAAATTACCTTTCATTTAACATAAAATGCACTAAGGAAAAAAGATGTGTGGGGTTGAAAAGGCCAGTTAAAAGATTCGTTCAATGAAAATCGGCAATATTTGACCGCCAGAACAGGTTTAAAAAAGAGGAAAGGTGTAATAAAAATAGTCATTTATTTAAAACTGAATATGAGAATTTGACAATTTATTTACCAATATAAACCTGAAAACATTATCTTTCATTTGACATGAAATGCACCAATAAAAAAAAATGGCGTTGAACCGGCGAGTTAAAAAAGAGACGTTAAATGAAAGTCGGCAATATTTGACCGCCAGTGCAGGTTTAAAAGCAGGAGATGACTAACGAAAATCATCATTTATTTAATTTTAAACATGAGAGTTTTACAATTAATATACCAATATCAAGCTTATTAAATTACCTTTCATTTGTTATAAAATGTCCGAAAGAAATATGTTTGGGGATGAAACGAAATTTAAAATAAATCCATGTGTACTACCCCTAAATGAACTGGGAAACATGCCTGAAACCATTAAAAGTTGTTGTTAAGTATGAAACAGTACGTAAACGTGTCTTTTAAAGTGTGATGTGAGAATATCTTAACACGATAAATGTTTGTAACACCTTAAGAAGTAATTAAGGTGTTTATTAAAAGTTGTTAAGAGCCATGCAAGAAAAACACAAAGGGTAATTAGTATTCCAATCTTTTTTTTAAAAAGTCGGCACAAATCGGCTTCATGGCAATTAAACATTATAATATTACTCAAATTATAATAAATTAAACGTAGACAAACAAATACCATCTTTCGATCACTTTGACAAAATTCAAACATTTTCATTTGTGAGAATGGCATATTATAAAGAGGACTACGTTATTTATGACTTGGATTTAGAAACTATACTTGGTGGGTTTACTAAGAGTGCATATAACTTTTTAGAAAGTGATTTTGAGGAAAATTCTGCAACTATTTTTAAATCAATTAACCTCCGAAAACCTTGAGACCGTGACAAAAGTAATTCGCGGAAACAATATGTATGTGATGAAAGTTATGCTTCGGTGTCAGGAATACGTGGGCAGCGTTCAAGACATGGAAAGGAAAACGGCAAAGGTGGGAATGTTTTAATGTTTTATTGGAAATGTCATACAAAAGTGATTCACATGTACATGCAATAACTAGCAACAGCAAATCGGTACTTACAACACTTATATACACACATTTTTGATTGTTTAGTATTTCATTGCAGTTTCATTACAAGAATGCGCATATTCCATACATGACTCTCCCTCGTACAACACATGCATAATGTCTAGTTCAGTACAGTCGAATCTTTTTCAGTGTCAAATATAATTTACCTGTATAATTTACATTCTTGCTGATATGTTACAAGCAGAATAATTTTGTAAACGTAGTACTGAAGTTTCAGAGATTTTAAATTCTATTTCAATGGTTTCTAACATTTACAATACAAACAGTAGATGAAGAACAACACCGTTCATATTAAATATGACACAGCCAATAAACAATGTTGGAGTAAGATAATTTATTATTGGTCATAAGTACAACACAAATGCATAGTCAAGGCATCATTCTCATTAATTACCTATTGGTACTAGTTGTATATACTCATCGACATGATATATGAAAACATGTATATTTTGCATTTTATTTGCTATTGTGTCTGATTTTCTATTTTTCCCAATTTGTTTTCTGGAGGTGAATAGAGATTTATCAGTGAAATGAAAATGTTTTTCATAATTAAACATTTTAATATATTCATTTTAAGCAAATGTGAGTTGATAATCAATGGAGTTCATGAAATGCAGAAGGACCATCTTCTTCAGTTATGAATGAGCCAAACAAGGAATCTGCCAGGAACACGTCAGACGCATTTGGACCTGAAAGCACAATTTAAATGTGAAACATGAGCTTTTTTTAACATAAATATCATAACCTGCATTCTGATATTTGTCAGCAGTCTTATATCACTGGTTTCCATGCATTCTCGCATAAATTGGTTCATTCCAAGACCAAAAAAGTTGTAAAAACGTTCAATAGTAAATGCTGCAACAACAAAAAAGTAAAAAATTATACGCCAAGGAAAAAATAAATATTATTATAGGTGAAATATAGCACTATTATCATTGATTCTGCATTTTGATCTGTCTTTAAGGATTATATCATTAATTCTATTAACTCACTGTCACTTTTTATTCAGCTTGACATATGGAATAAGATATTTATCGCAGCACCCACATACATACCCTCATCCAAATCCAAATTATGATAAGAAAAAAACATGCTAACTTTAAACCATAAATTTAACAAAATTTTTACTTGTAATTTTATTAAAAAGTCCCCCAGTACAACCATCAATATGTTAGGTACCAAATTATGCCAAAATAAATATAAAAATACATTTTGAAAGGCAATTCAATCCCCCCAGATTGATGCAGATTGATGTAGAATTTATTCAGTAAAAACACATTTTCCGAAAAATGAACAATTTTTAATACATAACTGTCGAATAATTTTAAAATCAATTTTTTTTTAAAGTGTACAACTACATTAAGCTATGCTATACCAACACCATTACATTAACGAATTGTCAAAATTTATTTTAGTATGTGTAGAGTAACGAACAAAACCTATCACTAAAACGGCAAATTTCGCCATTTTGTTCGGATATCACCCATCCGAATGTGAAGAGCTGTCCCATTGTCTTATAAAAAATGGTATAAATAACGAATAAAAACTAAAACTACATGAAAGCAATAAACACAAACACTTACGGTTGATCAATGCGATGGTATTTTAACACTCAATGCTTTCTCGAGAGCGTAGTCATCAAAATTATAAAGATATGTTTCGGTCACGTTCACGAATCGTCAATAAATGCGCAATGCGCATGTGCGCGACAACATATTCAAGCATAACGGCTCATTTCCAGTCATTGTATTATTGGTCCCAGTTAATATCTATGGTTTTCAGACACTTACACAAAATCTGGTTCATACCCACACAAAAAATAAGTTGTCAAAACGGTTCATCTGTACAATTTGTAAGAGGTATGCCCACTACACATTTTTTTATCTGAACCTTCCCGGAGGCACAAAAGTTCTACTCTCAACACTAGTTAGGGCAGACCAACATTAGTGAAAACGCACATACGTTTACTAAGTAAATCTTTGACAGTGAAAAACAACTCTGCACTTTCGGATAATACTTCGGACATGACCGGTCTATCAAGGATGATTGTGTGAACATTGAAAATGATCGAAACAGGATTTTATTTACACGAGGTCATGCATGTACATGACGAGATACATACAGAGCCCAAGAGTACAATTGTCTTTTTGAAAACGCCGCCTTCGGAAGCTAAGCAGACGCCATTTTTATGACGGAGCAGTCAACAATTTTCATATGCACCCACATTTCGCCTCACCACTTGATGGATTTTCGCCCCTACACATGGGGCGGATTTTCGCATTGTCGCCCTTTCGCCGCAAAATTGCAAACTATACTAAAATTAGCAGAAATCAACCAAAGAATCTATGTTAGAAAATGTTTTGCTTTTTTTTCGAACTGATTCAATGACTTTTTACATTTGATATTTTTAGGTTGTTGTTCAGTGTTGTTCTTCACCAAAATTTCTTCTTTTTTTAAGTTGGTCCGACGCGTCTTCTTTCATTTAAACCTGGGGAGTAGGGTTATTGGTCCCAGTTTGCACGTATTTTTAAATATAGTATTTCCTTTCCGAACATTTATGTAAAAGTCGGTGTCTATTGAAGGTAAAAAATATGCGATTCGGTTTGAAGGCCCCTCCAACTATACATGTTTCATATCAATTGCTCGTACTGCAATCTACCGTTCCTTATAATATCACGGACTAACCAAGAAAGGGTAGAAGATTGCACTTCAGACTTTTATTAAAATTTTGATAATCCGAAGCTGGTTCTAATATTAACATAACATTTTATATAGATGTATATTTTGTTTAAATGAGTTTTGTTTATTTGAGTTGTGTTTTCCACCTTTAAATGCTGCATAAAGGTAAGTACGAATAAACGACAACTACGAATATAACTATGCTGATGAATGCGTTAAATTACGTTATACGCCCGACGATCGTTCAGTTTTATGAATTGTCCATGTTTTAAAAGCAAAGAAAATTATTGATGAATTATGGACAACCTTTCCAAGTGGACGGAAACATGGTAGCTGAAATTAAATTCTGGTCATTAAGTTAATGCATATAGGTCAGAGCCTCGGACAATTAAAACACAAGAATTTAATTAAATCATGTATATATTGAACAAATAGACACTCCGGAAAAGAATATTGGAGTTATCTTTGATAGCAAGATGCTGTTTGATACTCATATATCAAACATTGTGAAAAAAAATCAAATAAAGACGTTGGGATAAATAAAAGAACGTTTGAATATCTTGATAAGGACATGTTGCTGGTACAATATAAACCCTTAATAACACCAATACCAGAATACGCAACAGTAGTTTGGCCACCATAGCCCAGGAGAGACAATGTACATGTAGCTATAGAACAAATGCAAAGAAGATATTACATAATGTTTTGTGATAAAGCACACCTTTCGTATACGGACCGTGCGCGCCGAGCACTCGATTTTTCTACCCTCATCTATAGACGAGAGCGTAGAGATGTTAAACATTTATTCATGAATAAGTTTGACGAAGTATGTTTACAGATTATTCAGCTCAGTTCTACTAGTAGTACAATATGGGTCAGAAATCTCTCAACCGAATGGAAATGCTCATAGTCAGTTTTGTGCCAAGGAGAATCAACAACTGGAACAATTTAATAGAATATTGTGTAAATGGTTTTACAGGTAAGTTGAAAGTAAACCGACACACCACATACTGTCTCCATGCACCGTCCCAACTCTCCCGCCGTCACTGCCACAGGACATACCGTCACCATGCACCGTCCCAACACTCTCGCTGTCACCAACACAGTACATACTCGTCACCATGCACCGCCCAAACTCTCTCGCTGTCACCGACACACCACATGTATACTGTCACCATGCACCGCCCCAACTATCTCGCTGTCACCGACACAGTACATACCGTCACCATGCACCGCCCCAACAGTCTCATCGTCACCGACACAGCACATACTGTCACCATCCACCGCCCCAACCCTCTCGCCGTCACCGACACACCACATACTATCTCCATGCACCGTCCAAACTCTCTCGCCGTAACTGATACAGGACATACCGTCACCATGCACCGTCCCCACTCTCTCGCCGTCACTGACACAGGACATACCGTCACCATGCACCGTCCCAACTCTCTCGCCGTCACCGACACACCACATACTATCTCCATGCACCGTCCAAACTCTCTCGCCGTAACTGATACAGGACATACCGTCACCATGCACCGTCCCCACTCTCTCGCCGTCACTGACACAGGACATACCGTCACCATGCACCGCCCCAACCCTCTCGCCGTCACCGACACACCACATACTATCTCCACGCACCGTCCAAACTCTCTCGCCGTAACTGATACAGGACATACCGTCACCATGCACCGTCCCCACTCTCTCGCCGTCACTGACACAGGACATACCGTCACCATGCACCGTCCCAACTCTCTCGCCGTCACTGACACAGGACATACCGTCACCATGCACCGTCCCAACTCTCTCGCCGTCACTGACACAGGACATACCGTCACCATGCACCGTCCCAACTCTCTCGCTGTCACCGAAACACCACATACTGTCACCATGCACCGTCCAAACTCTCACCCTGTCACCGACACAGTACATACTGTCACCATGCACCGCCCCAACCCTCTCGCCGTCACCGATACACCACATAATGTCACCATGCACCATCCCAACTCTCTCGCTGTCACCGACACAGAACATACTGTCACCATGCACCGTCCCAACTCTCTCGCTGTCACCGACACAGTACATACTGTCACCATGCACCGCCCCAACCCTCTCGCCGTCACCGACACACCACATACTGTCTCCATGCACCGTTCCAACTCTCTCGACGTCACTGACACAGGACATACCGCCACCATGCACCGTCCCAACTCTCTCGCTGTCACTAACACACCACATACTGTCACAATGCACCGTCCAAACTCTCTCACCGTCACTGACACAGTACATACCGTCACCATGCACCAGCCCAGCAGTCTCACCGTCACTGAAACAGTACATACCGTCATCATGCACCGCCCAACTCTCTCGCCATCACCGACACAGCACATACTGTCACCATGCACCGCCCCAACTCTCTCGCCGTCACCGATACAGTACATACCGTCATCATGCACCACCCCAACTCTCTCGCGATCACCGACACAGCACATACTGTCACCATGCACCGCCCCAACTCTCTCGCCGTCACCGATACAGCACATACCGTTAACATGCACCGTCCCAACTCACTCGCCGTCACTCAGTCAATCACATAGCACATACAGTCACCATGCATCGCCCAAACTCTCTCGCCGTCACTTCGTCACCGACACAGCATATACTGTCACCATGCATCGCCCCAACTCTCTCGCCGTCACTCCGTCACTGACACAGCACAAACCGTCACCATGCACCGTCCCAACTCTTTCCCCGTCACTGACACAGCACATACCGTCACCATGCACCGTCCCAACTCTCTCACCGATACTGACACAGTACATACTGTCACCATGCACCGCTCAAACAGTCTCACCGTCATTAACACAATACATACCGTCACCATGCACCGTCCAAGGAGTCTCACCGTCACTGACACAGTACATACTGTCACCATGCACCGTCCCAACGCTCTCGCCGTCACCGACACAGCACATACCGTCATCATGCACCGCCCGAACTCTCTCGCCGTCACTCCGTCACTGACACAGTACAAACTGTCACCATGCACCGCCCCAACAGTCTTACCGTCACCGACACAGTACATAGTGTCTCCATGCACCGCCCCAACTCTCTCGCCGTCACCGACACAGCACATACAGTCTCCATGCACCGCCCAAACTCTCTCGCCGTCACTCCGTAACTGACACAGTACATACTGTTACCATGCACCAGCCCGGCAGTCTCACCGTCACTGACACAGCACATACTGTCACCATGCACCGCCCCAACAGTTTCACCGTCACCGACACACCACATACTGTCACCATGCACCGCCCAAACTATCTCGCCGTCACCGACACAGCACATACAGTCTCCATGCACCGCCATAACTCTCTCGCCGTCACTCCGTAACTGACACAGTATATACTGTCACCATGCACCAGCCCGGCAGTCTCATCGTCACTGCCACAATACATACCGTCACCATGCACCGTCCCAACAGTCTCACCGTCACTTACACAGTACATACCGTCACCATGCACCGCCCAAACAGTCTCACCGTCACTGACACAGTACACACCGTCACCATGCACCGCCCAAACAGTCTCACCGTCACTGACACAGTACATACCGTCACCATGCACCGCCCAAGCAGTCTAACCGTCACTGACACAGTACATACTGTCACCATGCACCGCCCAAACAGTCTCACCGTCACTGACACAGTACATACCGTCACCATGCACCGCCCAAGCAGTTTCACCGTCACTGACACAGTACATACCGTCACCATGCACCGCCCAAACAGTCTCACCGTCACTGACACAGTACATACCGTCACCATGCACCGCCGAAGCAGTCTAACCGTCACTGACACAGTACATACCGTCACCATGCACCGCCCGAACAGTCTCACCGTCACTGACACAGTACATACCGTCACCATGCACCGCCCAAGCAGTCTCACCGTCACTGACACAGTACATACCGTCACCATGAACCGTCCCAACTCTCTCGCCGTCACTGACACAGGACATACCGTCACCATGCACCGTCCCAACTCTCTCGCCGTCACTGACACAGGACATACCGTCACCATGCACCGTCCCAACTCTCTCGCTGTCACCGAAACACCACATACTGTCACCATGCACCGTCCAAACTCTCACCCTGTCACCGACACAGTACATACTGTCACCATGCACCGCCCCAACCCTCTCGCCGTCACCGATACACCACATAATGTCACCATGCACCATCCCAACTCTCTCGCTGTCACCGACACAGTACATACTGTCACCATGCACCGTCCCAACTCTCTCGCTGTCACCGACACAGTACATACTGTCACCATGCACCGCCCCAACCCTCTCGCCGTCACCGACACACCACATACTGTCTCCATGCACCGTTCCAACTCTCTCGACGTCACTGACACAGGACATACCGCCACCATGCACCGTCCCAACTCTCTCGCTGTCACTAACACACCACATACTGTCACAATGCACCGTCCAAACTCTCTCACCGTCACTGACACAGTACATACCGTCACCATGCACCAGCCCGGCAGTCTCACCGTCACTGAAACAGTACATACCGTCATCATGCACCGCCCAACTCTCTCGCCATCACCGACACAGCACATACTGTCACCATGCACCGCCCCAACTCTCTCGCCGTCACCGATACAGTACATACCGTCATCATGCACCACCCCAACTCTCTCGCGATCACCGACACAGCACATACTGTCACCATGCACCGCCCCAACTCTCTCGCCGTCACCGATACAGCACATACCGTTAACATGCACCGTCCCAACTCACTCGCCGTCACTCAGTCAATCACATAGCACATACAGTCACCATGCATCGCCCAAACTCTCTCGCCGTCACTTCGTCACCGACACAGCATATACTGTCACCATGCATCGCCCCAACTCTCTCGCCGTCACTCCGTCACTGACACAGCACAAACCGTCACCATGCACCGTCCCAACTCTCTCCCCGTCACTGACACAGCATATACCGTCACCATGCACCGTCCCAACTCTCTCACCGATACTGACACAGTACATACTGTCACCATCCACCGCTCAAACAGTCTCACCGTCATTAACACAATACATACCGTCACCATGCACCGTCCAAAGAGTCTCACCGTCACTGACACAGTACATACTGTCACCATGCACCGTCCCAACGCTCTCGCCGTCACCGACACAGCACATACCGTCATCATGCACCGCCCGAACTCTCTCGCCGTCACTCCGTCACTGACACAGTACAAACTGTCACCATGCACCGCCCCAACAGTCTTACCGTCACCGACACAGTACATAGTGTCTCCATGCACCGCCCCAACTCTCTCGCCGTCACCGACACAGCACATACAGTCTCCATGAACCGCCCAAACTCTCTCGCCGTCACTCCGTAACTGACACAGTACATACTGTTACCATGCACCAGCCCGGCAGTCTCACCGTCACTGACACAGTACATACTGTCACCATGCACCGCCCCAACAGTTTCACCGTCACCGACACACCACAAACTGTCACCATGCACCGCCCAAACTATCTCGCCTTCACCGACACAGCACATACAGTCTTCATGCACCGCCATAACTCTCTCGCCGTCACTCCGTAACTGACACAGTATATACTGTCACCATGCACCAGCCCGGCAGTCTCACCGTCACTGCCACAATACATACCGTCACCATGCACCGTCCCAACAGTCTCACCGTCACTTACACAGTACATACCGTCACCATGCACCGCCCAAACAGTCTCACCGTCACTGACACAGTACACACCGTCACCATGCACCGCCCAAACAGTCTCACCGTCACTGACACAGTACATACCGTCACCATGCACCGCCCAAACAGTCTCACCGTCACTGACACAGTACATACCGTCACCATGCACCGCCCAAGTAGTTTCACCGTCACTGACACAGTACATACCGTCACCATGCACCGCCCAAACAGTCTCACCGTCACTGACACAGTACATACCGTCACCATGCACGGCCCAAGCAGTCTAACCGTCACTGACACAGTACATACCGTCACCATGCACCGCCCGAACAGTCTCACCGTCACTAACACAGTACATACCGTCACCATGCACCGCTCAAGCAGTCTCACCGTCACTGACACAGTACATACCGTCACCATGAACCGCCCAAACAGTCTCACCGTCACTGACACAGTACATACCGTCACCATGCACCGCCCAAGCTGTCTTACCGTCACTGAAACAGTACATACCGTCACCATGCATGGCCAAGCTGTCTCACCGTCACTGACACAGTACATACCGTCACCATGCACCGCCCAAGCTGTCTCACCGTCACTGACACAGTACATACCGTCACCATGCACCGCCCAAACAGTCTCACCGTCACTGACACAGTACATACCGTCACCATGCACCGCCCAAACAGTCTCACCGTCACTGACACAGTACATACCGTCACCATGCACCGCCCAAGCTGTCTTACCGTCACTGAAACAGTACATACCGTCACCATGCATGGCCAAGCTGTCTCACCGTCACTGACACAGTACATACCGTCACCATGCACCGCCCAAGCTGTCTCTACGTCACTGACACAGTACATACCGTCACCATGCACCGCCCAAACAGTCTCACCGTCACTGACACAGTACATACCGACACCATGCACCGCCCAAGCAGTCTCACCGTCACTGACACAGTACATACCGTCACCATGCACCGCCCAAGCAGTCTCACCGTCACTGACACAGTACATACCGTCACCATGCACCGCCAAAGCAGTCTAACCGTCACTAACACAGTACATACCGTCACCATGCACCGGCCAAGCAGTCTAACCCTCACCGACACAGTACATACAGTCACCATGCACCGCCCAAAGCAGTCTTACCGTCACCGACACAGTACATACCGTCACCATGCACCGCCCAAACAGTCTCACCGTCACCGACACAGTACATACAGTCACCATGCACCGCCCCAAGCAGTCTCACCGTCACCGACACAGTACATACCGTCACCATGCACCGCCCAAACAGTCTCACCGTCACCGACACAGTACATACCGTCATCATGCAACGCCCAAACAGTCTCACCGTCACCGACACAGTACATACCGTCACCATGCAACGCCCAAACAGTCTCACCGTCACCGACACAGTACATACCGTCACCATGCAACGCCCAAACAGTCTCACCGTCACCGACACAGTACATACCGTCACCATGCAACGCCCAAACAGTCTCACCGTCACCGTCACAGTACATACCGTCACCATGCACCGCCCAAGCAGTCTCACCGTCACTGACACAGTACATACCGTCACCATGCACCGCCCAAACAGTCTCACCGTCACTGTCACAGTACATACCGTCACCATGCACCGCCCAAACAGTCTCACCGTCACTGACACAGTACATACCGTCACCATGCACCGCCCAAACAGTCTCACCGTCACTGACACAGTACATACCGTCACCATGCACCGCCCAAACAGTCTCACCGTCACTGACACAGTACATACCGTCACCATGCACCGCCCAAGCTGTCTCACCGTCACTGACATACCGTCACCCTGTTTTGTCCCAACAATCTCACCGTCACTGACACAGTACATATCGTCACCATGCACCGTCCCTGCAGTCCCACCGTCACTGACACAGTACACACCGTCACCCTGTTCTGTCCCAACAATCTCACTGTCACTGACACAGTACATACCGTCACCATGCACCGTCCCTGCAGTCTCACCGTCACTGACACAGTACATACCGTCACCCTGTTCTGTCCCAACAATCTCACTGTCACTGACACAGTACATACCGTCACCATGCACCGTCCCTGCAGTCCCACCGTCACTGACACAGTACATACCGTCACCATGCTCCATCCCGGCAGTCTCACCGTCACTGACACAGTACATACCGTCCGCCCCGGCAGTCTCACTGTCACTGACACAGTACATACCGTCACCATGCACCGTCCCGGCAATCTCACCGTCACTGACACAGTACATACCGTCACCATACTCCGTCCCGGCAGTCTCACCGTCATTGACACAGTACATACCGTCACCATGCTCCGTCCCGGCAGTCTCACTGACACAGTACATACCGTCACCATGCTCCACCCAGGCAGTCTCACCGTCACTGACACAGTACATACCGTCACCATGCTCCATCCCGGCAGTCTCACCGTCACTGACACAGTACATACCGTCACCATGCTCCGTCCCGGCAGTCTCATTGTCACGAAATGTTAATAAACCCATTGACTATGCATTGAACAACTTCAGTGCGAATTGTTTTTTGTTATTTTTGTTGTTGTTTTTTTCAGATGACGTTAAGTTAGCGGTCTAGTGGCCTAGTGGCATTTTAATTAGCGGCCTTCTTGCCTTGCGGTGTGAAGTGAGTGGCCTAGCGGTATGGCGGCCTGTCGGCGTGAAGTAAGCGACCTGGCGGGATAGCAGCATGACTTTTGCGACCAGGCGGCCAAAACGGCCTAATATTGTTTTCTATATCTAAGCATTTTAATGCGATTGTCGAAATCAATAATAAATTAATTTTTTTCGTTGCTGGGCTGCTATAATTATATAGTTTTTGTTTTCAACTCGTTTTAAAGTGAAATTTATCATTTGCGGTTAAATAGCAGTTTGACTTTGTTTTTGATACTTTGCAACATGGGGATGACACGTTAGTAACATTTCGCTACAGTATGTCAATTAGTGCATAAAACATTGATTTATTTTTGTTTTCCAGAAAAATAATACAATAATGATATGAATGAGAAAACAATTTTAAGCCGCCAGGCCGCAAACTTCACGCCGTTAGTCCGCCAGGCCGCTAGGTTCATGTGTTCAGGTAGTTCTCAAGTAAAGTATGTAGAATTATGAATCACGCCAAGCTGGTCTTGCTGTTGTTTTTGTGTTTAATTGACTTGAGGTGTTCTTGCGATTTGGGTCCGATCAGTGTAGCTCACCGAAAATGCAAAGATACAAAAATGCGAAAACCTGTCATGGAATTCGAGGTTAGAAACAAGAAATATCAATGCGGCGGCTTTCGCCAATGGGTTGGCGCCTCGATCTTTGCCTCCTACTTGTTTCGCCGCCAAACTAAAAGGCGAAATTACAAGTGCTATTTTCTTTTTCGCCCTTTCGCCCTCGGTTTGAAAATGCAGATGTATGATTTGTAGTGATATTGTTTAGCTCATGCCTAACGGAAGACGTTGTATGACGCTCCTGTAGTTCGACCCCACGGACTGCCCATGTGGTGTTCGGAAAGGTGGAGCTCCATAAGTCAGGGAACCTCCGGTCAAGCTGATCGTAACCACAGCCGCCGATAAGCTACTTCAAGAAGACAGAGGAAATAGGAGGAAATGTATTCATGTTCGTTGCCATTTGTATGGTGATAATTAAAGAAGTCCAACTTCAACACAAATTATTTATTTATGAAACAACGTTTCGGCCATTCGGCTGTATGTATATAATGAACAGGAAATATGTCATACGTATACTAGCGGGAAAAAGAAACTGTGTATACAAAATATACCAGTTCTGAAATACCCCAGAAATAACATTTTAAACTTGAACTCTCGCTAACTGAGTTACATTATGTATCAAATAGTTTTGGTATAGATCATATGTAATCAGCAAAAAGCTTGAAATTATTTAATATCGGTATTAGGAATAAAAAAAAATTTATGCTAGTATATATTACATTTTTATATATCTATTCATCACAGTGTTATAATATGATATTTAAATACTTGTCAAAGTTTATTTATTGAATCAAAAACTTGGGATGCGTAACATGAATTAACCCATTTCGTTGTGGTTTTTTTTAAACCTGTGTGAGCCTTTAAAAACTGAAAGTATTCAGAACTCGCTCACTAGAAATATAAATATTATAGTATGTACAAACAGGAGGATGTGAAAAAAAATCTAAACCTAGAAATTGCCTGACTTGCTAGAGTTTAATGTTGTCAACATAAAAACCTGAATTTTCACAAAGTGTTTTCGTTCCGTATAGGTTTTTGCAATTCCCTAATTAACATACGTGTAGCTTCTTATTTAAACACGTTGCCTCTTTACAAACGAACATTTTTTAGTAATCTGAAGAAAAAATATACATTGATGCTTCAAATCCTTACTTAATTGTTCATGTATGATTGGTGGAGTGACGTTGCGGCAACAAAATTAGCATTAGTGATGTTATACAGTAAAACTGTGATCGCTCGAGGACACCGGAGTCCAAGCTGAAACCTCGAGGGAACCGGTGTTTCGAACGATCCGAGTTTCAATTTTCCCAGTCTGTTATGAACTATCGTTCAGTGTATTTAAGTTTGAAGTCGTCAAACCGACTGTTTACTCCGACACCGACCGTGTGTTGATTTGGTGAAATCGCTCATATGTTCAAAGGCTGTCGTATACGAAATGTAAAAGAAAAAAAAACACAATTATAAATGAGTAAATAGTTATGTATGTTTTTACAAAAAGCTTATTTTCTAAACAAGCAACATTAAGATATGACAGAACATATCATGGCGTTAGTCAGATTTATGTTTCGCAAAATCAAGTATTGATGATTGGCGCATATTGTCTGTCTCCTGAAACTGTTCAAACTCATAATTATCTTCTCAAATGCCCCTATCATCGGTCAAGCGTGGACGTTGATAAACGGTTTTTCACACCTTATCAAATTTTTACAACTTGCGAAAACACCTAGCAATTGTTTGTTTATTCAGTAACACGCGTTCGGGATAAAGTGTGAAAGTATGACCTCGAGGGAGCCATAAGGTTTTGTGCATGATTTGTGTATTTAGAACCGGCTATAGTGGTCGACTCCTCGACTTATTTAGGTTTCGATGCAGCGTCAGTATATTTTACATGAAAATAGAAGGAAATATGTTCGGGACCAAGCTCCAACCTCGAAGGACCGCCGGTTCTCGAACGACCGCAGTTTACTGTATACCATTTTTTTTTTTAAATTCTGTAATATGTGAAACTGGTGGTATAAATTGCAAACAGGTGGTGCGGACCAAATAATCCAAGATGGTGCCTAAGATGGCCGTAATAAACTGCAAATTCGTGTAGAATGTTAATTTCGAATATGTCAATTACCATTAAAAGGTTACAAGTGAATATTCACATGGGTATTTTTTCTCATAAAATGTACTTCAAAGTGAAATATGACAGTGGCCACTTCAGTTAAGCCAAGGTCATTTCAAGGGCAAAGTACGAAATATACTTTTAAAAGTTTCGGCGAACAGTAGGGGCATAACTGTAAATTGTATGAATGCCCCAGAAGGGCGCCGACTATATTTGATTTTACTTTAGAAATATTCCAACCAAAGGACTAGTTCATAAATTGCAGAACAATGCTTTCAATAGTTTCCACGTTGCATGATAAAATATGAAGTTTAGTTTGTTTTATAAAACTGTACACTTTAATTGATGATGAAACCTTAAATTATAACAGCCCTGCTTATCATTTTTATTTTTTTTCATTTTAAATACCAACTCAATCATAACAACTCGGCCATCTCAGAGATAGATATAGGCCGAGGTGTTCCGATTGCTACCAACTTCCGCCCAAAAAGATGAAGGTTACACGGTACTATTACAATATCCTTTATGTTTGCAAACCTCGTCATCAACGATATCTAACTTTTCTTTATCAAAATGAAATTGAAATTTATCACGTCCAGTCTTGGACTTACTAAATATGATTACCTTGGTTTTTGATGCATTAACTTGCAAACCCCATAACAGGCAATATTCGTTCATAGCAAAAAGAGCACATACAGTCACCATGCATCGCCCAAACTCTCTCGCCGTCACTTCGTCACCGACACAGCATATACTGTCACCATGCATCGCCCCAACTCTCTCGCCGTCACCCGGTCACTGACACAGCACAAACCGTCACCATGCACCGTCCCAACTCTCTCCCCGTCACTGACACAGCACATACCGTCACCATGCACCGTCCCAACTCTCTCGCCAATACTGACACAGTACATACTGTCACCATGCACCGCTCAAACAGTCTCACCGTCATTAACACAATACATACCGTCACCATGCACCGCCCAAAGAGTCTCACCGTCACTGACACAGTACATACCGTCACCATGCACCGCCAAAACAGTCTCACCGTCACTGACACAGTACATACCGTCACCATGCAACGCCCAAACAGTCTCACTGTTACTGACACAGTACATACCGTCACCATGCACCGCTCAAATAGTCTCACCGTCACTAACACAATACATACCGTCACCATGCACCGCTCAAAGAGTCTCACCGTCACTGACACAGTACATACCGTCACCATGCACCGCCAAAACAGTCTCACCGTCACTGACACAGTACATACCGTCACCATGCAACGCCCAAACAGTCTCACCGTCACTTACACAGTACACAACGTCATCATGCACCGCCAAAACAGTCTAACCGTCACCGACACAGTACATACCGTCACCATGCACCGCCAAAACAGTCTCACTGTTACTGACACAGTACATACAGTCACCATGCTCAACCCCGACAGTCTCACCGTCACTGACACAGTACATACTGTCACCATGCACCGTCCCAACTCTCTCGCCGTCACCGACACAGCACATACAGTCTCCATGCACCGCCATTACTCTCTCGCCGTAACCCCGTCACTGACACAGCACAAACCGTCACCATGCACCGTCCCAACTCTGTCCCCGTCACTGACACAGCACATACCGTCACCATGCACCGTCCCAACTCTCTCGCCGAAACTGACACAGTACATACTGTCACCATGCACCGCTCAAACAGTCTCACTGTCATTAACACAATACATACCGTCACCATACACCGCCCAAAAAGTCTCACCGTCACTGACACAGTACATACCGTCACTATGCACCGCCCAAACAGTCTCACCGTCACTGACACAGTACATACCGTCACCATGCAACGCCCAAACAGTCTCACCGTCACTTACACAGTACACAACGTCATCATGCACCGCCAAAACAGTCTAACCGTCACCGACACAGTACATACCGTCACCATGCACCGCCCAAACAGTCTCAACGTCACTTACACAGTACATACCGTCACCATGCACCGCCAAAACAGTCTCACTGTTACTGACACAGTACATACTGTCACCATGCACCGTCCCAACTCTCTCGCCGTCACCGACACAGCACATACCGTCATCATGCACCGCCCGAACTCTCTCGCCGTCACTCCGTCACTGACACAGTACATACTGTCACCATGCACCGCCCCAACAGTCTTACCGTCACCGACACAGTACATACTGTCACCATGCACCGCCCCAACTCTCTCGCCGTCACCGACACAGCACATACAGTCTCCATGCACCGCCCAAACTCTCTCGCCGTCACTCCGTAACTGACACAGTACATACTGTTACCATGCACCAGCCCGGCAGTCTCACCGTCACTGACACAGTACATACTGTCACCATGCACCGCCCCAACAGTTTCACCGTCACCGACACACCACATACTGTCACCATGCACCGCCCAAACTCTCTCGCCGTCACCGACACACCACATACTGTCACCATGCACCGCCCAAACTCTCTCGCCGTCACCGACACAGCACATACAGTCTCCATGCACCGCCATAACTCTCTCGCCGTCACTCCGTAACTGACACAGTACATACTGTCACCATGCACCGCCCAAGCAGTCTCACCGTCACTGACACAGTACATACCGTCACCATGCACGGCCAAGCAGTCTCACCGTCACTGACACAGTACATACCGTCACCATTCACGGCCCCAAGCAGTCTTACCGTCACCGACACAGTACACACCGTCACCATGCACCGCCCCAAGCAGTCTTACCGTCATTGACACAATACACACCGTCACCATGCACCGCCCCAAGCAGTCTTACCGTCACTGACACATTACAGTCATACCGTCACCATGCACCGCCCCAACAGTCTCACCTTCAATGACACAGTACATACCGTCACCATGCTCTACCCAGGCAGTCTCACCGTCACTGACAGTACATACCGTCACCCTGTTCTATCCCAACAATCTCACTGTCACTGACACAGTACATACCATCACCCTGTTCTGTCCAAACAATATCACCGTCACTGACACAGTACATACCGTCACCTTGTTCTGTCCCAACAATCTCACCGTCACTGACACAGTACATACCGTCACCCTGTTCTGTCCCAACAATCTCACGGTCACTGACACAGTACATACCGTTGCCATGCACCGTCCCTGCAGTCCCACCGTCACTGACACAGTACATACCGTCACTCTGTTCTGTCCCAACAATCTCACCGTCACTGACACAGTACATACCGTCACCATGCTCTGTCCCAACAATCTCACCGTCACTGACACAGTACATACTGTCACCCTGTTCTGTCCCAACAGTCTCACGGTCACTGACACAGTACATACCGTCACCATGCTCCGTCCTGGCAGTCTCACCGTCACTGACATACCGTCACCCTGTTCTGTCCCAACAATCTCACCGTCACTGACACAGTACATATCGTCACCATGCACCGTCCCTGCAGTCCCACCGTCACTGACACAGTACACACCGTCACCCTGTTCTGTCCCAACAATCTCACTGTCACTGACACAGTACATACCGTCACCATGCACCGTCCCTGCAGTCTCACTGTCACTGACACAGTACATACCGTCACCCTGTTCTGTCCCAACAATCTCACTGTCACTGACACAGTACATACCGTCACCATGCACCGTCCCTGCAGTCCCACCGTCACTGACACAGTACACACCGTCACCCTGTTCTGTCCCAACAATCTCACTGTCACTGACACAGTACATACCGTCACCATGCACCGTCCCGGCAGTCTCACTGTCACTGACACAGTACATACCGTGACCCTGTTCTGTCCCAACAATCTCACTGTCACTGACGCAGTACATACCGTCACCATGTTCCGTCCCGGCAGTCGCACCGTCACTGACACAGTACATACCGTCACCATGTTCTGTCCCAACAGTCTCACGGTCACTGACATAGTACATACCGTCACCATGATCCGTCCCGGCAGTCTCACTGACACAGTACATACCGTCACCATGCTCCGTCCCGGCAGTCTCACCGTCACTGACACAGTACATACCGTCACCATGCTCCGTCCCGGCAGTCTCACCGTCACTGACACAGTACCTACCGTCACCATGCTCCGTCCCGGCAGTCTCACCGTCACTGACACAGTACATACCGTCACCATGCTCCGTCCCGGCAGTCTCATTGTCACGAAATGTTAATAAACCTAATTAACCTAATAAAGAAGATAGATAGATAGATGGATGGATGGATGGATGGATGGATGGATGGATGGATAGATAGATAGATAGATAGATAGAGTTACATTATGTATCAAATAGTTTTGGTATAGATCATATGTAATCAGCAAAAAGCTTGAAATTATTTATTATCGGTATTAGGAATAATTTCTTTTTTATGCTAGTATATATTACATTTTTGTATATCTATTCATCACAGTGTTATTATATGATATTTAAATACTTGTCAAAGTTTATTTATTAAATCAAAAACTTGGGATGCGTAACATGAATTAACCCATTACGTTGGGGTTTTTAAACCTGTGTGAGCCTTTGAAAACTGAAAGTATTCAGAACTCGCTCACTAGAAATATAAATATTATAGTATGTACAAACAGGAGGATGTGAAAAAAAATCTAAACCTAGAAATTGCCTGACTTGCTAGAGTTTAATGTTGTCAACATAAAAACCTGAATTTTCACAAAGTGTTTTCGTTCCGTATAGGTTTTTGCAATTCCCTAATTAACATACGTGTAGCTTCTTATTTAAACACGTTGCCTCTTTACAAACGAACATCTTTTAGTAATCTGAAGAAAAAATATACATTGATGCTTCAAATCCTTACTTAATTGTTCATGTATGATTGGTGGAGTGACGTTGCGGCAACAAAATTAGCATTAGTGATGTTATACAGTAAAACTGTGATCGCTCGAGGACACCGGAGTCCAAGCTGAAACCTCGAGGGAACCGGTGTTTCGAACGATCCGAGTTTCAATTTTCCCAGTCTGTTATGAACTATCGTTCAGTGTATTTAAGTTTGAAGTCGTCAAACCGACTGTTTACTCCGACACCGACCGTGTGTTGATTTGGTGAAATCGCTCATATGTTCAAAGGTTGTCGTATACGAAATGTAAAAGAAAAAAAAAACAATTATAAATGAGTAAATAGTTATGTATGTTTTTACAAAAAGCTTATTTTCTAAACAAGCAACATTAAGATATGACAGAACATATCATGGCGTTAGTCAAATTTATGTTTCGCAAAATCAAGTATTGATGATTGGCGCATATTGTCTGTCTCACGAAACTGTTCAAACTCATATTAAATGCCCTTATCAACCATCATCGGTCAAGCGTGGACGTTGATAAACGGTTTTTCACACCTTATCAAATTTTTACAACTTGCAAAAACACCTAGCAATTGTTTTTTATTCAGTAACACGCGTTCGGGATAAAGTGTGAAAGTATGACCTCGATGGAGCCATAAGGTTTTGTGCATGATTTGTGTATTTAGGACCGGCTATAGTGGTCGACTCCTCGACTTATTTAGGTTTCGATGCAGCGTCAGTATATTTTACATGAAAATAGAAGAAAATATGTTCGGGACCAAGCTCCAACCTCGAGGGACCGCCGGTTCTCGAACGACCGCAGTTTACTGTATACCATTTTTTTTTTAAATTCTGTAATATGTGAAACTGGTGGTATAAATTGCAAACAGGTGGTGCGGACCAAATAATCCAAGATGGTGCCTAAGATGGCCGTAATAAACTGCAAATTCGTGTAGAATGTTAATTTCGAATATGTCAATTACCATTAAAAGGTTACAAGTGAATATTCACATGGGTATTTTTTCTCATAAAATGTACTTCAAAGTGAAATATGACAGTGGCCACTTCAGTTAAGCCAAGGTCAT